>NC_066622.1:18626926-19280740 GCF_025201925.1 Gopherus flavomarginatus | reverse complement strand
GTGTTTAAGATCAGCAAGGATTTCACTATTAAGCCAAGCTGGTCGCCTGCCATATTTACTATTCTTTCTACACATCGGGATGGTTTTTTCCTGCAAACTCAATAAGGATTCTTTAAAATACAGCCAGCTCTCCTGGACTCCTTTCCCCCTCATGTTATTTTCCCAGAGGATCCTGCCCATCAGTTCCCTGAGGGAGTCAAAGTCTGCTTTTCTGAAGTCCAGGGTCCGTATTCTGCTGCTCTCCTTTCCTCCTTGTGTCAGGATCTTGAACTCAACCATCTCACAGTCACTGCCTCCCAGGTTCTGCATGGGCATTATGTCAGTTTCACTATATTGGTTTAACTTCACACCCTAGCTAATAGTGGTTTAACTTTCCTGTGTAGAAAAGCCCTCTGAAGGAGAGGGAGGATCACCGACCTGCATAATTTACTGAATGATGTCTCACTATGGTGCCCAATCCAAATAAACCAAGCACAAGGTGCCTAATGGAGCTCAAAGAACATGCACAATCATAATTTGAACACCTGCACAATCTACTGGGAGCAGCAACTCACAGAAGCAGAGCTTATTTGTGGGTGAAGGTGGAAGAGTACCACCCCAATCTGATCCCTGCTGAGCTCTCATTCCTAGGTCCTCTTGGATAGGATTCAAGAACATTATCATAGCAGTGTCAGGGAATCCTGTACTGGTGCTTCCTGGGCTATACTTGCTCTGGGAATGAACAGATTTCAGTCTCTGGGGATGTCAGCCTTTCTTGAGCACATTAAAAAAAGAGCAGCTCAATGCAAACACATCTCCATTGGAATAGAGGGAACTAAAACAAGCAGTGCATGGCGCCAGTGACTGAAATACAGTGGCACTGGGAGAGATCCCTCCCCCACATACTTGGAATATTTGTCCACTTAATTTATTCCTGACCCCCAAACCCCAGACAGTCTGACCTCCTCTTCTTTGTTATCCTTTCTTGTACAACTCTCTTCATGGAGAGAGAAATACTTCAAGAACAGTGAGAGTTAACCTATTCTGACTGTTGGGGGTGGGGGACAATGGATGGGAAGGGTTGCCTGAAATTAATGTTGTTTGGTTAGTGCTATTTTTACTTTTGGTTGCAGTCTTGCTTTATGTCCGGAGGAGAAAAGTTCTTATCTCGCCTCTCCCCTTTAGTCCCATATTCTGATTAGAAACGTGAAAAAACCACAAACACAAGAGTTATTTGTTAGAAGAGGAGCTGCTATCAAGGAACAAGGGCTGCCTCTTTGTGTGGTTGGCTGGTGTAAGGCTTGCCTTCCAGCTTTTGGAAAATATCTTTAACTTAATCACATTCACATGACAAACCCTAAATTAAAAAAAAAAAAGAAACCCATGAGTAATGCAGAAAGGAGAGAAGCGAGAGAGAAGTCTGAGAGCAGCGGATCGCTTCACAGGCAGCGCGGAGCTGTCAGAGAGAGAGAGAGGGGAGGGTGCAGCCTTCGCAGAGACGAGATCGGGGGCAGTTTAACCCCATCCGATCTCCGGGCTGGCGAGGAGAGAGACAGAGCGAGGAAGGTCCAGTAACCAGGCCAGGGCTGCGGATCGCAACGAAAGCTCAGGACTTCCCTCCTGGCGTCACTCAGTGCTGAGGCGTGTTGGCTTCGCAGGAAGCAGGTTTTCCTCCCCTGGCTTTGCAAAGCCCCCTTTTCCGTGGAGCCTCATGCACTCTGCAGAGCAGCAGCCCAGGCGGCAGGATGGCTCCCTGGGAGAGAGGCGCTAAGGTGCTGGTCCCCCTGCTGCTGCTGCTCGCCCTCCTCGGCGGCCCCAGCGCCGGCCTGGAGGTGCAGCACAAGTTCCTCTCGCCCACCTTGACCAACAACTTCGCCCTGGATGGGCTGGGCAGCAAGATCTACCTGGCGGCTGTCAACAGGCTCTACCAGCTCTCCGGCCCCAACCTGACGCTGGAGGTGGAGGAGCAGGTGGGCCCGGTGCCGGATAACCCCCTGTGCCACGCGCCCCAGCTGCCCCAGGCCTCCTGCGAGCACCCCAAGGTGCTGACCAACAACTACAACAAGATCCTGCAGCCGGACCCGGAGCAGGGCATCGTGGTGGTGTGCGGCTCCATCTACCAGGGCTTCTGCCAGCTGCGCAGCATGGCCAACATCTCCGCCGTGGCCGTGAGCTTCCCGCCGGGCGGTGCCGGCGGCGGGGGGGACCCGGTGACCGTCTTCCCCAGCATGCTCAACATCGCGGCCAACCACCCCAACGCCTCCACCGTGGGGCTGGTGCTGCGGCCCGCCGGGCCGGCGGGTGGCGGGCGGCCGGACACGCGGCTGCTGGTGGGGGCGACCTACACGGGCTTCGGCAGCCCCTTTTTCCCGCGCAACCAGAGCCTGGAGGACCATCGCTTCGAGAACACGCCCGAGATCGCCATCCGCGCCCTCAACGCCCGCGGCGACCTGGCCAAGCTCTTCACCTTCGACCTCAACCCCTCGGACGACAACATCTTCAAGATCAAGCAGGGGGCCAAGGCCCGCCACAAGCTCAGCTTCGTGCGGGCCTTCCTGCACCCCGCCCCCCCGCCGCGGGGCCCCGGCGGCGCCGCCTACGCCTACCTGGCCCTCAACAGCGAGGCCAACGCCGGCGACAAGGAGAGCCACTCGCACAGCCTGCTGGCCCGCATCTGCCTGGCCGAGCCCGGCCGCAACGCCAGCGCCGGCGAGACCAAGAAGCTGACCGAGTCCTACATCCAGCTGGGGCTGCAGTGCGGGGCCGGCTTCACCCGCCTGGTCTCCGTCTTCCCGGCCACCGCCGCCCTGCAGCTGGGACCCCCGGCGGCGCCGCAGCCCCAGGAGCTGCTCTTCGGGGTCTTCGAGAGAGCCGCCCCGCCGGGGGCCCGCCAGCTCTCGGCGCTCTGCGCCTTCCGCTTCGCCGACATCGAGCGGAGTATCCGGCAGGCCAGGAACTCGTGCTTCGTGGAGCCGGACTCCGGGCTGGTGACCGTGCTGGACAGCGTGGTGCAGGGCACCGGGCCGGCCTGCGAGAAGAGGAACATCCAGGTAGGGGGCTGCGGCTCGGGAGGGGGGACCCCTCCGGTCGGATGTTGCCTCTCCTTAGTGGGGAACCCCCCTCCCCCAGTGATGCTGCAGCTCAGGGGAGCTGTCAGGATTGGGTGGGGGGGATCTCTGGTGGGAAGGAGAGGCCCCTCTAATGTTGTGGCTGGTAGGGGTGAGAATAGAGGGAGTCCAGGAGAGCAGAGTTCCAGCAGCAGGGGAACCACTGAGAAATGTTCCTAAGGTGCCCAGATGATGATGCTGCCGCTCAGTTTTCTTGGATTGGGGACACAACCTTCTGGAGCGAGAGAAACTGGAAGGTTCCCTTGCAGGGCTGCTGTGCAGGGAGCAGGTTTGCCCCTATGGAGGACCAGAGTGCAGAGTTGGGGACCTCCCACTGGGGAGAACCCTAACCCTGATAAAGTGCAGCTCAGGGGAGCACATTTTGAAGTGGAGGGCACAATAACCACCTGTTAGGGGAGAAATGTCAGGTAATCCCTGTGATGCTGCACTTCGGTGGAACCAAAGAAGTAGATTTTACATTAGAGAAGCCACTTGCTGGGAGAAACCTGGCTGTTTAATAGGTGAGAGACTGTAAGGCAACCTAGAGCTCTGCAGGACTGGGCTCAGCACACCCCAGAAAGACTGTGTGGCGAGTCCCTTCTGATATCAAACACTACGTGGAATGGAATGCTTGGCTGGGGCTGGACTCTCCATGGTCCCAAAGTTCTTACTCAGGCAAAACTCCATTAAAGTCAACGTAAGGACTTTAGGATTAGGTCTCAAGTTTGGATTAATAATAACCTTGGACCTTCATAACTAGCTGGGTAAGCAATAACAATCCCCTAGGCTGAAGGGGTTGAGAATCTAAGGATCATGGAAGTTAGAGCTGGAAAAGATGTATTAATTCGTCTCTCAGGATTGTTCCTGTGAGTCTATTCTCCAGTGCTTTATCTGATCCAGTTTTAAACATCTCAAGTGATACGGTTTTCACACCACTGTGTATCTGACAGAAGCTTCCTTGGCATAAATGCCAATTAGAGATGGGATTCAGTGAGAAGCTTGGATTTGAGAAGCACTGGACTTTGGGATGGTGGTGGTTGGAATCAGAACCAAGAGCCAAATCTGAATGAAGATCAAAATCGGTTGCAAAGCTCCACTGACTTCAGTGGTGCAGATCAGGCTGTTTCTTTAATGGTCTGTCCTAAACTGCAGCACCTGAAACCCCATCAGACTTTGGGTTTGTGTGGTGGGTGAGGAGAGGGTGTCAGCAGCCAAACCCAGATCTCTCTCCAAGGTTTGCAGTTGAATAAGCCAAAAATCTGCCTGGGACTGATGTGGGTGTCAGAATTTGTATGTGTATTCTGCACTCCCAGGACCATCTCTACTCAAATCCATCTCCTAGCCTTCTCTGATGAGTGATTCTGGTTTACTTATACTAGACAGTAAGCTCCTTTTTTTCACAAGGATTTATATTCATGCAGTACCCATGTATAAATTTAGGTCCATTGTGAAAGTCAATTGGATTCCTACTTGGTTTACTATGAAGTCAAACATGCAGTGGTTTTCACACACATATATAACCGCCCCCTCTTTTATCAAGGAGTGTCTTTATTCCCACGTCCCCTGTTCCCAGTGAACCAGTGGTGACTCACAGACTTTCTTTTTCTCTTTCCTTTCGGTTGTTGCTCTCTGTACAGATGTGGAGGGAAGGCAGTGTGTTCGGTTGTAACTGTTCTCTTCTCACGTCCCTCTGTGTATTCCTGCAGCAGGACAGTGCAGTATGTGTACAGTGCATAGAGAGGGGACACAGGCTGCATTGTTTCATTGCATTTGGGGTGCAAGTTTGACATTGTCACAATTTGTTACCAAGTGGACATAAATGTTAATAGAGACAAGGTGGGAGGGTATCTTTTATTGGACCAACTTCTGATGAAAGAAGAGACAAGATTTTGAGCTTCATAGAGCTCTTCTTCGGGGTTGGAAATTAACACCTCTGTCCACTTTATTTTAAGTGGTTTCTCGCAACATGTGTTTATCCCATATGCTTAACAATCTGTCCCACCTTGTAGTTAGCTTTTTTACCTGTTCTAGTTCTGAAGGTGAGCTCTGTGAAGCTGGAAAGTGTGTCCCTCCCATCAACAAAGGTTGTTCCATTAAAAGATGTTCCCTCACCTGCGGTGTCTCTCTCTCATCCTGGGACCAACATGGCAACAACAACACTGAAATATAAATTTTAGTGCCAGATAAAGATGCCTATATCCCCCTTTAGTAAAAGTCACAAACTATTAAACAATGGAGCTGCTTTAGCACTACATCTTTTTTCCTTCCTCTGGAAAAGAGGCACAACTCAGCTCCATCAAAGATTATAAAAACGTCTGTTTGATTTCACAGGCAAGACAGAGCACTTGGGTTTGGGCTTCCGTGCTTTACAATGGCAACGATAGAAAGGTTTCCTACAGTAACCAGTGTGTCTGGCACCGGCAGCCCCACACTATGTTAAAATAGGTAGCCTTAATGGAATAGTTCACAGATCGGCTTTAGGGAAGTTGAATTGTTTTCCTCTGTGGCAAAGTACTAGCTGCCAGACATCAGGAAATCTGGTAACCATTGTGGCTTTTATGTTAATGCCACAAAAAGACTTAGTGCATTAAATCGTGTGGGTCCAGTCCTGAGGCAGTCTCAGCTCCCAGTGAAGTCAGAGGGAGTTGAGGGCCTGAGTTTCAGAGTTGCTGAACACACCTCCACTTTCGATGATTTTGGCTGATGTGCTGGGTGCTCAGCATCCCTTAAGTCAGGCCCTCAGCACTTTGCAGGGGCACACCCAGAGTAATCACTGCAGGATTAGGCACTGTGGCTGAGATTCTCCAAGTGTACTAGGGAATTAGGTGCCCAACTTCAATTGAAACTCAATGTCAACAAGGCACCTAACTTCCTCAGCCTCCTTTGAAAATACCAGCCTGTGTGAACAGTATAGGTTTTTCTAACTTACAGTCACTTGGGGGCAACAATTAACAACAATGAATAAGCCATCATTTATCAGCACTTAAAATATCTAGTCTTTTTCTTCTGTAAAGCACTTTATGCCTCCTCTCGATGGTCTGTGAGGCAATTGTGTAAGTATATGTATTGCTATTCATAGCGTGGGGGAACTGAAGCAGAGATGATGAGACTTGCCCTAGTCTGCAGATGGAGTCAGTGTCAGAGCAAGGATGAAAACTAGGGTTTATAGTGTAAAGCAAGTGACTTCTCTGTAGGGACTGACAAGATCAATCCTTTTTTTTTTTTTTTTTTGGTAATTAATTTTTGTATTGATTCAACGATTGCAGAAATGAATGCTGTATTCAGGATCTTATCTATACACAGTGATGACTAGGAAGATTGTCATTTCTATAATGAAAGCATATTAAGAATGGGTGTGTCATTAGAAGTGTTGTTAAACAGTGATGTATGTGGCATTGAGGGGTGGATGCCACAAAGTTCTGAGTCTCCTCTGCTTCCATTGAAGTCAGTGGGAGTTGAATGGACTCAGCACCTTACAGGATCAAGCTCTTAGAAAATGTATATTTACATAAGGGTAGCAATGTAAGTTAGTGATTATTATAGCATAGGGTTGGGAGTCAGGAGAACCGGCTTCTAATCCTGACTCTGACTTTCTGTATATCCTTGAGCAAGTCGCTTCCCTGTGCCTCAGTAAATTGATCTATAAAATGATCTTCCTGTTGTTACTGAGCCTACCTCATTGGGTATTAAGGATTATGGTTGTGAAGGTACTTTGTGTTCCGTGCATGGAATGTTCAGCAATACATAAATGCAACATACTATTAACATTTCTTCCTGCTTAATATTTGTTCATTTCCCATTCACTTGAAGTGCAAATCTCTAGAAACCTAGAAACGTTGATCTAGTCAGCTGGAAGCCTTCTTACCTGCCATTTAGTTGGAAGACGAGCTTTTCAATTCCCTCTCTTTTTCTTAATCATTAGAATTGCCAATAAGTTAACAAGCTGATTTTATTTCCAACTCCCAGAGCAACTGTATCAAGATGAGGATTGTAATATAATGTTTCTTTGCACTGAAAAAAAATCTAACACCAATTTCCACTTTCGAGACAATGAAATATTCTAGTACATTTTACGTCCCCGCCCTGGGAACACAGCAGGAAAATATATTACAGCAGCAGCTGGCATGGTGTTTTAGCTAAGAGTCTATCCATGTTTCTATTATAAGCTCCACTTTTCAGCAGTTAGTGGGTTCCCAGGTTTTGTTGGTGTTTTTCCCCCCCTCCACATATAACTCAAATGAGTTAAAGTATTTTTTTTTAAAAGTGGTTTTGTAGATTAGGGTGTTATTTTTTTAAAAAAACGAGTTTGAAAAAATATGAAATGACTGGCTGATTCATTCCAAACACAGGTTAGGCTAAAGAGATTCTATATTACAGAACATGTAATGAGTAGCGTTATGGGGGCTGTTGTTTGGAAAGAAATCAAGGGACTCGTCCTGCAACCCTTACTCATATGACTAATCCTTTTGAAGTCAGTGGGACTCATGGAGGTAAAGACTGCTTGTGTGTGAAATGGATTGCATGATCAGGCCCTTAGTCTGTACATTCTTTTGGGGCAGGGACTGTGCTTGTCTGTAAAGCACCATGCACACCTATAGTGCTGTAGAAATAATAATGAATAAATAATATATGTTTGGGGAACAGATGTATTGCCCAGAGAGAAAAATAGACAGGTCTAGTGTGGGTAGGTGTTGCTTATGCTTCCTCGACAGAGTACCTCAAATCTTACTAGCAGATCTTTGGGTATTTGTTATTAATATGTTATTTATGTTTTCACTGTGTGCTCCCTGCTGTACAATGCGTTGAGGCCTTTATTTAGCACAGTGCTTTTCTTTAAGCCCCTGAATAGTTCCATTGACTTATTAAGCACAAGTTTAAGTGCTCTGCTGAATTGGGGTCTAAATGGCCAGACAAAATGCCTATGCAGATTCTCTAGATAAGCAGAGGAAGATTAACAGAGTTTTGCTATTATGTGTTTTGTTAATGAAAGGTTCTGTAAAAGCACTTATGAAAGAGGTGGGTTAAGACTGGTAAGTTTAGTGGAAAGTATGTGTGTTAAGGAGGGATTTTGGAACAGAGAGAAAGTGGTTATTTTTTGCACCAAAGGCTAGTGGTGAAGTTCCAGGTTTGCCTCTCCTGAGCAGAGATTACCTGTCTATAACAACATGTCTCAGACTGCCCCCTGTGAAGTGCTAGAATGGGACCACCAATGTATTTTCATCACATGTAACCTCAACAGGATTTGAATCCATGTCTCCAAAGATGATGATGATGAATATATGTGCTCTCTTGAGTGGGTACCTTCCAGGGTGGGGTGCTGTCAGAGCTTAGTACACACAGTTAAGTGTAAATGGGTCTGTTGCCATATGGGATCAGATTCTGATCTCAGATACGCTGGTGTTAGACCTGAGAAACCCCAGTGGATTTACTCCATATTTACACCATTGTAACAGGTCAGATTCTGGACTCTCAAGTTTGATGCACCCTTAAACCTCATGCCATGTGCCTGGTATGCCTTTTAATATCCTTTTTGAAAGATAATTAATTAAGGACCCAATCCTCCACTGTGCTGAGTACTTGTAATTTCATATGGATTTGAGTTGAGGGCACTCAGTAATTCCCAGGAGATGCTCTGCACCTTAGATGATCAAACCAAAAAAAGGAAATTAATGCCATGATATTCTGTTGTGGTGTGGCCAAGTGACACCACACAAGAGTCAGGTTGGCCTTAAAGCTGGTTTAACTGGCCTGCTGAGAATTGCCCTAGTACAGTGGTTCTCAAACTTTTGTACTGGTGACCCCTTTCACATAGCAGGCCCTGAGTGTGACCCCTCCTTATAAATTAAAAACACATTTTTATGTATTCAACACCATTCTAAATGCTGGAGGCAAAGCAGGGTTTGGGGTGGAGGCTTTCAGCTCGTGACCCCTCCCCCATGTAATAGCTTCATGACCTCCTGAAGGGTCCCAACCCCTAGTTTGAGAACCGCTGCCCTAGACAAGGGGAATCATCCAGAAGTGTACAGCAAATGTATGAGCTCTTATGTCACTCTCTATCTGTGATCCTGTCATAGCAGGGGGAAGGACATATGGCTGGGATACCTGTGTCCCACATTCACTCCTGGTTTTGTCTGAAGCCCAAGGGGCTGGAAGGAGGACTACTGGGCGGTCTGGCAGCACTCCCTGGATTGAAGTGGTTTCCATCATATATAGGGTTTACAGTTTGGTTCAATGGCTCTCAGCACCCCCACTATAAAAATTGTTGTAATGCCACCGTTCAAGCCCCTGGGGGCTGTTTGCAGCAAAAGGAAATAGAGCAGTCTGGAGGCTGCTCTAATTCAGTCCTCATCACAGCAGGAGCAGGATCAGGGGAGTGCAAATGTGAACATTAAGCCATCTTTGTGCACCCACTTGTATTCTGCATGCTGCAGTCATCACTAAGGATCTGTCCCTAAACCATGAGGAGAAATAAATGTTAAAATAAAATTAAATATCTAATGCACATACAGAACAGGGGAATGGGGATTGAAACACCAATCTAAACCCAATTCTGTTGTGGGGACCTCAGGGATTTCTGACTTACTGTATTTTACATGCTGAAATACTTAGGCATAGTGTCATGAGATAATAATGGAGTTTCAGCATTAACTCTGAATTTTCTGGCTCTTGTGGCTTTATGTCAGACTCTGCATGTTAGCTGAACAGTATATTTTGTGGTTTAATGATCAGATAGCCATCAATGAGTTTTATGATAATGAGTTGTTAAATAAAATGTACTGCTTGGGTGAATTGTATAAACCATTTCACTATGTGTATATGTGGGTTTGGAAATGTTGTCTAAAACCAGTAAGAAAATGTTCCAGAACTAAAACTTGTATCCACATGGGAGTACGACAAAGCATCTACTTACTGACCAAACATACTGTAGCGTCTCAGTAGGACTGGGTTTTAAAGGAAGTTTGTTACTTTAAAGTACTAGTTTATACTAATTCAGAAACTCCAAACATGAAAATAAATCTCCTCTAACCTTACATCTATTCAAACAAATCCAGAGGACTAGCCACAAAAAGGAAACTGCAAATTTACACTTAATTTATACATTAAAAATAAAGCAAAAGTTCCTGTAATACATTTTAGTTTTATATAATCTGATGCTTTTGGAGGTTGCTAGCACTATCTGAAGCTGCAAAATATGGCAGTGTTCCAAAACTGCAGGATGTCATTATATCACATTAATCTTTTTTTCTTACTTTGATTATGAATATGGTTTTACAGAGAAAATAAAAGTCAGTGAAGCTCTGTACTTGTGTAGATCTGATTGTAAGATCAGGACTTAGCTGTCCAGATCAAAGCCCTGGCTCCAACCTGAATTGTTCTTTGGAGAAGTTCAGACTTGAATCCAGATCTGGATGCAATGTCCTGGACCCATCTCTACTAAACAATTGGTAACAGTGGGCAGTTAGAGTGAAACACATCTATGCAATGATGAAAAACCTGTTAACAAGCTATGTGAAATTCACTGATCTTATCTAAAAGGGGTTCATGTTGCTTGGGTTCTTACCAGCTGGTCTCAAACCACCCGAGAATGCCTTTTGTGCCCACACCTGCTTCAAGTTTCAAGTCCAAATGAACCCCAGATTGCAATGGGAAATTCAGTCTAAGTCAGTGAGGTTCACCTGGCTTCACACCAAAACCAGAAGTTTTGCCTGATTAAGAGCTTGTCAACATGGTGGATTCACAGGGTAGTTAGCTCAAAATAGCTAGGGTTTAAATTTAAAGCTATTCTGCACTAACTCCCTATAATAACCTTAGTCCCAGATTTGGACCTTAGCGTCCAAAATATGGGGGTTAGCATGAAAACCTCCAAGCTTAGTTACCAGCTTGGACCTGGTACCTGCTGCCACCACCCAAAAAATTAGAGTGTTTTGGGGCACTCTGGTCCCTCTGAAAAACCTTCCCTGGGGACCCCAAGACCCAAATCCCTTGAGTCTCACAACCAAGGGAAATAATCCTTTTTCCCTTCCCCCCTCCAGGTGCTCCTGGAGAGATACACAGACACAAGCTCTGTGAAACTACACAGAGTGAATCTCCCTCTCTGTTCCCAATCCTGGAAACAAAAAGTACTTTCCTATTCCCCCAGAGGGAATGCAACATCAGGCTAGCAATCCAACACACAGATCTCCCCTGATTTCTTCCTCCCACCAATTCCCTGGTGAGTACAGACTCAATTTCCCTGAAGTAAAGAAAAACTCCAACAGGTCTTAAAAGAAAGCTTTATATAAAAAGAAAGAAAAATAAGTACAAATGTTCTCTCTGTATTTAGATGATACAACACAGGGTCAATTGCTTAAAAGAATATTGAATAAACAGCCTTATTCCAAAAGAATACAAATCAAAGCACTCCAGCACTTATATTCATGCAAATACCAAAGAAAAGAAACCATAGAACTTACTATCTGATCTCTTTGTCCTTACACTTAGAAACAGAAGACTAGAAAGTAGAACTACTTCTCCAAAGCTCAGAGAAAGCAGGCAGCCAGAAAACAAAGACAAAACACTCAGTTCCCTCCACCCAAAGTTGAAAAAATCCGGTTTCCTGATTGGTCCTCTGGTCAGGTGCTTCAGGTGAAAGAGACATTAACCCTTAGCTATCTGTTTATGACACGCCCCCCAAATTGCAGACAGTGGGGAAGCTCACTGGCGGCGATTTCCTTCTAGAACTTGAAAATAAACAGATTAATACAACACATACACCTTTACATATACTCCTAAGTATATAACTAACAGACTTCTACATTTTAAGAACACTTTTTAACTACTGAATTCTGGGAAACTCTCACGGGAGAGTGCATCAGCAACTTTATTAGAAGCTCCTGTGATGTGTTGAATTTCAAAATCAAAATCTTGGAGAGCTAAACTCCAACGAAGAAGTTTCTTGTTGTTCCCCTTGGCAGTATGAAGCCACTTTAGTGCAGCATGGTCAGTTTGTAGTTGGAACCGCCGTCCCCAAACATATGGGCGTAGCTTTTCCAGGGCGTACACAATGGCATAGCATTCCTTTTCACTGACTGACCAGTGACTTTCCCTCTCAGACAGTTTCTTACTGAGAAACACGACAGGATGGAAGTTGTGATCTGTTGCTTCCTGCATGAGCACTGCTCCTATACCACGCTCAGATGCATCTGTGGTTACTAGGAATGGCTTGTCAAAGTCCGGGGCCCTGAGCACAGGGTCAGACATGAGCGTTGCCTTAAGTTGGGTAAAGGCCTTTTGACACTCATCAGTCCACTTAACTGCATTTGGCTGGGTCTTTTTGGTCAGGTCGGTCAGTGGGGCAGCGATTTGGCTGTAGTGTGGTACAAATCGCCTGTAGTATCCGGCCAAGCCTAAGAAGGATTGGACCTGCTTCTTGGACCGTGGGACAGGCCACTTTTGGATAGCATCCACCTTGGCCTGTAGGGGGTTTATGGTTCCTCGACCCACCTGGTGCCCCAGGTAAGTCACTCTGTTTTGGCCTATTTGACACTTTTTGGCCTTAACAGTTAGTCCTGCCTGCCTGATGCGCTCAAAGACCTTTTCCAGGTGTAGTAGGTGTTCGGGCCAGGAGTCTGAAAAAATGGCCACATCATCGAGGTAGGCAACTGCAAATTCTTCCAGTCCAGCTAGTAGACCATCTACCAGCCTCTGGAAGGTTGCGGGTGCATTTCGAAGGCCGAAAGGAAGGACATTGAATTCATACACCCCCGCATGGGTGACGAATGCTGACCTCTCCTTGGCAGGTTCATCTAGCGGTACTTGCCAGTACCCCTTGGTTAAGTGTATTGTAGAGATGAACTGGGCACGTCCCAACTTCTCCAATAGCTCATCGGTACGTGCATTGGATAGTTGTCCGGACGAGTTACAGCATTTAGCTTACGGTAGTCCACGCAAAAGCGTATTTCCCCATCTGGTTTGGGTACCAGAACCACTGGAGATGCCCATGCACTGGTAGATGAGCGGATTATACCCATCTGTAGCATGTTCTGGATCTCCCGTTCTATAGCGGCTTGGGCATGAGGAGACACTCGGTAGGGTGGGGTTCTGATTGTGTGAGCATTACCTGTATCAATGGAGTGGTATGCCCGTTCAGTCCGTCCTGGGGTGGCTGAGAACAGTGGGGCGAAGCTAGTGCACAGCTCCTTGATTTGTTGCCGCTGCAGACGTTCCAGGGTGGTTGAGAGGTTGACCTCTTCCACGCCACCGTCTTTTTTCCCGTCGTAGTAGACACCGTCAGGCCACTCAGCATCATCTCCCTGGACTGTAAACTGACAAACCTGTAAGTCTCTGGAATAGAAAGGCTTGAGAGAATTAACATGGTACACTTTAGGCTTTAGTGAGGAATTGGGAAATGCTATGAGGTAGTTTACAGCTCCCAGGCGCTCTTGGACCGTGAAGGGCCCTTCCCATGATGCTTCCATCTTATGGGCCTGTTGCGCCTTCAAGACCATAACCTGGTCTCCTACCTTGAAGGACCGATCTCTGGCATGTCTGTCATACCAGGCCTTTTGCTCTTCTTGAGCATCCTTTAGGTTCTGTCTAGCAAGGGCTAAAGAGTGTCGGAGGGTGCTTTGTAGGTTGCTTACAAAGTCCAGAATGTTAGTTCCTGCAGAAGGCGTAAACCCCTCCCATTGCTGCTTTACCAACTGTAATGGCCCCTTAACCTCGTGACCATACACAAGTTCAAATGGTGAAAACCCTAAACTGGGATGTGGTACAGCCCTGTAGGCAAACAGCAACTGCTGCAACACTAGGTCCCAATTATTGGAGAATTCGTTGATGAATTTTCGTATCATGGCCCCCAAAGTTCCATTGAACCTTTCAACCAGGCCATTGGTTTGATGGTGGTACGGGGTGGCAACCAAGTGATTCACCCCATGAGTTTCCCACAGTTTTTCCATGGTCCCTGCCAGGAAATTAGACCCTGAATCTGTAAGGATGTCGGAGGGCCAACCTACCCTGGCAAAGATGTCTGTTAGGGCCAGGCACACAGTGTTAGCCCTGGTGTTGCCTAGAGCGACTGCTTCTGGCCATCGGGTAGCAAAGTCCACTAAAGTCAGTACGTACTGCTTTCCTCTGGGCGTCTTTTTTGGGAAAGGGCCCAGAATATCCACAGCTACTCGCTGAAATGGGACCTCAATTATGGGAGTGGCTGGAGAGGGGCCTTGACCTGGTCTTGAGGCTTTCCCACTCTTTGGCATACCTCACAAGACCGGACATACTTGGCAACATCCTTGCCCATCCCCTCCCAGTGGAAGGACTTCCCCAACCGGTCCTTGGTTCTGTTCACCCCAGCATGGCCACTGGGATGATCATGGGCTAAGCTTAAGAGCTTCCCCCGGTACTTAGTTGGAACCACCAACTGTTTTTGCGGCTGCCATTCTTCCCGGTGTCCACCAGAAGGAATTTCCTTGTACAAAAGTCCTTGGTCTATAACAAACCGGGATCGATTAGAAGAGCTGAGAGGCGGTGGGGTGCTCCGTGCCGCTGCCCAAGCTTTCTGAAGGCTGTCATCCGCTTCCTGCTCAGCCTGGAACTGTTCCCTTGAGGCTGGGGTCACCAGTTCTTCCTCAGACTGTGGACTTGGGCTTGGTCCCTCTGGAAGCGATGTAGGTGATGGGGTTGTTTCCGTTGCTGGTGAACCGCTCTCCGCTGGTGCACCTGAGGGTATTTCAGGCTCTGGCTGAGCCTTTTGGGTATGGCTGTCTGTTGCTTCTGCCAGTTTTGGCTCGCTGGCGCCCTCTGGCGTTGAGTTTGAAGATGTAGTTGCACTTGCTGGTGCTGGTTGCTGTTCCAGTTCCGGGCCTGGGACTGGAGATGCTGTGGCTGTTTCAGTGGTAGGCATGGAATCTGGGTCCACTACCTCTGTCTGGGTCTCTGGTAACACAGACGGGGCCTCTGTGGACGGTTCAGGAACAGGAATGGGTCTGGAAGCTTGCCTGGTTTGGCTACGTGTAACCATTCCCACTCTCTTGGCCCGCCTCACCTGGTTGGCCAAGTCTTCCCCCAGTAGCATGGGGATAGGATAATTGTCATAGACTGCAAAAGTCCACATTCCTGACCAGCCTTTGTACTGGACAGGCAGTTGAGCTGTAGGCAAGTCTACAGCTTGTGACATGAAGGGGTAAATTGTAACTTTGGCCTTTGGGTTGATGAATTTGGGGTCAACGAAGGATTGGTGGATAGCTGACACTTGTGCCCCCGTGTGTCTCCACGCAGTAACCTTCTTTCCGCCCACTCTCAAATTTTCCCTTCGCTCCAAGGGTATTTGAGAGGCATCCGGGCCTGGGGATCTTTGGTGTGATGGTGGTGTAATGAATTGCACTCGCATGGTGTTCTTGGGACACTTGGCCTTGATATGTCCCAGTTCATTACACTTAAAGCATCTTCCATCTGATGGGTCACTGGGCCGAGGGGAGTTACTGGAGACTGGTGAGGTTGAAGGGTAGGGTATCTGTGGCTTTACTTGGGTGGGATGTGGGGTCTTTGGCTGTCCTCGGTTGTAGGGTTTATGGTCTGTGTGCCCCCTGGGTAATCGTTCCCCTTGACAGTAGCTTTCTTGCTACCTTGAAGGACCGATCTCTGGCATGTCTGTCATACCAGGCCTTTTGCTCTTCCTGAGCATCCTTTAGATTCTCTCTAGCAAGGGCTAAAGAGTGTCGGAGGGTGCTTTGTAGGTTGCTTACAAAGTCCAGAATGTTAGTTCCTGGAGAAGGCGTAAACCCCTCCCATTGCTGCTTTACCAACTGTAATGGCCCCTTACCTCGTGACCATACACAAGTTCAAATGGTGAAAACCCTAAACTGGGATGTGGTACAGCCCTGTAGGCAAACAGCAACTGCTGCAACACTAGGTCCCAATTATTGGAGAATTCGTTGATGAATTTTCGTATCATGGCCCCCAAAGTTCCATTGAACCTTTCCACCAGGCCATTGGTTTGATGGTGGTACGGGGTGGCAACCAAGTGATTCACCCCATGAGTTTTTGCCAACTCCAGTTCATGTTTTCTCTATATTTAGATGATACAACACAGGGTCAATTGCTTAAAAGAATATTGAATAAACAGCCTTATTCAAAAAAAATACAAATCAAAGCACTCCAGCACTTATATTCATGCAAATACCAAAGAAAAGAAACCATAGAACTTACTATCTGATCTCTTTGTCCTTACACTTAGAAACAGAAGACTAGAAAGTAGAACTACTTCTCCAAAGCTCAGAGAAAGCAGGCAGCCAGAAAACAAAGACAAAACACTCAGTTCCCTCCACCCAAAGTTGAAAAAATCCGGTTTCCTGATTGGTCCTCTGGTCAGGTGCTTCAGGTGAAAGAGACATTAACCCTTAGCTATCTGTTTATGACACTCCCCATGCGGACACTCTTATTCTGCATTAAGAGTGCCTTTTTGTGGATTAGGTTAATCCACTTCCAGCTCTCTTAGGGACTTTTTAAAATCCTACTAGGCATCAGTCCAGGTCTTTAGGTGCCTAAACACCTACGCTGTTCTGGCCCAATAGCTTGTTGGAAAGGGTTATCAGAGACATTAAAGCATAAAGCCTTGGCTGAGGTAATTTAATGCCAACATTGAACAAGCAAGCACAAGAGAGACATGAAAACAGTTAATTAAAAATACCTGAAACCCATCACACTTACGTACTGGTACATGCTCCCAGGTAATAGTATAGTCAATAGTATTGATAGCATGTGGCTACAAGTAATGGTTCAAACCTTTAGAATGGCACACATGGATAATTTGCTCACAGTTATTCCAGCTGCATGCACAGCTGCACTGATTGTGTGCACAAATGAGCAGTCCAACATGTCATTTATGCATGCAGTTACTGCATTAAGGATAGTATCAAACAATAGTAAAAGTTCTTGACAATGAGAAAAGAAAATGTTCAGCAGAAAAGAGCACGTGGCTAATGCCTGTATACTTTATTCCCTATAGGTCTTTGAAATGGTTTTTGTAGAAGGGGGTGGAAGAACAGTAATTAACATATTGCATTTCTGTAGCTCTGTCCACCCATAAATCAAGGTGCAATTAACAAACATTCACAAATTAAGTCTCACAGCACCCACCTGAGTGGGTAAGAATTAATACCCTCATTTTACAGATGGGGAATCTGAGGTTCTGAAAGGCAAAGTGACTTGCCCATTGTCACAAAGTGAGTGAGTTGCAGAGTCAGGAATAGAACCCAAGAATCCTTACCGCTCAGTCATTTGTTCTACCACTAGACAATGCCTGTATAGCAATCACACCATAAATAATCCAGGATGCTGAGCAAAGTGTCAGGAGGGGAAGTTAGCCATGAAGTTAGCAGTAGAGTTGCTAATTTGCAAGTGTCGTCTGCTTTGCTGTCCCCCCCATTTCTAGGTTGGTAAAGATTGCAGCTCCCTACAAGTTGGGAAGTAACAGCTTAGAGCAAGTGGAGTAGGCAGCACACTGGCTGAAATGATCCCTCACTAAGAGAGGCCCTAGAATTTATTGACATTTTTCAGCAGAAAGAACAGTATTAATATCCAGCAGCTGTATAACAGTTCTGCTGGCAGCCCCCATTCTGACAGGGTGAGGTTGAGCAGAATCTCTGGGGCGCCTGCTTTAGAAGAGTCTGATCTCAGGCTGAATCTAGATGAGGCTGTTTTAGATGTGACAAGCTGATCAGAAAGGCTGATAGCGCTGTTCCTGATAATCGTGTCTCATTACTCTTGTTCTGTCCATAATAATGCTCAGTTGGGGGAATATGCCATCATTTCTCACGCAAATCTCTGTCTACAATGGAGCCCAGAGGCACAGAGCACTGTAGGAGCTATGAATAATCAGGCCACCTTTTCTTGAAACACAGTGGGCCAGCAATGGCCAGAAGTTCAATGATAGTCGTGAGTGGTTTGAACAGGAATGAAGCTGCCATTTCCAGCTTTCTTTCCTGCCTCCCAACATTTTTATAATGTACTGTTTTTCAGGAGAAGGGGAAATAGAGTAATTACACACAGACATAGTCCCCTAAGCTTTACCCATGTAGTGAGGCAAATTCACACCTGCTGGATCTCCACTGAATTTAATGGAGATGCACGAGGCATGAGGCTGGCCCAGGATGTCTATCATGGCACTTATGCTCCCCTCACATGTTAAAAAAAACAACCACCACCTCCCCATGGCTGCTGCAGATCTGGTGTTGAGAATAACTCACTCTGGATCATGGAGTTTTCAGCAGTGCAACAGGGACTGGGGCTGTGGCAAGGGATAAAGATGGAAAACAGGGATGCCCATGAAAACCTGTGCCAAACCCCACTGATACCTGGTGAACTGCACAGAGGGCCTCTCCCTCCATGCTCCTGTTAGCCCCACTCTGAGCAGTGGTATTAGTGGCAGTGCTGTCACTGGGCCCTAAGCTTTGGCTGTGCTCTTTGGCCCATCTGATCAGGGTTATGGAGTGTGGAAGGGCTGTTAACCTTCCTCTCTCTTACATGGATATTGGTTCACATAGAGGGAGGAACATGCTCCACAAAACAGCCATTCCCTGAGTCCTCCTTGTATTTCAGTGGGGTGCTTTAGGCATATAGAGCTTCTCTGGGGAACAAGGACAGAGTTATGGAACAGATGGGGAATAGTCTGCATATTCTTACATCTTTTCTATATCCAGGCTTCTTTTGCAGTATTGTTCCTCTGTGCACTACACAGTGAAGGGGATTATAGGGTCCATGTGATTTATTATTAGTCACACATGTTATTCCAATAGCTACTTAATATACTTCCAGAAACTTAGACCATGCACTGATAAACACATCAAGACTCTCCATGAGCTGAAAGGGTACTGTATTTTAGAGGTGGGCCAAGGAAGCATGATCAGATCAGATTTAGTCTACAAATCCAGGTTCAGATTTAAGCCCCAGCAAGTCTTGAATTACATGCCGCCAAAATCTCACCAGCTATTGTTATGGCAGCGTGGGCCAAAGTGCAGAACAGTTGCTCTTGAAAGGTGGAAATCATGCACTATGAGTCCAGTTGTTCGATCGAAACTGCAAGTCACTCTTATGCAGTATGTTAACAAGATCTGCACTGAAATAATTGCTCTCTGTTAAAACTCTCTTTGCTGTTAAGTTTGAAAGTTTTGGGGAGAATCTGAAAGTTAACGTTACCTCCTATGCACCTCATGATGCTAATTTGTTTTTATTTTAATTGTGGTTTGGTACCACTACAACAACATCCAGTGGATTTTAATATATTTACTAGATCTTTCCAGACACTCTTGGAAACATCTGTTTTCATAAAACTTAGAGACGGCAGGACAATGTGTGTACTGAGAAGGTAGAGAAATAAAGGACTTTACATCATCATGACTTGGTAAAATAGATCTCCAACTGCTGAATCCAGTGAAGTCAGTGTTTTTTCCTTGATTTGGATTTATATAACTACAGAGCTAATCAGCCTTGTTACTCCTGACAGTCTGGAGAATGTCATTTGTCTTGTACAGATGCCTTCTGTAAGAGAGAAAAGAAGAGTAATGTAGTGGATTGAGGGCAGGCCTGGGAGCTATGTATTCTTGAGTTCTAATCCTGGTGGCTTTTCTTATTCATTGTGGCCCTAGTTAAGCCATTTAATCTCTCTGTCTCAGTTTCCTCAATATTTAACATGGGGCTAATATCACTTACCTTAGAGGTGTGTTAAGATAGAGGTGTTAGGACCGAGTCAATGGGAGTTGCCCCAAAGTAAGTTAAGCAGGGTTTGGCCCTTAAAGTGCAGGGTTTGACCTTTTGAGCACGTTCAGTTATACTCTACCAAGTGACTTTATAGAAGAGGCATAATCGGATTTCATGTTTCTTGTCTCAGTGATTTACATATCAAGTGTGTGTGCAACTGTATGATGGGGTAACTTGTGATGATATGGGACAAGGCTCAACAGGGCTTACTTCCAGTTTGTGTCTTATGTTCCTAAAAGCACATTCTTCAAAGTTTCAGCCAGCCACCTGGAGGGGTCAGGAAGAGAGTGCCCCTCCCTCAGTGTATTCTGTTTTTTGTTGTTGTGGGATGGCCATGGCTGAAGATGGGATGTTGGAGAAGGACGGCTAGAGCTCTGAGGTGGCACTGAGTAGTTTCTGTCTCAGATGCTTGGCTGGTTCTTGCTCACGTAGTCAAGGTCTAACTGATTGTCATATGTTGGGTTGGGAAGGAATTTTCCCCCAGGTTGGATTAGTAATGACCTTGGTATGGGAGTTGCCTTTCTCTGTTGCATGTGAGTGTGGTTCGCTTGCCAGGATTATCTGGGTATATCACACTTAATCATTTCCCTGCCATTGTGGGGGCCTCAGTTGTGAGGGCCTTGGGCACTAGTACACCTTGGTCCCTCCTATTCTCTGCCAGTAGCAGTCTAGTCTCCTGTTGGCTGTAATACTTTGGTTGAATTTCGTTTGTTGGGTTTAGTGTGTGGGTGTGGGGTGCTGTTTGTGACCTATATACAGGAGGTCAGGCTAGATGATCTGGTGGTCTCTTCTGACCTTAAACTCTGTGACTCAGCAAGTAAAAAAATTGTAGGGATAAAGTGAGAAAGGTCAAAAGCCATGTAGAGTTGGACCTTGCAAAGGGATTTAAAACTAATAGTAAAAGGTTCTATAGCCATATAAATAAGAAGAAGACAAAGAAAGAAGAAGTGGGACCACTAAACACTGAGGATGGAGTGGAGGTTAAGGATAATCTAGGCATAGCCCAATATCTAAACAAATACTTTGCCTCAGTCTTTAATGAGGCTAATGAGGAGCTTAGGGTTAATGGTAGGATGACAAATGGTAATGAGGATATGGAGGTAGATATTACCACATCCGAGGTAAAAGCTAAACTCGAACAGATTAATGGGACGAAATCGGAGGGCCCAGATAATCTTCATCCAAGAATATTAAGGGAACTGGCACATGAAATTGCAAACCCATTAGCAAGAATTTTTAATGAATCAGTAAACTCAGGGGTTGTACTATACGACTGGAGAATTGCTAACATAGTTCCTATCTTTAAGAAAGGGAAAAAAAGTGATCTGCTTAACTATAGGCCTGTTAGTTTAACATCTGTAGTATGCAAGGTCTTAGAAAATTTTTTGAAGGAGAAAGTAGTTAAGGACATTGAGGTCAATGGTAATTGGGACAAAATACAATGTGGTTTTACAAAAGGTAGATCGTGCCAAACCAACCTGATCTCCTTCTTTGAGAAGGTAACAGAGTTTTTAGACAAAGGAAACACAGTAGATCTAATTTACCTCGATTTCAATAAGGCATTTGATACGGTTCCACATGGGGAATTATCAGTTAAACTGAAAAAGATGGGGATCGATATGAAAATTGAGAGGTGGATAAGGAACTGGTTAAAGAGGAGACTACAATGGGTCATACTGAAAGGTGAACTGTCAGGCT
This sequence comes from Gopherus flavomarginatus, assembly GCF_025201925.1. Classification (NCBI taxonomy): domain Eukaryota; kingdom Metazoa; phylum Chordata; order Testudines; family Testudinidae; genus Gopherus; species Gopherus flavomarginatus. Next base: position 19,259,222 of record NC_066622.1, on the reverse strand, counting down.
GGAAGGAGGTTACTAGTGGAGTTCCTCAGGGATCGGTTTTGGGTTTTGGGAAAAGGGCATGGTCATGCATTTAGGGATTAATAACAAGAATTTTGGTTATAAATTGAGGACACATCAGTTGGAAGTAACAGAGGAGGAGAAGGACCTTGGAGTATTGCTTGATCACAGGATGACTATGAGCTGCCAATGTGATATGGCCGTTAAAAAAGCTAATGCGGTTTTAGGATGCATTAGGCAGGGTATTTCCAGTAAAGATAAGGAGGTGTTAGTGCCATTATACAAGGCACTGGTGAGACCTCATCTGAAATACTGTGTGCAGTTCTGATCTCCCATGTTTAAGAAGGATCAATTCAAACTGAGAAGGGCTACTAGGATGATCCGAGGAATGCAAAACCTGTCTTGGAGACTGAAAGAGCTTGGCTTGTTTAGCCTAACCAAAAGAAGGCTGAGGGAGATATGATTGCTCTTTATAAATATATCAGAGGGATAAATATCAGGGAGGGAGAGGAATTACTTAAGCTTAGTGCCAATGTGGACACAAGAACAAATGGATATAAACTGGACACTAGGAAGTTTAGACTTGAAATTAAATGAAGGTTTCTAACCATTAGAGGAATGAAGTTCTGGAACAGCCTTCCGAGTGGAGTAGTGGGGGCAAAAGACATATCTGGCTTCAAGACTAAGCTTGATAAGTTTATGGAGGGGGTGGCATGATGGGATAGGAATTTTCCTCCAGGGAAGATTGGCAGAGGCCCTGGAGGTTTTTCGCCTTCCTCTGCAGCATGGGGCACGGTTCACTTGCTGGAGAATTCTCTGCACCTTGAGGTCTTTAAACCACTATTTGAGGACTTCAGTAACTCAGACATAGGTTAGGGGTTTGTTACAGGAGTGGGTGGATGAGATTCTGTGGCCTACATTGTGCAGGAGGTCAGACTAGATGGCCATAATGGTCCCTTCTGACCTTAAGTCTATGAATCTATGAATTTTTTCCCCTATCAGACCTGACAACTCCCCTGGGATCTGAAAGTAAAGCTGAGTGGTTTCGTTCTTGGACATCAACACCCATAGTAAAAGTTCTGCACAGCTAACTATGTCCTCAGTGACACTTATGCAGTACAGTTGTCTTCAATTGGTTTGCACCGGGGGAACTATTGGAATTCAATAAAGAAAAAGAACTAGAATGCTCGTTCTCCATAACTTTGTTGTTCTACAGGGCTGATAAGTAAAATGCCTCTTTGTTACTAGACTAAGCAGATTTGACTAAGCATGTGCAAAGAATGGCTCTGTTAAGGAAGAAGGTGCTATTTGTTAATGGCCATTTTTTAGAGCAGACCCACACTGAAATGCCTCCAAAGCACTAGTGCTAAGTATTAGTAGTAGTGTATAAAGAAAATAACCTCTGAAGATTGAGGAGCCAAATTTATTGTCAATCCACAATTCCTGCCTCTGGGAAGGAGTTAGAATATTTTGAAATCTGTTGCCAAAGCCAAAACTAAACATAAATGAGAAACACAGCTTGAGTGGTGCAGGGGGGACTCTCCTGAGGAAATAGCAGCTAACAAAATATAGTCTGAACAGATCAGACGTCTTATTCAAAACAATTTCAAGAAGGACATTTTAGTATAGCTTTCAAAACTAGTGTGAATACCCTTGGAATGAGGCACTCTTGGACTGATATATTCTCTGCTTCCAGGAGAACACAGGCAGAAGAACAGCATTTCCAAGAGGGGTGATTTTTAAAGGACATACAGGACCTCATTGCTTAAATATACACTATTTTGGCTAGGATGGTCCCTTTGGAGCCTGTTATTTTTTAGTCCTTCATCTTGCCCATTCTTCAGGGATTTGATTGTATAATCTAGGCGTATTAAATTTAACACAGGATGAAGACTAACATAATAAGCTTGACCACTCTTCCTAGCAGCATGAAGGATGTGGAGTTTCTGTAAAGGGCAGGCATTTTAAAAAATTTTTCCAGCATTAATAACTTCGCTACTTCATTACATATAGATGACGTCCATTCCCCCAGCTCCTTTGCAACATAAAACACCTGCCCTGACAACACCCTTGGACCTTAGCAGTACTCAGAGAGGGGGGAACTTGTGTAATGTTGCAGTTGCAGTCCAGGTTTGAGTGGGGGAGTAGGGGTGCATATGAGTTTCATGGTAACTCGGGGAGAGAGCTGTACAGAACAGGTCCCATAAGACTCTCAAATTAACATTCACCTCTCTTTACGTTTGGTCTTTGGATCATGTTTTTCTCCTTCAAGGGAAATAATGAAAGACCTTTCTTTTAAAGAAACAGAAATTCAGATAAATGGTGGTCATGTGTTAACACAGAGCTTCTGTGCTAGCACCATACTCAGGCCTGCTTTGAACACTGTCTTTTGAAATTCAGGCACCTACAGTGTCAGAGCTTGTCGCTGGCTTTTAACCACATGACTCCCCTTAACTTTAAGAGGAGTTGCTTTGCTAAAATCCTCCAGAACCAGTGGAAGTATCTGGGTTAGCGTGCATCCCTGTTAAGATAACTCTAGAGTCACCTATAAAGTGTTTGAGACTTGTGCGATTGATGGGTATTTGGGATTCTAACCAATTCCCATGAGAAAAGGTGGAGGAGACTGTCTTGCATTAGAGAAATAATGTAAGGTTGGTGGTGTGAAAGGCTTTGTTCTTCCTTCCTTCTCAGGCATCAGTAGGCCTCCACATGCCTTTATGTTTTAAATACAAAACGCCTTTAATAGAAAGGCCTCCTGGTTGGTGGATTTCTGCAACCTTGGTACTTTATTCATTTAAGCTATTGCAGTTTGGGTTATTCCTGTGCCCTAACCCTACTGCGCCAGCTCTTGGACATTTTGAGTGGTTTTCATATAATAGTTGCACTTATTTCCTTTGTCTCACTGCACTCTCTAGTTCAACTCATGTACTATAATATCTTGAATAAGATTTGATGGGATCTGCCATTTTCCACTGTGACACCCAAGAGTTTACAGACATTTTCTGTCCCAGCTTTGGGTTCCCTCCTAGATGAAATCAGTATTTTGGACAGTAGGAGATAAAATCATTCCCTGTTTTAGAACAGTCAATAGACAGTATCTAGAGGTCTCTACTCACTGAAAACTTTTGGCCTCATGTGATCAAGCATTCTCCTGGTTCTCCAGTGTTAGTCTGAGTGCCAAATCCTGACACTTAGGGTATATCTGTCTACACAGCAAAGAAAAACCCCCAGCTCAGGCTTGCAGAGCTGGGGTAGTGGGGCTGTTTCATTGCTGGGTACACTTCTGGGCTTGGGTTGGAGCCCGTGCTCTGGGACCCTCCCACCCCGCAGGGTCTCAGAGCCCAGGCTCCAGCCCAAGCCCAGAAATTTACACAGCAGTGAAACAACTCTGCAGCCCAAGTCTGCTGGCATGGGCCAGCCATGCATTTTTCTTTGCTGTGTAGACATATCCTAAGGGTGGATGCTGCTGTTACTGAAGTCAACAAAGTTGCTGCTGCTTAATCTGGTGTGAAATTGGCTATGAGAGATATTTAGAGATTGCCTTTGATTTTCCTCTACTTAGAAATCTTGCTTCCAGGATATCTTGTTGGTTTAGGGGCGTGGATGGGCTCTGGTCATGAGTGCAGGTTCTGGCCCTAAATCCTAGTTCAAGGCATGGCAATTTGTCTAAGGTACATATCTGGCCTCCATTGCCATAGTGTCCGAGCACCTCCCAGTCTTTAAAGTATTTATCGTTATAACACCCTAGTGAGGTAAGGGAGTGCCATTATCCCCATTTTATGAATGGTAAACAGAGGCACAGAGAGGCTAAGTGACTTGCCCAGAGTCACAAAGGAAGTGTGTGGTAGAGTAGGGAATTGAACCCAGGTCTCCTGAATCCCAGCTAACCAGTGGACCATCTTTCCTCACTTGGTGAGGCAATTTAGATATCATTGTCACCCAGTGCATTCCCTGATTACTTTGGGGGCACTCTCATGGTTTGCTATGAGTGCTGAGCAATAAAGACAGCCTATTAGTTTTGGCAACTTTATTAATTATTCTTCAAACAAACAGTTCTTAAGCATTGTTTCTTTTGTCAGCAAATACTGAAAGTCTATACATGGCAAAACTACTCCCTAGATGTGGGTATTCCAGAGCTGAACACAAAAGGCCTTCTGCAATCTTGCCTCTTTTATTGTCCAAAGAGTCATCATTCACTACTAAAATACTTTGATTGGAAAAAATGATTGCTGGTGACTTATTCAACTCTAGAATGTTTTGCATCCCTCTACAAATACCTAACTGAGATTGCTGCTGCTCACTCTAAACTTTGCTCTCTGTTTGCTCGGCTTACTTAAATCTAAGGTCCATATCCTGAAATCCTCCCTCAGTTTTAGTCAGGCAACCTCCCATCGAAACCGTTAAGAAAGAACTTCAGAGTTTGTTCTAAAATGAATGTGAGTCAAAAGAGGGAAAGAAGGGTTTATCCGTGGAGAAGAAGCTCTCCAGAAAAAGAAAACTGAAGAGAGGAGAAAGAAAGAAATCCTAAGCTTGAGAAGCTCTATGGAAGCTGAAGGGTCTGTTTTCAGTATCAGGATTACATGAGTCCGTTATGGCAGATGGAAAGAGTTGGTGAACTGATGTAGTGGTTATTCTTCCCTTTCAACTGATGCTTCTATTCTGCTTGATGTCACTGGTTTTGGTACAGTGAATGCTCATTTGTAAACAAAATGATGAGTCATCAGGGTCTGACAGAGGAAATCTGTTAATGATTTTTCATTAGCAATTACATCCATTCAGTGAGCCTTTAGCTCTCCTGACTTGGGTCTGGAAACTCCCAATTTAAATGAGTGACTATGGCACTCTTGCTTCTCAGTGGGGAGTTCTGCTCAGTCCAGGTTTTATTCGAAGTGTGTGTGGGGGGGGGGGAACCCTGTTTGTTTTACATACAGAGGTGGCCAGCTGAGGACACTGGTGTTTTCTGCATTAAAAATGTCTAGAATTTCACTGAAAAAACTCACAGGCCCAGTGATGTTCCTGGAAAAGCTGGTCATTGTTCCAGATCCTTGATCCTGTTCTGTTCTCTTTGAACTGTTCCAGTTGTGCAGAAATGGCCAAAACTCTGGCTTATGCAGCCAACAGGGGTTGATTCTCTTTCCATAATGGAATCCTGGGGGTTAAAACCGGCACAGCTGGTTTTATGCTACCTACCCCCACAACATTCAGGGTCATTACCAGCCAGCATGAGTTTATTGGTTTAGCCCTCAGCTGCCTCTGGAACTGATGGGGCAGAAAAAAGTATTCTAATTTCACCTCTACTCCCTTCTCAAGTCTTAGCCAAGCTGCGTGCCGGACACTCCCAAGCAGGTGGGCCATTCATTCTAGCACAAGCACAGCTGGCACAATAAGATAAATCCCATCAGTCTAAAAAAGATGTGGCAGTATTTGATGCTTTGGGTTTATGTGTTGAAAACTCCACATCATAAGCCATTGTGAAACAAAATGCTGGAGGCTACGGGCCCAATTCTGACTTCACTGTCATCTGTATTAAACAGGAGTCACTCTGCTGAAGACAGTAGAGTTACACACTAGTGTAAAACCTGTGTATATGAGATTAGAATCAGGCTTAAAAAGTCCATTAAGATTCCTGAGATCAGAGTCAGACCTAAATCTATTGAGCTGTAAGTGCTGGAGACAAAACTGTTTAAAACAAACCAATTACGGATATGAAGCATGGAGTGACTACTCCCAAAATTTCTCTGGATCCAACTGTGGGTATTTTTTTTTTTTTTTTTTTTTTTTTTTTAGGTTTTAAACCACCTGTCTTTCAATCTGCCAACTTTCCAGCAGTCGGCTTTGCAGCAATTTAGCAAATGTGGCTTTAGACCATTCATTAATTGGATGTTATGGCATTTTTTTGGATCAATGTTTAACTAGAATTAACCCCTTGTTCTCCATCTGGAACAACTATGAGATGATAAAAATTGAGGGCAGTTCCCTTTATTGGGAAGAATGAGTATTGGCGAGGGTCTTTTCCTTGGGGATTTATAGCAGTACTTAGCAGAATGGTTTTAACCAGGGTAGAAATCAGCAATTGAGATTTCATGCGGTTTCATTTACGTTCCCTCCTGCTTCCCTAGAGCTACTGACCTATCCCCTACAGCTCTTTCAGTATTAAAACTTGCATCCTAGAAGCATTGTTTCATGTTTCTCTGAACAGTAATAGCATAGACTTGAGCAGAGATCAGTTGTTTCAAAAGGCATGAAATAAACACAAATGTTTATTAAAATGATTGTAACAGCTTCTCATAGGCGGTCTTATTTATTATTTGGACACTGAGTTGAAATGCTGGATCAGATCTCAGTTGGTGTAAATTGGCATAACTCCATTGACATCAATGGAATTATGCTGATTTAAACCAGCCAAGGATCTGGCTCACTGGTAGGCGTGCAAACACCCCCCTACCCCCCACAAAAGACTATGATGATTGAGACTTGACCCATGGAGAGGAAGTGATCCAGCTGGAATTGACAGTGGATAGTTATTTATTATTGATTGATTATTTGTATTATGGGAGTACCTAGGGACCCCAATCATAGTCCAGGACCAAACTGTGCTAGGCGCTGTACGAACATACACACAAAAACACAGAAAGACAGTCCCAGGCCCAAGGAGCTTACAATTCAAGCATTTGTCTACACTTTCAGCTGGGGTGTAATTTCCAGCTCGAGGAGACGTACTCATGCGAGCTGTCATTGAACTAGCACGCTAAAAATAGAGCATAGCTGCAGTGGCAGGAAGGGCTAGCTGCCCTAAATACATACCTGTTCGAGATGCTAAGTGAGTTCTAAGGCAGCTAGCCCCTCCTGCTGCTAGCGCTGCTGGGCTATTTTAATCATGCTAGGTTGATGAGAGGTAATACAGTCTGTCTCCTGGAGCTGGGAATCACAGCCCCAGCTCAAAGTGTAGACATATTCTTAGTAAATAGTGTGAACTGGGCACAAGTTCCATTTAACGTCTTTTTAGAGGAAATTTGTTGTTCTTGTGAAAGAGTGGGGGTTGGTTATTTTCTGTTCACCGATTCTTGAAGAAATTCAGTTTTTTATCAGCGGTTTTCAGCCTGAGCGGAAATCAACATCATAAATGCATCAAATGGTTGAGAGGACATGGTGACTTGTCTTCAGACCAAAACTGGTGGGATATTACACCAGCTTTCTGATAATGCTTCCTTGTGCTGCAGCGCTACAATCAGAGTGGCTGGTTAGATTGCCATAGCCTACACATAAAACTTAGGTCGACCCTTCACTTAGGCTGTGAAAAATTCATCCCACTGAAAGATGTAGTTAAGATGACCTAACCCCCTGTGTAGTCACCGCTAGGTTGACGGAAGAATTTCCCATTGACCTAGCTTCAGCCTCTCCAGGGGGTGGGTTTACGACAGCAACAGAAAACCTTCCATCAAGGTCGCAAGTGTCTGCACTACAGCGCTCCAGCTGTGCCATCATAGCGCTTGTAGTGTAGACGCACCCTGAGCAGTAGAGTCCTCTTCTGAGGATTACATTTTCATCCAGACGTCCTAAAAGCCTGATTTCTGACAGCTCAGGTTGTAACACTCCAGAAGATAAACACTTGATTGTGTGTAAAAAATGCTAGTCTTACTGAGAGCCCTCCATAATGAATAGACTGGTCCTGGGAAGAACTCTGTGGCTGGGTCTGGGTTTGCTGTAAACAGAGGAGAGCTTGTGTTTTTTGTTTTTATAATGTGGCTGATGCTGCCCACAAGTATCCCTCATTTTGCCCATTTTGCTTTAGTATCTACAACTCCTAGAAGAAGAGTATTTCCCTGGAGTGTATTTTTTAGCTTGAATTCATAGTCCTCTGTTCTCCCTAGACGAGTCCCAAATTATTTGGAATGTTCTGTCTGCATATCATAGCTCTTCCTGAGTTATACCTAAACGTTAATAAAAGCTAATGGTTTACATTAAGAAAGGCCAGAGATAAAGTGAGGGCCCTTTTATCACAGAATTAATGGCCTGAAAATGTCGGTTGTGTAGGGGCAACTGCCAAATATTGAGCCTCTGAAGATGATCGTAAGTCCCACAAATCAACAAGTTGGAGCGGATTATCTGATGTTAGCTGTGTCGTTTTCCCAGGACTCCAGGCATGTTAGAAGCCAGCAGTTTAATCCACTCTGATAAGATGCATGAGGGAGTTACACACTGTGTCCACTTACTGTTCCACTATAATGCTTTCGGAGGCAAAGGAAGAAGCAGCTTTGCTAAAGCAGAAGCATGCAGCCTGGTTTTGATTCATAAACCCCGGCATTTCAAGTTGCACAAGAACTATTTTTAAGGTCACAAACACAGGAAACAAAAATCAGTACATTTCATGGGTTTCCTGAGTGTTGCCTTACCAATCCTCTTCCTCCCTCTGTTTCCAGCAGACTTCCTTCCGAAGCTGACATCCTGCAAGCTAGCTTCTCATTCAGAGCTCTTGGGGATGAAATAGCTGTGATGGAAACTCTGGTAAATCATTTTTCAGTTCATGGCCGATTTTAAGGCTGAGATAAAGAAGAACTGAATTTATGACATATAATAGCTTGTAGTTTTAGATGAGTTAGGATTTTACATCTTTTATCTTTCTTTTTGAGATCATACTCAAGAGCCAATCTAACTAAACCTCCTCTTAGACTTTATATAGGACTTGAGTCAATTTGTACCATTTGTGAATAATAGTGAAAATACCTATTGTAAAAGCCCTGCTGGAGAGAATGTATGTGTGTTATACCTCTGTCCTCAACTGGATCGAAACAGAGCTGCTTAGCTGGGCATGTATCATAGGTCCCATACTGTTAACTGATAGTGGAGATTTTCCTTTAGTTCAAGTAGCAGAGTGCTGTATTTTGGAGCTGAAGGATCCAAGTTCTATCCATACTACTCCTGTGAATGTCTGAGTGGCCCTGGTGTGTAGCAGAGACAGTGATGAAATACAAATGGTCACAGATTTGTTATGATAGGTAAAAGATAAAATATTGAAGATATTGAAACAAATTCTGTGTTCAGGGCCCCTACCGTCTAGTCACTCTTATATAACTGAGAGTAGAATTTGGCCCATGCTGTACCTAAAATCACTTTTATCCCTGTATTCATGACTTAAGTGTTTGCATGAGTGTGATTCAAGTTGCTAAAGTAATATTTCAATGCATGCTGAGACTTGAACTTGAACACTTCCAGTTTACCATAAAATAACAAAGCTAAAGTACATCTTGGTATTGCACTTTACAGACTAAAAAACAGAAGGGATGACCCCACCCTAGAATCCAAGTGAGGGGAACACTTCCTGTCCTTGATGGCTTCCCTTTGGAGGAGATGATGTAATCTGAAGAAAGGTGTTTTAGGGAGGAAGGATATGTGCAAATCCAAATAAACTTCTGTCTATATTAGAATGGCCACATCCTGTTTACCATTAACCATTTGGCAACTATCTTAGCTCAGCAACTTACGATTTACAAAGATGTAGACACAGAAGAGAAAGGACCTTCCACTCTGCTCTGCAATGTGCAAGAGGAAAGACTGAAATCCTTCTAATTGGGAGTGGGTGATCTTTGCAAGAATAGAGATACCTATGATATTAGTGGACTGTTTCTCTGAAGAGGTGTGTGTCTGATTCCTTCTGGGACTTTGGTCAAATCACTTAATTGCTCGGTGCCTCAGTTTCCCCATCTGTAAAATGAGGATTACCACACTTCTGTGTAATAAGCTCTGGGTAGTTAATATTTGTAAAGAGCTTTGAGGATGAAAAATCTAAGGATAATTACTATCACTATGACAAATATATGTATCTGATGAGATATATTTTGATAAAAGTTTGGCTGAACATAGAAAGGACTATTAAATAGGAAAAATGAATGGCTTGTCATATTCTCTGCATATTAAAAGGGAATTGTGTTGTCTAGTTTCAGGGAGAAATATAAACACTTTTTAGGAGATTGGGCTGAGATTGTTTTTAACAGAACGTAATAGTGTAAAAATGCAAAATACATTCAGCAAAATCATTCATATTTGCAGCACTTCATCCCTTCGGCTTGGTTGCTGACAAACTGCACCATAACTCTGAGTATATGTTACCCCCTTTTTGGCACATGCTCCAGCAGAAAAGTTTTTCAGATCAGGCTTTGTTACTTCCTGTCTGATGTGACCAACAGAGCTAGTGAACCCATGGTGTCTGCCAGTAGGGGAGGGAGAACCAAGTATCATGTTGGTTTTCTTGGACAAAATTTAGTCTGTAGCTTGTGGCCATAAACTTGTGTTTGAACAGCAATGTGGAGATGAATGCTAGAAGATGTTTGCAAACCTTTTACTCTGGACAGCGAATTAAGATTTCCCTGGATTATTCAAGAAGGGAATATTCTCCTGTGAGTGACATGTGCATGGACAAGACTGCAGGTCTTTGCCATAGAATTGCTAAAAGTATCTCTAAGCAAGAGTCTGCTCTGCAGTCATGAGGTGCAACTGCAGAAGCTGGAGCTGACATACCTGAGTTAGCTGTAATCTAGCTATCTGGGGTCTTGAAGCAGTGAAGCAACAGCGGGCTGTACAGACTTGACTCGAACCGTGGATAATTACTCACAGGCTAGCCCACACGGGAGCTAATACTGCTGCAGATTCACTGCTCTGGTACCTGAACCAACAAGATTATGTCTACACAAGCTGCAGTCACAGTGTAGACATACCCTAAGATTATGGCAGTGATGACACCAACTGTACAGGTGACACGTCTGCTCAGGATTCCTGACCTGGCACTTGGAATGACCAAAGAACAGACTGCTCCCGAGTCCCTAGAGAATCCATTCCAGCCTAGTGGTGCTGTGCTACCTATGCCCTACTGCACAGCTATACATGGGAAGCACTAGATCTGTGACTGTAGATTCCAGCTGTGTAGCAGTGGGTGTAGGAGCTGTAGAGGTTACTGCAGGGCTGAGGCAGCTGCCACAGAGGGCACTTTTGCCTCTCCCTTCCCTGGAGAGAGTATTCCTTCCCTCCCTAGCTCCACATAGGTTGTCAACCCTCCAGGATTGTCCGGGAGTCTCCAGGACTTAAAAATTAATCTTTAATTAAAGGTTATGTCATGTGATGAAACCTCCAGGAACACATCCAACCAAAGTTGGCAACCCTAGCTCCAGAGAGACCCCAGCCCACACAGCCTAGTTACTCAGCATGATAGGCTCAGGATTTGGCTGCTAGCATCTAGAGATGGGCCCAGAAGCAAAGCAGGATTGGGAATTTGTATTCCTCCAAAGTTGGGGGGTAACCAGACCCAGGGATCTGGTTTGGGCCCATTTCTGTTAATAAAGCCAAAGGAACTAATCTACAGTAAAGATACACTCTTCAGGCAGGAATGTTCCTAAGCAGGCTGATTGTCAACTTTTGCTATGTGGCACAAGCAGCTCCTTACACTGGCACTAAGGATTTCGTAATAAAATAATGGTAATAACCTGTCAAAGCAGCAAAGTGTAATGCACTTGTAAAGTTGCTTTTTTCTTTCAGGCTATTGAGGTTCATGTGTGTATAGAGTTCCATTCAGATTTGAGACCCCAATAGATAGCACTGAATGAGCTGCAGTTTGTTAGGCCCAAAGCAGTATGCTAATAAGAGAGAGGCATCTTCAGACCCCTGCATTTGGTCTGTTTAAATCAGCACCACCTGGTATTATTCTGAAGGAGTTGTTTGCATTTAGGCCTCAGTTCAGTAAGATAGTTAAACACGTGTCCAGCTTTAAATGTGTAAGTAACCCTATTGAAGTCAGTGGGACTTTTCCCAAGCTTAAAGTTAGCCACGTGCTTAAGTACCTTGCAGAATTGGGACCTTGATTTCGTCTTCTTTTAGGCTACTGTATCAGCTGGAGGTCACCCCCATACACCCTTCCTGCTGTTGTTAGGGTTGGACATATATATAGCCACATAACAGTGAGCGGCAGAGGTGGCATTTCAGTGGCTTCTTGCGTCAAGATGAGCAATGGAAATGACACCACAGATGACATTATAATGTCTGTAGAAACATACCATTCATTCAAAAGGCTTTAGGTGCAGCCAGGGCATTGCATAAAAGCCTCTGTGGGGGAGTCTCCAGGTAAATTTTTAACAGCGTTGCTGTTGTGACATTTGAATGCTGTCAAATCCATCCATCTTGTCAGGGAAGAAATAGTAAGGAGAATCACTCAGGAGTCAGAGAGAAAAAGGCCATACATCTTGGACATGTGTTGGAGGAATCAGGCAATCTGTGCAAGCCCTGCCAGGCCTCCAAATACTGGTACTGTGTGGCAGAGAAAGAGCCTCTGAGGGCAACATTAGTGAAGCTGGGGGAATTTGGCTGTGTTGGCTTGCTCTACAGATGGGTCCAGGTGGCCAAATTCCACTTAGGCAAAAACAAAACCATATATGGAGCCAATTGTTCTCTGCCTTTGCTCATCTTATTGTTATTTGAGTGTAAAGCACTAACAAATCAGAATGGGAGCATTCCACACCCACTTTGCACAGCTGTAATCAGTGACACAAGGTGCAAAACAAGGAAAAATCAGGCCCAGTTTTAGTTTCCAATTAATCTGAACCACCAAATTTTTGTCTTTGTGGAAAAGGGTGTTTTGGTCCATCTCTGGTTTGCACAGATCTGTTCTTAACCTATTGCAGATTCAGCCCCTTGGCCTTTACTCCACTCGAGTGTTGCTTTTAGTGTAAGGTTCAACCAGACTTGAAAGGTCAAAGTGATACTCCATTGAAAATGCCACCCTTGTCAGTGAAACCACAGTTCAGCGTGGTTTCTGCATGGAGCTATAATGAGGGGATTCCCAGACTCCGAACTCGAGGGAGTTGGCCTGATGCTAGACTTGGGTGTTGGGCCCTTGCTTGCCAAAAGTTTTGTAATCCTGGCAGCTGAGGTTTTGTAGCAAAAGCTGTAACATGGGCAAGTCTCTCCTGGTTTAGGGATGTCCAGCTCAAAGCTTTAGGCAAGGCTGGGGAAGTGTGGGCTGTGTAGGTGACCAGACAGCAAGTGTGAAAAATCGGGACAGGGAGTGGGGGGTAATAGGAGCCTATATAAGAAAAAGACCCAAAAATTGGGACTGTCCCTATAAAATTGGGACATCTGGTCACCCTAGGGTTGTGTTTCACAAGGTGTCATGAAGAGGTGGAATTCCCCCCTGCCTTAGGCTAGCTGTGGTGGGCAGTGCACTCACGTCACTGACTCACCGCTTTCCAATTATCAAACTCTGTGTATGGTGCTGGCCACCCCACCCCAGCATTGTTTTGGGCATCAGGAAGGACTGCATTGTGGCTGCTCATGTCCACGTGCACAATGGCAGAGGGAAAGTGCAGGGGAGTCGTTTTCCAATCCTTTGCAAACCCATGAAGTGTTGCCAACTCTTGTGTTATTTCTGGTTTTACTGAAAGCCCCAGCTCCTGGAGTCATGCTATGTTGGGTGAATCATAGCTACTTTTTTTTTTAATTGAAAGTTTCTACCCATTGTGGTTGTGGAGAAAAAGTTAAAAACATTAATCCACAAAGGCTTTTGAACCAGGAGGTAAATATAATGACCCAAATTTATTATTTCTAAGTCAGTCTCATGATTTTTTTAGAGATTGACTTATAGTTTTGGAATGCTTGGGTCTGGCAATATTCCGCTTGCAAGGGGTAGTTAGTTCTTGGAGTACCTGAGCACTGGGGATGGCAGGCAAGGCAGCGTGAGGCAATCCATGCCCCAGACGGGACGTGGCTGAGGGTCAAGAAGCATGGCTAGTGGCCTGGCCGTCCCTTTCTGCAACTGTACACACCTGTGCTGTCAGCACAGGAGGCAGGGGCATGCTTTGTGCCCTTTGAGAGGATGTAGCAGCTCCTGTGTGTTCTCCCCAGGGTCCCTGGAGCAGATCCACCTGCCTCACCACGTAGGTGCTGACTCCATGGGTGCACTGGGGCTGGAGCACCCATGGGGAAAAATTAGTGGGTACTCTGCACCCACCAGCAGCCAAGCTCCCCTCTCCCACCCCGCCCCACCTCCTCTGCCTACCTCCCAGTGTTTCCCACCCAGCTGCCACCAAACAGCTGTTTGGCACTGTCAGCACACTCTGGGATGCGGGGAGGAGCAGGAACATGGCACGCTCAGGGGAAGAGATGGGGAATAGACAGGGGTGGGGATTTGGGGAAGGAATTGAAATATTGGCAGGGAGGGGGCGGAGCTGGGGTGGGGACTTTGGGGAAGGAGTTGGAATGGGGGCGGGGAAGAGGTGGGACAGGGGCAGGGCCTCATGGAAGGCGTGGGGCGGGGCCAGGGGCAGAGCGGGGATCAAGCACCCATGTGAAAGAGGGGAAGTCGGCGCCTGTGCAGTCTCTCCCTCTGCCACTAACCAGCCCATGCACCCTGTCCCCAAACCTCATTCTAGCCATAAAATCATATTGCCTGGAGCCATTCAGAGGGATAGAGAGCAATGGGGATCCATCAGTGACAAGGAACCCAGTCTCTGACCTGGATTGTCTCAGATCCCTCTGTGACCCAGCCTGTGCTCCAGTTCATTACGTGCTCCTTCAGCACTGCTTCATTGCCAGCCACCCCCTCCTCCCCACTCAGTATCCCTGAGCCAAGAAGTTCCAAAGCTGATTCCTCTCCTTGCAGGGCTTTTTGCCATGTTGTGGTTAGGCAGCCACCCCAGCCAGGCAGCATGTGGGGGTTGATGAGAAGTAGCTGAGTTGTGTAAGACTCTTAAACTACGTGGATGGATTTCCCACACACACAGTTTAAAGCAGCAAGTCTCTCTGGCCTGTGGGACAGCAAAACAAAGAGGATCTATAAAGATCATAGAGGATAACAAGCTTTGCAGACAGAGTGCAAGGGAAGTTAATTTTTTGTAAAAGTATTTTTCAATCTAACTATTGTCAGCTGCCTGTTCTCTCTGGACTCAGACGAAGGAGGATGCTAGAAAATTCCTTGCCCGGGGCTCTAATATCCCCTTGGGCTGCCATAGGGCTACCAGGAACCCTTAAGATTTAAAATCTTCACTCCCTCTGCTCTGATCTAATTTTGTCATTCCTGTATCCTGCGGCCTGTCTGTGCCACTGTAGCCTTGGGCCCAATCCAGCTTCTGACACCCGTACTGACAATGAGCAGCACCTTACTCCAAAGATAGTCAATGGGCCATTCATGGAGTGATGTACTATTAAACATTATTAGGGGTATCAGAATCCAGCCTATTAAAATTGGTGTAAACTTTGCCCTTGACTTCAGTAGGAGCAGGATTGGGCCCTGAGTTTACAGCCCTCAGTCTCAGCAAAGTTTGCTCATCTGAAAATGCTATTCAGGGTCACTCTGTTTAAAAACAATCATGGCTACCCTTTCATTTTAAAGAAAAAGAGAGAGAATTGCAATTGCTTGCCAGCTGTCTTCAGGTCTGAATGATTCAATGCATTCCACAATGGCAAACCCCAGGGTTCAACAATGCCTAACCTGGAGTTACAAATGAATATAGATGCTCACACCCTAAATTAACAAACCTTGGGTCTGGTAACTTGAGTTCTGCTAACCCTGGGCTTATATTGTAGTGTAAACATACCCTCAGGAACAAATCCTGTGAGCTGCAGGAGGGATGTGAGAGGTCTCAAAGGCCGTGGAACTAACATCGCAATCATGCAGAGGCTGGACAGGCAACTCTGCTCTCTTGAGTACCATGGGGCTCTCTCCACATTATTGCCACAGGGGATTGCATAGTAGGTTCAGGAATAAGGCTCTGGCAAGTGGATGTAGGGAATGCAGAGGCCTTAGGCACTTGTGGAGACCTGAAGCTGTAGTGACAATCTCCAAGCGACTCTGTTGGTGCCCTGCATTAGGGGCAGAAGGATTCTCTTCCCTCAGCTCCTATGAAGCCCTATAGCGCAAAGCTCTCTTTCTTGAGCCTGTGCAGTGGTCAGGATTTGGCCCCCAGCAAGCAGATTTAATGAGTAAGAAGGTGCCACTATTACAGCCATTTTCTCAATTGTAACTACTCACTAATATTTCCTATTTACTATCCAATGGTAAGGCATAGAACCCTCAATGGGTTGTTTTGTTCAAAGGGTATATTCTCAGTGAGAAGTATTTTATTTTGTTGCCACGCTTTGACATGAATGTTTCTTTTCAGCTTCAGCCAGAGCAATTAGACTGTGGAGCAGCCCATCTCCAGCACCCTTTGGCCATTCTGCAACCCATAAAGGCAACACCAATGTTCAAATACCAGGGCCTCACTTCAGTGGCCGTTTCCAGTGTCAATAATTACACCGTTGTGTTTCTGGGCACAGCGAATGGAAGACTCCTGAAGGTAAAATTAGCATGTTACTAGAGAGATAAGAATGAAGCGCTGAAGGGAGTTGATGGTTCAGGGATGGGTGGTGGGGTTTGGAGCCTTTCACCTCTCGCACCATTGGTTTGTATAGTACCCAGGATGGCAGTAACTGAAAGCTTTTTCTGTACCACCTCACAGTGTGTAGTTCTGCAGGCCTCCCAAAATAAGCAGGGATGGGTTGGCTCATTTCTTGGATGGGTGACTACTAGGTTGCTCCTAGATGCAACAGGAAGTGGTTTCAATGATTCACCCCACATAATAATATGGGGCAGTGTGCTACTGGAAGTGTCTTCTTTCAGATGAGGCATAAAACAGAGTTTTTGACCCCTTGTGGTCATTAAATATCTCATGACATTTTTCATAAGAATAGGGTTGTTACTACTTGTGTCCTGGTTAAATGCCAACTTGAACTTGCACGCTGCCTACCTAAATTCCCCTGGCAATTTCAGCTGGATACATTTGCTTCCCATCCTACAAATGTTATGTCACATCATTGTGCGTGGTTAACTAGCTGATATATTCCACCCCAGAGCTGGCTGCAGGGAAATTGGGAGATTCAGGTAATGTGGGCAAATGGTGATACCGGGGTGAAAGGCACTAGAAAAGTGCTGTTAGTGTTGATCATCTCAGAACTGTTTGGTGGCCTGTGTGAAACAAGTTGTCAGTCCCAGTCAGGGGCGGCTCCAGGCACCAGCACGCCAAGCGCATGCTTGGGGTGGCAAGCCGCGGGGGGCACTCTGCCGGTCGCAGCGAGGGCGGCAGGCAGGCTGCCTTCCGTGGCATGCCTGCGGAGGGTCCGCTGGTCCCGTGGCTTCGGCGGACCTCCCACAGGCTACCGCCGAATTCGTGGGACCGGGGACCTCCCCCAGGCAAGCCACGGAGGGCAGCCTGCCTGCCGTGCTTGGGGCGGCAAAATGCCTAGAGCCGCCCCTGGTCCCAGTCTGGTTTGCAGTAGAGAGATGCCCCTCTTGCTCAAACCAGCGTCACATGGTACCTTTGTTGGCAGCCTCAGCAGCGAGAGAGGACTACTGGACCCTGAGAAGTGGCCCTTCCCATGCAGGGCTGAGGCACGTTAACATAGCAATGTGAAGGAAGTGTGCACTGGTGCTGCCCACGCTGTAACTGCACTGAGAATAAAGAGTTCAGTCATTCGGACTTTCAGTACAACCCACTTATCCATTACTGTATTCACAGTAATAGAAAAAAAAATCATTTGACAAGCTCTCTCTGAGCACAGGCTTTCATTCTGCAATAAAGAAGTAGCTGGATGTTACTTTAATCTATACAATGATATACGTTGCCTGGTAATTGGTATCTGTTAATCAGTACATATTTAAGGCTACAATGTGATTGTGTTGTATTTACCGTAATATACTGTAGAAACAAAAGACTGCAGCTGAAATGCTATTTTACAGCATTTTTTATTAGCAGTGTCCTAATAAATTCTTCCCTTGATTTGATGGTTTTTAAAAGCTCCTTATAGACTGAAGAATCACTGAGTGATCATTCCCCAGTGCTAAACTCTGAAGCAGGTGTGAATCCATGCATATAATATTGTGTCTCTGTTGAAACAATGCACTAAAGGCAATGTAGGGCAATGCACTAGCCTCAATCAAGAGCCAAGGTGCAGGGCCAAGGTTTCAATATCCTCAATGCTTAGTGTTTGCCAAGGGAAGGTTTACGTTCCAGCCAATCACAGCAGTTCACTGAAGTCCCTGCCTCAGTAAGCCCATAAGAGTAGAAAAAGACCATCTAGGAGAGACATAGCTGGAATCTGCTTTATCTCAGCCCCGAGCTAATAGTACATCATTTGGAATATTGGATCAAAATACTTGGAGAAGAGAAAATGAATCCAATTTCTCTCACTGCTTCCAAGTGCTCCTGGCAGAAAAGTGGGAAAGAGCTCAGAGAAGCTCTCTGGTTTCATTTTTGCCTAGAGGGGGAGGTAATCCAACAGGGTGGTAGGTAATTGACGTCATAGCCAGGTGCACAGGGCCAAGGGTGAAAACACATCCCACATGCAGCTCCCGTTCACACAGTATTAACAGTTCTGCTTCCATTATCGTTTCAGAGAAAGCAGCCTTATCTGCTGAATGTCCATTAGAGAGAGGCTCCTGACTACCCGGGATAATTTGCTCAGATAGCTATAATTTAATTCTGCAACACAGCTGCGTAACCAGAAGCCTTTTTACCTTCAGGGCTCTTTGTTACTTGGCATGGCATACAGAATACTTTGTGCGGGTTATAATTCAGATCTTTGCTGTCCAAGAAAAGACGGCAGGAGGGCAGAAGTAGTGTTGGACCAGCTCCCCCAGCAGTGTTGATGGCTGCCAGTCACATGGGGAATCAAACACACTGCAGGATGGCATATCATAGGGACCATTATCTGTGCCACAATCAAGAGAGTTGTTACTGGAAAAATAATGCTTTCAAAGCTGCTGAGCTTACAGTGTAGTGTAAAGCATGGCAGAGCCTAGCACCCTCCCTGGGGATACAGGGATTTTCTGCTGAGTCATCTTGATGTCAGGTGCTGGAACCCAGTACACAGATGCAGAGGTATTTTTGCTGAATTACTCAGAAGTTAGACCAGGTTAGGTGTAGTCAGCTCCAGTCCAAAAGCATAAGAGCTCCCTATGGCTATATCTACACTATCCTTTTCCCTGAAAATTTCCCTCTGTTGCTAACTCCAGCATAGCTGCAATAGGGGAAGCTCTAGACTAGGTAGCTCGTCTGCTGTCCATCAGCATTATTACCACCATGTCACCCAGCCCTGCGCTGAGGGTTACACAATGGTAACACTGTTTGCAGCCTTGTCTGTACTGGGTCTCCTGCCAATGCTTTCATTGGTGGAGCTACGCCAGTGCGTAGCATTGGTGGGAATTTTTTAAGGGCAAAAAGGCGAGTGTAGCAAGGCCTGTGAGGCATCAGGACCCACAGAGAGAGATATCTTGTGAAGAAAAACACTAGCAACAGCCAAGCTTATAGGGGCACGGGGAAAATTAGCTGGAAGAGAGGAAGGATGGTGTGTGGTTAAGGCACCACAACTGGGAGTCAGGAGATGTGGGTTAAGTTCCTGTCTATAGACTTCTGGTGTGACTTCAGGAAGTCATTAATCTTCCTTGACCCCATGTTTAAAATGGAGATGATAATATTTCTTCTCTTCCATGTTTCTTATCTATTTAGTTAGTAGATTGCAATGTATATGTACAATATCTAGCATAATGGGGGTTCAACTGGAGTTGGGCCTCTGAATGCTGCTGTCATACAAATAACACTTTTCTGAGCATAATTGATTCTATAAAGATTTGGAAATAAAATAATTTTCCAATATGATGATGGTGATAATAATGATAACAATGAATTTGCCCGTATATGTCTGAAGACCTAATTTTGAATTTATTTATACTGGTTTAAATCAGGAGTAACTCCATTGAGATGATCTGAATTAGACTGA
Source organism: Gopherus flavomarginatus (assembly GCF_025201925.1). NCBI lineage: Eukaryota > Metazoa > Chordata > Testudines > Testudinidae > Gopherus > Gopherus flavomarginatus. The sequence goes on along the minus strand of NC_066622.1, from coordinate 19,239,431 downwards.
CATAACACCAGTGTGAGATCGGAATTAGGTCCTGTAAGTCATTTTGGTGGCAGGATTCTTCACCCTTTCATGGCAGAAAAAGGGAGTTCCATGCAACTTGCTAAGTAGGAGTCTTTGGCCTGAGACATTAAAAATGGAGATCATGTCACCGACCCATATTTCACTTCCCCTCACAAGTGTTCTGTGTTCCAGGCAGAATTGCTTCCCTCCACCCCATTGGTGGCTGCACTTCAGTAGTGCTGTGTTTGTGCAGTTTATGAAGCATTTTGGGATTAAAGCTGATGTGAAAATATAAGGCATTATTGGTCACCATTTTACTTCTGAGTTTATAAAAAAAGTGAGAAAAACATCTCCCCCATAACAATGTTTGATCTCAACAAATGGTTCTTTCTCACTATAGATTAATCTGAACAGTGCCACGGAGATTATTAGCAGGAAGTCAGTTTCAGTGGCTTATGGGGAATCCGTTCATCCCATCATGCAGTTTGATCCTTCTGATTCCAGCTACCTCTATCTCATGACTTCCTATCAGGTAGGACTTGTGTTCTCCATACATTTGGCAAAGTGCATTCTTATGATATTTACAATCAGCATTGGCTTAAGGAACAGAAGGGAGCAGAAATATTCTTTTAATACCAGTAATGAACAGACTTGTAAAGGTTAGGAATCACTTCAAAGTTTAGATCAAACCTTTTCAGAACCATCCATACCTTTTGAGTCTATATATAAGGCTAGAAGTCACATAGGAACAAACTTCTTTGCAAGATTTCTGGTACCATTTCCTTCTGGCCAGGCTAGAAATATTGTGAGAATAGCCTTTTGTCCAAAGTTTTGGTACAGGCACTTCTGAACAGAACTTGGAAATTCAGAGGGACATGAAAATTAGAGGTAGGTCCTAGCCTCAAAGTTCAGATCAAAATGTCACCGAATTTGGGGGTATGTGGATCTGGAGGTTTGCGTTGACCCATTACTGAGACCAGATCCAGCTGCAAAGTTTAGTTCTGGATCTGAACTTTCATAAGTTTCAGGGGGTTGGATGCATGATTCGTGTCAGCTTCACTCCTAGTGAAAATGAATAAAAAGTTACCCAAACTTTTTCAAACCTCATAATGATTATTTGAAGTTTGGGGCCACGGTTCAGGTTGATTCCTGTTATCTGAACTAGTTCACCCATCTCTATGCAACTAAAGGTGAAAGCTACAGTGAAACATGCCTTAAACAATTACCTACAAGGCTGGCAAAAATAAGTAGACGTTGGGCTTATCTGAAAGCTGGATAACATTGTACTAGAAATTTTGGGGATACTTTTAAAGGGTCACTCAAGAAAATGGTTTGCCTGTTGGAGCTGGTCCTCAGGGCAGGTTTCACTGTACCTAAAAATTCACACACCTCATCCCATAGGAGGGCACTATCCAGCATGGAAGGCTCTCTCTTTGGAGAGGCCTGAAAATTCCACAGCAGGAAGAAACAAATGGTGTCTCCTTGCCTTCTATTAAGTGAACAACTGAGGAGGAATAGAGTTCAATTCTTGCTCCAAGCTGTGGTAGTCTGTCCTGAATTACATTTTAATTTGTTGAAACAGACACACAACCACTAATTTTATATGTTGTATTTATACTTTCCAGCTGTAATTCCCTGCAGACTGGCCATTATCATTTCACATAACTCTCCCAAGGTGCCTGTAGTAATATCTCAGACCTTTTAGACACCTCACAAACACTTCGGAGCACAAAAAGACACCAGCTGTGAACTTTATCCTGGGCTGACTAAAACCCCCGTGTGCAGTACTTCAGATCAGATAGCTTGGCCCTTTCCTTTAAATTAGACCAGATCAGTTCCTTTTGACAATGGAATTTACATCTTGGGAATCTTGACAAGCATATGTGGAAGCTGTGCACAGCATGTGTTTGAGGATAAGGAGAGGAGAAACTGGCCCAGATGACTGGTTGTTTGAGATGCTACTCAGCTACTTTTGGGAAGTGAGGGCTCTCAGCACCTTGCATTGTCAGACTCTAAATTATCAAGAAAACCACGCAGTCTTCTTTTCCAAGTGTTTAAAAATCTAGGAAAGAAAGCATACAAATGACTGCATTCTCCCCTTCCAAGTGGTTCTTACAGAGCAAGTCACCAGAGGTACTGCTGACCTACTTGCTCTTCCAGGAATCATATTTCCCTATACGTGAATGATTTTGTACTCCTAGGTACATTCTGGTCACTTCATAAATAGACAAACATTGTTCACCTCCTTCTAGAAGGGGTCTGGCAAGTATGAAATCTTGAGATACTCACACTTATCATGACCCAAGTAATGTGTGGTGAAATGGTGACAAAAACTGGTCCCATCTAAACCATCAAAGGGATTTTGTATTTTAGTAATGTTGCTGTCCCCCATCTTGCAGTTATGCTGAAGATGCTGGCTAACAAGAAACAGAGACATATAGTCTTCTGTTTGCAGCTAGTGCTCCCATTACTCACAGAACCATAAATTGGAGTAATGGAAAAATCTAGCCCTGCCAAGGCAGGATTGTTCCCTCTTAGTACATATCCTAATACATTATCTAGTCTATTATTCGAAGTGTTTCACCACGTGTGTGTCTCATCAGTACCTCCTTAGTGTCAGCTAGAGGTTTCCTTTCCGTTGTCAAAAAGTGCACACACACCAGAGAGTTTGGGGTTTTTTGTGGCATCTGAAAATGTTTGGATACCTTGGGAATGATAGTGACTTTGGGTTTTGCTTGCTGCACAGATGACCCGTGTGAAGGTGGCTGCCTGTGACCAGTATACAACATGTACAGAGTGCCTGGCTGCAGCTGATGCTTACTGTGGATGGTGTACAATGGAGACCAGGTAGAACTTCTTGTATCTTCTCCTGGGTGATTGTCTTTGGACTTCTTCCTCAGAGTTTCAGAAGACTGATGGTTTGCTGCAGAGCCACGCTAGCTTACAACCTTTGCCTGATCTTTCCCAGTTTTTACCAAATACAGGGCAATCCTTTTAAAGATGTTTCAACCAAATCTCAAGCTGTGAGAGTGCACTTCTTTGCTTACACTTAATTGCATCTGCATTTTATGACTACAGCTTATTGTGAATGCAAATAAGAGGTGTTAGTCATCTAATCAATGAATAAATAAATGTGTTAGTCTCTAAGGTGCCACAAGGACTCCTCGTTTTTGCTGATACTGACTAACACGGCTACCACTCTGAAACCGATCACTTGACTGTGAGTGCAAACGGCTAGTAAGAGATCTTAGTTCAGTCATTGGCGGCTGCAATTACCTTTGGGCACAATTCAACGCATACCTAGAAATCAGGCCACAAAATTAGACTTGTCTTCCCAAATCAGGTCCAGGATTTTTGAACAAACGCACATGTACATGTACAGCTATTTCTCTTTTGTTCTGCACTCAGTCATTGTGGTCTAATCTCTCTCCATCACATACACATATGTCCCATTGATGCTAACAGGAGTGGTATGCTGATATCGTGATAACTGTAGCCATTAACTATAGCAGTAGCACAATAGGCTGATACACAGAAGATGGAGAAATGGGAAGAAGTCTCCAGATTTCTACAGGACCTTCTTCGTAATTGTCACAACAGTTTATCACTATTTCGATAGGCATCCCACCATAAGTTGTGCCTCTGTTTGTTTCAGGTGTTCTCTGCAGCACGAGTGTGTTAATTCCACTGAGCCAAATTTCTGGACAAGTGCGAGTGAGGGAGTGCAGCAGTGTCCTTCAATGACAATCATGCCATCGGAAATTAATATTGACAATGACAACAAGGTACACCTAATGTGGATACAGGTTAATAAAGTGCTGTAGGCCACAAGTCACCATCTGTTCTCGGTGTCCACAGATGTCATTGCTGTAGCTAGAATAATGGTTCTAAACATTTTGGGGGCAATAATACCAGTTTGCCAGACTCCCACCTCATATGTTCCAGCTGGTACCAGCTACTGTCCACTGCTTCCCATTCAGTGGTGAGACTGGTCATTGGAGCAGCCCAAGCGCCATTGTGTATTACAGAGCTGTGGCAAAATTTTCAAAAGCACAGAAGTCCCATTTTCAAAAGGCACCTAGGTCTCATTGAAAATCAATAGGGCTTGGGCTCCAAAATGCCTTTATGTCACTTTTGAAAATGAGACTTAGTCTCCTAAGTCACATGAATGCTTTTGAAAATTTTACCCATTAAAAAAATGGGAAAAACAATTTTGAAAAAATAAAATAAAATTTTGAGGTTGTTCCCTTTCCTGGGGTTCTAAATGAACTCATCTGTTTTTCATGAAATTTTTTATAATTTTTTTAACCAACATTTATATCAAAATCAACTATTTTTGAAGTTTGTATCAAAATGGTTTCTTTACCGAAAACCAAGTTTCTGGTAAATGAAAAAAATTTGCTAAACTTTTTGATAATGTCATAGGTTTTATAGAAAAAGTTTTTGTTTTGAGAAAAGGGAATTTTTCAACAAAAAAAAAATCTTTTTCATCTAAAAGACTTTGATCAGCTCCAGTGTGTTGGAATGAGCTACTGAGTGGGAAGCATGCAGCAAAATGGACCAGTGCCCAGCACAGGTGGGGAGAGGGAACCCAGCGTACCAGTCCCTAAAACCTGAAACACAACATCTGGAAACAGCTGGGTTAGAGGGTCCCTGACTATGTACTTAGTTTTCTTCAGCAGCAAACTTGTATTTTAATTAAGTTTCAAGATCTGTGTGAGGCTCAGAGTTTGGCTGCATCTCCAAACTTCTCCAGAGCTCAGGGGAGATGTTCAGTTCAGAGTCTGGGTCTATCAGAACTGGGACCCACAGTCCTAGCCACAAAGCCACAGAAAACTCTCATTTGGCTCTTTTGAAGCAAAGGCTTGGGGTCAAATGATCTGCTGGCATAACCCTATTGACTGTGCCTTGGAGTCACAACTGCAGAGAACTTAGCTATTGGGGTTTTATTTTAAGATCATGTACAAAAGAAAAGCCAGTACCTCAAAACCTTCAATTCCTGCAGCTGCTTAGGCAAAAAGTTTCACTACAAAAAATAAACCACCAAAAATGCATTTGAAGTTCCCTTTGGGGGAGTGCAGAGCTATATTTTCTTCACCAATCACCCCTAGCCCTTCAACCAGATTGGCCCTTTTCATACACACTTCAATAAATTAGAGCAGCTACCCTGCCCCCTTTCCTTGAGTTCCTGAGAGGCGCCTCTCTCCTAGGCGGGGTGGAGGGCATCAGGATCACATGGACTCCTTACTGGGGCAGAAGGGTTTTCTTACTATGGGCCTAGAACACAGCTAGTCATCGGCCTGAAGGTTTGACTACAGACTAGAATTTCTCCAAAGTTCAAGAATTTCAGATCCAGAAGTTTGCCCCACTCTCCTCTTGTTGTTTCATGGGCATAATCCCACCCTGGCGGTATTTGAAGTTCCACAAGGAGCTGCTGCTGCAAAGGGAAGAGGTGTGCTCCAAGACAAGGTGAGGATAGAACCAGTAAAGTGCTTAGGTTGGAGTGGGCTAGGTGGCACATTCCAGATGGAAAGGAGCAGTTCAGATTTGTGTAGTGGGGCTCTTATGTTGGCTTTGTCTTTGGACGACCATCTGAATAAAGCACATGGGTAGTTCTGAGTGTCAAACTATAAACATTCCCTATATATTTACTTACGGAAACAATGGAACTCAGTAGTGACAAAGGTGTATTACTGTAGTAATTTCTTGTACACCGTGTGACGCATATGACAAAATAAATACACCTCTACCCCTCTATAATGCTGTCCTCGGGAGCCAAAAAATCTCACCACATTATAGGTGAAACTGTGTTACATTGAACTTGCTTTGATTTGCTGGAATGCGCAGCCCTGCCCTCCCAGAGCACTGCTTTACCGTGTTATATCCGAATTCATGTTATATCGCGTCGCTTTATATGGAGGTAGAAGTGTATTGAAAAAATCAGCTGTCAGTGGACATTTTTGCTGAACTAGTTAGTCCATATGCTTCACTCACCTTGTCCACTCTGTAAATCATTTTCTATGGCAATAATTGAACTTTTTGTCCAAATTTAAGGCCATGATAATCCAAATAAATGGGAACATCCCGAGCCTCAGTGGAATGGAGATGTCTTGTGATTATGGAAATAATATCTACACTGTCGCCAAAGTCCCTGGAAATGATGTAAACTATTTTATTTATTGTAATTTTCTTCCAAGAGAAAAATATCCCGCGTTCCCACCCAGTCAAGGTATGTAATGGAAAATGGGCTCAACTTACATTCCAAAACTTCTTTTATGGAATTAATTTTCTTAATTATTATATTGATTCTGGGGCTAAAGGTCATTTTTTGCAAATAATACTATTTATAGAAAACATTGGAAAAAAGGAAAGCTGAGCAGCTTCTCTAGTATATGAAATGTCACATTATAATCACTGCAGGAAGTTCCTGAAATCTTTTTACCATTCTAACATGAGTTGTCAATCAGTATTTTCAAATCCATCTATTGTTACTGGTGGAATTGAAAAACCAGTTCAGGTTTGTAACTTACTGGGTTTTGCTTATGTTGCCCAGATAAAATTTGTTTTTTAATTTTCTTTTAATGAGTACAGAAATCTACAAGTTTAAGCTCTTTATAAATAATAGCATTACTGGTATTTCTAATCATTACTATTTTACTTTCCTTTCAAAAATACATTTCGGAAAAAAAATCCAAAAGAAAAAGTGAAGTGTGGTCTGAGACAGCTCTGGAATGCTAATACTATTATCTGCACGCTGCTCTTTCCAAAATACTAAGACTGAAATCTTCAAACCTGCCACTAACTTTGGATGCCTCCAAAATTGGATGCTCAGCATGAGATACTTGGGACCTGACATTCATAGGCACATTTGCAGTCCCACTTGAAGTCAGGGGAGATGAACACCCAATGCCTTTGGAAATCAGGCCCAGATTGTGTCATGCTGGGTACTCAAACAGTGAGGCATCCAGAATCTGTAGACAATTTTGAAAATTTTGACCTAAACATTCTAGACTTTTGGATGGAATTTTCACAAGTCTTCACCATTGGTCTAACTGCTCCACTGAAGTTGATGGGGGTTTAATCATTGACTTCAGTGGGAGCAGAGTTAGGCCAACACTCTGAGCACTTTTGAAAATCCCACTCATATTAGGCAGTTTTAAAAGATGTCTTTGATGTTCTCACCAGTTGTAGGAAGAATGGTAGTGATTGAACTGCTTTGTTATTGTTGTTTATGGTAATGTCCAAGCCAATTTCTGGAAGCCTATCTTTTGATTTTTATGCACTTCTTGGAAGAGGTTTTGACTCTCATCCCAGGGGTGTTTATCATAAGATTTCAAAAAATTAAGCAATTAAGCAAACAATAGGAGAAATGTAGTTTACAAATGTTGGTAGCCAAAAATGGGATTTTTCACCATTCTCTGTTGGTTTGTCCACACTGAGAAAATTAATGAGGTTTTAAAACATATTGACTAATCGGATTTAATTAACATCTTTAAAAATGCCACTTAGGACCAAGAGTAGATAAAGATACTAATTTAACTTTGGGGGCAAGGGGTTTAAAGTTAGGGGAGCTAAATGGGAAACATATGAACTCTGTGAGGCAACCCACAGGAAACCCCAGAGAAAAAATTTCAGCAGCTGGGATATTGTTTACTCAGAAGTTTGTCTTGCCCTCTAAGATTGAGCAAAAAATAGAAACTCTCTTGTGATCCAATCTTCTTTGGCTTGCTTGTTTCAGACCATGTGATTGTTCAAACTGCAATACGGGTCAACGGGAAAAATATTGTCTGGGCCAATTTCACCATCTATGATTGCAAAAGAACTGGACATATTTACCCCAAAACGGCGTAAGTGATCTCACCTTCCATAAATTACAGGAGCCAAAGCAGTTTGGGGGGAGGTCAGAGTGGAGGGAGAAGGCAGGGTGTTGACAAATAGTAGCTTGCTCTGCAGTGTCTCACTTTAGAACCTGGTGCTTGAAACTCCCAAATCTTTTGTGCCAGGGGAACAGATGTAAATTGAGCAATTCAAAATGGTGCATATGCATCATCTGAGGGTCCTTTCTTGTGGGGTTAACTGAGCCGGAAAAGCCCTCCCTGCCAGCGGGACATTTGAGTCCTGGGCAGGATTTGGCAGGACTGAGGATGATGATTGCCAGGGATTTATACAGGAAGGTCCTAGCAGCCTCTCAAGCCATCTGGACATTTTGATGGAGCCTGGCTTATCTTTTTCTTTAAAAAAAAAAACATGAACAATATTTTTATTTGAAAGTTTTTTGTGTTAACCCTTGGTGTGCTGGCTAATCTCCAACTCTTTAGCACTCTCATGCTAATCTGTGTGTGCATCGAATGTATCTAGTCAGTCTACTGCATTTAATCTAATCTAAAGTATTTATAGAGAATCCATCTCCATAGTATCAGGGGACCTTGGAAGCATCATACCTTGGGGACTGGACAGTTTCCAAGGGTTTAGTGGAGGTATCTAAAGGCTGCTGTGCCAAGGAGAGGGAGGGTTTCTGGCTGCAGGGAAGTGAGGACAGATCTGTACTCATGCCTTCAGATTCCCAAATGCCCTGTCATCATCCCACCCCCACATCCCCCAGAAACAAGCCCATCATCTCGTGGCTGACCTCATGATGTATTCCACCGCCTGTTTCTGACCACTTCCTCAAGCTAGAAACCAGCAGGGTCTGAGGGGGAATCACAGCAGGAGGTGAGAGCTGGGGTGCAGACACACTGGCCTGGAACCCAGAGCAACCCTGTGCAGTGATGTGGACCAGCAGCATGTGGCTGTGGGCTGCTGGATGGAGCAGGGCTACAGTGGTTCTGGGAGGGTCCAAAAGAGGACTAAGAAAGCCAGAGGAACCTCATTGGAGAGAGAGGAGGGAGTTAGGAGCAGGGAGCCAGACAGCTGTCAGGCTAGAGGGAGAAGAAGGGATTGAAGAGAAGCCAGGTATACTTGGCTCCCAACTCTCTGCTGAAAGCCATCAGGCTAGGTACATTTGTCTTCTGATTCTAAGGGTTAAACAACAGAAACAGACAAATAATCCATGCATTTGACACGCTGAGTCCCATCCTGTACATTTCCAGAACTGCTTGGGAATAGCTATGTATCCCTCATTGGATATAATGAGATTGTGATCCTGGTTTCAACCCATGGAACTCTATGCACATTTACAGGATATAATGATGTGACCCAATGACCCAGTCAGTGCAGGATTCCACAGCCTCTACACAAAGCCATTGAAAAAGCCACCAGAAAAATTAGTATCACCTGATTTAAAGGGAAAATTTACAGGGTCTAAAAGACATATTTTAAAAAATGGGAGAGGGGCTCAAATACTCACTGGCTGCCTAACGTCATTCTGTAGTCTGGAAGCTTTGACTGTGTGAGCCAGGGTGAACTTACTAATGGAACTGACACCTTTATCTGCTTGTGGAGAGGTCATTCCCCACAAAGGGCCAGCCTGATGCAGAATCAGGGGAACAGCCTCAAGAGCTTTTGGGCCTCAGCATAGCCCTGACAATAAAAGGAGGGATAGAATGACCAGAGCCTTCTCTGAATGGATTTGTCCTAGGGACCATAAAGTAGAGAACACAGAATCTACAGGTATGTGAAGAACTATAACCTGACACTGACGTTGGGCTCTGAGAAGGGGGCTGAAATCGACATGGCCTTTAAAAATTAAATGCACCTGCTTTTTATGCATTTCAGATGTACCAGCTGCCTCTCGACCAAATGGAAGTGTTATTGGTGCTCTAAGAAATACATGTGTGTCTCCAATTACTCTGATTGTGACGACTCACTAAAGATGAATGTAAGGCACATTGGGCTTTGTGATTTTGCAGATTTTGTAAGCTGGCTGCATTATTGTTATTATATTCTGTCTTTTCCTGGAGGAATTTCCTGTGTTGACCAGATGCCATTGGGTTTAGAATACTTTACTGAATATATATGGGGTCAGCTATGGGGCTGGGATTCAGGAGACTGAGGCTTTGTTCCTGGCTCTGTCACTGACTTGCTGTGTGGCCTTCAGAAAGTCTCTTCTCCACTCTGTGCATCAGTTTCCCCAATTAAGATAATGTTCCTGCACTTTTTAAAGAGCATTGAGATTTTGAAATAAAAAGCTGTGTGTTAGTGCACAGGAGTAATGGCTTTCTAGACACTAGAAAGCTCACAGGATCTGAAAATGCTTCTGTCTGGATTGGTGATGGGATACAGAGCTTATCACCATTTGAATCTCTCTCCAATTAGTAGCAAGAATACTTAGCATTTATGCAGTATTGATTAACACCCGGTGAGGTAGGTAAGTAAGTATTCTTGCCTTCTCTTCACAGATGTGGAAACTGATGCTAAGATTGGTGAAGTGACTTACCCAAGAGCATGCAGAGAGCTGGTAGCAGAGCCAGGGTTAGAACCGAGCAGTTGCTAGTTCCCATGTGTGTGCTTGATCACATGGCGTCTCCAGGTAGTGACTGAAAGTGGTCACAGTGAAAGGCTATTCAGTGAGCTGTGCAAAGTGGTTCTGTGGTCTCAGTCCTGCTTCTAGTAGATAAGTGTCAACATTACATAACCTGTTGGTCCCAACTAGCACCTACGTTAGCAGCTTCAGCAGAAGGCATAAAAAATTGTATTGAGATGGAGTCTAGTCTGCCCTCTCCATTCTTGAAGTGGTCCCTCTATTGAGGAAGAAGCATTGTGGGGGAAACTGACATTGAGCTGTACCTGTTCTCAGGGCCGGCTCCAGGCCCCAGCACGCCAAGCGCGTGCTTGGGGCGGCACGCCGCGGGGGGCGCTCTGCCGGTTGCCAGGAGGGCGGCAGGCGGCTCCGGTGTACCTCCCGCAGGCGTGCCTGTGGAGGGTCCGCTGGTCCCGTGGCTCCGGTGGAGCAGCCGCAGGCACGCCTGCGGGAGGTCCCACCGGAGCCGCGGGACCAGCGGACCCTCTGCAGCCACGTCTGCGGGAGATCCACCGGAGCCGCAGGACCGGCAAGCGGCAAAGCGCCCCCCGCGGCGTGCCGCCGTGCTTGGGGTGGCAAAATGGCTAGAGCCGGCCCTGCCTGTTCTACAGCTAAAAAGAGGACTTCAGTTTCCTGGGTGGTCAGTCCAACACCTTTCGTCAGTTTACCTCTGGTTTTCTTGTCGTTGACACAGCTATGTGTGTCTGTGTATCTTGTAACAGAGTAAGGAATTGTTCCTGTGTGGGATTCTTCCAATGTACATGTTCAGCTTTCCTGGTTATTTCAGCAGGCTTTGTCCCTGGGTTCTTTATTACCATTCAAACTGGAGCAATGCCTTTATTTCCACACACCTTGGGATGCCTGGATTTAAGCAATAAAATAAATCTAGCAATACCTTACAATTCATTTAGCTTTTACTAGGCTGTTGTGGTACATTAATGAAATGGCAGCTAACTTACTAGAGCGCCACTGGCGAGTGCAGAAAATTGCCTTTATCCAAATTACAGCTCCGAATAACACAGAAACTTGGCATACTCAAGCTTCTGAAATTTAAACTGAAGCTAATTTAAATAAAATTGGCCTTTAGCAATCAATTTATTGAACCTCGAAGCCAAGCTTTTACATTTTAAATTGAATATTTCTTTGGTGCTAGCACTCTGAGCCTCTTTCAGGCTCATTCAGACAGAGATTCCCCTTGCTTGTTACCTTTATACAAGGACCTTGGCCATATATTAGATTTTCCATTCTCTCTTCCAGACTTGACCTCAGAGATCTGATTGCTTTCCATTCATGCCCCTTCATACCCTGCCTCCCTTTGTGGAAATCTCTGGAACTCATGTAATTCATTAAAGAAGGAAGGCAGATATGACCGATACATTGCAACTTTTTATCATATATGGTTCTTTCCATATAAAAACAGTATGAAAGGCTTCATGCATCTGTTGAGTCACAGCCAGTCAAATCGTTCTTTGAGAATAATATTCATTGCAGATTTAACCTTCTTCTCTGCTTGTGACTCATCTGTGAACAGATTTTCCAAATCTCTTAGCATTTTGTAATTGTTAAATGAACAGTATAAATCTGTAGCCCCTGCTTTGTTCATGAATCATTCACTTTGGGCCAGATTTTTAAAAGTTCTCAGCACCTAACATGCTGAGCTCTTTTGAAAATCTGACCCTTTGACTCTTTGCTATTCTGTGTGTGGGACTAGTCACTAAATCACATGATGTTGTTACTGCTGTTTGAATGAGTAGAGTCGTGAAAATCTGCAAATACTCAGTTTATATCCCCAGACCATTTTTGCAGATTGTGGATTGGATGCAGATACAAATTTTGTATCCATGCAGGACTCTATGGATGAGAGAAGCTTTCTAAAAAGGAAAATAAATACATGTAAACAGTGACTTAGGCCATGTCTACACTACCACTTACGTTGGCAAAATTTATGTCGCTCAGGGATGTGAAAAAAACATACCCCTGATAGACATAAGTTTCTCTGGTATAAGTGGTAGTGTGCACAGGACTAAGTTGGCGGGAGAGCTTCTCTCACTGACATAGCTGCTGCCGCTTATTGGGGGTGGTTTAATTATGTCAACGGGAGAGTGCTCTCCCAACAGCATAGAGCAGATACATAAGAGATCTTACAGCGGCACAGCTGCATCAGTACAGCTGTGCCACTGGAGGGTCTCTAGTGTAGACCTAAGTTCCCTGTAAGCTGCACAGCAGCCTATTCAGCGCTGCGCAGGTGCTCAGGGAATCCTCCTGGGGACCTGCCGCGGCCAGGGGAGGGGCACCCCTTGCCCAGCCCCAACCTAGCCTGGCCCCCTACCTGCCGCGGCTGGGGAGCTCCTCCTGCAGTCCAGACCTGCCATGCCCCAGCTGCAGCCAGGGCACCACAACTGGGGCACCTCGGCCTGGCCCCAGCCAGGGCAGCGCAACCCAGCGCAGCCCCATCCAGGGCCAGGGTGGCCCAGTCTGGACCCAATCGTGGCCGAGACAGCCCGGCCTCATGCTGCCCCTCCCCTGGCCCAAACCCAGCCCCGGCCTGGACCTACTGGGACCGGGGAGGGGTGCCTATCTTGTGGCCCCAGCCCTGGAGCTACTGCAGCAGGCAGAGGCGCATCTCCCCACCAGTCAAGGTGCTGCTGCAGGGAGAGAGATCTAGGAGGAGTCCCTGAGCCCCTCATCCCCGGTCCCACCCCTGAGCCTGGACCTCCAGCTGGAGCCCTTACACCCCCGCATCCCAACCCTCAACCCCAGCCCTGAGCCCCCTCCCACACGCCGAGCCCCTCGGCCCCACCTCATGTGTCACATGTCACCTCTATATTGGTGCACATAACAAAATTCATTCCACACATAGGTGGGAAAAATTAGAGGGAACACTGGTGTAGACATAGCCTTATTCTTGCTCCTGTACCACTGGGTAAGTGTATCATGTCCCCCTTTAGTGACTGGTCTACACAGATGATAAGAGTCTGCTACTGCTCCAGTAGGGCCAGTGCTGAAGACGCTGTGTTCTTTTCCTACTGGTGATTAATGGTGAAATTCATTACACTCATGAATATCCTTCTTTCCATGTGAATGCAGGTATTTGAATAAACAGTGATCCCCCCAAATATGCATATGAACAAAAACCTCTCAGTCAAGGGCATTCAAGCAGCTGGCACAATGGACTCTTGATATATGCATCAAATGAATTCAGCTCCCCAAGCCAGCTGATACTCCATTTTTCTTTAAAAAAAAATATTAAGGACCTTTTTTCAACAATAACTAGGTTGAATTTAAAAATAAACAGGCCAGAATACCAGCCAGTACACTCCAGGGAACAATCCTGCACTGACAGAGAGGTTGACAACATTTAACCCAACAAAGTCTTTTCCATGGCTAATGTCTGTGGGTCGGATCTTGATGCTCTCGTTCGGTTTTTAACCCCTGAGAGTTTTGCCTGTGCAAGCACTATAAATTAGTCTCAGTCACTGCTGTGATGGATACCTTAGAAATAACATAGCCAGACAGCCTGTGATTCTAAAATTAACCCTCAGTGAGGGATCCATGGCACATCTCTCCACCCAATAAGAGATGCAAGTCACTTCCAAAATAATAAACCATTACATTGTGTTCATAATCTTGCCTGCGTTAGCACTAGGGTGACCAGTCAGCAAGTGTGAAAAATTGGGCTGGGGGGTGGGGGGTAATAGGAGCCTATATAAGAAAAAGCCTCAAAAATCAGAACTGTCCCTATAAAATCGGGACATCTGGTCACCCTAGTTAGTGCACAGTCACAAACACTGTCCCACAGAATATATCCTGGGTGTACAGTGTATGACAATCTTCTGTGGTCACAAAAGGAATCCAGAGATAAGCTAAGTGTTCATCCTGAGCCTGTCCCTCATTCACAGGCAAATTCTCTTCTGTGGGCCACATTCCACTCCCAGTGTAAATCCAGAGTCATTCTGTTGGCTTCAGTGGACTTACTTCTCCAGATTCACGCTGCCTTGCTGGGAATGAGAGCAGAATCCAGCCCTGTATCTCCACAAAACCTGAATTGTACAGCCCTGAATGCACAGGGGAGGGAAACTCAAAACCCCAGCTTCATGCTCCCCCCTTTGCCCCCCATTTCCTCCAGGGAAAAAATCATTCACAGAGCATGTTACACCTACTGCCTGATCATTTTGATTTTGCTTCTCTAGGGAAAGTATAGCAGTCTCAGTGACCCCTTGCCCACAACCTCACCTCACAGCTTTTCAGCCTCTAGAATCCTTGGACTATCAAAGGAACAAACTGCCTGAACCACTGAGGATTAAAGTAATCAGATGAGCTCAATGCTGCCAAAGACAATCACCTCCAGAAGGCTCAGTGAGAAGGATCCTGAGCTTCTTACACAGGCAAAACTCCCTCTGGAGTCAATGGGAGATTTGCCTCAGTAGGGACAGAATAAAAGCTGGGTAAGAACCCTGAGGATTTGTCTCCAGATTTGGATGCATCTGAGAATCACTGAGTCTCTTGAGTTTACAGCTGTTACTTACTGAAAAATTTAGAGCAAGTTTTTGAACGATGCTTCAGGGATATGAATTTAGTTTTAATTAAGGGACAAATCATAAAAAAAAAAGTGTGTGCCAGTGTGTACCCACATTTGAGTGCACAATTGCACATGAATATCAGGCTATTGCATGCACATAAATGCCCTTTTGCACACACAGTTACCTAATTTGTGTATGCAAATAAAGACATACACTCTGCTTGCAAGCTATGCCCTCTTTTTTTCAGTTACATGGGCCCTTTTCATTGGCTCACAATGCTGATTAATCATGGAGAATGTAAGAAGCTTTGCCCAGTGGTGAGAGCGAGGGATTAGGAATTAGACCTCCTGGGAGCTGTACCTTCCCCTGACATTGGTTTGCTGTGTGACCTTGGGCAAGTCACTTACTTTTTTCCTTTGTGATTCAATTTCCCCACCTGGAAAATGAAAATAATAACATTACCTACCAATGAGACTTGTTTCCTTTTTGTAAAACTCCTTGACATCCTCAGATGGTAGGTGCTGTATAAATGTGTAACAATAATTTAAAAGGTTTATGAAGGACTAAACCCTAAAGGTAAAATTTTCAGAAGCACCTAAATCTGATTTTCAAAAATGACTTAGGCACTTAGAGCCAGATATTTAAAGGTATTTGGGCACCTAACATTCTAGATAGGCGCCTAGTAGAATTTTCAAAAACACCTACCTCCAATTTAAATACCTTTTAAAATCTGCCCTGAAGAACCTACATTTCACTGAAAGTCAGTCAGACATAGGCTCCTAAGTCACTTAGATGCTATTGAAAATCTTATCCCAAGTGGAAAAGATACATCCATCTCTGATCTCCTTATTGGTGCTGAATATTCCAGCTACATTCAGGTAGAATGCATCTGCTGTGCTGCTGAATGAACCAGGTACCCGGACATACTCCTGAATGTACCAGTGTAGATCCTAATATCCCATTGATTTCACCGGCCTGGCAGTGGATGACAGTAGTAGTGCAGAGAAGATAACTGAAAATCAGCAACCAACAGATTAGTCCTTAATGTTTTTTAATGATCACCATGTATTTGTACACAGGATATTTCTACTTAAATCCAAAGGAAATTCCTGGAATATTAGAAGGATTAAAAAAAAAATAGCATTAGTGGATTGACTTTTTTCTAAGAAATCACTGCATGGAACCTGCAGTTTTGCTGACAAATGTAGAATTGCACTGAAACTAGGGTTACCGTATTTGAACTTTCAAAAAAGAGGACACTCCATGGGCGGGGTGTAGCCCCGCCCCATCCACTCCCTCCCACTTCCTGCCCTCTGACTGCCCCCCCAGAATCCCCAACCCATCCAACCCCTCCTGTTCCTTGTCCCCTGATTGTCTCCTCCAGGACCCCTGCCCCTAACTGCCCCCAGGACCCCACCCCCATCTAAGCCTCCCTTCTCCTTGTCCCTGACTGCCCCCTCCTGAGGACCCCACCACCCTAACTGCCCCCCTAGAACCCCAGCCCCTACCTGTCCCCTGACTGTCTTAACTCCTATCCACACCCCTGACCCCTGACAGCCCCCCCCCCAGGAGTCCCTGACCCATCCAACACCCCCTGCTCTCTGTCACCTGACTGCCCCAACCCCTCTCCACACCCCCACCCCCTGACAGGTTCCTCCCAGAACCCCCAACCCATCCAACCCCCCTTGCTCCCTATCCCCTAACTGCTACCTGGGACCCCCTGCCCCTTCTCCAACCCCCCAGCCCCCTTACCATGCCGCTCAAACCAGCGTGTCTGGCTCCACGCGGCTCTGTCAGCCGCGCCGCACTCTGCACTGGGAGGGAAATCCCAGACCTTTTTAGATTTTTACAAAGTCCTCTCGGATGGCTATTTAAAACCCCAAAATCTGGACGTGTCCGGGATAATCCAGATGTATGGTAACCCTAACTGAAACTTGTTCATTGACATGACAGTAGTTGCTTCTTGACACAAGGAGAGCAGGCATTAGTTTGCAGAGAAGTGATAATTTTGTTTTCTGTGGTTTGGGATGAATTTGAAGCTGAATAGCAGTGGTGGCTCTGCCAAACCACATCCAGAAAGAAATTGGTCATCTTTTTTATTTTTTCCTTTTGATTGATATTTTGGGAACAGACTCCCTTTGAGTCCTTATGTCTATTCCTCTCCTGCCTCCACAAGGCCTCATGTTTGTTCCCATCCAGTACTTCACTTGCTCAGAAAGGGAGAGCAGGAAATCACTCTTATGGGTTGCTCTTCAACAGCCTTGCAGACTCATGAGCCACTGATTGGAAAGTATTGTTAAGAGATGCCAATGCCAGAACCTCTGACATTTTGGTGCATCAGATAAAATGGGACCCAGATCCAAACCATGTCTGGGTTTGCTTTTGCTTTTTGCAAAACCAAACCCCTTTTTCACAAGCTGATGTCTAGTTGGCCATGATGAGTGAGCGGGGGATGAAGGCAGAGAATTCCTGAGAGGAACATTATACAGGACGAGAAGATCAGGACGAGAAGCTTGAAATTGATGAAGTGGAGGAGAGGAAGCCAGTGGAGAAATATAAAGAAAGTGGAATAACATGGTCAGAAGGGTACGCAGGGTAAATGGTTGTCCTAAACAGTAGGGAACAAAATAAAGACACTTGTTTTACTATCATTATTGTTATTTATTAATCACTAATTTCTAGATTAAGGTACAAAATTATCGTGATGGACCTGGAACTCACTGAGGTTTGTTAAGACACTTGGTGAAGATTTCACCAAGTCTTTCCCACACTCTGGCTTCCGCCACACTTTTATTGTATCAAAACCAAAGGAACTGAGGAAGTGTTATCCTATCTGACATGGGTAACTGCATGGAGTCTAGAACTAGGATCCTTAGTTCCCCAGAGTTCAAGTAGATTTAGATCTTCTGTCCGGTTCAGGCACATCTCTAATTCTGCACCCCTGGAATTGCTGCTAACTAGGGGACTCAGGTTCCCATTGATTTTAATAGAATTTCTTGCAGAGCAAGGCACTGTTCAGGCCTGAGAATGAGGCCCTCAGAACTGCAACCTGAGGAGAAATAATTAAAATCAGCGGTTCTCAAACTGTGAGTTGGGACCCCAGAGTGGGTCGCAACCCCATTTTAATGGGACCGCCAGGGCTGGCATTAGGCTTGCTTGAGCCCGGGACTGAAGCCAAAGTCCAAGCCTCACCGCGTAGGGCTGAAGCCGAAGCCCAAGGGCTTCAGTCCTGGGTGACTGGGCTCAGGTTACAGATCCTCCTCCCCAGCCAAGGGCTGAAGCCCTCAAGCTTTGGCTTTGGCCCCACTGCCTGTAGGCAGCGGAGCCCTGGCTTCGGTCCCCCTTGCTGGGGTTGTGTAGTAATTTTTGTTATCAGAAGGGTGTCATGGTGCAATGAAGTTTGAAAAACCCTGAATTAAACATTTACAAATCTTTCCACATTATGTAAAAACCAAGCACCTGTGGCATCGCTGCTGAGAAGAAAATGCCACATCAGCTCCACACAGAAGCATTTTAAAAATTCAGGCCCTTCTCCCTGATCCAGCCACAAATGAGCTAATCAGCTGGAAAGTTCCCTTTCCAGTCATCGTTGGACAGCAGGAGAAGGGACTGCGGGACAACGAGTTAATCAGCCCTGTGAGAGTATTTATCTGGCAAGCCAAGCTGGTTGCTGTGACATGCAAGGACACACAAGACCATAGGAGCTTTCACATAAATTTTCAGTCCCCAGCTGCATTCGCTTTAACTCTTTTCACTCAAGGAGACTTTGGACTGAAATCTCTCTCAAACCCTTTTCTTTGTTGTTTTTACTTCTCTCCCCCTCCCATGTGTCTGTTATTTAATCTTCATGATGAGGCAGCACTGACTGTGCTTGGTTAAGATCAGTGTCCTGATAAGAACTGAAACAGGGTTTTCACAGTCAAACAAACACTTTAAGATAATTCATTGACCCTGAAGCCATGCTTAGAAGAGCCAGGAGAGGCACTTTAAGTGCTAAGAGTTCCCAGTGCACAGAGAGCTTCCAGAAATATGAAAATGTTCGGCTGTGTGTCTTAGTGTTATACAGCCTGATTCTCATTTCACAGTGGTGTAAGTCAGGAATATCTCCACTGAAGTCTGTGGAGTTCCACTGGTAACTACGGTAAGTGAGAAGAGAATCATGCCCTTTGTTATAAATTATTCTGCATATCAGATCAAATATTCTGCTGTCATTTACCCCAGTGACTCCACTGTCAAAGGCATTACTCTGGATGTCCCCTGGGGTAATGGAGAGAAGAATCTGGCCTAGTTTGCTGCTGCTGTTTGCAGTGCAATTTACATCTCATGAAAGAACTGGATGGGTTTGTCATAAAGATCTGGGTTTAGAATCAGACCAGTTTCTGAGCCATCACACCCAAGTGAGAAGAAAAGTGGGAGATGACACAGACTGGATGACTTTTAAAAATCATTTTTCAGTTTCACTTGGATCTTTAAATTCTGCGATTCTGCTTTGGCTGCTCATTCTCTAATGCCTCTTACAACCTTCTATAGCCCCCCCACCCTCATTCACACATGCGCACACACACTCTCACACTGTCTCTCTCATGTGCGCACACACGTCTGAAATGCCTGTGTGCAGAAGAGACCACTGTAAAGTGAAATCTCTGCGGGGGCTTAAAGAAATGTGCACTGCAATTTACAAGACATTTTGCTTTCTGCTGACAAGAGAGGGTCTTGCAGGAAGCTTTGCCATTGTTCATTGCAGTGTGTCTTTTGAGTGTCCCTCTGGCACTTTCCCCTAGCACTTAAGTGACTATAATAATGGGACTGTAGTTACAGCCCCAGAGTGGCACCTGTGAGAGCATATGGTTTTGCTTTTGATTTACAAACAATTTTTTTACTGTGCAAAGTGAAGAGTCCCAGATTGACAGCCATGTCAGGGGGAGACTGAAGTCCTCTATATAACCGCTGAACAGGTACTGACGATGAAGCAGCCCTGCAAGACAAGGCGAGAAAGTTGTTCAGTTTTCATTCCCATTTGGTCTTAGACTGAGACCGCCAGCAAGGGTGCCAGTTAGTGCTGATAGTGGTGGGGACAGCTGTCTGCTGGGAACTGGACTGAGGCGACCATCTTGTTGCTATCACACAGCCATCAGACGGTATTGATTTTGGTCACCACCTTCCTGGGCTGGACTTAAACTGGTGACCCAGAGGTAAAAGGTTAGGGTCACATTCCCAGTTCTACGAGCCATGCAGTCTCCCTGACATCATGAGGTCAGCTTTGTTTAGAAGGCTTCAGGCTGACTTTAAGGTATGACTGAAAGGGACTTTTTCATGACTTTTCAGTGTTTCCTTCTGTCTCTGTGTGATGAGAAGGCTCAACATGTCCTCAGCAAAGTTTCCCATTAACCTCTCTTTGTTTTCTTGTCTTCTAAATTACAGAGCACCACTGACTGTCCACGGATTGTACCTGCCTCGCTAGAACCGATGCCCACGGGAGCTTCTCAGGACATCATGATCTCACTGGCTAATGCTGCTTTCCCTAAGGTAATTGAATTTGTAGGCAAAGCAAAAAGGTTCAAATGAGCTAACCAAGTGATCCTACTGTGGCACATAACAAGTCCAAGAGCCAGACTACTGGATTCTGCTGAGGGAGTGCCACCCTCTGCCCATACAGGAGTGAAGTCCCAGATCCTCAAAGGTATTTAGGTACCTAACGCCCATTAAAATCTAATCCTAAACAGCTTACCCATTTCCACCTTCATTAAATGCAGAGATAGCTGTACTAGCAGAGGACATTCATGAAAAGTAGCCACCTGGGTGGGTGGGTTGAAATAGAAAAAGCAAAGGGAAAATTAAGCTTGCATACAGACATTCTCTAGGGACCTATTATAGTTCATGCCAGACCTTTCATGGCATGCGTGCAGTATGTGGATTTATGCACATTGTAAAATATACTCTAGAACAAAATGTTTGGGGGAAATAAAATTCACACTTTTGGGGGATATGTTTTCCATGTTCCATCCTGTGAGCATGCAGGTGCCTGGCTCTCACAAGGGAATGCTCACCAAGCAGTGCTCTGGGCAATCCCCGGGGCCTTGCTTCTGGAAAAGAAAGAAACACTGTTAAAAGGGAAAGCTAGCATGAAGACCAAGTTAAGTCCAGAAATATAGGCAGAAAGCCCCGCACTAACCAGACCGGCACAGAAATATATTTTAACTTTACTTTAAAAGAATGATGTCCCTTTCTGTGAAATGCTTTGGCATGTAGGTGGTTGCATGGGGCAAATGCAAATCATAGCCGTGGCCACAGAGTGATGCATTCTGGGATGTGTTTTAGAAGCCAGGAAGGGACAGAGGAAATAACAGAGGGGTGGGGAAATATAATAAATGCTGGTATTTATGGAAAACTGTTTTGTATTGTTTTGGGTCAGGTTCTCAAACCTTCATGTGCAGTTGTGGGCCTAATTAATCTACATGGTTACCACAAAAGCAGATGCCAAATGGGGAAATGTGCACACCAATGACCACTTATCTTGTCTTTTATTCAGAGTGATGAGCAGATCTTGGACATGTCTTCAGGCATAAAGGGCTTGGGCAGCAGGCAAGCAGGATCAGGCTGTAGGGCTCTGATGTTAACAAAGCTTTGGGAAAACCTTGTTCTGTACATTACACCTAGGGTGACCAGACAGCAAACGTGAAAAATCGGGACAGGGCTTGGGGGATAATAGGAGCCTATATAAGAAAAAGACCCAAAAATTGGGACTGTCTCTATAAAATCGGGACATCTGGTCACCCTAATTACACCAGCAAAGAAAACTGTTCTCTGCTGTAACTTGGTTGCAGTTTCCTGTCTAAGGTCTGGCATTTGTAAATAAGGATGTGCCCCTGTATTGTCAGCAAAATGGGAGAAAATCCGGCTTCCTCTGTGGAGCCACAAGGTGGGTAAAGAGGAAGACACAGCACATGTAACCTGATCAGCAATGGAGTAAACAGGAAGGTTACTGAGGCACCTCAGTTCCCACAGGGCAGCCCAGACGACTACCTTGCAGTTTGATTTCCTCACTCCTCCAGTCTGCAAAATCCTCCTGGAGCAGCAGAGCAAGATTAGTTCTGCTGCATTTCTCAGGGGAAACTCTGTAACTCATGATCATTCCCAGCACAGAGGGGATCCAGGAAGTGAGATCCATTGTGGCTGCTATTGAGACTGCTACTGTGTTAACGAAAGAGGGAGAGGGCATGGATCAGTTTAAAGAGCATACGTTACAGCAGGGGCTGGCAACCTTTCAGAAGTGGTGTGCCGAGTCTTTATTTATTCACTCTAATTTAAGGTTTCGCGTGCCAGTAATACATTTTAACATTTTCAGAAGGTCTCTTTCTAGAAGTCTATAATATATAACTAAACTATTGTTGTATATAAAGTAAATAAGGTTTTTTAAATGTTTAAGAAGCTTAATTTAAAATTAAATTAAAATGCAGAGCTCCCTGGACCGGTGGCCAGGACCCAGGCAGTGTGAGTGCCACTGAAAATCAACTTGTATGCTGCCTTTGGCACACCTGCCATAGGTTGCCTATCGCTGCATTACAGATTGGTGTAATGATTAACAGTGAAAGGATTTCAGCCTCTCTTGCTGCTGCACGTGTGCTGTGTGAGTCAGTTGGCTCCTGCCAGGAAACCGGAGCTTCTTTCACGTTTCAGGCTGTTTTATCAAATCTGTGCGGTGGTTTTTAGAGTATATTTAGTGCTCATTAAAAGTGCTGCATTGAGCCTCAGAGACGGGATTTATTCACACAGGATGTGTACACTAGGAAGACCGGGAGCAGAATTTGGTCTCTGCTGTTATTAGTAACATAGTGTAGGGAAATTTATTTTTGAAAAATACTGTGTGCTAGATCCTTAACTGTACCATAGCTCTGCTCAGCACAGTTGACACTAGGGCAGGGATTCTCAGACAGGGGTTGCAGGAGCTGCTGGAAGCGGCAGAGGCCGAGGGACGTACCAGCCACTGCTTCCAGCAACTCCCATTGGCCCAGAGCAGCGATCTGCGGCCAGTAGGAGCCACGATCGGCTGGACCTGCAGACAGGGCAGGTAAACACACCGGCCCGGCCCGCCAGGGGCTTTCCCTACAGAAGCGGCGACCCCTGTTTGAGAAACCCTGCACTAGGGGGACAAAAGTGGCTTTAAGCCCAGATGACTGGCCACATTACAGTTCATCTTAACCAAGACAGCTAGAGACCAGTTTGGCTGTTGCTGTTACTTAGAGCAGCCTCAGAGCAACTCTAAATTCCACCCTTATAAAAGCCCCCTACAAGTCACTGTGCTGGCTGAGGATCTTCAGAGTACTATACACTTTGGTTATGCCACCTCCCACCCCTACTCAAGACGTGGATTCCCTCACTCCAAGGGAAATCTTCAGTTGTCCTGCCAGAGCAGCTTTCCTATAGCAGACAGGGGCCAGGATCTGTCCCTTGTGTGATTTTTAACGTGGTGGCGATTAAGCGGTTACTCCCTTTGTTATTTATCATTAACCAGGGTTAATCAGGATCTGTAATCTCCAAATTCAAACCCTTGGGTCCTATTCCAATCTCTGACTAAGTTATCCCATTGGTAACTCCACTGATCTATGGAGTTACTTCTGATGTCCACAGAAGAAAGAGGTCAGAATAAAGCCCTGTAGCTCCATTCATCTCTGATTCTGGTGGCAAAAATAGAAAAGTACATTGTTGCAAAAACTCTCTCCTCTCTTCTCTTGCTTTTAGGATACTGTTTTGGAATGTCATTTTGGAACTGACAGGACGTTTGAAGCCAGATGGGTGAACACCTCCACCGTTCAGTGCAGCAGTGTCCTGGTAAGTATCTGGCAGAGGGTCTGCAAGGCAGTCAGGGTTTTGTTCCAAACAGGGGTATTTGGATAGGGCCCATCTCATCCCTCCGGCTCCCTAACATACAACAAATAAAACACTCCTTCCCTACCCCCCCCCAAACAATGCCGAACTGGAAAGGAAACAAAGCGGCTTTTAGCATTACCAGAAAGATGCCCCAGAGTGCTCTTTGCATGTGCTGATGACTGGGAAGAG
Organism: Gopherus flavomarginatus; assembly: GCF_025201925.1. Lineage (NCBI taxonomy): Eukaryota > Metazoa > Chordata > Testudines > Testudinidae > Gopherus > Gopherus flavomarginatus. Next base: position 19,215,395 of record NC_066622.1, on the reverse strand, counting down.
CATTCCAGAGTCACAGGCACTCTGCTTCCTGTCTTCTCTGACTTATCCCATGGGACTGTCTAGCAGCTCTCACCCTACCCAGTCTCAGCGTTAGTACATTAGTTCCCAGCATGTCCCAATACACTTCACTGGCCTCGTTTAGAGAGTTCCTATTACAGGGTTCATCTAATCCTGTTGCTTCTAATCTGCCCATAGGCAATGCTCCGTATTGCAGGAAAGAGCATTCTATCACTTGGAGCTCAGTCTTGCAAGGTGCTGAATCCCCTCAACTAGTGTTGGTGTCAGTGTGAGATGAGGACCCTCAATATCTTGCAGAATTGAGCCTTTACAAGGCCTAATCATGTCGCCACTGCAGTCCATGGCAAAAATCCCCGTAGCCTCACTGGGAGCAGGCTTCTGCCCTGTGTCCGCTGAACATATGTCAGAGATTTGTGGAGAGACTGTATCAGCTATCAGGGTGGTAGGGAATTTATAATAACCATGAAGAAAAAGATGCTGTAGCTGTCGCCTGAAGAATAATCTCTTATTTACATACATTCCAAAATATTCAAGTTCCCGTAGTGTCACTGTAGAGTTAGGTGCTACCCCTGCAGAACAGGGTTCTGACAGAAACATTTAAAAAAAAAGGTCGAGGGAAAACTTTTCCCTTAGTCATATATTTTGGTGGAACATTTTAAAATATGTAGACGGCAGACTGCTACATTTTCTTGCTCATTTCCACATAGAAATCAGCAGATACAGGCCCCTGTGTTAAATAATACCTCCACAATGGATGGTTCTGCTTTTGCTGAGGTCTCCGTGAAAATAATTAAGGAGGACAGAAAAAATACCCCTCCTTTCCTTTCTCTCTGCTTCCTCTATTAAAAATTGGAGCCTTTCATTCTGAGAAACAATGCTATAAAGTATATGAGCACTATTATAATGATGTTAGTCGTGTGTGTGTGTGTGTGTGTGGTGTGTGTGTGTGTGTGTGTGTGTGTGTGTGTGTGTGTGTGTGTGTGTGTGTAGAGGATAATCTGCTATTTTAGTAAATGTCATTAGAACTTGTTCATTTCTTTCTTCATGCAGCTCCACACATCAGAAAAAAGCCATATCTTCCCGGTAAACCTTCAGCTGAAGGATAAACCAGACAGATTCATTGACAGTCCACAGATGATGACAGGTTTGGGCTGAAGATATTTTTCACTCTGCTTTAATTTGGTTAGGTTAAAGGCTCCTAGAAAACTACAAAACACTAGAGTCATGAGAGAGAGAGTGTTCTAAGTATCATATGCAAGCACACAACTCACACAAATCTTATACATGCAGCATAACATGCACAAGCATGTGTGCACACAGACCACATGTCAGATACATTTACACCCCCAGACAAACATGCATACAAAGCCGTAGACATAAATCTTGCACACAGACACGGGATCACCCTCAGGCTGACACCCCAGTTTAGACTGCTTGCTTGTCAGTAGTGTATAGAACAGAACTTTCTGAAATAATAGATCTCAACAGAAAATGTGAAGTGTCTCCCAGGGTCAGTGAAGGAATTTAGCTCAAAGAAGATAAGCATAGATAGGGGAGGGCCCTTGCAGAAGCTTTTATGGGAACTGGGATCAACATTTAATGCATTTTAAAAATTCACTTTTAAAAAAATCTTGAGAAGGAATAGAATGTATAAACATAATTCCCCCAGACCCACACTGCAACTCTGGGAAAAATACAAGGGTTCTTTGAAAAGCTCCTTGCTGCATCAGCAAACTAAACAAGGAGCAAAGAAGTCAGATTAAAAGCGCACCCAAAGAGTGGGGGAGTAGTGGAGCCCTACTGTAGCAGCTTGTGCACTCGGTGGTGTAATGCGTGCCACAGGGGTCTGGTTTCTAAAGTGCACTAGCATGTTGCACATTAATTGGTCCATGTAGACCCTGCTGGTGTGCACTAAAAGTTCCCTAGAGAGCTTTAGTGTAGCACTGAAACAGGATTATGTTAAAGCACACTAAGGAGCTTTTAGCATGTACCTGCAGGGTCTGCATGGGCCAATTAATGCACAGCCTGTTTAGTGCATTTTAGAAATCACACGTCCCCCAGCATTATGCATTACCCCATATGTAGACAGGCCCCTAGATTAGTGCAGAACAAGCTCAGTAGACTGGCCTGCCAAGCCTTAATGTTCACATGCTGACCTCCTCCTCTGTGCTGCCTTTCTGCCTTTGCCATGCTTTGAACTCTCCAGCTAAACCTGCATGTAGCATCTATGAGGCAGGTTCTCCTCTCACTTACACCAGCTTTACATCATTGTGACTCCAATGACTTCATTAGAGTTACTTCTAATTTATATTGGTGTGAGAGGAGAATCAGGCCGTTAGCATGAGCTATAGTGAGAAGATCCTGACTAGGCTGAGAAACACTAAAGCACATCTATTATAAGCCCAGACAGACAGGTTTCCTGGTAGGGTATGGCAGGATGGAAGGAGCATCTTGCAAGGGAATCAGGCAGTGGGGAAAACATTGATTGAGAGGTTCCCAGGGGCAGAGAAGTACTGGTGGAGGGGATCAGGATGAAGGCACTTTGATTTCTTGATCTAATCTAGGTGGTGAGTAGCAGAGGGAAAGGGGCACTGGGCTGGGGTCACTCCTCTTCATAATAGAGGATACTTGAGTCTCAAGATAAGTTGGGATCAGAAAAGACAGAGAGGGGAACACCTGTAGCCTCTTAAATCACAGAGTCCATCAAAGAGCGATGTGACTGCAGTAGGGAATGGGGCGGACTGACCTGGGAATGTGGTCTAGTTTTACTGGGGCTGTCTGCATGGGGGATGGGAGAGCAGGGGATGACTTTAGGTGAGGGACAGGACCTGAGCCTGTAACCTGAGCCAGGAACGGAGGTGGGGAGAGTCAACACCTTTGCCTGGGAAGCTGGATAAAGGAAGAGAGACTGCTGGAGAGGTTTTGGGCTGTCTGGGAAGGGAACCCCAAGTCTGGGGTCTAAGATCCGTGCCCCCCAGAGGGACCTGACTGAGGGGGTCCTGGTTGTACCTACAAGCCCTGCTTGGGATTGTGTTCCTGTTGTCTAATAAACCTTCTATTTTACTGGCTGGCTGAGAGTCATGGTGAATAGCAGGAAGTGGGGGTTGCAGGGCCCGGACTCCCCCACACACTCCATGACAAGCATTGAATTCACACCCATAGTTGCATGGAGGAGTGGTTAGTTTATGTGGACAAAGTTTGGATTCAAGTTTGCATAACTTGAATCAACCTCTCTATCAACTTCTCTGGTTCCACTCTACCTTAGTCAGATTGGTACATTTGAAAATGTATGGGCCGGTTATATAACAGTATAACTCCTCTATTGGCCTAGGTCAAGCTACTTTTGATTTTCCCCACTCTTGCTGTTTTCCCTAGCTTTCTTTATCAGTCTTTATTCTAAACCATGTTTCAATCTCCAAAAATATCAAAGCATGTGTAAGCCTATTACCTTAGTATTAATAGTACCCAGTGTAACACACTAAGTCAGGGAGCTAAACCAGCAATTCTTGCATGGAAAATAGAAGATTTTCATGCATTATTGTGAAGACTCAATACCCTAAGCATAGGTGGATTATTGCATTATGTGGGGAGCTGGGAAAGGGCATTGGACCCCAGACAAAAAATTGACAACAATTTGATTAAATGGTTAGAGCAGGGAGATAAGATTCTTAGGTTCTCTTCTTGTCTCACCTCTGACTTGCCCTGTGACTTTAGGCAGGTTCCAGGGGCCAATGTTTTCAAAAAAGTTCATACATTTTAGAGATCTCCATTTCAGGGTGTTCAGTTTGAGACAGCCAAGGTCTGATCTGGCGACATGCTGAGCATACACAATTCCAGCTGAAGTCAGTAAGAGCTATGCATGCCCCTGGAACCAGGCCCTACATCTTTCAAGTAGGGTGCTCCAGAGCAGAGGAACTCAAAATCAGTGGATACTTTTGAAAATGTAGCCTTTTGGTGCCTCAGTTTCACCTTCTGTAAAGGGGTGATGGATCTGCATATGAAGGTTTGGAGGGATTTGTTAATTGTGTGATAAAGTTCTTTGAGATTCCCCCGGTGAACAGTGCAAGAGAAATGCCATTTCTGAGTATGATTATTTCTATGTTTTACGCATTCCTGCAAACGTGTGGGTTTGAGGGAATGGGGAAGTGAAAATAATGTTTCCTGAACATGTCTAACTAGGATACCCACATTTCAACAACTAAGGGCCTGAGGGTTGAGAAGGTTATGTAACCCAGGCATCAGGTAATAAAGAGGTGAAAGCACTGTAGGAAAATCATTAGGAAGCAGGGACAAACAGACCTAATGGGAGCAGTGAGTCAAGAGAGCTCATAGCTGCTAAAGGGAAGGAAGGGGAATGTAAACATTGTAGAGAGCATTGTAGCTATTAGATTTTTGTCCCAGAAAATGGAAGCAATATGATTGCTTTGCAGCAGGATGGAGTCAGCTGTGCTGAGCTGCTTCCCATGTGGATACCGAGAATTAGAAAAATGTAATATAAACTGACAAAAGGGTTGTTTTTTTAATGCTAAATCATATTGTAGTGGGAATGAGTGCCCAGTACTGCTGGGAAATCCTTAGGATCGCAGCCAAGACCCCTTCAGCTTGCTCTATGTGCAAACCGTCCTCCTTGCCTGTTGGATTTCATATGCTATATGGCTTAATATAGATATTTGGTTTGGTGTTTGATTGTATAAAGCTAAGCACAGTCATGAAAGACCCAGGCTTGGGAACTCACACTCTCTTTTGTCTCTTGTGGTTTAGTGGAGGTCTATAACTGTGCCACTGGAAGCACAGACTGTTCTCAGTGCCTGGGGAGAGAGGACATGGGGCACCGATGCATCTGGAGTGAGAGCAGCTCCATTTGCAGACTAAACACTGAATCCCCACAGATCCCAGTCATTTGTCCTGCTCCGGAGATTAGGAAGGTAAGTCTTGAATGCAGCGGAGAGCGCATTCTGTTGGTGAGCATCACTCCATATAATGTAACGAACAACACAGCCTTGAGTTTCAAAACCAAGGAGAGGGTCACAGGTGTAGCATCTACTACCAGTCATTCAGTCAGAACAACTGAGAAATCCTCTTTTATCCTTGGTGCAAGACAAGCTCAAGACTGGCACCATTCTGTTCACCAATTTGTTATGCTACCCATTCACCTGAAAACTCCAGACTCACTGCAGATGATATCTAGGTACGATAGGATCCAATCGGGTTCACTCTAGTGGGAAAAACAGAGCTTGTCAGACTCTCCAAGGCCATGTGTTGTTTGAGGAGATGGGAAAATCAAATGGATTCATGCTGAGTGATTTTTCAGAATCAATCAGAAGATTCATTAGCTAGGAATAGACATTAGAGTGGGTACAGATAAAATAATAACCTGTACCCAAAACTCCATCCAGACATGCCCTGGAACTATAGTGAGGTTCACAGTGTCTGAGTGAACTTTATGTCAGTGTGTTTTAGAGATAGTCCAAAGTCTAGATCTGGATCCCAACTTTCCCACTGTCCTGAGATGTCCTGGAATCCTGCGTTTTGATTAGAGATAGGGGACTAGCCACCAGCTTCCACTCCAGATGCAGAGTCCCAGAGAAGAGTGTGTATTCGGGAAACACCATGATCAACTTCATGGGAATGGGCAAAAATCTGGAGAGCAAAGATCCTGTGGAAACCAGCTGATGAATCCACCAAAGCAGGGATGAGCATACAGCTATCCACTCACAGGCTGAGTGCTGTAACATTGTGTGTATGTATTTTGTGTTTCCCGTAGCCAATTCCTTCTTGTCACTATCGCATGGCCAACAATGGGAAGGGAATGTTCTCTGATGAGCCTCCCCCCGCCTGCATATAAAATATTATCAGCTCCTTGCCAAAAAAATAATGGAAGCAAACCACAAGAATTCAGGTTTCAGGATGTCACAGGATTGTGATGCTATTTCCTTAGCAGACACTGGGCATTGAATCTAAATCCTCCATCACAGAAACATGCCAGCTTTGCAGTAGTGTTTAGAAAGTCGTCCTCAAGAGAAGGAGGACAACTGTATAGGGAAGGGGCACCAAGCACAGTAGTGGAACATTATCAGCTGTAACCAGCTTGGCGAAAGAAGGAGCCTCCGTTCTTGACCTTCCACCCCCTGGCTTACGTCATGTTGTGTTGGCAGCAGCTACAGTGAGTGGCAAGCTGCAACCTCTCCAGATACGCTCTGAGAAAGGCTGATGTTACTAGGCAGCTTTTGCTAGCTTTATTTGTTGATAGGCTTGTTAAATGTAAAGGACCTTTTCTAAAGGCAGCATATTTAACTGGACCAGATGAATAACGAAATCAAATAGCCAAGTGGCCCACTGCGAAACAGACAGTAACAAAGCAAATCTCCCATGGATATGCAGTAAAATGGCATGACAGCCTGCAGCATTTACGCTGTTTGCAATGGTGCCATCCCAACTAAGCAGGGAGTAATATTCAGATGCGACAAAGTAACAAAGTAATTCAGTAGGAGGCAGCCTGCTCTCTGACTCATTCAAGGGATCAGTGCCCCAGCACGATATTAGGGGAGGAGTACTTGTGTCCTGGCAAATGTTCAACTCGTTATTTATTTGTTTGTTTATTTGTTGAGCCCAGAGGCCTCCGTTCAAAGGTCAGAACCCCATTGTGCTAGGCATGTCCACACACATAATGAAGAGATGGTCCTTGCCCCAAAGAACTAAGGTCTCAGAAGATTCTGCTGCTCCACTCTGTCTCCTAAATTGTTGTGCAGAGTTGCTGTGTTTCTCTCCAGAGGTGGCTGTATTTTCAATGGCAGATGCAGTGATCTCTGTGCCCACAGAGGGAACCAGAGTCACCCCAGAATTGTAAGGCCTTTTTGTTGACAAAGCTCCTGCAGGAAGAGCACGCCAAGGAGGTGGCCTATGCATGTGAAGCTGGAGCGTGAGAGGCAGGACAGAATCAGATTAAACGGAGTGTACACACACGCATATATACACACACAGAGGAACTAGACATTACTTGGGAATCAAATCAAAAAGATTTTTCTGCAATTTTATTTTAACCCATTCCCCTTTTCCTTTGTCTCCCTGGCAGATTGAGCCCCTGAGCGGGCCCTTGGAAGGAGGAACTCTGCTCACAATAAGAGGAAGGAACCTGGGCCGTAGGTTCAGTGATGTTGTTAATGCTGTCAAGATAGGGAGTGTGAGATGTGCACCACTCTGGGACAGATACATGGTCTCTGAGGCGTAAGTAACTCAGGCTGAGCCACTGAAAAGCAGGAGACTGTGCTTAAGGATTGTTTATTTTTTCCCTTTTTCAGTTAACCAATTCCCCCCCTCCCCCGCCCCTGTGATGGGGAAATGGATGGGGAAATGGGTCACATTGATAGTGACCCATTCAGTTATGCATGCATGCACCCACTGGGGACTGATAGTTACCAGCATTGAGCTGCTTTTCAACCTAATGAGACAAGTTTGGTGGGGGTCTCAGTTTTGCTTCCCAGTGTCTACATGACACACAACCTCACCCGTACAATAGGCACTAACTGGCCACTCCTTAGTAGTCTCCACCAAAGATTGAATGGGCCAAGGAGACTCCCAGAGAAGGGCTGAGGCCCCTTGGTGGGACCGTGTGGGGGACGTGTGCACAGCTGCTGCCTGTGGAGAACCTGTTCAGAGACTGAATGTAGAACTTTCCTTCTCCGAGCTGTCAAACCTTTCACCTTCATTACGCGTCACGTCAGTACTGTCTCACTTCATTATTTTCTAGCCTTCCCCATTATCACTTCCAGACAGGCTTGAGAGGAAAGCTGAGGTGATTGTCTCCAGCCTCCTTGGGAGTGAGAACCTCCACGAAAGCCTCAAAACTCCCCTTCCCCCAGCCAGTTTCCCAGAGATGGTTATATTAGACTATGAACCAAGGTCAGACAGTCCAGAAGGCCCATGCTCTGAAGCAGAGTCTCCTGGCACCAACAGCTCCATGCCTGCTTGACAAAGAATTAGATTTTGCCCCTCATGCTGGAATAGCTGGACACTACTAGTAAGAAGCTCAGCCCACGCTCTGCTATGCAGCTGAAAGCGAGAGCAGGTACTGGCTAAGTAACAGTGTCTTCTAGGGATCCCTGTACAAGACCGCATATATCTGTGAGACCAGTATCGTTTGTTGAACCTTTGGCTGTGTCTCCACTGAGCTTTTCCTTGAAATATCCCTCTGCAGAGCTATTGTGGGGGCAGCGCAGTGGCAGCTGCAGCGTAAACAGCATGCAGCCATTCTTTGCCATTGTTGCCTTACCTGTCTCAAAGCACCTGTAGACAATGTGGTAGTAAAAATGCAGGTGGCTGGTCTGTGCTAGCACTGCCACCATTATTAGGCCCGCTGGAGCTACGTATAATGCAATGAGGGCGGATTGCAAGGGAAAGCTCAGTCTTACTTAGCTCTGCTCTTGTGCTGTTCTGACCTCCTCTCTTTTTCCATCTCTCTCTTCTGCAGGATTGTATGCCAGACTGGAGAAGCTCCCTTTATATTTTCCGATGTAGTGACAGTTAACGTGAGCAGGGAAGGGAAATCAAAGGAGCGATACTCCTATGTGGTAAGTTGCCACCATCTCATTGAGCCCAAATTCATCTCTGGTGAAACTCTGATGCTCCACTGGCTTACATGAGGGAAGAATCTAGCTCATGGAGTCAGGAGCCATCAGCGAAGCTTTCAGCTATTCACTTTATGAGCCTCAGTCTGGCTGACTGTAGCTACCTGTGTCAAAACAAAATGCCAAAAAATGGCTTCTGCTTCTTTCCACTCTGAATGTTAGCCCTCACATCACCATTTCCAGCCAAGAGAGAGGTACATGTCTAGAGAAGTTTGCCAACATTCCCGTCATTCTCTGTCCATATTCTTTCCTCCTTGCTTTCAACAGCAGCCCCACAGTATCTGTACAGTACAAAGTAGATAGTTTTGGGGAGCATAGGATCTCCCAGTTCTCTTCCTCAGCTTCTTCCTGGTTTCCATTTTGTTACTGTCACCATAGCCCCTGCTGTACTTCCTGCTGTGAATTTCAGATTTATACACATAGGTCAGATTGCACAGCACTTTATGCACAGGACTCATTATGTATTCCCTTCTGGAAAAAACAATGTGCCCCACAAAGGATTTAGAAAACAAGATCCATGCCAAAAAGCATCAGATAGCCCCTACAGCACAATTTAAATGGGTTCTCCCCGTTATTTAAATGAACACATGTCAAATAAATCCAAGACTGAAAGTAAGAACTGCAGCAGTTTTGCATCAGGGTCTCTTGTTGAGGCAGTGTGGATGTGTGTTTTGAATTAGACTGTTGATAATTGTATATTCAATTACTTGACCACCCTTTGGTTCATTTATGAAATATATTCAAGAGACCAAATAACCAATGTCAGTGTCGTTTATTGCTAAAAGCCAATAATAATGTAGTACAGGAAAAAGGTTCAGTACGATACCAATCTCTGGGAAGCTGACTCTCGCAGCTTTGTTACTTTCACCTTACACAGATAGTGTGCTCCCAAAGTTGTATCCCTAAGGCAATCTTTTTTTTACTTATTCTGTTTACAAATAAAAGGTACTGCGTGTGTCATCTGAAATTAGATTTAACCAGCTTTCTATCTTGTTTTGCTGGTACCATAGTGTTTCCCTTATCCCTGTTCTGAACACATGCATTCCAGGTACCAAGGAGCATGAAGCTGCCTAGGTTTTTACCAGGATAGAACAATATATCTAGTCCTTTTCCTTTGGGACATTCCAGTACTGGCCTAGGAGAGTAACTCTTTACCTGTTGCTATGGCAAAACACCCATATGTCCTGATCCTGACAGTTTCTCCATCTACTTAAGCCTAAGCCTTCTTCCGCTAATGCGAGGAGTTACAGGATATTTGACACTGGTGAACAGAATTGTTTGAGAATGTAATACATTCAGTTAAGCTAACTTCCCAACCCTTACATTAATACTAAGCCTAACATGTGTTGGGTAACAAGACCTGGGTTCTAATCTCAGCTTAGTGATTTGCTATGTGTAGGGCCCTACCAAATTCACAGCCATGAAAAATGCGTCATGGACTATGAAATCTGGTCTTTTGTGTGCTTTTAACCTAAACTATACAGATTTCACGGAGAGATCAGCGTTTCTCAGCTTGGCGGTCCAGACCAAAAAGGGAGTTACAGGAGGGTCACAAGGTTATTTTAGGGGATCACAGCATTGCCCTACTTCTTACTTCTTCTCTGCCTTCAGAGCTGGGCGACCGACTGGAGAGCAGTGGCTACTGGCCAGGTGCCCAGCTCTGAAGGCAGCGCCCTGCCAGCAGCAGTTCAGAAGTAAGGGTAGCAAAACCATACCATGGCATCTTTACTTCTGCGGTGCTGCCTGCAGAGCTGGGTGCCTGGAGAGTGGCAGCTGCTGACTGAGGGCCCAGCTGTGCAGGCAGAAGCACAGAAGTAAAGGTGGTAATATCATATGCTATCCAGGGCCGTCCCTAGCCATTTTGGTGCCCTACGCAGCCTCCCTGCCGGGTGGGGGGGGCAGGACGCCGTGGGAGGGCAAGAGCAGGATTGGTGTTTCTCAAGACCTCTTTTGGTTAACATTGTACAGTAGCCCATGGAGATGCTCATCCTTCTCTAGTGGTCTGAAAGAGACCAGTGCTTCTCTTACCTTTATGACCAAGTGTCATGGTATAATTCCCCACTCTGAACCTTAGCGTCCAAAAGATGGGGTACCAGTATGAATTCCTCTAAGCTCAATTACCAGCTTAGTACTTGTTGCGCTGCCACCAACCAGGAATTCCAGTGCCTGGTACACTCCGGTCCCCCCAAAACCTTGCCCGGGGACCCCCAAGACCCAGACCCTCTGGAACTTAACACAAGGAAAGTAAACCCTTTCCCTCACCGTTGCCTCTCCCAGGCTTCCCCTCCCTGGGTTACCCTGGAAGATCACTGTGATTCAAACTCCTTGAATCTTAAAACAGAGAGGAAAATTCACCTTCCCCCCTCCTTCTCTCTCCCTCTCCCAGACTGAGAGAGAAAGTAATCCTAACTTAAAGAAAGAAAAAACAGTAAAAATTATCTTTGTAAATTTAAGATGGAATATGTTACAGGGTCTTTCAGCTATAGACACTGGGAATACCCTCCCAGCCTAAGTATACAAGTACAAATTAAAATCCTTTCAGCAAAATACACATTTGAACTCCTCCCAGCCAAATACACATTTGCAAATAAAGAAAACAAACATAAGCCTAACTCGCCTTATCACCTAGTACTTACTATTTTGAATCTATAAGAACCTGTATTGGGGAGATTGGAGAGAAACCTGGTTGCACGTCTGGTCACTCTCAGAACCCAGAGAGAACAACAACCAAATTCTAACAGCACACACAAAAACTTCCCTCCCTCAAGATTTGAAAGTATCCTGTCCCCTGATTGGTCCTCTGGTCAGGTGACAGCCAGGCTCACTGAACTTGTTAACCCTTTACAGTCAAAAGAGACATGAAGTACTCCTGTTCTATTAACCCTTAACTATCTGTTTATGACACCAAGTCTCAGGACAAACCCATTAGTGAGTAGCCCAATGCAGTTTAGGACAAGTCCACTGGACTGATTCGTATACCAAGTACATGCTACTTTACTATAATTCTTTGGGTTTGTGCTGTGGTTTTGATTGTCTTGAAAAACACCTGCTATACATCACACAGGTTAGCTGACAACTACACCTGCACGCAACAAACCTTTAAAAATCTGGGCCTAAGTACTTGCCTGTGAGGGCACATAACTAAGGACTCACCAATTTCATGGTCCATTTTGGTCAATTTCACAGTCATAGGATTTTTAAAACAGTAAATTTCATGATGTCATCTATTTAAATCTGAAATTTTATATAATTGTCCCAAGCTGCAAGTGACAGACCCCAGCTAGTGGGGTGGGATTGGGCTGAGAGCTTGAGGGTCTTGGTGGGCACAAATAATCCTTTATATTTTGTATTATATATTTTAATATATGAGGGAGGGGCCCCATGCATGGGTCGGCTGCCTAAAGGCTTTGATCCATTTAAATTAACAAAATAAATACTGTAGAAATGGAAGACAATCAGAAACCCCAGGGGAAATGGCCATAGAGGAATACAATCCATCCCAGTGTGTGACAAGGTCAAGAAGAACTTGTAATGTAGCAGGACAGTATGGCTGGAATTGACAGAAAAAGACATTAGTACCATGGGACAGTAAGCGGTTTAACAATATTTGCGGCTATCAGCTTGCGTGTATTTTTCTCAGCAATATACGACAACTGTAGTAGGGCTGAGGTCTCCACAGTATCGTATATGCTCTGCAACCCTGCACATCTGGTTCCTCAAGGATGTTGTAGCTCTTTTACAGGGAGCCACAGAATGCTCTGTAAAAGGATTTAAAACTTATTTTTCATGCCATGTGTACTGTTCATGCCAGGGCAGGGCAGCTACCCAGTGAACTTGCCTTTGGAACTTTATTTGGGAGCCACATGGCATCCATTGGGTTCTCAGAATTTTATTGGGCACCAAAGCCTTGAACCTTGAATCTCAGTAAAATTTCCAAGGAACTGCAAATATAAATAATGCACTTGTTAATTTCAGTAGCTTCCAGTGGGGAGAGAGGAAGGCAGAGGGAAACACTGAGGGGCAAACCAACACAGTAGCATCCCTGCTAGGAGCTGAAGATCTGGCTTTCAATCCTGCCTCAGGGAAATGAATTTGATGTTTGACTATCCAGACCCGGATGGATGCATGCCTAGCTCACAAAACCGCCATACAACATGGCTTTACAGGTAGCCTCCCACTCAGGTGGGAGTTGGACCAAGGGAGATGTTTTCCTTATTGATTGGACACACGCCATTACATTCAGATCTGGATCCACATAGTCCCAAAGTTCAAGGGGATTTGAATTCAGGGTTCTGGTTTGGGCCTATGTGTGGTTTTTAGATTAGGACTTAGGTATATCTGTAGATTGGAGGCCTGGAGGGTGGCTCCGCTCTTCAGTTCAGATAGGTGTAAGTAGCCTGTGTTATTTGGTCTCTCCCTTTGTTTGGAAAATGAGCCAGATAGATTTCTCTCTCTGGTGGTGTTACAGCACTGGCAACATCTGACTCTAAAATGGAACTTGTGTCCAGATTACCACATTTTGGGGTTATTGGGGTTAGGAAACTGCTGAAAAATCTCACCTTTCTTTCCCCTTTCTTTTTCTAGCTCCCTGAGGTGCAGTCCGTTGCTCCAGGGGCTGGCCCTAAAGCCGGAGGGACCAAGGTAACCATCAGAGGGAGTAATCTCAGCGTAGGATCTGATCTCCGCGTCCTGGTCAATAGCACTAAACAGTGCACAGACCTCACGTAAGTGCTGTCTGGAAATGACCTGTGTTACTGTGTTATTGGACTAGTACTCAGGACTTGCTCTACATGCACCAGTGAGCAGGAATCTGAGAGCCTCAGCTAGTAGGCAGGATCATATTGTTACAGCAATTGATAAGAGAGTTGGCATTTAGAGGGAGTCCATTGAGCACTGCTGCCAGTTGGCATGATGGCTTACAGCCAAGGAGCCAATGACACCTTCCTAAAAGTAGCATCCAAATTTATCCACTGAGCTGCCACCTCCTCCATCCCAATTGTCATGAGCAGCCTTGTGCTTTGCCAGTGTGGTAACATTGAGTTGTCATGTGGCCACTTGACTTAAGGATGTAGTGAGTTTCTCCTTTAGGACAAATGCAGGAAGTTAAGAGTCATAGTTATTACTGAGGTGCAGTGGCTGCGTTCCAGCAGTGGTAGAGGTGATACGTACAGTTGGTAAAGTACTCTGGGTCCTATGTAGTCTTGTGGTTATACACACAGCCCTAGGAGTTAGGTGGTCCTGCGTCTAGTTCCAGCTCTGTCAGATACTTGCGATGGGGCGTTGGTCAAGCTGCCTAGGCTAAAAAAAATTTTAAAGTGGCCAATAATTTTAAATGTACTTATTTTAAACAAATTCTGTATAGAATGAAATAAATTTAGCCATTCTTTTCATGCACCCTTGTTGAGTAATCATGTATTTTGTTACAGTGTCCACTATCTGTCCTTTGCCATCCCCACCCCACCATTTTCTTGCCTCTGTGTTGCATCTTGTCATTTCAATTGTAAGCTTCTCAGGGCAAGGACCTTATGCTATTTATTGTACTGCAAGGCACACTATTTGATGCTGTAAAAAGTAACAATGTCAGGTACCTCTGTTTTGGGGTGCCCACTTGGGAGTGCCAAGGTGTCTCATGTCAGGTTGCCAAAAGAGGAGACATCCCAAATCAGCTGCCAGTTTTTAGATCTTTGGCCTTAATCTCTCTGCGCCTCAGTTTCCTCACCGGCGAAATGCTGATGATAATACCTCTCCCATGGGAACGGGAATTATGAGACAAGATCCATTGTTGTTGGTTGGTGCTTTGAGATCCTCCAGTGGAAAGCATCTAGAGTGCAAAGTATTTCCACTGTTAAAGGCACTCTCAAAAGACAGAGCCATTGTTGGAGGTGTGGAGAAGCTACATGGCTTTGTGCTGCTTGCTGCACCCGAATGCCAAACCTGAGGCTGTTCACCTCACCTCCAACATTGGGGCTGTGGGAATATGTCTCTGCTGCCTCATGTCATGCACTCTTTGTTCAGCTGTTGTGCTCTGCAGCTGGCTATGTCTTTCTCTTTCCAGTCGAACTGCTACCACCATCACATGCACCATGCCGGCCGTGGAGCTCACTATGGCAGTGCGACTCTGCGTCCAGTTTGAGAACAAGTCTTGCATCAATGATAACATCACATTCAAGTATGAGAGAAACCCGACTATAACAGATATCAACCCGACAAGGAGTCAGATCAGGTAAGATCCCTGCACTGATGGAGAAGGCAGAGTCTCTAGGGACCCTCCCCTTCCCTGTGTGGTCACTGAGATGTGTTGTTTATTTTGCTGAATGCAAATGTGAATGTAGTACTCATCAAAGTGAAGAGCTAGCAGGACTGGAACATCAGAAGTGCTGCAGATCTGAGTGAGGGTGCACAGACACAGCTGTTTGACCCTGAGATTGAAGTGGGGGTGCTGCTGGTCACACTGAGGTGCACAGCTGAACAGTGACCTCAGGGGAAGAATGTCTGAGGATGTTACAGGTCAGGACTGAGGTGCTTTGGCAGAGCAGTGTGGTGTCCCCAGGGTTGGAATACTAGGAGCTATCACAGCTCAGGACTGCGGTGCATTGGCAGAGCTACGCTGAGGAGTTATGCAGACACCTGCTGTCTGTGGGCCTAGTTCTAGCGAGTGTCTCTGAAATTCACACAGACAATGGAAGAAAAGCATTGACTGTCATCCTTAGTAACTTTACTACCTGTCTTCCTCTACACTGTGTAGGTGCCTTATGGAAGTTCAAATGGGGGCCGACATCTATACTGCAATAAAACACCCATGGCTGGAACGTCAGCTTGCTCAGGCTGCGGGGCTATAAATGGGAATGTAGATGTTTGGGCTTAGGCTGGAGCCTCGGCTCTGGTACCCTGCGGAGAGTGGGGAGGGACCCAGCCCCCTGGGCTGCAGCCCAAACATCTACACTGCAATTTTATAGCCAACAGCCTGAGCCCTGCAAGCCCAAATCAGCTGATATGGGCCAGCCACGGGTGTTTTATTGCAATGCATACATACCTTCTGAGTCTTTGGTTTCTGACTGGCAATAACACTGCAGGCCATCGGCTGAGATTTGTAATTTTGTGTTTAAATGGCTCCTAATGCCACCACTTTACACTTTAAAGCATGTTACTTTGGTTTTATTTGTCTCCCCGGAGCCTCTAGACTTCCTGTTGGTTTTGGATTTCTCTGTGAAATCCCAGCTTACTTAGCAGTAGAATCTGAAAATGCAGAGCCTGAGTCTGACCACAGAAATCTGAGAATCCAGCACCTGAGCCTCCTCTCCAAAATGCCGTGAAAGCAACACTCTCAGAAAGTAAATGCAAGCTACTAAGACTACAATGGTCCAATGCTATCTACACCCTGCCTAGCAGAGCCGTGACTCAGATCACAAGTGCAATACCAAGGGTACAGGATGTGTGAGAATGCGCATCAGTGACACACCCAACCCTCAGTTTCTCACATGGAGTTTTATCAGTCTCAAGACTGGTGAATGGCAATAGCTGTATCTAAACACAGAGTGACAGCTACAAAATGTAGAGGCTCATATCCAAAAAGGAGCCCACCCGGGCATTTCTCATTCAATTGGAAACTGTTTTTTTAAACTTCCTGTGGTTTCCAAATAATAGAATGTTGGAAACTTGATGGAAATTGTTTTCTCCTGGTGCATACACACCACTCTGTTAAAGCAAAGCTACTCACAAGGGTTGGGCTGTGCATAATGGTTTTGTTTTGTGGGGTTACTTGTGAATGTTGTTCACACTGAATCATTATTGTAGGGTTACTTGTGAATTCTCTCAATACTAATATGTTGCTGTAGGTGTGATCATGAAGTACCAATAACTCAGCAAATAGTTAGATCTAATTTGGTTTATGGCATATGATGAGGAGTAAAGTTGTTTTAAAAGGCCGTAGATCCCAAACAATTACACAGACCTGGCAAGAGCTTAATAGAGACAATAAACATGTGTAACAACAATATACTATGATCTATAGCAGTTTTAAGGGCTTAAGAAGGCCCTGACTATAAGGGCACTAGACACAAGGCACTGAATATATTGAGCCTGTTGGAGATTAGGGGATAAATCACTACCCTCCCCCGACTTCCCAGACTAGTTATTTGATATCACCATATCATTAAAGCAAATAGAACATGAAATGGGGAAAATGAAAAGCCACATGCAGGGCAAAGCCTGGGTGCAATTGCTGTTCAACTGAAGACACGAGCCACTCCTCCCTCCCTCCCAGTGAGGTGTGTGCCTCAGCAATCTCATTACTCTCTTTAATTGCTTGTACTTTGACAGCGCCTCATGCCACAGGCAGCAGGTCCAAAACACAAATGAATTGTCATGGGTTTTTTTCCCTAAATAAAAAAAAATGATTTGAAAAATGCAGAATGGCCATTAATGTATTAATGGGCTACTTGGCCCACCCAGGACTTAGCCTTTCTTTGCTGAGCTAAAAAAAGAAGAGTAAATCGTAATTCATCTAAGTATTGAGCTAGTTGTGTGTTAACCCTTACATTACTGATCCCTGGGTAACCTACTCTGCTGTAATCATTACATGTCCATTACTGAAACAATATGCTATTCCCTGAATATTCAGCCGCAGCACAGGTGCATTTTTCCTGCCTATATCTGGTTAGTCTGGCAGCATAGATGTTGTCAGTGATACGTGCACTTCCTTTCTCACCTCTTTCTTATTTTCCCAGTGGAGGCAGGATCATCACTCTGGAAGGACATGGATTTTTGATGGTTCAGAATGTGTCGATGGTGGTTCACAGCATCGGGAAAGAACAAACAGTAAGCGTCCTGCGTTAATGTAGCACAAAGACACTGAACCAGGTTGTCTGCTTGGTGAATGGGGACGTTCTGAATAATAATCTACCATCTATAAAAGCCAGGGACCTGGCCTGTAACCCTCACTGATGGGGCTGTAACTGGGATGAATGTTATGTTCCTTAGCTCAGAAGAATAACAGACCTAAGTTATGCCCATGCACTGTAATTATTCTTATTAATGTTTACAGTGCCATCAAGGTGCCTGGTGCTAAATAGTGTCCGGCTGTTGGCGCACACAGTTGCCTGTCAATCAATGACTAAATGAAGCTATCCTATCCGAGGTAGCTGCAGCTGCTTGAGGGCTCTGGGCCTCTCAGGATACTTGATGACACATGACTGAGACTTAGGTTTATCCATTTTTGATGCGCATGCTCTTTCCTGCTTTCAGAACTGTAAGGTTCACACCGACACTATGATTACCTGCCCCTCTCCAGCTGCCTCCAACCTCACTGTGGGGAGTAAGCCAGCGCCGGTGGACTTCTATATCAATGGACGCCTCTACATGGACGACAGGCTGGCTCCCGATGAGTTCATGTACCCTGAGGAGGCCCAGCACACCAGCAAGTTTGGCCTGGAGTACTATGCTGACCCCCAGTTCTTCACAGCCAAGAAGGAGAAATGGATCAAGCACCATCCTGGGGAACCCCTGACTCTGGTTATACATGTAAGAGACTAACACAGGGCATCCTGGATTCTTGGCAATAAGACTTTACACTAGGATGTCACCATTTTCTCACTGTGAGGTTCTTCACGGTGCCTAGATACCATAGCGGGTGATGAGTGCCTTATAAATGCAATAGAGGGAAGGTATGAGGGGTGAAAGGAGGGATGGGTGTAGGTAGGGGCTAAGGAGGAAGGAACTCACAGAGGAGTGGACATCTCATTCCCAAAGGTAATGCTAAGTTCTGATGAACCTGCAGTCTCCTGCTGAACAGATCAGGGTGTTGGAGTATGTAGTCTGACCAAGTGATACTGTAAGGGGATGAATTATGATACCTTAGTACTGTATTTGAAGGATGTAGCAGCAAGGAGGGAGATAAAACACTGGATATGGTTGGAACAGACCAAGTGACCAAAGAGTCTTTTCCATATCTAATGTCCATGATTGTGGAGTTTGGTTCTTGTAGAAATGGGCTCTGAATTCATCTTTGATGGCTACTGTGTTAAATTAACAAGGAAGGCCGGGCGAATGAAGACTCAGTGGTTTGGATAATGTACAAGTTTAAAGGCCCTTGTTTGTTGTAGAATGTCCTCACTGAGTGAAGCATACTTCAAAAATACTCTCTGCCTCTCTCTAATCTCATGCAGCCATCCACCAGCTATCTAGGACCAGCCACCGCATTTCTCTCCCTCCCCATATACTATAGTCTCTCTGATATGTATTTGCCATGCACAACCAGGGCAGATCAAAGACAGTATTTGCCAGGCTTTGTCAGGGCATTTATCCATCCCATGCACCACACTGAGAGACAACGAGGGACTGGGAACAGGAAAATGAGGAATGGGCGGAGGTTGGATTTCCCGTAGAATGTTGGAAAAATGGAAGATGTCAGTGGGAGGGCTTTCCCAGAGCTGACTGATGGCAGGAGGTACAGGAAGTTTACTAGGGCTTCCACAAAGAAGCCATTGCAAGTGGGCCTGGCGCTCTGGGGACTGACTAATTCACTTTGTTGTCCTGGTTTTCTTTTTGTAATTAGAAAGAGCCTGACAACCTAAGCCTGGAAAATGATGAGTACCAAGTGAAAATTGGCCTCATTTCCTGTGAGATACAGATTGTTTCAGACAAAGTCATTCACTGCTCAGTCAACGAGTCACTGAGCACATCGGAAAGACAGCTGCCCGTGACGGTGAGTGCCACAAGCCAGGATGGTCTGAGCTTGCAGGACGAGAGCGCTCAGTGTGTTGAACTTAATATACCAGAGAACCCTCATGTTAGCCTCAGGATTCTCTTAGCACTCACTGAAGCACTAAGTGAACACACCGCTGGAAACAATTCTGCAATGGCTGAAGAGGGGTGGACTGGATGAATGGAGAGGTCTTTTCCACCTCTCCTCTTTGTGGGTGAAATACTGACCAGTGCTGAGCATCAGCACCTTCCATGGGAGTTACTGGGGCTGAGCACCTCTCAGGATTGGCCTAATGATTCTGTGACATCTAAAGCATGGAGAAGGCAGACATTTCTCTGCAGGTTTTGGGGTGCTGACAGCCAAATGATGGCACTTGGTCCTGGTTGGGTTCATTTGAGAACTGGCTGTTTTCACTATAAGCTGTAGCGGGAAGTCCCACAGTTCCAGCAATGAGTGTAAAATCACACTATCACTTGATCCTTCTCCACTAAAAGGTTTTTCTTTGAATGGCTCATGTGAAATGAGTTTAATGGTTCCCAGCCCAGTTACTAGCCATCAGGCCCCCTTGTTATCAGTGTCAGCAGACGAGCAAGGATTGAATGGGAATACAGACCTGAATGCCCCTCTCAGTCCTGTAGTGGCAGAGGAGTGCAGTGGAGGGAGCAGCGCTGGGAAGCTCACATTGCCACTGCCCATCTGCAGCTGCTTTGCAGATAAAAAGAGGAATTCAGTCGTCCCCAGGGCCATCGATCTGGCATCTTTCCCCAGCACTAGATCATCTCACTGGCCCGTCTCGGTCTGATGGAACTCTAGGGACAGGATCCAAGGCCGTTCTGATGTCAAAGCAGTTCTTGACTGTTCTTGGGAGGGTTTGCGTTTGTGGCTTTGCTATTGTTCCTTACTCCTTTTTTCCAGAGGGCGTCCCTAATTGTACGCCTTTTCCTTCAGCTTTCACTTCATTTATAGCCCTTGGCTCCTCAGGGGTGAGATTAAAGCTGTTCACAGTTGGAGACAATGTCTCCACCTGTCTCAACCGCCTGAGAACTTGTAGCCTCCATCCCAGCTGATTCTTTTTCCAGTAAATGTGTTCATAATAAATTTGCAGGAACTTGTGGCTTAGAGGGTAGGAAGAGCGCAGAGGGATTTGAAGAATGTGTGGCCTGATGTTCCCCAGAAACAGAGTACTTCAGAAGAAACCCCACTGCTTCTGTGGGGAGAGGCTCCTTATTCATTGCTTATGGCCTTTTTGCTTTTTCTACGCAAAATCAAAACAAACAAATGCAGAAGTAGCAGAACCTAGGATTTCCTAAGCCATTGTTAATGAAAACAGGGAAATTCTTTTATTTTTATTTTTAGTGGGAACTGAAAAACGGAAAATCCTTATTTTAGAAAAACCTGGTCTTGTGATACACGTCTTGCTAGCTTTGGTTTCAACAGCAAACTTTTTGTTTAATGCCTTGGAGGTGCCCAGAATGTAGATAAACAAGGGGATGATACATGTTACTAAAATCACAGCTGGTTATTAATAGCGTACCTGCAGTAGAGGTGCAACTAGATACTGGGGCAAATCCTTCCATTTGGATGGCTAAATATGAGTTTCATACGGCTGTCTAAATGGTAAGACTTGCACCTATAATTAGTTGTGAGTGCAGCTGTTTCTGCACAAAATTGTGGCTCAGTATGGGTGAAGTTATCCTGATCCTGATGATGACCCTTCACTGCAAGTCTCCCATAAACTCAATGGAAGTTCTGCCCACGCAAGGAGAGCAGCATGTCAGAGATGCTCTGACAGCAGAATTTTGTCCTACAGCAGAATCGTACTCTATACCCCCACTCTGTGGTAAAGTAAGGAAACCACAATTTAACCCTGATTCAAATGCACTCTGGCCAATAGTTTGTGCCTATAAAATGGATTTTTAATAGATCTGTACAAAAAATCCAAAAGACCTCAAGGGGCCTTCAAACCCATTTTAGTTCACTGCAGAATCACTTAAACACTGAAACTAGTATTTCTGCTCCTGGCAATAGTGCAAATTTGGGCCAGGTTGGCTAGAATAAAAAATCCAGAACGTAGAATGCAGATTTATCTTTCCTCATTAGAACTTTTTTAGACAAAACACATGAAAACCTCAATACAGTGTGTGTTGCTTTATAGTGGCTGTCTGATGAACACCCTCAATAGATGCATAAAGCCTGTAAAGAGGGGTGTGTGTATGTGTGTGTGTGTGTACATACCTATGTGCTCATGGAATCTCTGCCTTCTGTAAACAGTTTTTCTAATATAAGCAATAAAGCCAGCTGTAGAGTCCCTTCCTTGCCAGCTACAACGGGCTATCATGTTACTCAAGAACATTTTACACCACCAGGGTACTAGTAAAATTCCTACCATCGAAACCACTGATTTTTGACATCTTTTGACGTTGAAATAAATCTCAGCTAAAAAACTACCTGGTGGCACATTGGATTCAACAGGTGTATAGATAAAAGGATTAAATTCACTCAGAACAGGACTAAGTCATAACTTGACCATCCCTGACAAGTGTTTGTCTAACCTGTTCTTAAAACCTCCAATGATGGAGATTCCACAACCTCCTTAGGTAATTTGTTCCAGTGCTTAACTACCCTGACAGTAAGATTTTTGTAATGTCCAACCTAAACCTCCCTTGCTGCAATTTAAGCCCATTGCTTCTTGTCCTAGTCTCAGAGATTAAGAACAATTTTTCACCTTCTTCCTTGTAACAATCTTTTTTGTACTTGAAAACTGTTATCACGTCCCTCCTCAGTTTTCTCTTCTCCAGACTAAACAAACCCAGTTTTTTCAATCTTCCTCATAGATCATGTTTTCTAGACTTTTAATCATTTTTGTTTCTCTCCTGTATACTTTCTCCAGTTTATCCATATCTTTCCTGAAGTGTGGCTCCCAGAACTGGACACAATACTCCAGTTGAGGCCTTAGCAGCAGGGCCTGCTTTAGGAAGTGCGAGGCCCAATTAGAACATTTTCAGCAGGGCCCCGGCAGGGATGACTGAAAAAAAAAATGTAAAAAAAAGCCTTTCATTTCTTAGCAGACAGTTCCTATAAAAAGTTCTGATTTAAGGGATGTGCCACAGTATGTATTTTTTGTACCAGTAGGGATACCATACGTCCGTATTTTAAATTTTAAAAATTCCTCCCAGATGGCAATTTAAGAACCAAAAAGCCAGACATGTCTGGGAAAATACAGATGTATGTTAACCCTACCTAAAGTTCTTTTTTAAAAAGATGGGCCTGAACTAGAAATGAGCTCCGTTTCACATGTGTGGGTCCCCGCTACTCCCTCGGAGTGTGCTTGGGTGACTAGATGTCCCGATTTTATAGGGACAGTCCCAATTTTTGGGTCTTTTTCTTATATAGGATCCTATTACCCCCACCCCCGTCCCAGTTTTTCACACTTGCTGTCTGGTCATCCTAGGGTGTGCACATGTGTGGGTCCCAGCTGCTCCCTGCCCCCCTCATTGAAGCAGGTGTGCAGGATTACTGCCCTGGGAACTGCAGGGCACCAGTGGACATGGGGCTGGCTGGAGGTAGGGTCTGGCTGCAGGCAGGGCAAGGAGTGTGGGCTGGCTGGCTTCAGACAGGGCCACAGCGGGGTGCGGCATAGGTTGCCAGGGCTGGAGTCAGAGGAGTGTGAGACTGGCTGGCTTCAGGCAGTGGGTGCAGGGTTGGGGCAGGCAGGGCAAAGGGTGCAGGGCTGATGGGGGCAGGGGATGCTGCAGAGGCTGGTTGCAGGCAGGGCAGGGGGTGCGGGGCTGGCTGGAGACGGGCTGGCTGCGGGCAGGGCAGGAGGTGCGGGGCTGGCTGGAGACAGGGCAGGCGGTGTGGGACCAGCTGCAGGCAGGGGCTGATGCAGGCAGGGCGGAGGATGCAGGGCTGGTAAGGGAAGGGGTGCAGCAGGGGCTGGCTGTGGGTAGGGGGTGCGGGTACAGAAGGGGTACAGCCCACCTTGTACGGTAAGTGCCCCCTCCTCCGCCCTCCCCCACTGGGATAGCAGAAGCAGCCCGGGGCTCGGGGACTATTTAAAGGGCCTGGGGCTCCCCTGCTTCCACCAGCAGAGGCAGCTGGAGCCCCGACCCTTTAAATAGCCCCCAGAACCCCCTGCTACCCCAGGGCTCTGGGAGCTATTTAAAGGGCCCAGGGATCCACTGCTTCTACCGCCCCGGCCCTTTAAATAGCCATGGGAGCCCTGGAGAAGCGGCAGGGCTCCAGTGGCTATTTAAAGGGCCAGGGCTGTAGAAACAAAGGGAGCCCTGGACTTTTTAAATAGCCCCCAGAGCCCTGCAGCCCTACCTCAGGGCTCCAGCAGTGGGGCCCTGGTGGCAATTTAAAGGGGCTGGGGCTCCAGCCCCTGCTAGGAGCCCCAGGCCCTTTAAATTGCCCCTTGGGGAAGCCGGGCTACCCCGGTATGATGCACCAGCTCTTGCCAGTACGCCGTACCAGGGCTTGGGCTTCAGCTTGGGCCCAATTCAGGGGAATCGGTGGAATCAATGGAATCGGCCTAAAGCTGGCCCTGCTTATCAGTGCAGAGTAAAGGGGAAGAATTACTTCTCATGTCTTTACAACACTCCTGCAGATAGATCACAGAATTATGCTTGTTTTTTTGCAACAGTGTTACACTGTTGACTCATACATTTAGGTGGTGATCCACTATGACCCCCAGATCCCTTTCTGCAGTACTCCTCTGTAGGCACTCATTTCCAATTTTGTATGTGTGCAATTGATTGTTCCTTGTGGAGTACTTTACATTTGTACTTATTGAATTTCATCCGATTTATTTCAGACCATTTCTCCATATGGGTTTGTTCAGTGGATCTTCTTAAGATCACTGCATCCCGCCCTCCTCAAGCTCACTTTGTTTTTTGCTGGAGTTTCCTGCTTCTCATTCATTTGGAGAAGTGAAACTCATTTTCCAGAAGTGAAACCATGGTATGAGCCTATGTTTCCTTTCTTGTAAAAATGCTAGTTTTCCGTTTTACCCCATAAACATTAATGAGTTAAACCCCACAATCCCCCATGAGGTCAGTGTTTGGCCTCCCCATTATACAAGTGGGGAAACTGAGGCACATGGGGATTGCCCATGGTGTCACAGGAAGTGTGGCATATGACCAAGCAGTAGAACCAATGTCTCCTGACTCCCTGTCCTGTGCCACAACCACAAGACAATCAGCCCCCTCTTAGTACTGATTAGTTATTTTCATTTTTAATTTTATTTTTGTCTCAGTATCTTTCTATTCTCCTTACGCTTCTCTCACTAACTGGCAGCAGTTCTGCATTCATGGCAGGTCTGGGTGGAAAGTACAGTGGAACTGGGTTAAGAATTGTACCTATTTGACTGGAAGTTCTTCAGGGAAGGACTGCCTTTTATTTTGCACTTATCACAATGCAGTCTTGACCCTGATTCAAGCCTGAGGGCCAGGGGTCAGCAACCTTTCAGAAGTGGTGTGCCAAGTCTTCATTTATTCACTCTAATTTAAGGTTTCACATCCCAGTAATACATTTGAACGTTTTTAGAAGGTCTCTTTCAATAAGTCTGTAATATATAACTAAACTATTGTATGTAAAGTAAGTAAGGTTTTTTTAAATGTTTAAGAAGCTTCATTTAAAATCAAATTAAAATGCAGAGCCCCCTGGACTGGTGGCCAGCACCTGGGCAGCATGAGTGCCACTGAAAATCAACTCACATGCTGCCTTTGGCACCCATGCCATAGGTTGCCTACCCCTGCTGTAGGGCACTACCACAATATAAATGATAACTAATGCAGATGAGGATGTTGGGTGTTGGCCTCATGAGCAGAAGGCTCTTTAATAAGGCTGGTCTATTGTGTAGGTTTCACTGTATAAAGTGAATGGGTTTGTGCGTCTTAGCCGCATGGACCCCTGCTGGATAGAACCTATCAAATTTTTATAAAACCTAATGGAGCTTCTCCCTGACTGCACTGCATAGTGGTCACTGTCTCTGGAATCCACATGAGTTTTACACCCAATATTGCCTGGTAACCAACAGCCTCAGCGTAACATGTATGTGTCATTGCGAGTTGGCCAAACAGAGGCAGGAGGCCCGAGTCTGCTCTATGTCATGCCCATTTACACCAGTGTAACTCCAGTGACACCACTGACATTACTCCTTTTTCACATTGATGTATGTGGGAGAAGAATCAGACCTGTTAGGTCACACCCTTTCCACGCACAGCGTACCTGCAGGCCTGGCCATGAAAAGCAGCTCATGGGCCCTGATATTGGACCTGCAATAAGGACTAAAGATGTCTGAGCCAGCAAATCGCCGGTTCCATTCTTTTGTTGTGATCTTTTGCCCCCTGTAGCAAGTTCCTGCTGATCTCCTAGTTACTTGTTAACTTACTGAGTGACTTTTTTTTCTTTTGTATTCTTCTCTAGATCCAGGTTGGAAAATTCAACCAGACAATTGCTATGCTGCACCTTGGGGGTGGCGAGACAGCGATCATAGTCTCTATAGTCATCTGCAGTGTCCTGCTGCTTCTGTCTGTCGTAGGTAAGGGAATGGAACATCCCCAAGCCACACTGGTCCCTTCAGCTCTGTGACATTGCCAGTACACATGGAAGTTCAGATGATTTACACTCCCAACTTTATTTTATATGAGGATGGGCTCCACCCCAAGCCACACATCCAAAAACTCTGAGCTTTGGGGCTGTTTAAAGTCTGAACCCAGATCCAAATTTAGGAAATTTACAACAGGTCAGGACTGAGCCTTGAATTCAAACTCCCCTGAATTGAGGAGTGTCCATAAGCTGGATCTAGAGCTCAGTTTTGTAGTCTGAGCCCTTCTTTAATTTTAAAGCCCCTTTCTCTGTTACACAAATTCTTCACAAAGTTAAATAAAATATAATAATCAAGGGAAGGAAAAAATCAAGAGAGGTAGAACTCAGTCATGGAGACCCTACTAACCATAGTAAAGGATGCATATCCAGAGCAGACACAACAAAGTCTGCCAGCCTGGACATCATTCTTGTTGCAAGTTGTTTAAAACAGATCTGTGTCATCTGGCTAGTTCATCTTTACATCACATGCCAAGAATGACTGCAGCAAGAAAAACATTGGGTCCCTGAAAATGAAGTGTTTCCAATAAGGATTTCATTTATTTTTAATAGACGTTATTATATACTTTATTTATTAATCTACTGATCATTGGAAACATATTTCTGGAGGCATAAGAGCGCTAAAGGACACACACGTTACAAAACAGGTGTTAAACCTCTTCACACATATTTTCATTAATCAGATGGAATTTATTAACATACAGTAAGTCTGGTAATGTATGTAATGTGCAGCCTAAATTTAATATGATAGTCAAGTGATCATTTAATTCCATCTGGTTTGACTTATTTATAGATAATCAGCAGCTGTATGATCTGATGTGTATTTATTTCGTAGTTGTTAAACCAAAAATGAATGTTGTTTTTTCTCTGTGAAGATGTACTTTCACAGTGTGTGTTCTGCTGACCTAAATTACTCTCTACTCCCAGTCTCAATTTCCTACAGTATCCTTTACTTCTGGGCCTAACCTTCTAAGCTTTTCTTCCCTAGGCTTATTTGTGTTCTGCACTAAGAGCCGCAGGGCGGAGCGCTACTGGCAGAAAACCTTGCTCCAAATGGAGGAGATGGAGTCCCAGATCCGAGAGGAAATCCGCAAAGGTCGGTAACTGCCACTGGGGAAGGAGGAGGAGATGGGGGCGGGAGTCAGGAGCAAAGGAGCTCCGCTCCTGGAATTTCCAGGTTTATTTGTCTTTTGCCACAAAACTGAAATTGGACTTGTAAGAACCCAGCAGAGGTGTGTACAAGGAAAGGAGCTCCCTTCATCTTATACTCACATGCACAAAGATAGGGATGCCCAGCCCATTGAGTGATCTGATTGAAACAGCCTCTCTTAGTGCTTTATACTAGTGTTAAAAGCACAGGAGCTACAATCTGAATTTCTGTAGCTTCCTTTCTACTGCCTGAGCTATGTGGGACTCGTGAGCAAGGTGTACTTCTCAGTGGGAGGAAGCATGGCCTGGTAGTTGAAATACAGACCTGGGAGTCAGGAGATATAGAGCTAGAGTTCTCAGCTCTGCCACAGTCTTGCTGTGTGGCCTTTGGCAAGTCACTTAATCTATGTGCCATCCGTTTCTCTAGCTGTAAAGTGGGGGTAATGATATGTATGAGATCACATTAATGTTTATAAAATGCTTTATGAGCCTCAAGTGCAGGGAGCTACAGAAATGCCGCATGCTGCTGCTTGGAGAAACAGTGGACAAGAGCTTCAGGTGCCTTCACTTACTGTCTTCTCAGTCTGTGACTCTCCATAGAATACATTGGAACCCTTGTGCTATAGACCAAACCCTGCAGGACCTGTGTTTCGGAGGTAGTGGGAGTCTCGCCTGAGTAAGAACTGCAGGGTTTGGTGCATAATGCTGACAGCTAAGCCCCATATACAGTTCATTGCCTCCCAGGGAAAGGGGTATGAGGAGGCAGAGTTGCTGAGTATATTGTATGCAAATACCAGGCTTGTCACTCAGCTGCCCTGGCTGTTAGATTATTTCAGCCCTTTCAGTTTGTGGGTCTCTTTGGATCAGGTTTTGCTGAGCTTCAGACTGACATGACAGACCTGACCAAGGAGTTAAACCGCAGCCAAGGGATCCCATTCCTGGAGTACAAGCACTTCGTGACACGGACGTTCTTCCCCAAAGTAAGACAATCCCACATTTCATGCACACCTAATCATTCAAATTCCTTCTCAACTAAATCATGGCTCTGCCTTCTCCCACTAAAGGCTTACAGCACAACACAGTTATTCAGCTGCTATCATTTATTTCAGCCTTAATTATCATAAAAACCGTAGCCACAGCACTTCGGGCTATGAAATTGGGTCAGGCTTTGTCAGTACTTGGATGGGAGCCTCCGACGAAGTGGGTATGCTCCGATACGTTTGTTAGTCTACAAGGTGCCACTGAACTCTTTGCCACTTTTACAGATCCAGACAAACATGGTTACCCCTCTGATACTCGCTTTGGTGAGACACTCCCCTCTGAGTCAGTACTGAACCAGTGCACCAGCATGGTGTAACTGGGTGCCGCCATGCTGCTGCAGGTGCTGTCTCTCAGATGAGAAGCAAAACCAGAGTCTTCCTTAGCTGTGCGGTTTGAGACACCCCTACTGGTTCCAGTTGCACCCCACTGTGCCAGGTGGGACTAACTGAGCCCAGGCATGATTCCATTCCCAGGGGAAGAGACTGAGGTGGTGTCCCACTATCATTCCGTCTGGGGAGGGTCCTCCAGAGGATGTGAACAACTTGTTTCACTGAGATGCCCCTCTGGGCACAAGCAGATAGTGCTCACTGGCCTTAAAATTCCCTTGGCACTTTTTCACAAGTGCAAAAACAATATCCCCAGTTTCCTGGCCCAGTGCCAGTCTGTGTATCTAAATTGCCCCCTCCAGTTTCATACCAGACACGATGCAATCCTTACTTCCAGTCATCAGCTGCTGTGGAGTGTTGCTGTGCACTGTTAAGTAGCTGCCATATTTCACCCCAGAAATAATTACATTTCAGTGACAGAGAGTGAAATGATGATTTTTGTTTGCAAAGGGTTTGTAGCCAATTACTGTTCATGTTTCTAAGATGTCCACCCCTGGGTGTATCTGGGCACTACACTCTTTAGGATGTAGGCTGCTATGTAAGATATTTATGTAAGATAAGAATGTAAGATATTTCAGTATATTTCCATTCTGCTTCAAAAGTTACATATGTCTAAACACCCCATAGTGCTCTACCTGGACTTATTCCCATGTAATTCTTTCTCTACCAAGATTCTGTATATGTAATATTAGTCTGTTCATAATCTCCTTATTGTAACAATCTTGTTCTGCTAAGACATCTGCCTACCCCTGACTTTTGTGATGTCTGTTCATTCACAAGGCTCTGGCCAAGTGTTTAAAAGCTCTATTAAAACATACCAAAGTGTTCCTTCCTGATGGGTGGCCTCACAGCCTGATGACATCACTGTTCATGTCTCAAACCCTGTTGCCCTCTCTGAGTGTGGTGAAGAATCCGATCTTGCTTACCCGTTTCTCCGCACGTCTCTGTTTTATTGCAGTGTTCTTCGCTCTATGAGGAGCGTTACGTTCTGCCTTCCCAGCAGCTCAACTCACAGGTCGGGTGTCAGGTCCAAGAAACTCATCCCTTGCTGTCAGGAGAATGGAAAGTGAGTAACCCAGAGATAAACAACTGCTATTAACTGTCACTACAATAGTCTTAATTTTTTATATCAAAGCTAATGAATAACAAATTTTTCGGTCTGCTGGTGATTCCAGAAAAGGGGGAGGGGGCGGAAATTTCAGGTCAAACTGAAAACAATTTTTTTTTTTAATTTTCAGCTAATAGAAAAGTCAAGAAAAAAATTCATTTGGGGTCAAACAAAAAGTTTTTCTAGACTCAAAATGAAACGTTTTGTTTTGATTTTGAGCTTTTTATAATTTTTAAAAAACAAAGTTAAAGGAAATTTTTAAACAAACTGTCATTTTGAATACAAAATCTAAATATTTTGTTTTGTAAATGTTAAACCAAAATGTTTCAAATTTTTCAGAATTTGATTTTCATTGTTTTTCCAACCTAAACAATTCTGCTAAATCAACCTGGATTCATCAAATGTTTTGGTGTCACCAAATTTGCATTTTTTGCCTCCCAAAAAGTTTCAGTTGAAAAATTTCACTCAGCTCAGGCTAATGTCCTTTTTTGTGATACTTAAAAAGTTGTTTGTGTACACCAAACTGCCAGAAAAACAAGGCGTGTGTCAGATGATCAGCTTTTGCTGATGATAGGAGACAAGAGCTGCTGAACTTCTGCTCCATGGCTGCAGAATCACAGCTGGCAAGATCATCCCTAGGCTTTCCTAGTTGGAGGTTTGCCATATTTTCCCAACGTCAATCTACAGTCTATTTGTAAATGAGTTTGAGAGCGACTCCTTCAGGCCCAGATGTAAGTGCAGTTGCTGCACATTTCCCCACAGTCAATTCTTATCTGGATAAGAAACATACATCAGATGCGGCTCAGGGAGAGGGAACTCCAGCCTAGTGTTTTTACACTTGCCAGGCACATCAAAGTGTGTCAGATAAGATGAAGGTTGATAAAGCAATGAACTGTGGCTTTCTCACCCAAGTCCCCACTTTTTCTTTAGATTCCTGAAAATTGCAGGCCCAACATGGAAGAAGGAATTGCGTTATTCTCCACCCTGCTCAACAACAAGCACTTCCTCATCATATTCGTCCATGCACTCGAGCAGCAGAAGGACTTTGCTGTTAGAGACAGGTAAGAACTTCCTGGGGCAAGGGCAGCATTGAAAGCTTCATTGACAGCCAGCCCTGGAGGCTGAAGTCCTGTGTGTACCCACAGAGCTACAGCAATGCCTGCCTAACCCTAACCCAGAAGAAACACTTCCAGGCTCAAAGGGAAATTCAGGCTCCACGGTGTCCCTGGCTTATCTGCTGCAACTACCAGAGAGGGTGCCAGTTAGTGGCAGTTTTGGGATATGGACACCTGTCCTACCAGGAACTTAACAGAGATCTATGAACACATTTCACATAGGCCACTGCGCACTGTATTTTGCTGCTGCTGACCTAGATTATACAACCTGGGAGATGAAGGTTCTGTAGTTTGTTGCCAAACCCAAAACCATCTGGGGTCTCTGTAGTTACACCAAAGTTACAAACTGACCAGTCAGCCACATACCTCGTTTGGCACCAGAAGTACACAATCAGGCAAACAGCAGAGTCTAAAAAAAGAAAAGCAAATACAGTACCGTACTGTATTAAACATAAAGGGAAAGCACCATTTTTCTTCTGCATAGTAAAGTTTCAAAGCTGTATTAAGTCAATGTTCAGTTGTAAACTTTTGAAAGAACAACTATTACGTTTTGGCCAGAGTTACGAAATGTCAGAGTTACAACTGCCATTCCCAAGGAGTTCGTAACTCTGAAGTTCTACTGTAAAACTGCACCGCTATACAGGGGAGTGCCAAAAAGTACAGTGGTTAGTTTAGTTTTGTATGATTTGCATCTCATACCACTAAAGAGTGGCATTATCCAACATGAGAACCAGTAGCATTGAAAGAGTTTGAAACTTCAATGCACTTGAGAGGTGTCATGAAAAAGATCTGACATATTGCCATGGCCTTGAATTCTTTTGATGCCAATTGACTGTATTGTCTTGTATAATCAAACCTAGGATCATTTATAACTCTTCTTTCAGGTGTAACTTGGCTTCCTTGCTCACTATTGCATTACATGGAAAACTGGAGTACTACACCAGCATCATGAAGGACCTGCTGGTGGATCTCATAGATGCTTCAGCTTCCAAAAACCCTAAGCTTATGCTGAGGAGGACTGAGTCTGTGGTGGAAAAGATGCTCACCAACTGGATGTCCATCTGCATGTACAGCTTTCTCAGAGTAAGAGAAATAAGTATGGATGCTGTTCTAGCTATGAATAGCCCACCTGAGTGTAATATGGGAGACACAGGTCAGCTGGTCATCAAAGTGTCTACAAGTTTGGTTAAACCAAGTCATTGAGATGACTTCTTATAGCCTAGTCACTTGCAGTGGGTGAACCTCAATAGACTCCAAGGTTCAGTTTGAACAGGCAGCCAAAAGTTCCACAGTTTTTCCACTTTTATCTGTGTCTCCGGGCTGGGAATCTCACAAGATCAAATTTTACCTTGAGCTTTCTGGTATGGCTTAGTTTTTCAGGGCCAGAATCACCAGTGGAACAGTTTTTTCACCATACATTGGGAAGGTGTGGAGCAGAGTCATGAGGGAATAATTATTTTTTAAAAAAAGCTAGTTTGCCAGAATGGTTTGAGTTTTTGACAGAAGTTCCAGTCAATTCTTAGTTTCTTTGAGCCAGTTTTCATGGCCCCATCAATCACTCTTTGATGGTTCAGTGCCTCTCCGTTTTGAATGCAAGGGCACAGAGTACAGAGGAGAAGCCTGTAACACCTGAGGCAAAACATTGTTGAGTTGCTTGTTGATATTCTTAAGCCCAAAGTGTATTTTTCAATCAGAGCCTGTCCTGAGAGGCAGGAGAGGCTGGAGACTTGGATTTCCATCCCTGAAAGCGTTCTTCTCTTCCTGTTGTTAAGGATCTACCCATTGTAATATAAAAAGAACATAATTTCAATATCAGAACACACCCATGGTCCCTGTGCTCCATGTTCTGTCTTCAACACTTGCCAATTCCTGATGCTTCAGCAGTAGGATTTTCAGAAGAACTGAGCAATAACCTAACTCTGATCACATGGAAGTAAATGGGACTTTGACTTCAGTGGGAGTCGAGTTAGGCCAATAACTAAAGGTTTTTGAAAAGCACCCCTCAGATTTCCTCCAATTGTTTAGTAATTATAATTACTGTGTTCACCGTGGGATCAGTACTATAATATGCCCATGCGTACCATGATTTCTTTCAGTCCTAGCTGATGATCATTTTATGTCTTGAAGCTAGGGTTGCCAACCCTCCAGGATTGTCCTGGAGTCTCCAGGAATTAAAGATTAATCTTTAATTAAAGATTATGTCATGTCATGAAACCTCCAGGAATACATCCAACCTAAACTGGCACCCTACCTGAAGCCTGAGGATTGATAGTCTGCATAATTGCAATCAGAAAAAGTACTGGATTGAATAGGGATGGCAGTGCATCAAGATGAGATTATTCCCCTGAAAATCTCTTCTGGTAGCCCAAGAAGCGGTCTTTAGCGGGAACATTAGTGACTCCCAAC
Source organism: Gopherus flavomarginatus (assembly GCF_025201925.1). Lineage (NCBI taxonomy): Eukaryota > Metazoa > Chordata > Testudines > Testudinidae > Gopherus > Gopherus flavomarginatus. The sequence goes on along the minus strand of NC_066622.1, from coordinate 19,182,237 downwards.
TAGAGAGGCACCAAAGATGAAAAGGTTAGATTCAGCTCCAGATCTGAACTTCACCAAAATTCCAGGTGTTTGGCTCTGAGATTTCAGTCGAGAGTTACTCAGATTTCATAATATTGATAATTGAGGCCATTGTCATTTCTTGTTCATTTCCAAGAGGCTTCAGCCCAAACTGCAAATTTGCTGGACTAATTTTTCAACAGTCCAATGTTTGCGTCCACAGAAGAAACATAGCCTTCTGCATACACACTGCATCTGTCCATACAAATTGGCTCGATGGCTAAATACTGGATTTCCATATACAAATGCTGCCTGCATGAACAAATCAGGGATTTTGACCACACAAACTTTAGCCATGAAAAATTGTACCTGCAATTTTGTAGTTTGCTTTTGAAAACTTGTCCTAGATAGTTTTCTAACATAGTTCAGTATATGTAAAATATATTATTGATGATCTCACATACTTGGATGTAAATCAGAAGTTACTCTACTGAAGTCAATGAAGTTACACTGGTGTCATACTGGTGATTCAGACCCATAGTGTAGTTACCTATATTTTGAGTATCATCATCAATTGTATTATTTTAAATTAGAGAGGCTCAGGGAACAGAATCCAAAGGTGTATCTGGACTAGATTTCAGGGGTTGTTGAGATATAGGTCCCGTATATATATTACCTACTAGCCACTAGGAAATAATTTAGAACAGCTCTTTCATTTGCTGAATTTTGGCCTCTTTTTCCATTCATAAAATCCCTGTGAACAGATTGCTCGTTTCTCAGATTTATTTGCCATTCAATGTTATTTAATGACTTTTTCCCCATATTTCTTTACACTATAGCTTGATATTCATAATTCAAGCTCATGCTTAGTTGGGGTTGGTCAAATAAATCAGATGGTATTGTTTCTGATCGCTGATGGATAAGCTCTTAGCTGATCCATTGGGTTATTGAGGTGAATATCCACAGGAAGCAAATCCAACCTGTGCTCAGGCTATTAAAACTCAATGGTACAAATGTTTTCAAAAAGTGAACACTAAAGGAGCAGAAAAAAGACCAATATGAATTTGTTTAAAATGCCAAACAAGTTTGAAAGACATACCCAGGATGTGAAATACACCTCTACCCCAATATAACGCAACCCAATATAACACAAATTTGGATATAACACAGTAAAGCAGCGCTCCGGGCAGGTGGGGCTGCACACACCGGTGGATCAAAGCAAGTTCGATATAATGTGGTTTCACCTATAATGCAGTAAGATTTTTGGCTTCCAAGGACAGCATTATATCAAGGTAGAGGTGTATATCACAAATTTAAGGAAATTTGAACTATACCTGTGATTGGTGATGGAAGTCCAGAAATTGTAAAGTGCAAACATTTAGGTTTTTGGTTTTGTGCATATAGTTAAACCATATGCAAAAAATTACTGCTGTCTCCTTTTGGAGAGTGAAGGCCACATGTGAGACTAAGAAAATGTGCCGGTGTCTGATACAACCCAGAGCAACTGCCTAATTTCTTCTGGAAATGGACATTGTGCAAGACAGTTTTCTCAGAAAAAAGCTGAGTTTTATCATATGGGACTTGGGTCTTGGATGGCTTACAAAGGAAATTTAAAGTGCTTGCAGTTCTTAAATGGCTTGTAAGTTCCTGTGTGTCCGGTACAAATGGTGAGAGAGCTACCAATCGACACCCGTACGAATTGAGACTACTGATCACACCTTCTGCTCATCAGATTGGACTGGAAGCTTATCTCGAAGATAGGGCTTGGTCCACGGACCCAGCTCTTCGTAACAGGAGAGAGAGCCACAGATTGTGATTCATAGATGTTAATATAAAACATGAAGCTGGCTTGTAAATGATTTGTTCCTTCCATCTGCACCCTGGCTTTATCCCAATACAGAGGAAGATAAAAGACAGATGTTATCGGTAGACACATACTGAATGAGGACTGTGATAATGCTATAATTGTGTGGAGCTCTGGGAAGAAGACCTGACCTGGTGGAGTTTGGGGAAAACGTGCAGATAGCAAGAAACTGAAGAGCGAGCTGCTTTGGCTGAAATGGGATGGTACCACCTCATCTGCCCAATAGCAGGGCTGCTGGGGGAGAGGGGGGAAGTGGGGCATTTCTATAGTATTGCAACTTTTTTTTATGGAAGGAGCCCCCGAAATTGCTTTGCCCCAGGCCCCCTGAATCCTCTGGGTGGCCCTGCCCAATAGCCATCCTTTAGCTGCAATATAGCTCTTGGCTATTGGGCAGATGAAGAGGAAGAAAGGCTAGCAAGCCACTGATGCTGTCCAGTCCCTTTACATGTACTATTTAACAATATAAATGTGAAAGATAGCTTCCATTGTCTTCAGCTGAATTTGTGGATGCTCAGCATATCTGAAAAACAGGCAAACCATCTAAGTAGTTATCACAGTTGCTGTACATTTTGTCTGTCTGGTGATTAACACCTAAGTGTGACATCTCATTAAAAATGTGGCCCCTCCAGCCACACAGTACCCTTACCCCACACTGTGGCAGCGACTCTGAAGAGCACCACCTAGTGACCCACCAGCACAACTTTCTGCAACATCTAGGTGTCTTAGCCAAGTACTGATCTAGCTTGAACCTATGAAATCTGACAGGGTCACCACCTCACTAGGCTGAATACTGCAGGCCATGTTTAGGAATACTGTACTAGAGGTTTGGTCTAGTCTCAGCTATAACAACAATCAATACCTTGGCCAAGAAGATTTTCAAAGTGCTGAGTGATTTTAGGTGCCTCCATTTTTGGATACCCAACTTGAGATACCTTAAAGGGAGGGCACTCAGCACTTACTGAAAATCAGGCAGCTTTAAGGTGTCTCAAGTTGCGTGTCCAGAATCACTGGTCACTTTTTGGGAGCTTGGCCCTTAAAGTACTCACAAATACAGTACTTTCAAATGCTGCTTATTTAACTTTTCTTTTGAAGCCTCAGATATAACAGCCCACTTGACCACTGAAAACCAGGTATCCATGCCCTAGGACACTTACAAAAAATAAACCTGTTTTGTGTCCGTCTCTCAATCATGGGGACATTGGCATTTAAGAAAGAGAAGGTGGTGCTATGCTAGACGCTTTTTCTCATCTGCTTCATGCAGTCTTGAGGCTGGCTTGCAGTGTGTGTATGTTGGTGGTTTGGAAGTTCTATGCACTAGCAGAAGCTATTATTTCGTTAAAGGGTTTAATTCCTTGGTACCAGTGAGTTCAGTAACGAACTGAAGGTTTGGGCCTACTTGTGAGAACTGACTTCCAGCATGAAAAGATGAAAAGTGTTGAGTATGCTTCATAACGCAAAAGGCTCTGTGATGAGAAGTAGACTGACCCTTTTGGTTTTCACTCCTTTGGGACAGGCTAACGTAATTCACTTGTGGCTTTGTTCCACCACTTGATCTATGTGGTGTACCTGAACCTATGAAAATAAAAGCTATTGTTCTACTTTTCACCACAGAGTGTTTTCCACTTTCTGAAAAATAAACATTGGTGGTTACAGTGCAACACAGCTTTGTTCTACAGTGTCTTTCTAATCATCTTCCTCCCAGAATGCTTTGCAGTGGGAGACAGAAGTTAGGAGACAGTCAAAGGAAAACAGTGAGTTTCCTGCAGAGATGTGAAAAGAGAGAAGAGATGGGGAGATCTAGGGAGTCCATTCTAGGTGGCAGGAGTTCCAAAGGAGAATGCTCACACCAGGGCCGGCTCCAGCTTTTTTGCGACCCCAAGCAGCAAAGAGGGGGGAAAAAAAAAAGCTGTGATCAGTTGCACTTGGGTGGCTGCTCTACAGCACAGCTTCATTCTTCGGCAGCCAGTCCTTCCCTCTGAGAGGGACTGAGGGACCCGCAGCTGAAATGCCACCGAAGAGCTGGATGTGCCACCCCTTCGCCTTGGCCGCCGCAAGCAACAGTTTGCTGCATTGGTGCCTGGAGCTGGCCCTGGCTCCCACACCAGCGTTGGCCTGATTGTGGCAAAGGACAGAGGGGAACCCAGAGCCGCACAAGTAGACTGTGTAGGGCAGGAATAAAGGAGAGTCTCAGGATCAAATCCTGGCATAACTGAATGCAGATCTTCTGAAGTCAGATGAATTTACACCAATGCTGTTTTGGCCCAAAGTCTGAGATTTAAATGACCAGTGACAGACAGACACCTCCATTGTGCACCTAATGTCTGTGAAACAAATGTGCTTCCCTTTACACAGCTGGTCTTTGGTAAAGAAATTTACCAGCCCCCTTGTAGCACTGGGCCATGAGACTTATGTGACGATGGGTCTGTTTTTAGTTCCTGAATTATCCCCATTAATCACAATGTCTATTTGAAACAGCTGCTATAAAAGGCCCCTTACACTGTACAGCGGAAAAATTCCAACTGCTTGTATTTTCCCTCGTAAGTTAACATTACACGGTTTAAACATTTGTTTTATATTAATGTTCTGCCAAACAGCCCATCCATTTGAGTTGCAGCAAAGAAAGATTTGAGAAGTTGTCTGCAAATGGAGAAGAGATCCTTACAAAATTCAGAATGACCATAATCACCAGTAGCCTAAATTTAAGGCAGCGCCTCTGTAGTGAGTGGAGTTGTTATTATGATAAGGGGGAATTCGTATTGGTAGATTCAGGACATATGATGGCAAAATCACAGGAGGTTTGGAGTTTGGATGAAGGTCAGAGAAGTATCTAGAAGTTTGGATGTTTATGGAAAGCTTATCCAAATGATCTGAACTGACTGCAGAACTGAACTGGCGATCTAGATGAAATTATCTGTGTCAGTACTGCATACTTATGATTATACAGGAAATATGAAAGAAGATCCTTTCCCGGGTGTTATTTCAGCACTTTGCTGTCTAGTCTCTGACAGACCCAGGAAGTGTGGAGAGTATGTGAAAATGAAAGTTAATGTCACAGTAATTAGCTAGAGATGGACCTGGAATAAAATGTTCAGATCTGAGTCCTGATCCCAATTTCCCCAAAACCTGTAGGGATGGATGAATCTGGGTTTTGGTTCTTTCCATGACACAGATAGGGAGTCAGTACAAAAGTGGAAATCCAAAACAGCATGGGGTGTCTTTAGATCTGGGGGTGGGAGTTGGGGTCCATCTCCAACATACAGTATCCTCTGTCCTCATATGGCAAGCACTCATTTAGCCTGAAACTTTGGTGGGAACTTCCTAGTACTGGGCACTTGGAATAAACAGGAGTTTTCCATTGTTCTGCTCAAGCATTTTGGAAATGTCTGTAATATGTTCCCAGGAGGACATCTCTAATGACACATCAGCTCATTAATGCGGGAGTAACGTGTGAATCCCGTTTGTGCTCTGAATCTTATTTTTTTTCCAAGTCACTTTTGAAATCCAGGCATATAAAAACGAAGCCCCATGCATCATGCATGGAACAGTTCAAATGATGCCAGCCTTTACTGTGCTTTGTATTACTGTGAAGTTATTTTGGTGCCCAAGGTAATTTTAAGAGCCCATAACACTGCAGTCAGAAATCTTTTTTAAAAGTCTAATTAAAATACATTCCTAACTGGGGGAGGAGGGGAGAATGTGCTTTTTGAAAAAAAAATCTATTTTTTCTCCTGAATCAGCACTGATCTTTGCTAGTTCATTTTCTTCCCCCAAAAGTAGCTGAGTCCAACAGCGGTTTTTGACTCATTTCCAAACTGGTTTCCCAGCAATAGTCCAGATTTCCAAATTAGCCATTTTATCTTCAGTGCCTGCCTGCCAGCCTCCTTTTCCCATCTTTGAAATTTTCTGTCTGATTAATGTTTTTGCAGATTTCCACAACAGCCCATGGTTTCTGGATTTTAAAGCTTAAGAGCCAATCACAGTAATAGGATCTAATAGGCTGAGCATTGTAGTTTATTTTCTGTGTTATTACTCTTGGGTGTTAGACCATGATCTTTTATGCTACAGCAGAATCTGATATACCATTTCAATTTCTTGGGCCATTCTCCCTCCATGGTATATTCATGTGCACAAAAATTTGCCACATGATCAGCTTAATTCAACACACTATAGTAGGTTGGAACCAAGTAGTAAATAGCTAATCTACCAGCAGAACTCTCACACAATAAGCTTTTGCTGGCTTTGGAGGCAGCTTTATGACTAAGATGTAATTTAACTCTAGCTGAGGTTTTTGAAGAGCCTGAGAAGTGGAAGCAAGATATGCAGTCATGATATGTGGACAGAGATGAGTCTTGAACCAGATCAAACCACCTGTCCTAAACTTTGGCGGGAGAGGAGGGTTTGAATCTGAATCAGGATCCAGATGCAGCTTTCATGACTGGCCCTTCTTTCTGTAACAGGCTGAATCTAAATCCAGGGTTCAAGCACCTTCCAGCCTTTCAGGGGATGGAGTTCAAATCCCAGATCTGAACTGAGCACCTGTGACCATTCCCTATAAATACATGATCACATGCTGTGTAAAACAGAGGAAGTCCTGATTCACAATAGCAATGCCAGCTTTAGGAGCACTGAATGCAATGAGGTTAATTTATAGGCCCCCACACAACTCCAAATCATATAATGATGCAGGCAGGTGACATTTGCATGTTCCTGTCAAAACTCTCTCAGCGTCAATGTCATCCTCTTGCATGATGGCTATGAATTCTCCTTTCACCAAAGTCCTCTCCATGCCTTCTCATTTTCACATCTCTAGTCAAGCCCTGCAACGTTTCCCAATCCTTAAAAGCACAACCAGTTCCTCCTAAACACCTTTCCCAGTGCACAGCCATGCATTCCTGCATGTGCCTTTAGGATGACTAGCATGTTACCCCCCCATTCAGGAGGAATGTTACAGAAAGTTGTTAAACTTCCACAGCAGCCCCAAGTAAACTTTCCAGCTTCATTAGAAATGTCAACCTTGGAAAATTAAAGATATGCACCATGGTACAGATGGTGTATGCCCACCTACACCCATATTGTAGTGTCGTATCATCAACTGCACTGAATGCAGCAGAATCAGAACTGACATCAAACTAATTGCTTTAGCAATTATAAGGCATTTGGAATAGAAGACTCACCAAGTCTTAATTAAGAAGCAGATTGAACAGGCTGTAGCATCTCATGGTTCAGAAATGTCAGAATAATCAGATATCAGTTGTCTTGGGTAGAGTTTCAAATGGCAGGGTTGTGCATATGTGTATGTCTGTGCGTGCATGTGTATATGTGATGCTTAGAAAAACATAAGTGCAATAATTTACATTTGCTTCGTTTGGAAGAACTAACACATGAACATTAGCGTGGATGGGATGTACTCCAGCACTGAAATTTTTTTTAAGGAAATAGATCATCATTCTCTAGTGCATCTGTGTAGCTGGAGTGACTGGATCAGAAATGTTGCTGTAAATATGTTCAGATGAACTGGGTTGAAACTAGCAGGAAGGTATTGCTATTTGTTGTTAGGATAGTACTATAATGAACAGGGTTCCATTGTGGTAGGGACTGTACGAATGCATAGTGAAAGTGAGTCCCTACCCCGCAGAGCTTATATTTGTGCTCAGTGTGCTATATTATATACTATTTTGTCAATATATTTTAAACCATATAAACACTGCATTCTGGTTATGAGACATAAAGCCATGTCCCATTTGTGGTAATTCATGATCCTGCAGCACTTCTTGTAGGAGTTAGTCAGCCTGATTTGGGGTATCACATCCTGCCTCTCTAAAATTCCCTCCATGTGACTTCAGCTGGGTGTGACATCCTTCTTCACTTCCTGTCCTAAACTGATGCATTGTGTATTGTTGCCAGGTACTGTTACTGTGAAGTGCTGAATGCCTTCAGCTCCCAAGAATTCATTGGGAGTTGAGGGCGCTGAGCTCTTTCCAGGGATTTCTCAGCACCTGGCATGGATCAGTCCCTTAAACAGCAGACACTTCCAACTCCAGAGGTGTCTGGGACCTTGCAGGGTGAAATCACTATGTTATCTGGTGCATCTGTGCAGACCCTGTCTTCAAGGACCATGTAGTTTGAAGGATTTAATTTAATTGATTCCTGGTTACCCACTTCCTTTCCTTTTCTTTCCCCAGGAGACAGTTGGAGAGCCCTTCTTCCTGTTGCTCTGTGCTATCAAACAGCAGATCAACAAGGGTTCCATTGATGCCATCACGGGAAAAGCCAGGTATACTCTCAATGAAGAATGGCTGCTGAGAGAGAACATTGAGGCAAAGCCAAGGGTAAGTGAGTCTTGAACCCCTCACGTGATGCCATGTCAGGATTCTGCAAAAGCCTGAAAGGCAATTTAAAAATGTTTGACCAAGAAAACTGTAGAGGCTGATGTTTAAAAAGAGATAGCTGTTCAACTGTACTCGCAAAGTATGTGTGTAATGTTGCACCTTCAATTGCATGTGTCATTCCTTTGATCGCACAGTCAGATCAGATTATTGGGTGTGTAAATGATTCACCCTCCTCTGCAAATGCTGTTACCCAGTTTGCACATCTAATTGTGATAATCGTGCATGTTAGACATGCAGTGGTGTAGGCACGTTTCATGTGCAGTGGTGACCCTGCCTGTTTCAAAATCAGGCATGCAACAACCTAGACAAGGAACATGTTGAACCTGGCTCTTGCAGAGTCCATCTTATTGGCCCAGATCGGGGGTGATGCTAAATAGATAGATATTGTTCTCTGGCAGTCAGAGGATTAAAGAACAAAGAGTGTCTCCTCTTTACAGTTTCTGGCAAGTCAGTGACTTCATTGCCAATGAGAAGTTGCTAGCTATAAAGTTGCAGGTTTGGTATGAAGGCTTTTATACAGGATGATATAGGAATCCTGCTGAAAAGTAATCCTGTAAAATGCCTCTCAGGAATAAGTCAGACAAAAGGTATATTCAAAAAGACTTTGTTACCACCAGTCTGACAGAGAATGCAGTAGACAGGCCTATCCACCCTGGCCCAAATTCTGCATTTGATATCAGTGGCGGAAACCTGGAGCAGCTCCACTAAAATCAGTGAGGCCACAGATGTACACCAGTGTGACTAAGAGCAGGTTTTGACCCTATGTCCTTAGCTGCATCTCTGCAGGTTACTTTTTCAATTGACCTGTAATTCACTGCTCAGACTAAGGAGGATTAGCAGCAGGACTCTGGCTATTAACTTTCTCAGCAGAGATGGTAATGTCATGAGTCTGAGTGGGGGAGTGTTGCTGACCCTTTGCTTGCAAGTAACAGAAATAAGCCAGAGCAAAGTAGGCAGCTTGAAGCAGAGTGAGTCCTGGATTAGTTCATACTCCCTGCCAAGCCCCCAAATGGTGGTAACTGAAGCTGGTTTGAAATCTGGCTGCACATTTCACCTTGAAAAAAAACGACCTGTCATTAGATGCCAGGGGCGAACTTTTCCCTTTGACTCTGCCTATGTATTCACGTATTCCATGCTCTTTGCCATGCATTCTTGGTGTGTATGCTTCCATTGACACATTAGGCTGGGACTTGCAAAGGAGCTAAAAGAAGTTGGGCACCTAACTCCGCTGAGCTCCTGTGAAAATTCCTGCTGTAATTGTCAGGCGTGCTTTTAAGTGGCCTGCTGTTAACAGAGATACAAAAACAACACCCATAACAGTGTGGTGCAAAATGGGAGGTGGTGCCGAAGCTCGTTTGAAATCAAGCTGGTGGTATTAGGGGGGTGAGGGAGAGGCTGGAGCAATTTTGACTGGAAGTGGGATTTGAATTGGAATACTGGATCAGCCCAGCTTGTGTTGGGAGGAGCAGTGTGATTGGACACACAGAATGTGAGCCGCTGTCGCTCTTCCTTTGACTTCATTGGTAGCTTCACCATGGGGGAGAATAGGATACGCTCCACACTGTCCTGTTCTCCCAGAAGATAGCCGTCACTTTTGCTGTCCTGTGATTGGCTGGTTTTCACTATGTCCTGCACAATGGGCCAATTTACCCCTTCCATAAGGTAGCACAGCTTCATCGACTCCTATGTCACTACCCCCACTTACCCCAGTACTAAACTTGGCCCAATGGCTGATACAACAAAACCTTTATGCAACTGAGAGAGTCCATTCATAGTATTGCAGGAAGTCACAACAATGGGCACTGACTGTCTCCCTTGTCACCAGTCTCAGCAGGACATGAATGGCCATGGAGACTGAACAGCCCTCTCACCCTTAGAGGTGGTCCCTGTGGGGCAGGGCTAAGGCCCTTTAGCAGAGCAGAGTGGGGGAAGCTTGCACTGTTGCTCCTCATGCACCCCTAGCTCTGTGAATAAACAGGGGCCCTCAGTCTCCAGGGCTGTAAATCAGCATCTTTCACCAGCACTGAGACTCAGACAGAGATTCTGTTCAGTGGGATTTGTAGCAGCACGATGCATGGAATGTACCTATAAAAACAGTACGTGCCCTGCAACCTCTTGGTGTCCTTGGGAATCAACAGCCCATTATGGATCATCCCCATCCATTACAGATCACCCCAACTCTAACTCTGCCTCTCCCCACAGAACCTCAATGTGTCCTTCCAAGGCTGCGGCATGGACTCTCTGAGTGTTCGGGTCATGGACACAGATACTCTAAGTCAAGTTAAAGAGAAGATCCTTGAAGCTTTTTGCAAGAATGTCCCATACTCCCAGTGGCCAAGAGTAGAAGATGTTGACCTTGGTAAAGACTCTTTTCCCTTGAGAAATGCCAGTCCTTATTTTAAGGGTGAAGGAGCTCACTGTGTAGAGGATGGTGCCCACTGTCAGGCAGAGCAGCTATCAGCTCTTGGCATTGGCATTGGCCGGTTGGGTGGATAGAGAGGGGGCATACCTAGAGGAAGTAGAGCCCGTTCCAGGGGAACAGCGATCCCTGGGAATGAGTCATAGGGCCAAATTACAGTTGATTTGACTGTTGTGTGAAGTGCTGTACATTAGGACAGGAGGAACTGGTGTTATGTACACAGCAAGTGGACAGGAGAAAATCCTAGGACATTGGAGAGGTACTTTAACTTGCACCTTCTTAAACCCTGCCCTCCTCTCGTCTGGCCCCTGTGTGTATTGCTCAGCCCAGCATGGGCTATCTTACTCTCAATTCCGGACACTGTTATCTGCATACTAATGGGTAACATTCATCACCTTACCAGCACTAGTCTGGGCATAGACTAAGACATTTCTTTTATCTACCTATGGCAGGGTTTCTCAAACAGAGGTCGCCGCTGCTGTAGGGAAAGCCCCTGGCGGGCAAGTTTGTTTACCTGCCTCGTCCGCAGGTCCAGCTGATTGCGGCTCCCACTGGCCGCGGATTGCTGCTCCAGGCCAACGGGGCCATTCCAGCAGCTCCCATTGGCCCGGAGCAGCAATCCGCAGCCAGTGGGAGGCGCAATCGGCCGGACCTGCGGACGGGGCCAGCCAGGGGCTTTCCCTACAGAAGCGGCGACCCCTGTCTGAGAAACCCTGGCCTATGGGCCATCTCTTTTTCCAGGGAGCCAGGTGTGATCCAGGCCCTAACAATGAAAGGGAAAGTTAAGAAACAGCTATGTCCTGTTCAGCTCTTTGTCAGTAGATGGCCAAGCTGTTGCCTGGCCCTGCTCCCCGTGCCAATTGACTTGGAATGGTGAGTGTGGCCATGAGTGCCACACTAGGCAAGTGCACTCAGGGAAAAATGGAGACGTTTACATGGCCCTTGGAATTCAGTGTCACAGGTAGCCACGAAAGGGTGACATTCACCATGGCCAAAGCCTCGCTAAGCAATGCCCATGCAGAAGGCAAGATGTGCACCAAGTAGCAATTTTGCCCCTCACTCTGCTCTCCACTAGCTGGTGCCCCGGTACATGTCTCCTGGTAATCCTGCAGAAGAGCAGGAACACTTTGCTTTTTCTCCGTTGGCTGATGCACAATGGCATTTGGGGCCAGAATCTGGTAAAATGAAGCCCAGGCACAGCAATCCCCACTCTCTGCCCACACCGCACAGCCCTCCCGCTTGTGCGCTGTGTGGAGTGTGTCAGATTACTGTGCGCAGTGGAGAATTTATGTCAGATGGGGACTGACAGGGCTGCACACTTGCAGTGTCTCTGAACACCTGGTGAAATGATCAGAACCCTCTGCACCTCCCTCAGTCCAGTTGGGCTCAGCCCCAGTTCACCTTCCTGCCCTAAACCAGGAAATTGCACTGCCCGCTTCTCGAGTTAATCCTGAAAGCTTTCCTACCGCAGACCTGTGAGAAGCAGCTGTGTTCCAGTCACATGGAACAGCAGAGCCCCCAGCACCTCCAAGCACCTGTTCTCTACATTGAATGTGGCATCTAAGCACACATTACTCCAAGCCAAGGTACACATGCCCTGCTCAGGCTGGCTTAGCATTAACTCCCTTGTTTGTATTTAGAATGGTTTGCCACAAGCACTGACAGCTACGTCCTGCGGGACCTCGATGACACTTCAGTGATGGAGGATGGCAGAAAGAAGCTCAACACTTTAGCCCATTACAAGGTAAAACTGCAAGTGCTCACAGAGGGACTTCACTTCCTTCCAGTCAGTCTGTCCTCAGGGACTTTCCCTTTCCAAGGAGGATTAGCAGAGACAAGCAGGAAGGTTGCCATAGCTCCATGAGAGCTTCCGGGGAACAGACATCAGCCCTGGCAAGAAACTCATTAATATTGCAACACACTGAGATTAATTAAATGCTCTTCATGCAAAACAAGTTATTACTAACAGCATAAACGGCTCCTATTCCCAATGGCCACCATCCATGCTGATTAACATCATAGCACTCCCGTTCCCTGCTCTCACTGAAATCTATGATAGAGTTGCCATTGACTGTCCTGAGAGCAGGCTCTGGCCCACAAATGGGAGCTGTTTGTTTTTGTAACAGAACGTTCCACTTAAAGTGACACTGTCAAGGAGCTGAAGCCTAAAATGTAGGTTACATGTGATTTCACCAAAAATGGATCTGAACGGAGATGTTTTCTTGGCTCTTTTTGCTTTTAAAACTAAATGAAAACTGGAGTTTTTATTGGATTCTTGATTTCCACATAGCCCTGGAATGCTGGAAGCACAACCCACCTGCACTGCAGACAGTGCATGGAAAACCAAAAGTGAAACATTTTGATCACTATTACTGAGCTAGTACCTCCGAGCACCATTCAGGGACTACGGCCCCGTTGTGCTAGGTGCTGCACAAAAACAGAACAAAAAGACTGGCCCTGCCCTGAAGAGCTGACAATCTAAATTTGGTGGCATTCTTCCTTGGGAGTGAAAGCATCTAAATGTGAAAAGCCATTTTCTTTTCTTTTGAATAATCTGATATGTTGTTACTTTAATACATAAATCTGAGGTGTCTATCACCATGGTGTCTAGAACCATTTATCTATCTTAGATACTTATATGGCCTCCAGTACCATGGTATTGGAGCACATCACTGTCTTTAAGGTGTTTATTCAGTGAAGAAGGGACATACTGTTATCCCCATTTTACAGACAGGAAACTGAGGCACAGAGAGCCCAAGTGATTTGCCCACAGTCACAGGAAGTCTGTGGCAGAGCAGAAAATTGGACCCAAGTCACAGATTAGCACACTAACCATCCTTTCTCTCTTTATTTAGAAATAACAATAGTTTCCCCACCAGAGGAGCTTGCACTAAACACACGCACGCACACACAAACGCACACACACACAGAGCATTTTATTTCTTGCTTGGCATCAGTCAAATCCAGATGGTGTATTTCTTCACGCTCCTAGCGAAGGCCATTCTCCCATCCGTCTTCTTAGCCTGGAGAAAGAGATGAAGTGTGGGCCTTGCCCTGAAAGTGGCAAGGCACCTGTGTCATTAGTCACTAGGGCCCAGATGCTCAAAGGTATTTAGGTGCCTAACTCCCGTTGATGTCATTGAAATATTGGGAGTTAGGCACCTAAATCTGGGGCTAATGTCGGAGCATTTTATTCCGTGAGATGTGGTTGTCATCTTGAGCATGGCAGTTTATGTTTGCTGCTCAAACACAGCTGCATCACCAGCACAAGGCTGCCCCAGCTACAGAGCTACCTTGCTTAGCTGTAATCCCAAGTATTCCTTGACATCCCTTACCTTTGTTCTTCTCGTCCTCCTCAGATTCCTGAAGGTGCCTCTCTGGCAATGAGTTTATCCGATAAGAAGGACACCACGCTAAGTCGAGGTAATTTGCTTTTCTCTCTCTTTCACAGTGATTTCACAGGTGACCTTTGTTTTTAGTGATGGGAAGTGGAATCAGGGTTAGCTCTGAGGAGGTGCAAAGAGCCTGCAGCCTGCACATTTTGGACCTCTCGCTGAACGGATGAGTGTGGGGTTAAGCTTTTCATGGCTAGCTGGAATATTGTGGTTCCCATCATTCCTGGAGCACCATCCCCGGAAATGCATCAAGCATTCAACCAGTGATGATAATCAGCTTCAGCCTGTGACACACCTCCTCTTTGCCTGGGAATGCTGTAAACACATGGGCAGCCCCCAGCAGTACACAGGGCAGATCTTTCTGAGATGCCTGGATGCCCTCAGTTTCAGCTTCATCTATCTCTTTTCTGTGGTGCTGCACAGCATAGCAGGCTATCAAGCTGTGATCCTCTCTAGGACCGAGAGCTTGAGGTAAAACTCGATGAGAGTAAAAACTGAGGATTTGGCCCCACAGTCGTAGTATGATGTCTGCTTTGCTGGGCACGGTGGCCTGGCTACTTCTAAGTGAGCCTGTGACAATGGAGTAGATCATTGTGTCCTTTGGAAGCTATCAGAGCTCCAACAGGATCTACAATTGTTCTTCTTCGAGTGCTTGCTCATGTCAATTCCCTTGTAGGTGTGCACACACCCACGTGCTCAGCTGTCGAAGACTTATGCCTCAGTGCTACCAGTAGGGCTGGCTGTGGCGCCCTCTGGAGTGCCGAGCTCATGGCACAGTATATCAGGATCTCCAATTGTTTTTCCAGCTGGTACTCTTTACCCAATGGGGCTTATGATGAAACTGTGTCCTACATTCAGTGAAGAGGCATTCATGGCACTGTGGCAAATATATAGAGAATAAGCAATCAGCTCTTAAATGCCCCCTCCTTTCCATTGAATTCTTTACTACTGAGATAAAACAACCCCCAAATGTCTTGAACTGGTCACAGAACACTTATGCTACAGGAACTTATGTGGCTGAATCCTGCCATTTATATATGAACGGTGCAGCGCCCTCAGCCAGAATTGATGGCTAGACAAAGAGACAGAAAGACAGAGCAGAGACACTTAGTGCTCTATTGACTGCAGTACACGACATTCTCTGTGTGGCGGCCAACAGTCTGGAGGAAAAAAAAAAAAAAGGAATCCAAAGAGCTGGGAGCAGTGTTGCTGCAGTATTTTGGCAGAGCTGGGGGTAGGGGGCAGGACCAGAGACTGCCGGGAATATAATACATTGGTCATCAGGCTGGACAGCATGAAGTCATCTCCATCAACGTTGCTGAATAGGCCCATTTGTCACGCTTTGTACTTGAATGGCTGCTCTTTAGTGTTGTGACAGCGCAGCTCCCAGTTTCTGCTGAATGCTTCACATCAGGCACAGGAGTGAAGAGCTTTTAGTTGGATGAGTGGTGTACAAGTAGTAAGTAGATCAAGGTTTTATGGTCGATCCTCATGTGTCACTCTGACATTCTGAGATGAAACGTCCAAACTTTTCATTCCAACACTAAGGATTTTAGAGGTCACTTGTAAAAAGGAAAAACAATTGATTTTGTGTCCTTTTGTGTTAATCCCCTTTTTAATCTGTTTATACAGCACCTAGCACAATGGAGTCCTGGTCCATGACTGGGGCTCCTGGGCACTATAGTAATACAAATAAGAATAAGAATAATAATTTCTTTTTTAACCTTAAATATCTGGATTATCAAGTCTCCTCCTGTGTTTGCTAGAGTACTGTGTAGAAAATGAGGCCGAGACCTATCTATCCCTCAGTTTGAAGGTGTTTGAATCTTTCACAAAGAAACTTTCTCCCAGATGTGTTTTGGAGGTTTGCATTGAATAAGTGTTTACAAAAACAAAACAGAAAAGGAGGAGTTTGAAACTCTCTAATCAAAGATCTCTTCCACTTTCAATTACGCAGGGTTAGTCTCTTTTAATGTCAGGATTCATCTAGTTCTCAAGTGCTGCACAGAGTCATCGAGCAAAGACAGGGTAGAAAATAATTTCATATGAAGAAAAAAATCAAACATAAAGTTTAAAGGCTGCCAGGTTTTTTTAGGCCTTCACACGTGCTAAAGAAGAAAAAATGGCACAGCTCCAATGTCATTTGCCTTTGAGATCACTTTTAAGCCACAAGAATGTTGAAGGTCATTGCACTGCTTTGATGGAGGAGGGTTGCGTTGGATGGAGCAGAGGGTGGAGGGAAAGTGTTGCACTGCCATGCAACAGCAAATTCAAAGAGCAGCTGAAGCAACACACCTACCCACCCTCTCCCCCACAGAGATGCTACCACTCAGAGTGACACACTCACAGAATAAGTGGAGTAGATTCAGGATGGTGCCCCAATCAATGTGCCTTTGCAGAAATGTATGTCTTGTTGGGTCTTTCCCTGTAGCTATTGACCATCAGAGTCTGAAAGCAAAAATCATTGTCTGCAAACAAACAGTTACAGCAGCTTTTGGCCGCCAGTTTTAGTCAGCATATAGAAATCAGTTTCCTTTCTGAGATCGGATGATAAGAGACTTCCTGAAATCTGAGTCAAACAGTATGTTGTCCAGTAATGATAAATGCTGGAGTACAGCCCAGACAAGGCCAAACATAACTAGTGATCAGAGTGCAGGACTGGAACTTGGCAACTCACGAGTTCTAATCCTGGCTCTGACACAGTCTTCAGGCAAGTCACTGTGCCTCTCTGCCTCAGTTTCCCCATCTGTCAAATGGGTTAAATACCAAATTCACAGAAGGTTTGTCAGGAGTAGCTAAAGTGCCTTGTACAGGAATCACTAAGTGTTGTCCTGGCTGCTCCTTCCCCCAAACACAGCAGCCATACCCAAACTTTTCCATTAGCTGATTCTGTATGAAGGTGTCTGCATCACAACATAGCAAACTAAGCTGTTCTGTTTTTCTTTATTTTTTCCAGTGAAGGATTTGGATACCGAAAAATACTTTCATTTAGTAAGTATCCCATTCCAAAAGCAATCAAGGCTAATGACTCTCCCACTGTGTGTGGCCAAGGCTGTTTTCCTTGGGGGGTTACTTCACCTATCTCCCACCTCCTCCCCCTTTCCTTTGTAGGAAATGTCTATTTGGGAACTGGACCCTCTCACCAGGAAATTGCCTGAGAAAGGAGGTACTGATAACTTAAGGAAAAGGCAATCAGTGCACACAAATCCCAACAACAACTTCCCTGGAGCCCTGTCTTGTGGCTGGGAAAAGAATTACTTAGCTAGAGGAGTGTAGTGGGTGGGAAGGAGGCCTGACCAGATGGAATTTGCAATGTACAATTGTTACGGAATGAGCCTGCCTTGCAGCAATGTATTAATGTGCACTCAAAGGGCAGTAATGCTGTGCAGAGTTTCTTTGTCAAAGGCAATGCTAGGAATGCTTTCCATATGTACAGTAAATGCAGGCGGATGCATTTGTCACCCAGCTAGCTTGTTGGCTGGTGATCAGACCTGCCCAGGGGGTTGGCTGACCCGCTGTGCTTACTGTGTTGTTTGTGTAAGAAGGTCATACTTGAACATACGGTATGTTTGGCAGAGAACATTCAGTTTTTATCTTAATCGTGATCATAGTCTCAAACATATTTCACCTTTTTGATGGCAGCCAACTAACAGATACAGGAAGAGCAAAACCCTGCTAGTCGGGGATGTTTCAAAAAATGGAGTGCACTGCAAGCCTATCAACTTAATCTTTACAAGGAAGTTGTTTCTGCCATATAGAAGGATTCCAACCTTTTTATTCTGTTGCTCAGTCATGAATTGTTATAGCAAGAGATCTTCATCTGGCCTAAATCAGCATAGCTCCTCTGATGTTG
This sequence comes from Gopherus flavomarginatus, assembly GCF_025201925.1. Lineage (NCBI taxonomy): Eukaryota > Metazoa > Chordata > Testudines > Testudinidae > Gopherus > Gopherus flavomarginatus. The sequence goes on along the minus strand of NC_066622.1, from coordinate 19,164,320 downwards.
ATGGTGCTGTTCCGATTGACACCAGCTAAAGATCTGGCCCAAAGAGTTACATTCCAAAGTAGGGGTAGGTAAGTTCCAATGGTATGAAACACGACAGGAGAGGAGAATCATACTCAGTGTGACTATATTATTATGATATTCCTGATAACCTCTTCCCCCCACAGTATTTCTGCTTTTGGACCCATGTCATTTCCATGTACATGATGGAAGAGGAGAGAATCCTCTTTCAGCATTGATTATGTTCATGTAACCTAGCTCCATGGGGCTGAAACACTATGTATGATAGTGGCAGAGGAACCTCTTTACACTGCACTCAGTGAGATGCTGGCTCCCCATGATACCTCCCCTTCAGAGAGACCAACAGCGGGGGTGAGAGGCTGCATAGAGGACAGCCTTACCAGCATGGAACATAAAACCGGTGCTGCAATGGAGCAGAGATCTGTGACCTGCTCTATCTGCCCGTTACCATAAGAGAGTTCAGAACAACAGCATGGACTGAGCAAGAAGATAGGAGAGAGATGCCTTTTTCCTAATCCCAGCTTTGCCACTGAAGCCTTGGGCAAGTCACTTAATAAATAAATATTGTTACTCACCCATCTCAGTGGGGTAGTGAGGATTTACGAGTTCATGTTTGGACAGCACTCTGAAAGTCTGAAGTGATGTACTGTTAAAAGTTATAAGGGGGAAAGGGGCTTTTCGAGCATCAGGAAATATTTTTGGAACTTCACATCTTTCCAAATAAAAAATATGTGCTCAAATAAAAAATATTAGAGTACTGCAGGAGAAGAGAGAGAGGGTGAAAGTGCACATAGAAAATAAGAAGAAGAGGTTCATCAGTGACATGCTAGGGCACTACCGGGGCATTAATTCAATGATCTGAACAATGGAACATTTAGATTTTGTTTTTTGTTTTAAAGGTAGCAGGGGGTTTGTTAACAAATCAAACAATGTTTTTGTGCTTTTTCCACATTTCAAGGCAGGCTGTTTTTTCTGGCCTTGTGCTGCTGGGGGAATTCAAGAAGTGACACAGAGCAAAAACTTAAATGAAATTGAGCGGTTCATTTTTGTTGTCCAAGTTAAGAGAAATAGAACAAAAGGCACAAATAGCAAAATAGTCAGTTTGAGCTTTAAGTTTCTTTCAGTTTTAACTAATCTAATTGTGTGTTTAGCAGCATAGATAATGTTTTATTTAATATATAAATTGTATGTTGGTAACATCCCTTTTTACTCAGTAAAAAGATTTCCCGAAGGCAGGAATCATGAACATTTTTTTTTATATTGACTCAGGTTCTTCCAACTGACGAACTGATTGAACATAAGAAGTCCCATAGACAGAGCCATAGGAAAAAAGTCCTACCTGAGATCTACTTGACCAGGTTATTGTCTACAAAGGTAAGAGAAGCTGGGGCAGTGTGAGAGTTTCGTTTATGGCAAATAGGATTTCTGTTGGTAGCTCTGTCATAAAATGTGACTTGTTATTTTTAAGCAAGGTTACATTATGCCCTAAGTAGAGATCGGTGCTGTAGCATCCCTCACTGTAGAGAAGAGATGGGACTCTGCCATAGCAAATATAAGGAGGCTGAGGCTGCTGGACATAAGCAGACCCTATAGTTTTCTCTGACTTTCTATCTGGTAATCTGCCTAATGAAGCCCCACTTTACCTCCCTGGCCTATCCACTTAGGAAAGGATTCGGACTACGACACAGGCTCAAGACCCAAATTAAGATTTGGGCACAGACTTCCCCAAAGTTTGGGGATGTTCAGATCAGAGGAGGGGGAAGAGCATTGGTTCAATCTGCATTCGGTTTGGAACTTCCCTACACTCCAAGGGTATTTGGATCCAGGGCTTGGGCTCAAGCCCATCTTTAATCCCAGTGTGATGTATAGCTGGACCAGAGATCATAAGAATGGCCAACAGTCTCTAGTTTTCTATTTACTGTGCAGAATAATCACAGATGTGCTCTGAGATCCCAGCAGTAAGAAAAAGCAACCTCTATGCCAAAAGAAATTAAATCCAAACTGGAGCTAATTATATCACCAGGCACAAAACTAACCTTTCTCTCTCCCGTTTTGCATCCCTCTCCTCCCTTGATTTACTAAACTGGCAGCAAAGTCTCTTCCACTTGTGAAGAGCAAACCCAATCCCCTTAGAATAGTAACTTTGTTTTAGTTGTTGCTGCTTCACCTTGGTCAATGCTATGTACGCTTGTCCCCTAGGGAACACTGCAGAAGTTCCTGGATGACCTATTCAAAGCCATTCTCTGTATGCGAGAGGACAAGCCGCCTGTGGCTATCAAGTATTTCTTTGACTTTCTGGAGGAGCAGGCAGAGAAAAGAGGGATCTCTGACCCTGATACTTTGCACATTTGGAAAACCAACAGGTTTGGAAGATGCAACCCATTATTTCCTTCCTTTCCAGCTCACAGAACAAGTAGATGCAAAGCCAAAGTGCCCTGAAATAATCATTAGAGTGATAATGCAGAGAGCTGGTAATGAATACAGGATTTAGAGTGCTTGGTGGGGCAGAGAAGTGGGGTGGAGGCAGAAACAGAGAGCTGAGGGGTACAACTAAGGGACAGAGGAAAAAGGGGCAGAAAAGGGGACAGAAAAGCAGAGGGGCAAGTGGGGACAGGGAGCTGGCAAAATTGCCAGCTCAGAAATCCTGAGTCTGGCCCACAAAAAGTCATGAGATTGTCTTACAGATCACAAGATTTTTGAAGAAATATATTTGGGTTCTGTTCATTTGCCTTCTGTCTTTTGAACCTTTCAGGGGTCACATTTTCAAGCTTCTCTCTGCAGGCACTAAGGCTAGAAAGTTACTGTTTTTTTAATGACTGCTGAGATTTTGGCATTATTACATGACTCCAGGAGCTGGCATTTCAAGAACACCATATAGTGGGAGACAGATGATAAAAGTGGCAAGAGTTGGCAGCACAGAGCAAGAAGAAAAGCAGAGAGCTGGGGCCAGAGTACTAAGGAAGATCATAGAACACAGAAATGAGGAATGAGCCAGAGGGCCAAGGCAGAGATAGGGAAGAAACTTGAAGGAGGTTCAGCCATCTTCACAGAAAAGGAGCAGAGAGAACTAGGGGGAAAAGGGGAGGGAGAGCTTGAAGAAGAGGCTCAGCACCTCTCAGATGAGAGGGGCAGCTGGCCCTGTAGTTGCGGCAATGGGACCAGCTGTTCCAACCCCAATACATGGAAATTAAGAACATACTTTGGGAGGGAAGATCAGTGGGTGTGCAAATTAGCATAATTGTTTGGTTTAGGATATGGAACTTTTATCTCCAGGTTTTTGATGTGCCAATAGATAGGGCTGCTAATGGGCTACAGAGCTTTTCCCTCCTTGGCCTCTGGTTCTAATCCAGTCCAAGTTGGTTGTGAGCCAGAGTTGTTACCATCAGATGCTTGGAGTTCTGGTTGGTGGTCTCAGTAGAATGCCTCGTGAGCAGGCCTCTCCATCCCCATTTGCACTTGAGCTGGCAGCCTCAGGAGTAAAGCCAAGGAACACATGAGACACAGAACTGGTCCATCTAGGCCAGGGAGGAGCAGGTGAAGAGAAGTTTGCACAGCTGCTGTCTGTGCTCTAGCCATTTCGTGGCAAGTTGTGTTTGCAAGGCAATCTCACCAGTAGAGAAATAGCTGCCACAAAGGTGTTCCAAACATCTGTGCTAGGAAAATAGGCTGAAAGCGACAAAAAAGAGCAAGACAGCAATGGCCGTCTGGGCTCATGCCCTTGGAGAGAGAGAAAACGTGTTGAAGGTCAGACACAAGGGATGTTTCCCAGGACTATGCCCACCCATCAAGCCCTAGTTACATTCTAACACTGGGACAGATGGACAGGGATCAGCACCACTTATAGGAAGTTAGTTCTAAATTTACAGGGAAAAGCACAGAGATCTTTCATGGACGATGCCAGGCTCAGTGAATTACTCAAGGTGTAATGCAGCGATCATACCTAGGTAGGGATACTCATGCATACTCCATGCCTGATCCTCACACTGCACCCTAGGGGAAACACCTCGTCATCTGTGAAACAAATGCCTGCCCCTTCTAGCCAGGGTGAGGCAGGGCAAGGGATGATAACAACAATTAAATAATAACTTTGTCTCCATATTTTTCCCTTTTTTTTTCTCTTGTGTTTTTTCTCCTCCATCATCCTGTCTGCTTTTTTCTTTCTTATTCTCAAATCACTCTGGAGTGATCTGGGAATGACGAAGTTCATCCAGTCTGTTTCTGATGCTTTCCCTTGCAGCCTACCTCTGAGGTTTTGGGTCAACATTCTGAAGAATCCCCAGTTTGTCTTTGACATCGACAAGACTGACCATATAGACGCCTGTCTCTCTGTCATAGCCCAGGCCTTCATCGATGCCTGTTCCATCTCTGACCTACAGCTGGGCAAGGTAGAGATCTGCAGCTCCCACTAAGATGGACCTTTCCCTTCACCCCACTCTCTGCTCAGGGTTGGCCTTACAAGAATTGAGATTGGGTGATGGGAGTGCATGGTTGTAGGCATGCTGGAATGATAGGCAACATGGGGGGAGGGATAGCTCAGTGGTTTGAGCATTGACCTGCTAAACCCAGGGTTGTGAGTTCAATCCTTGAGAGGGCCATTTAGGGAACCGGGGTAAAAATCTGTCTGGGGTTTGGTCCTGCTTTAAGCAGGGAGTTGGACTAGATGACCTCCTGAGGTCCCTTCCAACTCTGATATTCTGTGGGAGCCAGAGTCTGGGAAGGTAAGGAAATTGAGGCCTAAATGGTGACTGGATTGTTCTGGGACCTTCATCAGTAGACCAGGTGGTGGGCTGCCTTATGTATTGTCCCCATTGCAGGCCCCACCCCCAGCCCTTCTTCCTCAAGAGACACGCCTATGGTGGCAAAAGTCTTGGGGGACACAGAATGATACAGACCAAAACAAAAGTCCTTTTGGCAATATTACCTATTCCATTCAGGGAACTGGTAGAAGCTATACTGACAAAATCCATATAAACTGGTCTCCACTAGCAGGGTTTGCTGGTATAGTCCTTTTTCTAGCATAGACAAGGCTTTAGTGAACTAAGCACAAGACTGGGAGCCAGAAACTACTGCAATCTCATCTAAGCTCCACCTCCACAGATATTTAGACACCTAATTCTCACTGAAATCAATAGATGTTAAGCTCCTAAATAACTTGAGATTCTGGCCCTTGGTCCTAAATTTTTGACGTGTGCGCATGGGCAGTGGGTGAAGGAGGCTGGGGGAGGCTAAGCCTTCCCAAACCTCCATTAATACTCCCTGCTGCAGCCCCGAGGCTGGACCATGGCAGGGCTCTGAGCTCTTCTGGGTGGTGCAGGCTCAGGGGCTCAGTCCTGGCCAGCCGGGACTCCTCCGGACTGCTCCGGGTGCTGGCAGGCCAGCCCAGGCTTGAGGCTGCTCCTGTACTCCAGGGGCCGGCCGAGGTTTGGGACAGCACTGGTGGGCTAGCTAGCAAGAGCTGGGGGAGCAGAGCATCAGGCAGAAGGGGCAGGGTAAGGGGCTTGCCTCCCCAAACTGAGGGTGCATATGCCACATGTGTGTGGTCCTTTTTGCACACACCTCTGACCATGCAATGCCAGGGTTGGGTACAAATAGAGCTGTGCACACAGAATGAACCCTAACTGGCATGCGTGCATCGGGCATAGCCCACAGGCAGATGAGGTCTACGTGGCAGTTCACTTGCCCTTTTGAGAGTTTAAGCTTTAACCACTCAGGTTTCCTATCTGTGAAATAGGGCTAATAATATTAACCTACTTCAGGAATTAAAGGGTTACCAAATCCACTTACATAAAGTTCTTTGGAAATATCAAGTGCTAGATAAGTACTGTTAGTATGAGGCTCTCATCCTGCACATATTCCAATATTTATAAAGCAAGATCTCTGTGTTGCTCAGCCCAACAGCATGAGGTATTGTTTGTCCTGTATAGAAAAGTCCTGTGGAATCAAACAGGTATGAAATCTTACAGGGGCCTATCGAAAATACTCTGAAAACATGACAGCAAGAGAGAGATTATTTATTTATGCCCCAAGCCTGAAAAGCAGTTACACGTGCTTTATTGTACACACGAGCGGGGACATTAACTTCTGTTTTAAGCACATATGTAATTGTTTGCAGGATCAGGGTCTTATTTATTTTTATGATGATAGTAGCCAGAAATCAGGATCAGCTCCCATTGTGCTAAGAGCATTACAAACATATACAAAGACACAGTCCCTGCCCTAAAGAGCATCCAGTCCTTTTAATAGGTCATTTGATTTCTGGCAGGGCTATCATAGGGTATTCTGGTCTCTAGGCAGTTCAACCACACCTACAGAAAAGCGATCATTCTTTATTAAGTCCTGGTGGTGTTTCCAGAAGGGATCATTTTCAGTGTTGTAAAACTAAAAGCTACATGTCCCGGTTTGTTCAGGTGAGCAGTGCTCTGATTATGTAACTCTACAACTACATGTGGCTAAGCAAGAGTGAGTGCTTTTGCCTCAGAGACCTTGCCAAGATCAGGAGGCAGATCTAGGCGCCATCAATTCACATAGGATTAATCAGTTTAGTTCTACCCTAACTATTTTGAATATGCCCATCATCCTATTATCTAGGCATCTGATTCTACTCAGTCAGTGATTTTACCTCGCTGTAACACCATTGACTTCAGTGAAGTTACTCTTGATTTGAGGGAGCTCAGAATCAGGCCCAAGCATCTAGCTTCCTCTTGGGATTTTATGTTGCTGAGGCTACCCTCTGCACTTTACCACAGATAAATGTTAGTATTTCAGAACAGTTATTGGTCCTTATAGGCCTAATCCTGCAGCTCTTTATCCAACAAACAGTCTAATTGAAATCATGGAAGTAAGGACTCAAGGAATAGACTGTAAATATACAGCAGTCTAGAAAGCATGGGCCTGGGTCTCCTCTCACTGCTATCTGTTTTATCCCCATGTAACTCACATCATCCTCAAACGCCATAGCTCAAGCAGCTAGAAGGAAGAGAGGTTGTGTGTGTTTTATTGTCCTCCCTTTGGCTCCGCTGAGTTTGGTGTTGACATCTGAAACTTCCTGACATAAATACGTTTTATGCATGAGTGCTGTAAATCATGTCCTCATGGTGCAGTATGTGACGCAGAGCACACCCTGTGTGGGGCTGGGTGTCGGAGCAGCGCATTCCACCTAAATTAAAAGCATCAGGAAGTCTTTACTGGGAGAGATTTAATACTTGAGGAAGATCTAATGAGTGCTTGATTTTTGTTTGTTTGGGTTTTGAACATTTTTAAGTCTGTTACGAAACACCTATCATTTGTCCTTGTCAAACTGTCGATTAGAGAAGGGGGGGGTCAGCTGGGGTCAGACAGCAGATGGAAATGTTTTCAGAAACACAATAGCATAAGAAAGGAATCGTTGAGTAATGTGGGAAGAATAAATCTCCCGCATAAAAGTAAAGTGGCCTGTATATACAGTATGTCACCAGCCTTGCACTGATGTAATTGCACTGCCTTCAATGGCGTTACTCCCAGTTTAAATTGGTATGAGATTAGAATCAGAGCACATATATCTGTATTCCTTGTATGTAATAAACTGTAACATGCAGTCCCTGTACCAACACACAATTTATAATACATATGCGAACAGAAACTGAGAAATAACTAAGAGGAAGTTTGGTTCCCTGAGCTTTGTAAAGGAAATGTTATAAATAGGCTATATAAATATGCAGGGCATTGCACGAACGCAGTCTGTAGGGTTGAAACCACTCAGACCCTACAGCTGATGCTGAATGCTGCTGCCCATTTAATAAGGGTATGTCTCCACTTTGAGTTGACAGTATAAGTTCCACCTCCAGGGAACATGCCTGCACTAGCTAGTACCCTAAAAACAGAAGTGCTACCACAGCAGCATAAGTGGTGGAAAGGACCAGCGGCCCCAAGCGTTATCCCATGGGAGATGCTAGGGATGTATGTGGGATGGGTAGCCTCTCCCACCACAGCAGCTACACTGCCATTATATGCCACCAGAGCTAGCACAGTTATGTCTCCTCAAGCTGGAAATTACACCTCCAGAAAAAGTGTAGACATACCCTTACTAGTGCTAGCCACACCCCATATTGCAACAGTGTCCTAAGTGCTTCCCTGGCTTCCTGGTTATGGCCCGGTGCATATCAAGGTGCTGATAGCAACCTTGAAGGCCTTACCTGGTTTTCTAGCTGAAGGACCCATCCCCTCCCTGTGTAGCTGCAACATTTGGGGTCAGCTGGTGTGCTGTTGCTAACAGTCCCTGGACTTGTGTGTCTAGGGGCTGGGACAGGCTAGTCTCAGTCCAGCGTCATTCAGTCTAGAACTTCATCCCTTCCTTGTCCCAACGGACAGTCTTGACCTGCAGGGCACAATGTAAAGGTAATAGGCCCAGGTCATTCCCAGGGTAATGTTATTGAAAGGAATGGCATTACCTGGAGGATCAATTTGATCCCACCAATTTGCTCGGACTTTTGCCTGAGTGGGTGCTGGTGGGGCTATACCATCCCTGATAGCTGGGCAGGGAGAATGAGATGATTAATGTCCCACTTGGACAAAACAAAGTGAATTTGGTATTTTCCCTTTATTAATTGACATGCACTCGATCAGACACAATCTGAGCTGGACACATTGTTTTAGACAACTAAAAATAAATCAAACCTCTATTGAAAAAGAATCCAAGGCCAATATGTCAACATGCAAAGCTCAGTCCCTCCCACCAACATGACATAAAGAACTTGATTTTTAAACAGTCTGCGTGCCAAAAATGAATGTGTAAACTTGGGCAACACCTTATCATGTATGTACCCAGTACCCTGATTTACATGCAGTCTTAGCAGTTGTGTGTGCACATTAGTCATGCAATAGTGCACACATTTTGTGCATCTTACTGGTTAAACCCAGAACCCAAAAGTTTAGCTTTTTCCTTAACACAGTTGAAGTTCTTGTTTTAAAAACTTTATATTAGCCTTCCAATGTGAAGCCCAGATGATCAGGGAATAAGCCGTGAGCCTTGGACCCAATGAAGTATCCATCTCTCTCTCTCTCTCTCTCTAGGACTCACCTACCAATAAACTACTGTATGCCAAGGAGATTCCAGAGTATAGGAAAATAGTGCAGCACTATTACAAACAGATCCACGACATGCCGCCTCTCAGTGAGCAGGAAATGAATGCACATCTCGCAGAGGAGTCACGGGTAAGAAATCCGCAAAGCCACAGTAGCTTTAAAGGGGGTCCACTCATACACCCACTGGTGTCTGTTGGAGTTGGAGCAGCCCCACAGAATCTGTTGTGGGACTGTGGTGGTGTTCTCCAAGCTACTGAGCATGTCTTTTCTGGCTGCTGTAATGGTCACAAGATTGGTAGGTAACTTATAGGAACAGCAGGCAGGGATCAGCTGTCTGCAGTACAGGACATGGGGTAGTGCAGCACAGGGCACTGGTGTTCAGCATGCTAATGCTGAAGGAGGAACAGAAAAGGACAAATCATTTCTCCTCACTCTGTATAAACTTACAGCCACAGCCACTAACTCCAATTTCTTTGGCTCCAACCTTCAAATTGTCAGGCATTGGCGCAGTTTATTTGCCCTAAAGAGGACCATGGTAGGAATGAGCGATGTGCTGCTGTGAAGACAGAAGAATTCTGATGAACCAACAGGCAGTTGACTCTGAAGCTAAGGTTCTTTCTAGCACATCAGGGTGGACGAGCGCTTCCCTGCACTGGGAGTGAACAAACTTGGGTTCTGTGCCCAGGTCTACCAGTGTCTTTGTTTGTGATTTCACTGCTAAGAGCTTCAGTTTCCCCACTATAAAATGAGGATAATAGAGCTGGTCTGAGAACAATAATTCCAGTTTGCAGATGATTTGGAATGAAAACAAAATTTTGATGTTCTCCATGAAACAAAAAAAAATTGATTCGGAAAACTGAAACATTCCATTTAGATTTGTTTTTAACAAAACTCTGCCTGGCAGGCTGCCAAGGCGCTGGGAACCAGGTCTCCCATGGCTCTGAGGCCAGCTGGCTACCCAAGCACCCTGCTCTTTGGAGTTGGAAGCCGAGGGAGCCAGCTTCCCAAAGAGTCTAAAAGCCCTGAGATCCCCAATTCTGAGGCAATCTGTCTGATGAGCTACTGGGACGCTGAACTAGGAAACTAGGCATGTTTCAAAAACTGCCTGACAGTCAGGTTTTCTGCCTGGGTTCCATCGGCACTTCATCAAAATAGAACCATCTCCACAAAAGCATTTCAGTTAACAAATCTGCAAATTCCAATAAAAGGTATTTTGTCAGACTTTTCCCAACCAGCTCTTTCTGACCCACCTCTGTGATGTGCTTGCAGATTGTGGAAGGGTTGACACGCGGCTGGCATGCGGCTTTTTGCTCCCTAGCACTTCTGCCAACAGAAACTCAGGTCTCACTGTGAGCTGTCTCGTCTCACAATTCAGCCCTCTGGCCAGGTCACCATTAAGTTCCACCCTTTCCGAGATAACAAGAAGTCCAACCAGGGTCTAAACCTTTCATCTGGCCTTTGGCCCTTGAATGTGCGTCGCATCATCTCTACAGCCCTTCACTCAGAGTTTTCAGTCATCCTTTGCCCCTTCTCCGGGGCCTCATATCACCTGCCCAGTGACTGGTAGGGAAACCCAGTCCAGGGACCCTATAGCCCTATAAGCCAAAGTCTGCTCCACCAGCCTCCTTGCTGCTGTCTCCCTGGACCTCTTCCTACTATAGCTTTTTTCCCCCAAGCTTTCTCCCAGTCCAGCCTCTTTGCAGGCTCTAATAGTGCGAGTGCCTCCCAGGGCTCGCTCCCTGGGGATCTGGTTCCTGCTCTTGGCTGTGTTCCCGATCCACTGCAACCCTCGCATCAGAGCTCTCTGTAGCATTAAACTCCTCAGGCCTCCATGACTGTAAGTTTTATCCCTGCTAAGCTGCTTCAGGTCACCTCCTGCTCTTGGGTTTGGCCTCTTCCTGGTGGACCCAGTTCTTCCCCTTTACCTCCGGGCCCAGCTATCCAGGAGGGGCACCCAACACCATCAGAACTGCTACAGCCAATTGCTGCATCCTGTTCCTCTGCTCTCTGCCACCAAAAGAGTGACTACAGCATTCTCCCTTCACTCCCTGCAGACCCCTTCTGCCCTCGACTTGCTGCCTTTATAGAGCCACCCAGCTCCTCCCCAGCTGCCTTCAGCTTTAATGAATCCTGGCCCACCCTTCACATGCAACTAGGTGGATTAATTGGGATATACACCTCAGGCTGGGTTATACACCCCATCACAGAGATCTACAGGTGAATGGTGCTGTATAGGATTATTAAAATAGTACCAAATTCATCCCTAGCATAAATAAATGCCACTCCCACTGTAATCTATGGAGGTGGGCCCTGTTTGTGCCAGGAATAAATTTTGGCCTTTGCCTCTGAAGTCACTGAACAAGTATAACATATATCTTGAATAACATAGACAGGAACAAGAGTCCAAGGATTTTGATCCAGTGTTAACTTACAGCAAATCAGATCTAAGCCTTTTATTACTCCAGTTGCTTTCTGTGGAACGGACTACATTCCTGCATTTGGATTAATATTCCTCCCCTGTTTGTTTTATCTTTTATGAAGAAATACCGGAATGAGTTCAACACCAACGTGGCCATGGCTGAAATATACAAATATGCCAAAAGATACCGCACTCAGGTAAGCAGCTTCATTTGTCTGGAGGTGAAGTCAGTACTCAGCATTCCAGGTAACTGTGGGGAAATATCTGATGTCCTTTTATGTGCAGCATTGGTATAGCCATATCAGTCTCAGGATATTAGAGTGACAAGGTGGGTGAGGTAATGGCTTTTATTGGACCAACTTCTGTTGGTGAGAGAGACAAGCTTCCAAGCTTCACAGAGCTTTTCTGCAAGTCTGGGAAAGGTACTCAGAGTGTCACAGCTAAATGTAAAGTGGAAGAGATTGCGTAGCATAAGTAAATACATATGTCAAGGGACTATTCAAGGTGAAGTGGCACATTAATACCCCTCCAGATGTAGTGAGGGGAAAGAACCAGGAGGGGTGAGAGAGATAGTGGGGAGGAGGTGTTAATGGGTTATAAATTGTTTTAATAAGCCATAAATCCAGTGTCTCTATTCGATCCATGATTTTTCGTGTCCAACAGAGTTATGCTATAAACTTAAATTCATAACTTTGCTAGATTCTAAAAATCATGGACCGAATAGAGCCACTGGATTACAACAGTTCTAGATCTGAAGAAGAGCTCTGTGTAATCTCAAAAGCTTGTCTCTTTCACCAACAGAAGTTAGTCCAATAAAAGATATGACCTTCCTTACCTTGTCTCTCTGATGTCCTTTTGTGATTTATCAGTCCTCAGTCCCACCGAAAAGAGTCCGAACAAGGAAGAGACTGTTCTTCGTTACTGATGGAATGGCCTTAGCTGAGGAGCTAGGATATCCGTATCTGTCTGGTGTCTCTCTCTCTCTGTGTCCACTCAATCCTCTCCCTCTCCTTCCTGTAAAGTCAATCACAGATTTTTTAAAATCTAGGTGCATTTTCAACCCTTTTGTCAGCTCACCAGAGAATTCAGAACAGATCTCAATTTACAAGTCATTCTCCCTTCTTCTGGCCTGAAGTTTGCTCTTGCAAGTGTTTGTGGATGCAAATGAGAGCATGTAGGTAAGTCCTTGTTGCACCCGCAAATCAGATAGCCAGATGTCTATGTGCCTTCACTTCTACCCACAGTTAATTGTCCCCACAAATCTGTGGATGTGGAAAAGGAGGCCTTTAAAGAGCAGTCCTAATGCAGTCCTATTTGTTTTATAGTGAGCTGGCCGAGCTCTGAGGTGGCAGCCTGCACACGCGCGCGCGCGCGCACACACACACACGCGCACACACACACACACACGCACACACACACACACACACACACACACACACACACTCTCTCTCTCTTTTTCTCTCTCTCTTTCTCTCTCTCCAATCCCTTGGCTGCTTGGAAAACCAGTAATCTATTCTCTTCTGTTTGGCAAGGATGGTTGAAAGTGAAATGTAGCCTGGATTAGTCAGCAATCTGTGGCTCCAAAAATGCTTAACGAAAGGCCGGGGTGGGGGGATGCTGAAAAAATCCAGTAACAGGGCAAATAACCCCCTCCTCCACACCTCATCAGGACACTACACCTGGATGGGTCATCCTGTCCCCACACCACTTGTTTGGAACACAGAAAGGTCAAGGCTGGCACATTGCATTAATCGCCTCACTGCTCTTGCTCCTACAGATAGTGAATGCCCTAGACTCCAACCCCACCACGAGACGCACGCAGCTGCAGCACAAGTTTGAGCAAGTGATCGCGCTCATGGAGGACAATATTTATGAGTGCTGCAGTGAGGCTTAGGGGGTGCTCTGGACCGAACCAGCTCCTGGAAGTGACCTTCTCTGTAGTGCACTGTCCACTAGGGAACATGCCTTTAAACAAAATATATACATGTAGATATATATTTGATTGTGTCTCTTACGGTTACTGTGTCACCACATTGTTGGTGGGCATGGCCATTGGTGAGATGAGCCAGCAAGGGATGAGAAGCCACCAAACAACGTTTCAAATCACTTCAAATCCCTTTTGTTGATCTGCACTGCATGGTGCCTATAATTTATTTGCTCTTTCAAGAACTAGAGATGTGCCACTTTCTATTTTCCTTTAAGCTGCATGTGAGCAGCCGTCATCTCCCTGCATTCCTGCTTCCAGAGAGACTCCTTGCGGCCTAGAGCCCATGCTAGGCAAGCGATAATGATGGATGCAAAGCAGCGGGGAAGCCTCAGGGAGTGATGAATGGAGATTTCAAAGGCTATTGGAGCAGCAGCAGAACTTCCTTAATTATACCCCTCTTCTGTATGTTTTAAATACCAGGGACTCTGTTTACTGTACACTATCTGCTGCAGTAGATGTTTTTTGTGCCTTTTATTTTTGTACTGTATGTGTAAACATAACCACTCCATCTGCAACTTGTGCCAGGTGGGGAACTCATGGACTAGACAGTGAGATTGCTTCCGAAGTAGTCAAGACATGCGAAAGCACTTTACCCCTAATGGAAATGGTAATTACCTAGCTGGAAGGAGTGTATTGTCCATTTGACAATGTCAGAGAGGAACAAATCGGGGCAGCTGTTCCCACTTCCCCAAGTTTCCCAGATGTTTGTGCACACACTGAACTGGAGTTGACAAATATCCCCTAAATAGCCACGTTTCATCCAGCTGGTCACAGGAATACTTTTACCTAGAAGTAAAAGGAAAAGATACGTTAGGGGTCTAAGGGCAAAGTGTCCTTCCCTTTATACCACCTTCCCTGTCTTCCAGCATGCACAACCCACAGTTGGATTCTTCTCAGTGTAAATCTGGAGTAATGCCAGGGCGTTTAACTTGTTATTTAGTATCTACACTGGTGGAACAGTACAGAATTGACCAAAGCTGTGCTCCAATGGCAGGTAGTCCCTCTGAACATCTTCTGGAGCTCACACGGTGCTCAGCAGCTGAGTTATACTCATGGGACTGGTGAAAATGTAGGATGTTGTGATGGAAATAAACTTAATCAGGGCCAGTATTATGGGTCTGTTCCTAAAACAGCTTCTGGGCTTGCTGTGTCTGGCATGCTGATGGCCGCAGCTATTAACTTAAAATGAATAGAAGGTTATTGCTGTATCAGCCCAAACAGCATCAAAGAAAATGTAGTGTGACTCCAGATGCCTATCTAGCAATCCCTGCAAGCTGGAATGACTCCAACTATTTTAGGCTATTGCGGGACAAAGTCCGCCCTCAGTTAAGCCAGTGTAAATAGAGAGTAACTCCATTTAAGTCACTCCAAGGCAATGGAGTTACATGCCTGTAAAGCTGGAGTAACTGCTGTGACTTGGAGCAACTTTTCTACATTGTCTCTGGATTTACACTGGTATAACAGAGAAAAATGTCACCCGAATGGCGCTCTTGCCGATTCCTTTATGCTGCTTGCAGAAAGGCAGCACTTTAGAATACAAGCACTCTTTCTCCCTTGTTGTCCACTGGTGCAGGACTACACCACAATTCCATGGCTCCCTTTTAGAGATGGAGCCTTCGCTTGCTGCACTTACCAGAAGCAAGCACATGAATGCAAGAGGAGCCGAACTGCCCATGAACAAATCCAGTTTGGCACCAAACTTTCATAGTACCAAAAAAAAAAAAAAAAAAAAAAAAAAAAGCCACTACCTCACCCAAGGCAGGGTTTAAAGGGGACTCTCCATAATGCACTTGGCTGAGCACTTGGCTAAGAATCAAGCTGGCAGTGAGCTATTTTGGTTCAACCAAAAAAAAAAAAAAAAAAATATATATATATATATATATATATCCGTTGGATAGATCATTGCCAGGGCCTCTGTCACAAACGTTTTAGAAATGCCTTGAGTATAGACTATGGGGATTTGGAGCAGCACAGCTGATTTTATATTCTATAGATTTTAAAAATTACACACTTTATTGGGAGGGAGGGGGGAGGGGAGAGGGGAAAGAAAAGCTTAACCAGAACTGCAGAAACGTACATACACTGTGGAAGTCTGTCTGTAGTTGCTGAATAAGTGGCTTCAGCCTAGCAATGTTACAAATGTAGCTGGGCTACATTTTATTTTGAAAGAGATTCTTTTAAAAAACTTAATTTTTCTTCTTTAAAAACTGTGAACAGCTGCCAGATACACACAGGGCCAATGCGGGGACGCTGAAGGTGAGACATGTCAGAGCATAGGGCAGTGGGTGTGATGAAGGGGTGCAAGGGGATGGTCCCATGAGATGGTGATCCCTGTGTTGAAACACTGGGAAGGTAACAGGCTAATTAGTGTGAGGCTATGGATCTGCTCCAGGTGCTGTGGTTGGCAAGCTTGCCTTATGGCCTATGCTTATTTAATCTTTTTTCCAAAGCAAAACAAAAACAAAAACGGAAACATGCTCTTTGCTTCAGCCCTTTGGAAGCAACAGAGTTTGAGGGTTGGCTGTATTGTCTTGACCCTGACCCTTTGTAATATATTTTTAACTTTGTCATGTATTTGTCAGTGTGGGTCTCTTACCTGCTATTTGGTGGAATCTTTGAAAACTTATCTTTGTAATAAAACATGGTGATCAAACGTGTGGGAAAGTTTTTGGCCAACAGCATTTGGGGAAAAAAAATCTGTACAGCAGATACACCATAACAGTTGCCTTGCCGCATGGCTGATTTCAACCTCAGGTTTCTCCTACACCTTCATGAAGGAATTTATTTGCACACTGGTTGAGTGAAGAGTGGTGTCACATACAGTACTACAGTATCAAGCCTGCTCAAAGGTAGAATCTCACTGTAGTTTTTTAAGCTAGGGTGCTCAGACATCCCACTGTTATCAGGACTGTTGCACTATTAATGGCTATATTTTATATATGCAACTGTAAATGCTGGCTGGGGGGGGGAAATTGTGTCTTGATTTTTCACATTTTCTCTCTGGTCACCTTATTTTATGCTTCCAAATGTGAGAAAGATGGCTGCATTCTACTGCACAGGGCTGGCTACTTTCATCATAGCTGAGGATTTATATGATGGCTAAGTTTAGCTACATCCATTTATGCACACTACTGGGTGCTCAGCTCCCACGCTACTGTTGATTACTGATTACTCTCGCCCCTCGCTCCACCGATATGGTCACAAGGTGCCCGTTATCTACCGGGTAATGAGCGTTGGGATAGGGCGGAGGCTCGATCACTGGATGTCCTCGGGAGGGGTGACAAAGTGCCCTGAAGGTAGCAATGGGGATAACGCAACAATGAGTCATGGGGTTAAAATTGAGGGTTTATTGAATGGATCACAAGTGAGGATGAGGAACAACTTAATACTAGTTACAACTTGGGCCTACAATATAATACTAGAACAAATAATAAAAATACTGCAATTACAAACAGAAGCTGACCCTGGTACTGCTCTAAGTCCCAGTAGTTATTCAGGTCCTTCCAAGGGTTAGTAAAGGTGCTATTGGTGCTATTATTAAGCATAAATGCAATTACTCGTCTAAGTAAAAAAAAATGCGATAAGAAAGTTAAAGATTGCCGTGAGACTCCGGCCAATCCCCCTTGCGTTCAAGGTTTCCTGGTTAGCGGGTTTCCCCTAGCAGGAGCCTTGGGGCAGCTGGAATCGGCTTTCGTCTCCGGCTTAGAACACGATTACAGGCTCAGTTAGTTAGCAGAATTAGCAGCTAGGCATACTTACACACACAAACCACAAACGTTTCATTACCACTGGCAGACTGATAGGCTTCTGAGAACACGGAGCCGAGGGAGACCTCGAGTTGATCAGTCTCGGTTACGGATACAGGTTTCTGCGTTTTCTCCCTGCCCACTGCTTGCACGGTGGGCAATTTATAAGGGTAATGACGTGTTCAGTTTTTTGGCCAGGTTTCTCCTAATTAGGAGATTTACAGGTGCCTCGTTACCACCCTCGGGGGGGGGGGGGGTCCTGGAAATGGCTGACCACAAAATTTGCCTAGCCCCAACGGTAACTTTCGGGTAATGCTTCTCGCTTGAGAGTACGTGCATGCTCATTTCCTGAACATGGAGGCCAGGGCAAAAGCTGCCTAGGTCTGTGACACTAACAGCTACGATGAAATCTCATGCAAACATAAAAAGGTGATGAGCCCCTCTATCATGCATTTCCTGTCAGCTAGGGCCAGCCCCACACCAGTGGCCATCTCTACCCAAGAGCCTGCCACCTGAGTTAAGCACCCCCCCCAGTCTCCACATACAGCATGGAGGAGAGCTAGGTGCCTAAGGCAGGGCACCTCAAGCACCCAGGCTGGGTGGGGAGATGGTTAAGGTAGCCCAGAGTGAAATGCAGAAGAACAAAGAGGAGCTTAGACCTAGATCCTCAAAAGGTAGTCATGACCTGGAGACTGCACCCCTTCTGTACCCCAACCCCCTGCTCCAGCATGAGCCCCCTCCTACCCTCCAAATCCCTCAGTCCCAGCCCAGAGCATCCTCCTGCTCCCCAAATCCCTGGCCTCACTCCACAGCCCCTCACCGCTCCCACATCCCAACCCCTGGGGCCAACTGGTGAAAATGAGCAAGTGCATGAGGGTGAGGACAGCAAGTGACAAAAGGAGAGCAGGGAAATGGAGTGAGTGAGGGCAGGGCCTCAGCTGATGGGAGGGGCAGGGCATGTTCCATTTTGTGTACATAGAAAATTGGCAACCTTAGCTGCAGCTGCCTGATGAAAGTAAAGTATGATGTGTCCCGCCTAAGTCAGGGCTGTAGCAGGTGACGACCCAGCACCTCCCTGCCTCCCCCGCTCACAGTAACCAGACTTTGAGTGTCCAGGCAGCAGACCTAAACACCGTAAGGTCCCTTTGTCAACTAGATTTCCTGGTCAAAAACCAGGCATCTGGCCACCCTAGAAATGCCTTTGGCCATTAGTAACTAGCTTGGTTTACAGTGACAAAGAGTCCTGTGGCACCTTATATCATTATCCCTAGACTGATTCTTGCCTGCATATTTATACCTGCCTCTGGAAACTTCCACCACGTGTCTGACGAAGTGGGTATTCGCCCATGAAAGCTTATGCTCCAATACTTCTGTTAGTCTATAAGGTGCCACAGGACTCTGTCGCTTTTTACAGATCCAGACTAACACGGCTACCCCTCTGATACTTAGCTAGGTTTAGTGACTTCAGCAGGGGTCAGTCCCCAGGACAAGGGGCTAGGGTGGAGAAATCAAGACACAGGGGAGTTGCTCCCTAGAGTGAGTGGCCAGGGTGGGTAAATCAGGGCAGTCCCTGGAGTGAAGGCCTGGGGAGGGGAAATTGAGGTACAGCAGGATCAAAAGGCATAGCAAAGGTCTGGGGAAATGAAGGCACAGTAGGGGAGGTCAGTCCCTGGAGAGAGGGGCCAGTGGGGGAGGGAAATCAGGTCTCTCTCTGAGGCCAGTTACTGCAGGTAACTGGAGTTCTAGCATCTGGTCAGCTGCGCACTCCAGTCAGAAACCAGACACCTGGAAACCCTCTTTCCTCTGGGTCCTTTCTGCTCTGGTCATTGATAAGCAACCTGATACTAGAACCTGCTTCACTTGCACTGGGAGCAACAGCGAAGGAGTTAAGGGTACCACAGGCAGGGGGCAGAAGCAGAGCCCATTTGGCTTCTGTTGTTTTGGTGGCTGGCCTGCTCCACTAGGACAGGCTGGAGTGTCTCATTCACTGGGCTCAGGCTCCACACCCCCAGGCATGAGGAAAGGAGATGGGGGCTGTTCTACCTCTGTGGTGTGACACTGAGACCTACTAAGTACAGGTGTAAGCACAGCAGAGGGTAAGGAAGAGCAGTGGCTGTCATTACTACTATGGAGTTTCCCCACAGAGAATACAAATCCAGTTAAGGATTTGTCCACATGCCATTGAGTCAATTGGAAGGAGTGGGAGAAATAAGTTCTCAACTCCCTTGAGCCCTATAGCAGGACAAACAGCAGTTATTCTGCCTGAAGGTGGGAGTCTTATGGGGCACTGACCAGATCAATGAGTCTATCCAAAGCCCCTGGGGTAGGGAGAGGAAATGCCAGGTGCACAGCTAGATCCACCCTACCACTGTGATCCATCTAACCATCACCAGCTTCGACACTCTACACACACTGGTGCAACAGGCACAGATGAAGAGGGCCTAGGACATCTGTAGCTACCTGGTGCTATTCCTATTAGAAATTACAAGCCATATAGTGCCAGCATCCAGTGGTGGCCTTGCTAAGAAGGGCACCACACACACAGCAGTGCCAGAGTTCAGACCTTCTAGCAAGTGGGATTTTTAGCACGTGCTAGTTTGCAAGTCCTTAGCCTCCAATTAAATCCTAGCTTTTCTGCCCTAATCATTAGCACTAGACCACAGAAGTTCGGAGGCTGAATGTCACTACAGTTGCGATTGATGGCTTGGGCCCTTTCCTCACGTTCATATAACTAATGCAACCCAGCAACCTATGGGTTCATGAGGGCTGGACACCCAACACCAGCTGGAGCCAGAGGGCATGTTTGCAGGACATGGCTGCAGTTCCCATTATGGAAATCCAGCCCTGAATGTATTTTGTTCATTAGCTCTATGCTATTCTCCCCACCCCACCCCCAGCCTGGACTGCTGCCACACTAGCAGTTTGCTCCCTTTCACCCAACTGGCATTTATCACTGTCCTGATTATGAGGCTGGAATCCACCACAGCTGGACTCAAGCTCAGGTTTCAGCCTAGCTAGGTTTGCTGAGGGTGGGAGGGAAGAGGCAGAAGGAATTGATGCTTCGCAGTTTCCAGGGTTATGACAGGGTGGGTCAAGATGACCTGCCAGGTCCTTAACCCAGGCAGGAGGAACATGACTCCAGTAACAAGATTTAGTTATTAGGATGCAGTAACTTTATTGAAAAAAAGACACAAAAGATTAAAATCAGTTAGCTTAGTTCACCAGAGATTAAAAAAGAGATGTGAACAGCAGTGACTGGAGCACACTTCAGCATATAGTTTAAAAACACATTGTTGGGGCCCATCTGGAACTGGGAGACAGAGCTGCCATGTTCCTCAGGCTGGGGATGGCCATTTTGCACACGTGCCCCATCCCCCACCCAAGCAGTTGTCCCTTCAGGGCAGGGAAGCCCTAGTTTGCTTTCTTGCCAAGCTTGCTGCCGGTTTTAGAGGCTTTACCTTCTCTTGCATCCTTCTCTTTGCTGAGCAGATAGCCTGTGGCTGCCTCAGGCTTCTTCCCCTTGCCTTTCGCAGGGCCCTTTGCCTCAGGCTTCCCTTTGGCAGTGGTTTTCTTTGTCCCACCAGCGGCCTTTGCTTTGGCCGGCCCATTTTCACCTTTAGCCACCTTTGCTTTTGCAGCCGCCGTGACTCCAGGAGCTGCCCCCTTGGCTTTGGAAGTGCTGATCTTGTCTCCATGCGCTGCCTCTGCTTTGGAGGCACCATCTGCTTCTGAGGCCGGCTTCCCTTTGGAGGTGGCTTTCTTGGTCCCAACCGCCCTGGCTTGAGGTGCCTGTTTCATACTTGGTTTCCTGTCACCTTTCACAACATTTCGAGCATCACTGGGTGTCTTCAGCTTAGCAGGAGCTTTGGGCTGGGCCTATGAGAGAGGAGGATTAATGTCACTGCGGTAGCATGTACTAGGTCACCCACAAGCCTGTGACTAAGTTAGTTTATTATTCTCATAGACAGCGGCTTTGAATTCAGAAGCGTGGCCTTTATTCTGCATGGCAAGATGTGTTTTAGAAACAGCTGATCAAGCAGGGCCAATTTCCTTCTCAGTCTGAACAGAGTTAATGCTTCAGGACTCTGGAACAGGAAGCTGTTTCCTTTCCAATATTCCCCACAGAGTCAGGCAAGTTCCTTAAAACAGGAACATACAAGAGTGGCAGCTCCTAAAGCCAGTTACAAGGGAAGAGCTCACAGAGCTGAGCAAGGTAGACAGATGGACTCCTTCGTTTGGCAACCAATACTTACATTAGTGGATTTTGCCTTGGGTTTCTTGCTCACAGGTTTTGGTTTCTCCTCCTTCACATCTGTTGAGAAGATGGGAAAGAAACGACATGGATGAGTCAGTTACTTATGTTTACAAGATTGTCAATTCTGTACGAGGATGATATTTAATCGTTTCTGGATCTGCCTGGCCTAAGCTTCCAAGCAAAGCTCAGGTATTATTAGTGCAGACCTAGAAGTGCCCCTGCTAATTTAATGGGAAAAATGCCTCATATGGGATCAACGCAGTTATGACATATACCAGGTATCAAATAGCACCTACAAAGCAGTCGCCCTGACTCCACCTTGACGATAGCTAGAACAAGCTACTTGAGCACTGGACCATTGATTTTGGGTCAGATTTTTAAAGGAGGCATTTAGGTACCTAACAAGCACCACTGATGTTTGCAAAGCTCAGGTGCTGCTGCCCAACCCGCACCCTAGTGGGTAAATGCCCCAGGCACTTAAGTTTCCGCTGATCTGAATTTCCAAAGCAGCCCAGTTGCAGCACAGCCAATGAGATGCTTGGAGCTCTCGCTTAAGCCAAAGTGCCAGAGTCCCTGAAGAGGGAGCTCAGCCTAGGCACAGGAATGCCTATATAGCGAGCCGGTCCCAATCCTGTGGCTGTGTTCTGAGCATGCCTAAGAGCAGTCAGATCCCACAGCAGCAGGGCTGGAGGCAGGCCAATAGGATGGGGGCAGCATAGCACTTGCACAGAGACAGCTGGGGGCACAGGAAAAGAAAGGAAAAGTGAGCAGTACAGAGCGTTTCAGCTGCTAGGGGATGGGCAACTTAAGCAGCTGACCAGGCGTCAGCGTCTCACCCAGGAGAGGAAAGCACTGCTCTCTGGGCCATCAAGCAGGCGCACCGCGTCAGCCACTTGGGCACCTAAGCCACTCTCCTCAGCATTTCATTTATGGCTAGTTTAGGCAGCTCCCCAGCTCTGAGAAATCCATTTCTCAGGTACTTAAGGCCCAGATCCATAAAAGACACTTTGAAGTCATGGGCTTTAAATATCACCACATGTTCTTTAGGAAGACTTAAGGTGACAGACTAACCCGAAGCAACTAGGCAGCAGGCTTCTGGGTGTAATGTGCTGCTCAGCTGAGTGACTCATAAATCCAGCCATGTTCTCAGAATTGGGCACTGATTCTGGCTGCCAATTTTGATCCTCATATTTCCAAAATGAGGCCCCTTTGAAGTCAGTGGCTGCTACAGATGTTCTGCACTTTTATAAGATCAGGCCTACCATAGACACAGAATACATGGCTAATTTTCAAAGCAAGGCCGTCTTTCCACCACTGTTTCCTGCAATCAGCAATTTGGATTCTAGTTTATATACTTAAAGTTCTCAGTCAAGTTCACGGCTGTAGAGGGACCCCTGAAGCCCTCTCCCTGGAGTACGGACCTTTGTCTTTTGGGTGGCATTAAAATTCACAGGTCTGACATCCTTGCACGCAGCTGATCTCAGCAGGGAATATTAGTTTAGGGGAAGAAGGAACAGCCCTTACCTTTACTTCTTGCTTTTTTGTCAGCAGTCACCTTGGCTTTGGGTTTCTGTGCCACCTTCTTTTCTGATTTAAGAGCCTTTTCTCCAGCTGGATCCATCTTCCTAGAGGTTTTTTTAAGCTTGGACTTTTCTGATGCTAGCTAGGAGTACAAGAACAGAACAGTGAAACTGCTCTGCTCCAGCACATGCATTGAGGCTTGCTACCAAGCAACTTAGTAGTGCTAATATCCAGGGCCAAACAAGAACAGAAGCTTGTCTGCGGGCATTAGAAGTGTTGACTGAATTAGAGGCAGGTGGCTTACATGAGCCTTTCCCTTTGGCTGTAAGAATTTGTGTAGCATCCTCTCATGATGTCGTGTTACAGACTTGCAGCCAAGGCTGGAGAGCAGTTGGGATGGAAGTCACTTCCTATTGTCCCATTCACCCAGCTGCATTGTAACATCTAGTTGTCCCAGGCCATCCCAGAATCCAAGTCAGGAAAGGAATCAATATTTTCAGGGCAAAGATACCACATCCACCTTTAGCTAACAACAAGCTCCTTTACAGAGCACACACTCTTCAGTGATTAGTACTATGTTCTCCCACTCAGAGATGACAGCACCTGCTCACAACCCTGCCTGTCCATTTAAACAAACAATGGAAACAACATTCCCTAGCCCAGAGTTGTCACCCATCCAGCCTCCTCTTTGAAATACTGCTGTAGAGGGCATTTGAGGCACATCCCACAACACAAAGTGTGCTGCCACCCAGTTATCTGTAGAACAGCCCTGGCCCATACAATTGCAATACTGTTGCCTAAAGCTACAGGTTCTTTAGCAGAAAATTTCCTCTGAAGGTTGTCTTTGTAGAAAGCCAATTCACTCACCTTGAACCTTCCAGTTGCCCCTAATGCCAAAGAGTTCTGGGGTCTGATCAGGTACCCATGGTCAAGACCTTTAGTCAGGGCCTTCTTTAGCAGGTATTTTAGCCTTATTGGGTCAACAGCTGGGTACTTGGCAAGGATGTACCGCTTGATGGCTATGACAGAAGTGCCCTTTTTCTCATTTTGGGCCTTCAGAGCTTCAATCACCATGCTTAGGGTTGGCGGGTGGTTAGCCCTAGCCTTATGGTGAAAGATCCTGGATATTCTGGCCACTCTTGTTACTTCAGCTGAAAAGTAAATTGAAGAGGTTGTTTACTTGTAACCAAAGCACCAATATGAATCTCCCTTTTAACTCACCGTAGTTATCAGGAAAGCTAAAGCTAATTCACAGGTGGCGAACGGACAAACCAGTTTTTAATAGTAGCATCTATGAAGTCCAGCATCCCATTGTGCTAGGCACTGTACAAACACACAGGGTATGTCTACACTGTAGTTGGAGGTGAGATTTGCAGTTTGGGAAGACATACTTGTGTTAGCTTTAAGCTACCAAAATGTGGCTAAAAATAGCTGCAAGGACGTGGTGGTGCAGGTGTCAGCCTGAGTTGGCAATGCAGGTAACTTCCAGAGTTCCAGGCAGCCTTATGCAGGCCACGCTGCCATGTCATCACTGGTATTTCCAGGATGCTTGCTAGATGAGCTGCAGATCACACCTCCAACTGTAGTTTAGGCAGACACCTAGTGAGACACTCCAGCCCCAGAAGCTGAAGGCTAAATAGACAGAGGAAGTTACATTTTACAGGTGGGTAACTGAGGCACAGAGTGATCTAGGGTCACACAAAAAACCTAAGGGCAAGCTAGGAAGAGAACTCAAGAGTTCCAGTCCAATGGGAAACCACACAGCTATTCTGCTGCCTATCAGAAGGTACCACTAGTCAGTGGCACTGCTATGGGTACCCCCATGGTCCCACAGTATGCCAACATTTTTATGTTGGCCTTAGAACAGTGCTTCCTCAGATCTTGTCCTCAATGTAGCACAAGTAGAGGAGGGTCTCTAGGGGACATCATATGGACCCACAGAAAGGAGGCCCTTGAAGAATTCCACCTGGATTTCAACATTTTACACCCCACCATCAACTTCAGCCTGGACCAGTCTACACAAGAGATCCACTTCCTGGACGCGACAGTGCAAATAAGTGATGGCCACATAACCACCACCCTATACTGGAAACCTACTGACTGCTATACTTAGCTACATGCCTCCGGTTTCCATCCAGGACACATCATACGATCCATTGTCTACAGCCAAGCTCTAAGATACAACCAAATTTGCTCCAGTCCCTCAGACAGACACAAAGGTCTACAAGATCTTTATCAAGCATTCTTAAAAATTACAATACCCACCTGGGGAAGTGAGGAAACAGATTGACAGAGCGAGATGGGTACCCAGCAATCACCTACTACAGGACAAGCCCAACAACGAAAACAACAAAACACCGCTGGCCATCATGTACAGCCCCCAGTTAAAACCTCTCCAGTGCATCATCAACGATTACAACCTTTCCTGGAAGACAATCCCTCACTCTCACAGACCTTGGGAGACAGGCCAGTCCTTGCTTACAGACACCCCCCCCACACACACACACATACTGAAACAAATACTCACCAGCAACTACACATCAGAGAAACACCAACCCAGGAACCAATCCCTGTAGCAAACCTCGTTGCCTACTCTGTCCCCATATCTACTCTAGCGACACCATTGGAGGACCCAACCATATCAGCCACAGCATCAAGGGTTCATTCACCTGCATGTTTACTAATGTTATTTATGCCATCATGTGCCAGCAATGCCCCTCTGCCACATACATTGGCCAAAACAGACAGTCCCTTATAAAAGAATAAATGGACACAAATTGGACATCAGGAATGGTAACATACAAAAGCCAGTAGATGAACACTTCAATCTCCCTGGACATTCTATAACAGATTTAAAAGTAACGATTCTTGAACAAAAAACTTCAGAAACAGCCTTCAAAGAGAAACAGCAGAACTAAACTTCATTTGCAAATTTAACACCATTAATTTGGGCTTGAATAGGGACAGGGAGTGGCTGGCTCATTACAAAAGCAGCTTTGCCTCTCCTGGAATTGAGACCTCCTCATCTATTATTGGGAGTGGACCACATCCACCTTGACTGAATTGGCCCTGTCAACACTGGTTCTCCACTTGTGAGGTAACTCCCTTCTCTCCATGTCTCATTATATAATGCCTGCATCTGTAATTTTCACTCCATGCATCTGAAGAAGTGTTTTTTTTTTTTTTACCCACAAAAGTTTATGCCCAAATAAATCTGCTAGTCTTTAAGGTGCTACCCGAATGCTTGTTGTTTTTGTGGATACAGACTAACACAGCTACCTCCTGCTGCCTTAGTAATGTCATTTATCAAAGCAGCATGAAGATGCTGAAGAGCCTCTTGCACACTAGCCAGACTCCAGGAAGTTTAGACCTTTTCTCCCTTAAGCCCTCTAAGCTCCATACACACCAGCTTCCCCACAGACTACCCTAAGTGGAGCCCAGAGCTTTTCATCAGGCCAAAAGAGTTCAGGGGGTTAAGTTCCTTTAAATAAACCAAGAGAAGCCAAGTTCAGCCCCTTCCCAGAGAGGCTACAGTTTAGTAAGAAAATAAGAATGATACAGATTGATACCCAAGAGGATTCATTTGTGCTAAAGGGGATCAGAACTTGGACTTCACATTCAGTGGAGACAAAAAAATAAAGGAGGAAGAGGCATGCAAATTCAAAGCATTGGTTAAGTGTCTTTCCTTACCTGGCTTCAGGTCCATTACAAAAAGCTCAAATACTGACACTAAACTTTAAAACAAAAAAACAACCCCACAAACAAAACTTTATCTTAAAAGAGGCCTAGCTAAGCTGGCTGCAAAGCAGGCTTTATTGACAGGTTCATCTCACTTTCCTGCTAATTCCTCTGATTAGCATCTTAATTGAGAGGTCTGCAGTTGGCAGCTGCTAATTATTCTTGTTCAAATCCCAGTGCCAACAAGATTGGGAACAGGTGGCAGCAGTGCTGAGTTTAGTTTGCCAACTCTTTGCAACAGGCTGGTGGGCGCTGAGGAGAATATTCAGGGGAAGGATTCCACAAATGAGAGAGTTTCTTGTGAGTTAGTCTAACAATCGCTTTCAATTTACAGATTAAAGTAGCAGCCCCTCATTTGGGAAATGTAATTTACGAGTGAAACCATGCGCTGTGTCAGCTCATGTGCCAAAGCGGCAGTAGACAGTGGGATATGGGTGATGCATCACTGATTTTAACGGAATGGACCATTCCAGTTGTTCAGAGCATACAGGTGATGGGAATACATACATGGCTGAGCATACTGAGGCCATGTTCTTTGAGCACTTACACCTTACAGGGACAGGCGAGGGTTGCCAACTTTCTAATCGCACAAACCCGAACACCTTTGCCCCGCTCCTTCTCCGAGGCCCCAGCCTGCTCACTCCATCCCCCCTCCCTCCGTCGCTCACCTTCCTCCACCCTCACTCACTGGCACCGCCTGGGGAGGGTCCCTTTTCACCCGGGTGTTCCGGTTGAAAACTAGACACTTGGTAACCCACCTGGCATTGCGTGACTGAGTCAGCCAGCAAAATCAAGGAAATGGAGCATGAGCAACGGATTGTTTGTGAAAAGGCTTCCCCTAGGCTGGATGAAGCCACAAAGTCGAGCACCAAGATTCATCACACATTCCCGGTGGTCTGTGTTCTCATCCTGCTTTAGGGCACAAGGGATCTGAGCCTGCTGAGTAACATTTTTACCACTAACTTCAGCAGACATGCAAGGTCCTGGGCACCTCACAGGAGACACTCAGCCCTACACAGGATTAGTCCCCACATGAGCTTGTTAGCCTCATTGTAATGCATTTTGGCAAGCTATGTGCTCCAGGATCTTGGATTGGAACAGCAAGGGGTGCTGGAGGTCAGGGCAGAGGTACACTGGCAGGATTGTGAGAGAAACTCTTTACTGGGCCAGGCTAGTCTTTAACTGGCTCGAGCTAGCACTCTTCAGCCCCTCATTTTCATAAGCACTAACTTCACTCATCAGTTTATAAAGGAAAAACAAAGAGGTTCCATAAGTCAAAGAGGGAAAAAGAAAAGAGTCTTTGTTCACTAATGATGGATGGAGCAAATGATTCTTCCAAGCTGGCATTCCCAGGTGTTTGTAAAGGAGCCAGGGTCTGCTCCCTAGAGGACTCACCTGCTGCACAGTGAGCAGAATAATGGCTTCATCCCTCACTTGGGTCTTTCTGCCAAAATTAAAGAATAAGCTCTGCTCGTCCACAGTAACAAAGTCAGATGTTAGTATCTGAGCTGTTCTGATGCCTACAACAATTTGCTCTAATTCTTTTCCACTAGGTGTTTCTAGCTCTCTTCCCTCTGCCTGAGCTAATTCTGCAGCAGAATGATGGGAGAACTGTGCTGTAGGAGGTACTTACTGTTTTGTCAATGAGATATAAAACTGATCATTTGTGGTCACTAAAGAACCCTTGGCGGTGTTTTTTTTTTTTGTAAGGGTTCTGGGCTTTAATTCCAGTTTCCTGGCCAAATTCAAATTGGGTCATTACATTCTCCCTACACATATTCCCCTCCCCGCCACCCCAGTTTCTGTGCTTCTTCACTTTCTGGTTTAAATTGTTATGCAGTGTTGCAGCTAGCTGTTAAATAGATTCAGTGTTTCACACTAGAGATGGCTGCATTTCTGGGATTGATAAGAATATTCTTACATAATCCTTGGGGAGTTTTTACAAGAATGGTTGTAAGGCTTTAGCAAAGTGCTTTTACAAGCAGTAACTAGCTAAGTTTTATTTGACAGAACTGTTGATACATGATGTAATTAGATATCCTTGCTATAGCGCCTAAGAACTTGCAAAAATCTGTCTGGAAATATCTTATTTTTAAAGTCTGCAAAGAATTAGTAAAAGTAGAAAACAATTGAGCTGATGTAATCAAAAGTAATTGAGTTAGATTCCCAGCCTTCGCTCCAGCAGCCAGAAACCAGCAGATGCGGCCTCTTCAATTAATCATAGTTCAGAATCTTTTGTTCAGAACACAGGTATAATTCTGAAGAAATGCAGGCTGGAGAGAATCAGGGTGACCATCTTCAACCAGCATTGGGAGCAGGTGTCCTGGTTCTGCTTCAGACCAGCTTGGAATGAGGATGGCAGAACTACTCTCTCCATGGCAGTGAAGGAAAGACTGACAAGAGGGCCATTCAGCTAGTTTTACAGTAGTATTTGAGCTCACATATCAAAACTGGAACTGAACATTGCTAGGCAGCAGCTGTTTGCATTTCATTACTCACCGGGATAAAGCCTGAAGCCCCTCTCTCTGGAAGGAAGGTGTAAGAACTGCAGGATTAATGCCAGGGCCTACTCACTATGCCTGCTATGCAAGCGTGCTCATTTTACTGTTACCCCCTGGCGCCTGCCTGCCTCACTCAGTCTCAAGCCCAGGTTATCACCTACCACTGAGAATGTGTGACCTTTCCATGTGTGCATGACAGCCACCATCATGGCAGGGATGAGAGTGAACCAGGGAATTTCCAGAACCAAAGCAATGAGCTACTGCTTGAGCTTAAAGAGCCAAGATGCTCTCTTGGTGGAGCTGCAGCAGTGTTGTATCTTCCACAGATTGGGCACAGAGGAGCAGGGCTGGCTTTAGCCGATTCGCCCGATTCCCCGGAATCGGGCCCCATGCCTAAGAGGGCCCCACGCCTTAGGTGTCTTTTTAATTTTTTTTACTCCCCCTGGCGGCGGTCCGCTCCAAGGTCTTCGGTGGCCTAGCTCCCCTGGCCAGAGCGCCGGTTGGAGTGCGGCAAGCCCCGCGACCCCGCTCCCCTGGCTGGAGCTCCAGCCAGAGTGTGGCAAGCCCCATGGTCCCCCTCCCCCAGCCGGAGCGCTGGCTGGAGCGCAGCAAACCCCACGGCCCCGCTCTCCTGGCTGGAGCTCCGACTGGAGCACGGCGGCCCCAGCCGGAGCGCGGCAAGCCCCATGGGCCCGCTCCCCTGGCCAGAGTACCGGTCATGGTGCAGCAAGCACGCAGCCCCACTTGCCTGGCTGGAGCTCCGACCGGAGCATGGCAGCCCCAGCCAGAGCACAGCAAGCCCCATCACTCCGTTCCCCTGGCAAAAGCACGGCAAGCCCTGAGGCCCCGCCCTCCCCTGGCCGGCAATCCGAAGTGCCACCAAAGACTGGGAGCGCCGCCCAGTGAGTACAAGCCCCAGGAACTGGGCCCCACACTTGGTAAAGCCAGCCCTGCAGAGGAGGCCCTGTGGGTTGCGTGTGTACAGCCCCTAGTTCAATGGGGTACCACTAGAGAAAGAACAAATAAACTCTCATGCTCACCCATCACCATAGTGTCAGTGTCTTACAAGGACTGGCGTAACAAAAGAGCAGTGTCTCACTCTTGCTTCCCCCATTCGTTTGGATGAGTTAATTCTTCTGTTTTGAATGGATTAGAGTCATTATTTTAGATTCCAGGATAGCAGCATTCAGTCAAGTCCAACAGTTGTTTTTGTCGGGGCAGGAATTATGTGACTATATCAGGATTTGATGGAGGACCTTTCACTGCACAGCCTCTCTCATGCGTGCTCTCCACAGTCATTAGAGAGCTGTGTGACCATGCGCAGGACAACGTTCGGTGGCGGGAAGGTGTGCAGAGAGTTAGTGCCTCTCGTGCAGGTCACTGGGTTTGAAAAGGGAAAACATTTCAACAGAATGCTCAACCGCTTCTCCCAGCTGGGATTTCAGCATGAATAGTGCTTTTTTCTCAAAACCCTGGGTTCACCACAGCTCCCAGTATGGGCAGAGGCATTTCAATAAATCAAAGATGCACCTAAAGGAGGCATTAGATAGCTTAGGGGCTGATACCATCTCCCCTTCAGATCACTGAGCAGTTTAAACCTTTCACATCTGGTCACTGATTTAAACCTGCGCTGGGTCAGGAATTACCATCTGATGTCTCGTGGAGGCCTATATGACAAAGAGGTGATGGTCTCAGTCAAATTTCTATTGTCCATATCACAAAATCACCACCCTCACAACTGGAAGTGTCATCAACAGAGAAGCCTGTAATTGTATGAACTATGGTGATTGAATTGCTCTTTTACCCCTGGCAGCCGTCCTTCCAGACCAGTGCCAGGGCTCATATAGAGAGAAGGCTGCACTGCTGTGCCCAGGTGGTTCCGTGGATAAACAAGGTGGTCAGCTGGCTACCTGATGCTGTTGCTAACTTCACTCTGATTGGAGGAATAAACTATTTACCTGAGAATTAGGGCAATATCATCTCTGTATTTGCTAGTGCATCAAAATATTTGTCTGAAGCTGAGCAAAAGAAACAAAACTCTCCAGTTAACATTGGAGCAGAACCACTTCATGAAATCAGAAAAGCAGAGTCACAGCAGAAAAAGGTATGCTGGTTCGGAAATTATTAATGAATTTTTTTTAATCAAAAAATGCTGTTTCATTGAAGCCAAAACTTCCCTCAGGAAAGGGTCAGCTTAGATGACTTTTTCAATTAAAAAATGTTTGGAAAAGAAAAAGTTTCCAAGTTGTTGGAAACTCCTGGTTCAACATTTTTTAAACAAAAATTTCCAATTTCTTGGTTTGAAATGGCATTTTGTGTCCACATTTAAGCTAATTAAAGCTAAAAAAATCTTGTAACAATTTTAAAATGGTCAAAATAGAAATAAAATGCTTTGAAATTATCAAATGAAATATTTCAATTGACCCAAAACTGCATTTGTCTTCAATTTTCAGTTCAGAAAATGTTCGAGAGTTTGACTTTTTTGGGATAGGAAAATTGTTAGAAATCTCAAAAAGGTTCATGGGACAGGAAAACTATTTCTCATCCAGCTCTAGGTGTGATGTGTTTAATCAGACACTAAAACAACTCCGAGTAACGAACCTCTTCCCCCTCCACACACTCGGATATATCAGCAGCCACATGACTGCCAAAACTGCAATGGTTTATTATCAGCCATCCTAAGCTCTTCCATTATTCCTGTAGAGGAAAGTACAACTGGACAACTGAAAAAAAGAACCTTCCTTTTCTTTCCTACCAAAATTTTTTTTTCAGATTCTGAGCATATGAATGAGCCTTCAACCTAACCACTGAATGATTCATGAACCTTTGATCTTCAGATTTAACTGAATATTTAGAAGTATCAATTAAAAATAAATAATGAGACACTTGTACTTGCAAATTGCTCTTTATTAAAGGTTTAACTTGCATAGTTTCTATAGACCTTCTCTATCAGATCTTGCAAAGCTGCACAGAATTAGAAATCGGAGAGGATAATACTGTACAAGAATAGTTTCAAATGTTGATAACAGAAGGGTGAGAAAAACATCTTAGTTGTATTACTGAGCTAAAAATAAAAATAAAGAACATTGGTACAATTGCACAATGCCGTCTTTTAGTGCTTTAAACATATGTTGAAGTCTCTGGGCCATATGCTCCCATGGCTGGCTTGCTGTGAACTGAAGAAAAGCGTAGCAATTTGCCACAAATCAATCCTCAAAAAGCACAAGCGTTGGCCAAAACCTATTACTTGGTGTGTGCCAAATCAAATTACAGCTGAAAATTGGTAGGTGAACCACAGGAGAACCATAAAGAGCTCAAACTATAGGGGTGTGGTCTATGGACATGTAGGAGGAGTCAGGAGGAAGCCAAATGACTATATATGTTACCATGGAAATGTAATGTCACATGCTTCGGAAAAGACACTGCAAATCAGCTGTTGCCTACGATTCAAATCCGATCCCTTGTGCACAGCATAGCTAACTGGTTGTGTGCAGGGGAGTTTGGTGGGGGCAAGGGAAAGACCAGAATCCTCCCCAAGATTACTCTAGAGATGCTACTAATGGTTAAATCTTACCACACTGTAAACCCTTAAATGTCACTGGCACTAGGGTTGCTACCTTTCTAACTGCTGGTAACCAGACCCCTGAGGCCCTGTCCCCTTCTCCACTTCTTCCCCCAATCCCATCGCTGCCTCTTCCCCTCAACACCCCCACTCCTGCTCTGCTTGTTCCCCCCAAAGCCCCGCCCCTGTCTTTCGCTCCTCCTCCCCCTCACTGGATTATCTCCCTCTCCCTCTTCTTCCCTCCCCTCATCTCCCCCAGCTGGGCTCCCTCAGCTCTAAGGCTGGGACGGGAGCTGCTGCAGCCTGAAAAGGAGCCTCCTGGAGGCAGGAGACGGCCCCAGCTGAGCAGGGGCTGGTGTGGGTTAATGAGCTGGTGCCTCCTTATGCCTTACAGTAACCAGATTTGTGGTGTCTGGCCAGACACAGCCTGGTCTCCTTTTTGACTGGACTTTCCAGACAAAAACTGGGCACTTGGCAAGTCTAAATAGCACCCGGACACAGAAGCCAAAAATCAGATTGTCCAGATAAAACCCAGAGAGGTGACAACCTTAGCCGCTGCTCACTAGGTTTCATGCACCCCCACTGATCCCAGCTTTGTAACACCTCATCCCTCGCTAGATTGCTGTGTCTTGGTTCTTTGTGGTGGACTTTCCTAACCATGGCCCCTGTGGTTCACATCCAGAACAGATGCCATGGTAGGGATGAATCCACAAGGCTGCGGCCTCACTAATCTTTTCCATTCTGTGAAAGGAGAACATTCGTCCCTCTGTATGAAGCTAAGGTTCATGACTCAGATACTTGGTCGGTGTAAATGGGGATAACGCTATACAAGTCAATGGATATACGCACATTTACACCGGCTGACTGAGGAGCTAGCCCTTTGTATTTAATTACAAAAAATATGTACAGCCTTGTTCAAATGATTTCTATTGTCAGAACTGAAAAGTCCATTCTGCTGGGTTACTGTGAATCACATGCAGGCGGTCGTGATGGTGGACAGGACTATATGCATGCAAATGGGACTTGCGCATCCTTGCTGACAAGGCATGCCAGCTCTGAGATCAGCGGCTTCCATGAGGAATCTACGCAGGAGAAACCTGGCTGGTGGAGACTGAAGAAGTCTCTGTCTTGGTGCCAGCAGAAGCGTCGTCATCACCCAGCAGGTTCTTTCCACAGCAAATGGTGGTGATCATGCAGTTACGGAACTAGAGAAGAAAACAAGGTCGGCAGAGGTAACCAGCCGATGCAGACAGAGTGACAACTGCCAGCCAACCCTACGCATTGTGAATACCCTTACATTACATGGGTCAGTAATGCACCTGGAGGGATTTCTGACTAACACAATGAAGGAGGAAATTCAGGGAACTATGGCTAATGAAGATGCTCCCTTGTAAAAGTCTGCACACCTTGGGAACAATCTAACTCCCACTGAAGTCAATGGAAAGACTCTCACTATCTTCAGTGGGACTTGCATTGGATCCCTTAGCTGAACAATCCTATTGAAGTAACGGGGCTTCTCATCTGAGTGAGGCAAGCATGGGTTTCTCTTGAGAGATCACAATTTAGTCAATTCACATATTTAGTCAATATTTGACTAAAATAATAAAAAATGCTAAAACTAAATAAATAAATAGGTAACCAAAGCTCATGTTTTGCAGTATATTAGATGATCACACCAGGGATCTGGAAGGAATTTCTGCTCCTGATGTAGCATTGTACAGATGGCCAAGTGCATTTTGGGGAGGTTTTTGTTGACTAAGTGGCCCTAAAGAACCAAGTGCTGCTCATTGTTGGAGGTAGAATACTAGACTTGCTACACCAATGGTTTATTCGCTCTGCCAAATCTTATGTTACTAAGCCTTTCCCACTTCCTAAAACTAGCTACAGCTTCTATTCAGGATTACCTTAACCTTACTGAGTATCCTTATTATTGGCTCTGTTAGACTAGTGCATCTCTACTGAATCAAAATGCTTGCACCATTGTAACTGAGATCAGAATAGGGTCCTAGATATTTAACAAAATCAATGCATTGATCATTTCAAAGAGACAGTCCTGATGACTTCCAGTAGCGTTCAGTGGATTTAGGTAATAATAAAAGACAGCAAGACAATGATTCGATGTCCCTTTTTATTACAGAAACAAAATTGCCTTGAAAAAGTCCTATTCGTGCCACATTGAGCAAAAAAAAGCTTTAAAAATATGATCTAGGTGCTATAACTCTGTAAGCTATTAAGAAATTAAATACAATAAAGAAAAAGACCAGAGATTTGCCACTTACCTGTTTGTTCATTACAATGTAAATCACTGGGTTGTAGATAGCAGAGCTCTTGGCGAAGAAAGCTGGGATAGTCATGAAGACAGGGCCAAAGTCAGATCCCTGGTGGGTGAAAATGTAGAAAGCCACACTGGCATAGGGGACCCAGCAAATGAGGAATGAAATAACCATGATGATGACCATGCGAGTAACTTCTCTCTCGGCTTTCTGGGTGGTGGCAGATTCCTGTTGCTGAGCTGCAGCCTAAAGAGATAAGACCATTGAAATGACAATGGTGCGGCGGGGGATATATTGGGCACTCCTGAGGGAATTCTGCACCAAAAAAATAAAAATTCTACACACAATATATTAAAATTCTGCATATTTTGTCAATACATAAATGGTGAGGCTTCGGCATGGCAGTGGGGAGCACAGGCCACTGGCTGCATGGAGGTAGAAGATCACCCTGCAGCCCCCGTTGAGGCACGGACTTGGTGGTGAGGCTGCACCTGACCCTGACACAGTGCAAGGGTTGGGCCTGCCCCAGAAACACTCCGGAGCCCTCCCCTCCACGCCAGATGAACCAAAATAGTAAGGGAGAGGGATAGAGTCTCACATGCATGCCCAGCCTCGGCCCCCAATCCCAGTGTGAGTCGGCAGACTCAGCCAGGCAGGATCCAAGTGTGGAGGGGCTTAGTGTGGGGGGATCCAGATGTGAGGTGAGAGGGTTCTGTGTGAGGAAATCTGAGTGCAGGCAGCTCAGTGAGGGGTCTGGATGCACAGGGGCTCACTGGAGGATCTGGGTGCAAGGGCAATGGGACTCTGCAGAGTCGTCCAGGTGAAGGTGGCTGGGGCTCAGTGGGGTTGGGGTCTGGGTGTTGGGAGATGGGGCTTGAAGGGGGGGGTCGAGGTGTGGGAGTTCATCAGGGGGATCTGGATGCTGGAGGAGTGGGGCTTGGTGGGGTAGAAGTCTGGGTGCAGCTGGCTGGGGCTCAGTGAAGTGAGGGGGCCAGGTGTAGATGCAAGGGTCTAGATGCAGGGAGGAGGGTCTGGGTGGGAGTTTGGGGGGTCCAGTTGCACAGGGAGCTGGGCAGACAGGTGAGCAGCTCTTCATACAGTGATCCCCCCTGCTTCTGAGGACCGATGGGGGCGGGAAGCAGGGGGAGGGTCCAGAGCTCCGGCAGCCTGTGGAGATTTCTGGGAGTGGGTCTGACCCAGACCCAGCCCTAGCCCCGGCTGCTTCTTGCAGGGGAAGAAGTAGGAAGTTCTGTCCTTCCTCACCCCCAGCCCAGGCAAAACTAGCAGCTGAGCCCGGCGCAGGGTAGGAGCACCCTCACCCCCATGCAGGGATTTCTCTTTCCACTGGCTGCTCCAGGAGCCCAAAATGATGCATCCATGCTGCTGGGGAGGGCATGTGACTGCTCTTGAGGCTTCTGTTTCTATGGGGAAACAAATAAATCTGCAGAGGATATGAATTCTGCACGCATAGTGCAGAATTCGCCCAGGAGTAACTGGGGGACATGCTGAAACTGACTGTCTAGGGAGTTTGTGAAGGCTTTAGGGGTGGGATGAGCTACAAACATCAAATTCACATCACCCTAGCTCCTCAAATCTCAGGGCTGATTGGCTCTGGGGTTATGGTTCATTCCACCACAGGAATCGAGCCAGCTGTGGAGTTCAGATCTGATCTGAAGTCTCCCAGCATCTGAGGTAGGGGAGAATAGGCTTCAGATGCAGGTTTTTGGTCATCTCTAACAGGTCTTCCTACCTCTTTAACAGTGCAGACCAGGCGCCCATAACAGAAGGAAATGATGATCAGTGGAATGAGGAAGTGAACCACAAACATGTAGATGACAAAAGATTCATTGTGGACCTCAGGTTTCAGAGTGTAATAATCAATTCCACATGAGCACTGCAAACCCTCTGGGATGTACCTGCAGTTAAACCAATGAGATTAGTGTCTGCTCTTGAGCTGGCGAATGAGGTTGCTTTACTTGGAATGCTGCTAGAGAAATATGTAAAACACCTCATTAACTGCTGCTAACACCGTGCTAGCTGGGGCATCATTTCAGAAAATGTTCAATCCATACCTAGACCATCCAAATAGTGGAGGAGCAGCACAGGCCAGGGCCATGACCCAGGTGAAAATGACACCCATGAGGGCATGGGTCTCACTAAATCGGAAGTTGCTCATGGGCTTGCAGACAACCACATATCTTTCAATGGCCAAGACTACTAGGGACCACAGAGCTATTTCACCTGTAAAAGAGAGAGAAAGAGAGAGACACACACACATAGACCGTTACCAACAACAGAAGAAAAAGAAAACACTTAGCCATGTAAATGAGTCCTTTTAATAGATTCTAAGACTAGAAGGGACCATTGTGATCACCTAATCTGACCTCCTGCCTAGCATAGGCCATAGAACGTCTCCAAAATAATTCCTAAAGCTGGTAACTGAGGTTGGATTAATTTTTACGTTATGATTTCCACTGAAGTCTCTAAATGGCAAAGAAATCTAGGTAAGGTTTCAACGAAAGTTAATGTCACAAATCTGAATTAAAATATAGTAAGGAATGCACAAGTATCTTATTCTACAACTGATCATTGTATCCATCATTTTGCTAGTGTTTTGTGCCCTACTGCATCATCCTATCACATGGATGAGTTCAATCTCTCCTCTCCACATTTGTATCTCTACTTAAAAATTCATGAGCCAGATCCCAAGAAGTAATAAGCACTGACAATTCCCACTGATTTCCACCCACTGCTCAGTACCTCTCAAGATCAGGAGCTCGGTTAGTGAGGGCATTTTAAAGGTGACCTATACAGGAAGGGAAATTGGGCTTGTGCCCTTTTTGCCTTCTTTATATGGATAAAGAAGGCTGAAAAGGTTGTTGTCACAACAGCAGTATTTCTTTTGCCTGCTTGTTTATTTTGTCATAAATTTAGGTCTACATATGAAGACTGTATGGTGGCTGGAGAGCTAATGAAATGACCTCACAAGACAGATATCTGAAAACTAAATTGAAGTGACAGGGGAAGGGTTTTTTAGTCCCACAGTTTAACCTAAAGCCTGACTGATATTGGGAGAAAGGGTGACTTTGTTAAAGGCTAAATAATCCAGCCTCTTCAATGAGTGTGTAAGAGTTCACAACAGACATGAGCTGAGAGTCTCAGAAAGCCCTCAGGCAACACCAGGGAAAAGCAGATTTGTTATTTCTAAGGTTAAAAGAACAAGGCAAAAAGGATACAAACCAAACATTTTAAAAACTATTGCAGGTCACTTGTCAATCCTACACTCTACATTTTTCAGGATACTCAATAGCTAGGCTTCCTCCAAAGTGCTAAAAGAAGGCAGAAAATAATGGTGCTTTATTTCTTCTCCCCCATTTATTTCCTGCCTTGAAATATCACAACTTTAACTTAGCCCAAATTGCAATGTAATTTCTCTATTCCAGCTGCCTTTTAGGGTGCACATCGAGACAATCTGATCTCTCTCTCTTTCCTAAAATCTTGGGGGAAACCCAAAAGGAGGAGATTTTAAAAATGCCTCTTGGTTATTTACACCAAATACCACCCTTGAATGGAAGCCAGAAAGAGAGGAAGACCGGGAATAACGTGGAAATGAACAGGTCTGAATGACATCAAGCACCTCAACATGAAATGGGAAGATTTGGAGTGAAAGGCAGTTGAAAGGCAGGGATGGCAAATGTGAGTAGGCCAATGTGCAGCAAAGCACAGAATGGACTATGGTCTAAAGTAAAGATTGGGTATTTATACATGTAGAAAACTTACCACCCAGTGTAGCAAAGAAACCTTCAACGTTGCAGCCTGTTGTCCCAAAGATAAAATAACCATGCATTGAGGTGTACATGGTGGTGGTGAATCCTCCAAAGACCATGAAGAGGTTAGCAAAGGCCAGGTTCAAAAGGATGTAGTTGAGGGGCGTCCGGAGTTTCTTGTGCTGGATGGTGACATATAAAGTCAGGAAGTTGACAGGGAAGCCAAGGAGAATCAGCAGAAACATGTAAGCAGACAGTGCAGAGAACTTCCATGGGTCAGCAAGGTAGTACTGCGGATACTCAAATGGGCTCCGTACTATCCCTGTCTTGTTGGACATGGGCACATAGAAATTTGGACCCTCTGTTCCATTCATGGTTGCAGTTCCAG
This sequence comes from Gopherus flavomarginatus, assembly GCF_025201925.1. Lineage (NCBI taxonomy): Eukaryota > Metazoa > Chordata > Testudines > Testudinidae > Gopherus > Gopherus flavomarginatus. Next base: position 19,125,085 of record NC_066622.1, on the reverse strand, counting down.
AGGTATTTTTGGACTTACAAGTATGTTTTGCTTCCTTTGTGGCTACCCTCTTGAAATTCACCTCCTTCTTAACATTTGAGAAGAAGCTGGCTATGCTATTCTCAGTACTGCAGCTTTTATAAAGTGCCACTTTGGGTAAGCTTTCAACATCAGTGTCAGCATGATTAAGGCTTATGGCATTATTGATCATAATAATCCAAGCTAGGATTTCAACTGTTAATTGGCTTTCCCAGGAAGGTGTTATGGTGACACCTGTTTCTGGGCTGCAAAATGGTTACCAGAGAACATTGAACTCATATGGCTAGATTCACAAAAGGATTTAGGCACCTATCATGTCCATTGCCTAAATTTTAGAATGAGGACCCATTGGGATTTCCCAAATCCCCAATCAGCTGCCACCAAACCTTAAACTCACTTGGCGCCTAAGTTTTTGCAATAAAAGTTCCCTAGATATCAATGTTTCCACCTCTGGGCATAGGCACTGCAGACCCATGCCAAGTGTCCCGACACCTAAGCCCCAGAGCCAAGCATGAATGAGGGGGGAATAGGCATTTCTCCATCTAACTCACTTGCAGGACTGGATCGAGTAAGCATGCACTAAGCTCTTCTATGGCTCAGTCCCTCGATAGATGAGCTTACACAAGATGGCAGCAGAGGAAGAACCCCTTCATGACTTTTAGTCCACTTGAGGGTACTCACCTGGTTGTGGGAGACCCCGATTTAAGTCCCTCCACTTGAGGGGGAAAGAAGTAATCTGCCATCTCGCAGGTGAGTGAATTTGCCACTGGGCTATGGGCTATTCTGAGGTGGAGATCTCTCAGACTCCTGTCAAAGCTGTTCCACTGTGGATAAATAATTTTAAGAAGTCATTGGAAGAGGGGGACTGGATCCTCAATCTCCTTTGTGCAAGGCTACAGAGTCTTTCTCAGGCTTGTGTGCTGTCTTTCTGGCCCAATGGGCCATTCATTATTTATCAGAAGTGGAATCTCTTCAACAGGAAGACTGAGGGAGTTCCCTCCCCCCGCCATCTGACTATCCCATTACCCAGTGGTTCAAACACTCACCTAGGAAATGGTGGATCAAAGCTAATCCCTTCTCCCACTCAGGTGGGGAAGGGGGACAAACCAGGGGTATCCCACATCCCAGTAAGGTTGCCGCCTTTTTTAAGGTAGCTGTCCTGGGAAAGCCATAAAGAGTGCTCAGTACGCACTGCCAGATGTCCAGTTTTATAGGCTCAGGATCATCCTGGCGGTCTCAATCTCTTGTACCTGACAGGTGGCAACCCTACAGGTGAGTAACCTAGCCACTGGGCTTATAGTTATAACCCCAAGAAGGGGTTGGCAGCTGAGAATCCCAACCAGAGGGAGCCCGGATTTACGTGCCTAGCATATACCTCTAGGCTCGGTGTCTCCTATCGGCTAGCTTAAACAGGAGCCCCTAGTGTGCTGTCTCTCTCCATTCACAGTAAAGGGAGCCTAGGTGTGAAGCCCAGCGATTTCGTAGGTGCTTAAGAGTGTGGTGTGGCAATGCTCAGCATCACCACACCTAAGTCCCTTTGTTAATCTATCACACACAAAGACATCACGTACAGAATAGAGGGAAAACCAGACAGCAAGTATAACCTCTGCTTCTGGCCCCAGCTCTGCCCCATGCTTGCTGTGTGCTCTTACGCAATTCACTGAGGTGCACTTTTTCAGAACTGATCGCTAGGATTGGGTGTCTCCATTTTTCGGTTCCCCATTTAGAGATGTAGAGCTGATCATCAGTAGCTTGCACTGATTTCTTCTGAAAGCTGGATCCCACATGGCTAAAGCTGGGCAGCCAGAAAACAGAGGCACCCAAATAATAGGCCACTTTCATGGGCAGTAGCTGCTCTCTCTCCCATTGCCCCATCTGTGCAATGGGGATCATAATATTTCTCTACTTCCCAGAGGCGTTGTCAAGTTTAATTTGTTAATAGCTGTAGAACACCTTGGGTTGCTCTGGTGGAATGCACTAGAGAAGGAAGAAATATAATTATCAGCAGGGGTAGGTGTGTAGTAATTATTTTTTATCGTAGGCATGTCCAGTACCCGTATTGTACTTTCTTGAAGTGCTCGCATGGTGGAGGCAGGTTGCAAGGATGAGCTTTGAACTCTTTTTCCTCCTCCTCCTCCTCCAAGGAATGTATAACTATGATGTAAAAACCACATTAAGTAGGGTGGGATAGAGGCTGGATGACTCAGGGAACTGATAATGGGATATGCAGCCTTTGAACTCTAGATCATCATCAACTGGAGCTCGGCCCAAGCCCTGTTATCATCTGAAAGCTGGTCTGTGGCCCACGTGAAATGAATTGGCGGTCTCAGTACAGTTCCCAGCAGCCAGATATCTGCTGCATAACTGGCATCCCAGCTGGAGACTTGACAGGAGAGGGACCAAGGACTGAATGAGCTAGTTGTTCTATGATGCCTACAAGCTTTAGCCTACATCAGCTACATGCCTTGTCTGCCCTAACATTGTGCAATAATGGGAGAAATGAAAAAGTGAAACATTAACACCTGTCGCTGGGTCTCCAGTTGGGTCATCTTCTTAACTTCTTCTGGCAAAGCTTGTCTTTATTTGCTATTTCTCCAGCACCAGTTGCATTGCTTAGCAAATAATTCCCATCTCCCTCTTGCTCAGTGGGGAGGGGCACATTTGACAGGGCCACGCAGCAACTCTCACAGAACTAATGCTAATGTTCTGTTTGCTCTGCAGGAAGTCAGGGGACTTCAATCTCTCAAGCTGCCACTCAAACTTTTCTGAAGCATCAACTTACTAAATCAATAAGGCAGCAATAGATACAGGGGCATCTGCTGTTTGAAACTCCCAGATATTCCATGCTTCTGTGTGTTCCCTCTCAGTACACTGAGAATCATTTTAAAGTAATTACTTAGACTGAAAAAATTTAATTGGACAGTGGTTGTTTTAAAGTCTATAGAGTCCATGGGACAGTACGTATGGGGGATGAAAATACTGAAGGTAACAGTAGAGAGAGAATCTCTTATGGAGAATGCGATTCTCTCAAGAATCACACCACCATTATTACTATTACTTAAACCCCAAATCTATTTTTCCTCTGCCTTTTTTATTACATTTTGTTAGTGATAAACAATATAAACTTAGCATGTAACACATTCAGAGTGCTATATAAACATTCACTAACTCTCACCACTCCAGTCAACTGGGAAATGATCATCTCCCCAGTTTTACAGATAGGGAAGTAGAGGCTCAGAGGCCAACTCAAGTCCCTATAGCAATTTTGGCTAGAGCGAGAATGCTGGGCAATGCTTGTGTCCCATCTAGTCTTATTTCTCCAGACCAGGCTGCTCCCACGCCTTGTTAACCTAGTATATACAGCAAGGGTAGGCAACCTACGGCATGGGTGCTGAAGGCAGCCATAAGCTGATTTTCAGTGGCATTCACCCTGCCCAGGTCCTGGCCACCAGTCCGGGGGGGGCTCTGCATTTTAATTAAATTTTAAATTAAGCTTCTTACACATTTTAAAAGCCTTATTTACTTTACATACAACAATAGTTTAGTTATATATATTAGACTTATAGAAAGAGACCTTCTAAAAATGTTCAAATGTATTACTGGCACGTGAAACCTTAAATTAGAGTGAATAAATGAATATTCGGCACACCACTTCTGAAAGGTTGCCAACCCGATATACAGTTTCGTTTCAGGAAAATGGAGTAAACTGACTTCCTCCTGCATCAGCCTAAAACTGTAGCCCTTATGTGAAAGAGTCAGTGGAGGGATTTTGCTCAAGTTTTATATCCAGGGGTGCACAAACATTTGCTCAAGAGACCATGTATGGAAAACTTCAGTCCCAGAGGGGAATGTCCTGTTGTCATAAATGTTTGAAAACAGATGTGTTAACTATTTATGCTAAATAATCTGTTCCACCTTGTATTTAGCTGACACTTTCCCCAGACCTGAATCATAGAATATCACGGTTGGAAGGGACCTCCGGAGGTCATCTAGTCCAACCCCCTGCTGAAAGCAGGATCAATTTCTAACTAAATCATCCCAGCCAGGGCTTTGTCAAGCCTGACCTTAAAAAGTGTTTCCTAATATCCAACCTAAACTCCCCCACTGCAACTTGAGACCTTGTTCAGTCATCTGGTACCACTGAGAACAGTCTAGATCCATCCTCCTTGGAACCCCCTTTCAGGTAGTTGAAAGCAGCTATCAACTCTCCCCTCATTCTTCTCTTCTGCAGACTAAACAATCCCAGTTACCTCAGCCTCTCTTCATAAGTCATGTGCTCCAGCCAATCATTTTTGTTGCCTTCTGCTGGACTCTTTTCCATTTTTCCACATCCTTCTTGTAGTGTGGGGCCCAAAACTGGACACAGTGCTCCAGATGAGGCTTTACCAATGTCAAATAGAGGGGAAATGATCACGTCCCTCGATCTGCTGGCAATGCCCCTTACTTATACAGCCCAAAATGCCATTTGCCTTCTTAGCAACAAGGACATACTGTTGACTCATATCCAGCTTCTAGTCCACTGTAGGTCCTTTTCTGCAGAACTGCTGCATAGCCATTCAGTACCTAGTCTGTAACAGTGAATGGGATTCTGCACTTATCCTTGCTGAACCTCATCAGGTTTCTTTTGGCTCAATCCTTTAATTTATCTAGGTCCCTCTGTATCTTATCCCTACTCTCCAGCTATCTATCACTTGTCTCAGTTTAGTGTCATCTGCAAACTTGCTGAGAGTGCAGTGCAAGCCATTCTCGTGAAGAAGAGCTCTGTGTAGCTTGAAAGCTTGTCTCTTTCACCAATGGAAGTTTGTCCAAGAAAAGATATTACTCCACCCAGCTTGTCACTGAAAACAGTGTGATACTATCATAGGAACTGGAATGCCTCACAATATCAAAGGAAGACTAGGCTGTATAGAATATAGTATTTACACTAGGGAAATGGGCACTTGTGACATTTGTATAGAAGAGGAGTCAGTCCTTCTGCACACTTATATGCAAATACCATACTCTGAACTAAAGTACCATGTCCTCTCTAAAAGATTACTCATTCCAAAACTCCACCTCTATTAACTTTTTTTGTTACCAAAGCTACTTTCAAGTTGTATTGCAGTTATCTAAGCACCAACGTAGTTGTTAGCACATATACCTGGGCACAGAGTAGGATTAAAGGTTTATCCTTCCAGATATTCAAATTTGTCACATTAAGCATTGATGCAGTAAGCCATTGCTGATATTGCAACTGCTGTCCACAGCTTAGAGCCTGAAGCGCGTCACAGATAAAGAAGGCAAGTAGTAGCACAGTAAAAGAACAAGCATAGGACAAGTTTCAGGAAGCGGTCTGTGCTGCTACCCCCACCAGGTCTAGTGAAGGGTAAGTGGCTGAAGGGACGCAGAGCAGGAAAGGCCATTTTTGGTACCATCTTGTAAGCTGATAATTCTATTTTAAGAGTTTTATTCTATCATGATGTTATTGTCAGAAGATGCTGAAGTTACATAAGAACAGCTTCAATGTCACAGGGCAAATTGGGACTATTACAGGATTTGTCCCTAACATTTATTTACACATCATGACTTACTTTTATAGAGCATCTTTCCTCAAGAAAGCACCAAAAGAGCTTTTCAAATGTAAAATGCACCTATGGTCAGAAAAGTGGGTCTGTAAAAAATGGAAACCTCTGTACTCAATACATTTTGCCTGTCTGTGGGTCTGTAAAAAACGGAAACCTCTGTACTCACTACATTTTGCCTGTCTGTCATTACAAATCATAGCGATTTATTTTTACCGCTTTTCACTCCTGCTGGCTTTGCAAAGCCAACACAATTATGGGAGAACGAGCTAGAATCTAATTCTGGCTCCTGTATCAAACAGAGCTGTTCATTAATTCCAACTGCAGCCTTCATTGCATACAGTAATTTACGAGTAAGAAAGCAAGAGCAGAACTTTTAGATCAGTATGTTTACAAAGCTGGTAGACAGAACACCATATTTTTTAAATTGTCAAACAAAATGTGATTCAGAATCACTGAGAGAGATGGAAGCCCATTGAAGCTATTTTTTCACAGTCACTTTACAGAGCAATTAAAGTATACGTAGGAATCATTCCGATCACCACTGAAATTCTGTGGTAGCTCTTTAACAGCATGCAGAAACACTGTCCAATAGTTTAGGACAGTAAGCAAAGGTGAATATCATATTCCTTTGAAAACACAGGGAAACCTGTGGTAGGCATGATTATAATAATCATGCATGCCGTGTGCATACTCTTACCTGTTATCTACATTTGACTAAAAATAATGAAGAAACCTGTCACTTCTAGGTCACTAGCTCAAATTCAGCCCAAGCGGTTACCTACCCATAGTTGTTAACAGCTAACTGCTTGTTCAATGGCCTATTCCAAAGTCCAACTATTAGTTTAGTGCAGTATAAACATAATGAAAAATCATCACTTCAGTTAGCATCCTATAGGTCAGTATTAGCAGAAAAGCAAAGGACTGAATAGGAATGCAAGATGAACAATTTTCTCTCCTCCTAGAATTGCTCCCCACAGGTGAGGGTTGAAACATAGTTGTGGAGAAAGATTGCACAGAAACTACTCCTAGGGCACATCTTCACTGCAGAGTTAACTCAAGTGATCAGCATCTGGGTTAGCTTAGCCCAGATGTGAGCAACCACACTGCGTAGTCATGTCTGAGTTATTGGTCCACCCTGGTGCACATACCTGTATGAGGCTCTAGGACTTCTGGGGTCATATCACATGGTTCTTAGTGCTACAGTAAGTTGTGCTGCTCTATGATTCTTTCCCAGTGGATTGTGGGAGAGCTTGTCTGTCCCTCTGGGCACACAGGGGAAACTGTAGGACGGCACTGGAGACCTATCAGTACCAGACTGGTTTAGTTTATGCAGTCTCTGAAAAGTGGGTGGATTACCAGCCTGAGTGTAAAATGCACTCAGGCTATATCCTAGGATAGGCCAGCTAGCCTGAATTATAAATAGCACCATACTCGGGCCCAAGGTTGTGTGTTCAAATGAGAGCCAGGTTAGGAACAATACCTGAGCAAGAGCCAGAGTTAATTTTGCAGAGAAGACAAGCCTATAATGTACCAGTTCTGTGGATAAATAGAGGCCAGCCTTTACCTTCCATGCCTGCCAAGCTAGCATGTTTCATGAACCATCTGATATATTCATTACACCTGATAAATTGGTGGCTTTTATTTTTTCACTAGGAAAAAAGCTGCGTTTTTAATACAAGTTGGCTAACGCATACTAAAATCCTAGTCAACATGGTGACTTGTTTTGACATGTGTTAGCTGCTCTATGTCAAACTTGGTGGGGAGGCTGGGGTTTACCTTCACCTGTTAACACATATTAAAACTACAACTTGCTTTGTCCACACTAGGGTTTTAATCATGTATTCATTAATGTGTGAGTCAATATGTGTAAGAGCTCCTAACTATAATGCTGAAACGATATAAAAGGTACATTCCCATTGGGAAATTCCATTTCAGAGAAGGGCGACAGCAAACACTCTCAAGAAAATAGAACACTGTTGCAAAAACGTCCCCTGTTTATTTCGAGTTCTGTCAACAACCAAGTACATATTAGTGACCAAATTCAGCCCTGGCCTAAAGAGGGGCAAAATGAATGAGGTCAACTGATTTATCTCACGGCTGAATCTCACCCTAAAATGTTCCTATCGAATCTGTGGCACACTGGCAGGTTGCCATGATAAACATAGGACACTTGAAAGTAAAAGCGAAATTTTCCTTAAAAATATATATGTACATTTTTTTCCCATTTGGCTCCGTGGTTATATACAAAACAAAGAGCAATAAATAGAAATTCTGTGATTACATTGCTCATAAAAATAAAATTTTGTTTGGATAGGACACATGACACATTTAACAGTTTCTCTTTTTCCACTGCTTATGAAAAATACAGAGAGTGAGAAAATATATGTAACAACATAACCACACTGCTAAGAAAGCTTGACAGCAGAAAGATCTCTTGGATAGATCTTTTTCACTGATTTGACTCATCAATTCTTCTCCGACAGTATGGACAACAGTTATGCTGGAGCACCAGGAGCTCATAATCCTCCGAATGAAACATCTGTGAATTAGGAACAGATTTAGGCATGTCTATTACACTGTTACTGGCTCACATCTAGGAAAAGGAAACTGAGATGGAATGGTTTTGCTAGGGCTCAGAATATCTGATGCTACTGTTACAACAGAGTTAATGTTTCCACAATAACAAGTTATTTAAAGCTGTTTGTAACCGCTCTAATTTGGAATATAAGAGCAAATATTTCATTAAATAAGCATGGAGGCTATGGAAGTCAGTTCACACAACCAGTGAAACCCAAGTGCTCTGTGAGAAAGGAGGGTGGACTTTAGGATGCTCTCTCTCCTACCACATAACCAAAAATAACCAAACTATTGAATATTTTGAAAAAAATATTCCTGTGGTGAGGGAAACTACAATGAAAAAAAAATTTTTTTTACTTGCTGCATGCCCCCACTAAACCAGGCTATAAGGTTAGAAAGGCAGAGGAAAAAAAAATCAGTGTTTCCCTTCTTTTAGTTCACTTTAGGACTGCTTGAGTGGCTACAATTCTGTCACCCCTGCAAAGTCCCCAAATACTTCATTCTACAATCTCAGCTTGCACTAGCTATTCTGAAGCCAGCCCTTCTGGCAAGGCCTATCATCTCTGTATGTAACACAGGGTATTTTGATCTCTTTATTTACTATTCAGGACTTCAGAGCATATATATCGAGGATTAGAAATTAACGTATCAGGGTCATTACAATTTGTTTCTCACTAGGAACAAGTTTTTAAAGACCCCAATGAAAATGTTTTACTTATACCTGAAAGCATGTTGGACACATGGTAATAGAAGCATCTGGTAGCAGGGACCGGAAGTACTGCCACTGTAATGGCTTTGGCCAGCGTTTAATCAGGACATCCCTCCGGCTCATTGACCGGAGAACTGCACGATTCACTATCACAGGAACAAATTCTGAGCCTCCTTGCTGCAGCGTTTAAAAAAGAATGAAGCTTAACAATTTCAAAGCATTTTAAAGATGACATAAATATAAAGAGTGGCGTGTTATTACTCAGTAGGAAGCGCTAACACAGAATAGATATGGATTCTGCTCCCACTGAAGTCAATGGCAGTTTTGTCACTGTCCTCAGTGGGAGTAAGCCAGGTGTGAGCAAGGTATTTTCACTGCGCTTCACTCATTCCCATTAACACAATTCTTTATTTAAAACAAAAAAAAGCCATTTACAAAAACTTCCCTGAAAATGCCTATTTTTAACTGAACCCACCCAGACCCCGAGCTGTGTAGGGGACAGTCCCCCTGCTGCTTGCTGGGAACACCAGAGTCCAGTTGGACTTACTCGTGCCCCAGCCATCTGAAACTGGGGTATAAAGAAACTCCTGGGAGGAGTCAACCAGAAACTCAGGCTGGGAGAAACAGAGATAAAGAAGCTGAACAGGGACATTATGTGCACAGATAACACCAAGGGCCCAGTGCTGTCTACAGCTTTTTCTCCAGACATTCGCTCCCATGCTGACTGGCTGTTTGCTCCACCTCTATTGAGTTTCTTTGCCTCACTCCACCTACTCTTAATACTGCTCCCTCTTCTCCTTCCTCCATTCCTCTTATCCCTCCCCTGCCCCTTTACATCCCCTCTCTGCAATGTCTCTTCTCCCTTTCTTTGCCTCATCTCAATCTCTTCCCAACAAATGCCAATCCAAATAAATACACCTCTACCCCGATATAACGCGACCCGATATAACACGAATTCAGATATAATGCAGTAAAGCAGTACTCCAGGGGGAGGGAGGGTGCGCACTCCAGCAGATCAAAGCAAGTTCGATATAACGTGGTAAGACTTTTTGGCTCCCGAGGACAGCGTTATATTGGGTTAGAGGTGTAATAAGGATATAAAAATATTGTGGAACTAAAATGGTATTTATGGACTATCACACTGATCATCTGCTCACGTTATATTCTTTCCCCTGCATCTTCATCTGTCTGGTCTGTTTAGACTGCAAGCTCTTCAAGGCAGTATCTATTACTTACATTTGTAAAAACATGTAACACAATGGAGCCCTGATGTTGTTTAGGGCTCCCTAGGCACTAATATAATACAAATAATAATAGTAATAATACCACCTGGCCTTATTTAACAATCTTGGCCAGCTGATGTTCTCTGTTACATCAGTGTAAATTCAGAGTAACTACTGTTTTCAGATTTACAGTATGGTAAAAAGGAACATGGACTGCCTATATATGAATATCCTGCTCATTTTATATCCTGGATGTCTTGCTTAGAGGCTCTCTCGGGCATGTTTATATCTCTGTGTTATGTAAATCCTCTACTATGAAAAAAGTAAAGGGCTGTTCAAACTAACTTCAGAGTTTGATTTTTTAAATCATGCCACATAACTGCAGCATGCAGAAAACATAGTAATTTTTAAATCTGTTTCTGCAGTGGGTGGGTAGGCACCTCAGAAGTCTATTCTTCCATTGATGATGATGAAGCCAGAGAGAAACAGTTTTCTTGAAAAAGACATTCAGATAGAATAAGTGGTTCTCCAGGTTTTTCTTTTCTGTGGACTCATCACTTTGTATGAGAAAGATGCCATTCTCCCTCAACTGCTGCTCCTAGCCTCTCAGTCACCCACTTTCCTCCATTTCTTGTGGGGGGTCTGCAGAACATATTAACACTTCGTAAAGGAATCGGAGAGGCTGTGATCTGTCGAGACCTGCTTCTGATCACTAAATGGTGACAAAGAAGGAACTGTGGATGCCAGCTCAAAAGGAGATGTGATAGCATGGCAAGAACATTTGCAGGTCGAGTCACCCTGGGTTTACTTTCTCTTCAACAATCTTCAGCCTCAAGGGCAGCAACATTTGAAAACCCAAATGATGTATCCTCACCTCAAAACTCAGTTTTGCTGTAAAGGGATCATCCTCTTCAATAATGTCTGTGTTGTCATCAAATCTCAGCGTCTGCGCTCCTAGAGACGTTTGTTACGGAACAAACAAGAACTCCAACAAAATCAAATCCTTTTACCTTAGCACTTGTCTTATGGCTTGGTCGTAGGGCTCTCACTCCTTGCTTCACCCAATGCCCATCATGTCAGGCAAATAGAGTACTCAGATAAAACTGGAGTAATCTCTAGATTATATTAGAAAGTGCTGCAGAAGCAGCTTAGTCTGGCCCAGGAAGACTGGAGTACCACACCTCACTATGCAGCAATTGCCGTGGAACGGCAGAGCTTAAAACCACCAAGTTACTAGCAGTAACTAATTTACATAAACGCATGTGACCTTAGTAGTAGCCTCATCCTCCATTTCCCCACCCTCTCATAAACATTGAACACCTCACTTTGGGCAATCTTTTTTAAAGCTCTCTGAGGCAAAGACCATATTGTCTTGTGTAACTGTATTTCATCTGTTACTATCAGGCCCCAAGAACAATTGGCACCATTGTGTGCCACAGCAATATAAAATGCTAGGATTCTATAAAATAGACAACAACAATAATGACAGGCTTCAAAGGGGGCCCAATCCAGTTCTTCCTTAGCAAGAAAGATAGAAAGCTGTGATACAAGAGGAGAATAATGGATAGCCAAAATACCTCCCATCCTTTATAGAAAGTAGAAGAGAATTACAGGAAAACAAGTGAACTGTATTATTTTTTAACCTAAAAATTCTTGACAAGATTATGAAACTGACTTTTCTAAAGAAATCCTTTAAAAATTACTAGGATTGGTTAATAATCCTGTACTTTTTTAGTTGCTACAGCAATTGAAAAAGAAAACACACAATGGAATTGTACCCACTTACGTCAACAATGAATCTGTCCCCTAGTCATAAAAGTAGCAGATTAAAATGCAACAAAAGTATAACAGATCCAAAAAACCCCCACAACTCACAACCAAAAACTCTGTCTTCCAAACTGCCGCTCTTTCCCTAAGAAAACCAGAGTGTGTTCTGGATTGAAAGGATACCATCACTTGCCATCTCTTGCCATTTATCTTCTCTCTTCTTTAATCTTGGTGCTTCCAGATCAATAAGAGCTACAGCTTCTTCATCAGTGATCCCTTCTTCCAAATAAAACTCCACCAGATGCAATACTTCTAAAGGACACAAATGAAAAAGGAGAGAGCAGTTACCCGCAAGAACTCAGAATATCTATAGCAGGCCTTGCCTAAGTCTTTTAAAGATTTACGTGTCCTCAGATCTCTACAGTGGCATTCTTCCACCTCCACACTCTCATTATTCAACTTAATATATCATATCCAGAAAATAAATCTTTTTAAAGGATGGATTTTGGGTTAATAAAGTGCCTCATATCTTCTTGGTGCCTCACCACGAAGTAATACATTCAATACTGCCAGGACTTTGACATCAGAAGCAAAACAGTGGCCATTTTGCAGCAAAAAATCTCACACAGTCTTGGACACCAGAATGTGTTCTATTCAGAAAGCGACTAATTGCCTAGCAAACTGGTGTTCTGATCCACCAACAAAATGCATCATCTCTGGGGTGGGATGTGGCACTAGTTCAGTGCCAGCAACACTAAAGAAAAAAAAAATATTTCTCCGAGTGACACTACACAGGACACTCCATGCATCTGAAGAAGTAGGTTTTTTTCCCATGAAAGTTTATGCCCAAACAAATCTGTTAGTCTTTAACGTGACACTGGACTCCTTGTTGTTTTTACACAGGAAATGTTAGGGTTAGCAGCATTTATTGGGCACCAACCTACTGATTAAATATTGATAATGTACAGTTAACACCAACTAACTGAGCCTTTGGAGAAAGCTCAGATTTATCTGCATAGAAAGTACAACCAATTTTTATTTTCCAACGCACCGTAAGATGAAGCAGAGAAGACGAAGGGCTGTCTGCAGTTAATGCATACATTCCCCAGATTATTTAGCAAGGGGTTGTTGGTGGAGCACCTATAACACAAGGGCACAAGCTCCTGCAAAGACACACACACAAAGCTGCGTAATGCAAACAGACCATTCTGAACACACAGGGTCTTATTACACACTGCACTGCTCCAGTTTTACACCGAGTTCACATAGCAGCAAAAAACTGGAGTAACACAATGGTGAAATCAAGCCTTTTAACTTTTGCAAATATTTTTCCTGCTCTCAATAAAACTACAAGTTTTCCCATTAAAAATAGCTGTTTTACCACTCTTCTGTTGCAATTTTGTTTGCTTCTGCTGCAGCAGAGTCCTGGGCCACATACACATTGCCAAAACGATGAATAAAGGTTACTGAAGCAATTCCTTTTGCTCAGAAGTTCAATCAAATTTAGGTCCTTTGATTCATGCATTTCTGTTTTCTCTAAACTGCACAATTATCGTAGGCAGCTCTATCGATTTCAGTGGTCTTTCTGTGTTTATATTATTGCAGATGGCAAGATGCGTGTTCATTTGCAGTTAAGCATTTTCACAGTACAATTTGTTTTAGTGAGCACCCCATCAAAAACAGTTTTATAGAACACTGCACTAACACTTCACCTAAGAAAAAAAAAAGCATGTTTTAAAGCAAGATTTGAGGAAGGAAAGCCATTCAAAGGGTTGGAGAAAGGGAGCTCTAGTAGTTGGGGCAAGCACAAGTGATCTCCAACTGTAGACGGACACAGAGAAAGACCCAAGTAAACACTCTGTGGAGTAAGTGCATATGGAATTGAGGGATGGTGCAGCTTGAAGGAACAGAGTGAGTAGACAGGGAAATAGAGGGATATGAGATCAGAGAGTGAAGCAGGAACTTGTCCATACAGAGAGGTCTCATTTTCATTCCGAATGAAGAGGGAGAGAAAGTCTTGACATGGCGAATAATGGTGAGAGGATTTTGTTTCCTGCAGAAATGTAATTACCGCAAATCTGTGCAAAATCCATTTTAAGCATCTTTGTGCATATGACAAAGTAGCCTCTTGTATCAGGTCAAATACTAATAATTAAAATAATAGATATCAGAACTTACTTCACTGTCATGGAATGGCTTGGATCGGATTGTCAGGCTGCCCAGTTCAATTGATTTTTGAAATCTAGCTGGGATCTGCAGTCCCTGCAACTTTTCATAGGCATGACGAGCCAATTTATATGCACCCAAAGCTTTACTCTGCTTTGCTAGTGCAAATAATGTATTGCTATAATCAAATTAAAGAACAAACATATATGTAGCATTCAGGAAAAACCACAGTTACTTTTAATCAGAGAAGTTATGCACGCAAGCACAACAAATGTCAATACTTTAAAAGGCCTTAACTAAAGAAATCTGTTCACATAAATGTGTTTACATAAACAAAATGTGAGAGGACTGCTCAAATACCAAAGTGGATGATTTTTAGAGAGATAAGGAACTGGCCCATGGACAATACAGCTTCAGGTAATATTCTGACCCCACCAACATTAATGCTTGTAAGGACCATCCCCCATGCCGATAATCTGAAACATCAGAATCCTGTTGGCACCATGTGGATATTTCAGATCCCATGGCACTATTCCAGGAACTTTCTCCCATGTCTTATATCAAAATGTCTCCTCCCCTTTATCAGTGTGCACCCTAGGGGGGAACAAATAAGCAAAGACGTATGGATAAAACACTCTAAATTCTAAGTACTTTGGGAGTAATACTGTTCTACATCGTTTATAGATGAGAAAAGAGAGACACAGGGAAAGAAAAAGACTTATCCAAGGTTACAAAGCAAGCAGATGGAAAAGACAAGTGGAACCCAGGTGTCCTGAGTCCCACTTAACTGCCCTGACTCCTTTTAACTGCTATTGTCCAGTTCAGTGGGACTCATATGTAGTTTGTGAAGGACTTTGAAGAGATGCAGCATATCAATGTTAATGAAACCATGAAAAAATTGGTCTTGTACATGGCACACAGCTACATGAGACCTGAAAATGAGAACCAGAATCTACCATTTAGAAACACACAGCTACATTAGCCTGAGGAGAATCAGAATCTATCAGTTAGAAGCAACAACATTCACAGTTTCTCTCCAATGTCTTTCAACCTATGGCTACTGCCCTGTCAATATTTACAGCCACACATCTTGTTTGGAGACTGGCATCTTGGAAGGGGCTCCTCTTACAAAGGTGAGCAACATGTTTCATAGTTTATGATAGCCTCTTCTAATGTATGCACGTATGGCTAGATGTGCCTAAGTCTGTGATAGTTTTGAGGTGTTTATCATCATCTCAGGGATTAAAGACAGCCTCACATTTATTTTCTCTAATAGATGAATAGCATGGGAACCCCTAAAACCAGGAACTAGAGTACCCTAATAGTAAGACTATACACCACTAATTGGTGCCAAGGATTCCCTTCAATTCATATAATTTTTGAATTTTGCTTTTCATTGCAAGGATACACTTTAGAGATGCCCAACGGAGTCTCCTTGGTTAGGCTGTGAAGTAGAAACCTGGAAATATTGAAGAGTGTTTCAGGCAAATGGAAACTGAAGGGCTCTTCCTGTGGTAAAAAGAACATTAAAAAATTTCTAAGCTAGAAAAACAACACTTCATTATCACTAAGGTTACTTCCATCATCTCTGACACTACACTGTGCTTTTCACACAGCCACAACAATGGGAGAGATGGAGAAAAGAGAGCACTTGGATTTTGCATGCCTCTCTTGCCAAAGCTCATCTCTGCCACTGAAGAAAAAAGGGAAGGGCTTCACCTAGTAAAGGGAAAGCACTTAAAGGATAATCCAGTTCCAACCTCCTCCACAGGAGTAGTGGGCCCAGAGCACAGTGGAACCAGTATGCAGATGGGGTGGTGAAGGAAAGCCTTCAAGTCCACATCCACTATGTGCTGCAAAGCATAGCTCTGCAGAGGCTCTTTCTGTGTCACAGAAAGGTGGTTTTAGGGGTGCAATGGTGGTAGGTCCAGTACAGTGCAACACAGGGCAGAAAAACAAACAAACAAACAAAACCAAAATTAGATAATTGCAGTGACATCAGCCTCCATTCAATATTTAGTTTAAAAGTAATTAATTGTTTCTAATTATTCCTGAATTATTTGCAGAAAATGTGCCAGCTAAACGAACAATACAACTGCTAGTGAAAATATCTTACAGTGTATCTGTGAATAGAGTGATAAACATGATAAAGTTCTGCCAAGTGCTGGAAGTGGTGAAACTTCTGTAACATTTCAGTCTTCTGCTGTTCGTTCTCTGTGGGAGGGAAAGTCATTACACCTCTGGTCATTCTATACTAAAACATAAAAGTATTACTCAGCTAGAAAGATCACAATACAACATGGTTGCAGCGTTACCACTTCCAGTAGATTAATATACCTGACCAAGTGTGCTAGAAAATACGGGTTATGTAATTTTGCCATTTTATGTGCAATTTTCTGCTTTAACATAAAGCATATTAAGATGCAGGATAGTATGGCATGTGGTTTTAACACAGCCAGAGGTTAATGGCTTAGCTAGAGGTGGAACATATTAGCCTTCCACCACTAGAAACCTGATCCACATCTTTTGAGGATAAAGTAAAATGAGTTTCATGTCATTCCTTTTATCCACATTAACACATTACTAAGCAATCAAACCATTTGCAGTGTTTGCACAGTGTATGAAGAGCTATAGATCAGCACTATCATGCATTAGCAAAACTGAAGTGATGCTTACACAGTGCAAGGCACTAGGCCATCAATCTCTTTTTTCCATTATCACTCATCTACATCTCATCTCCACTGGCTTCACCTCTCCTCCAGTGCAATTGATTTAGAAGCCAGTGCAATTGATTTAGAAGCAGAGAACTAATGAACACTAACTTTTTTCTTTGGCTGGCTAAAATAATTCATGAAGTGTCTCCCCAGTTAATCTCATCCACATTTAAATATTAGGAGTAGCCTACACTATAGGATCATGTTTTATTATTATTTAGCCCTCAAGTCATCACTTTATCCAAGGTGTGCGGCGCAGGAAAGGGGCTAGGGGATATATTGTGGAATTAGGAGACATGGTTGTGACTCCATTTTGATTTAAAAATGAGACTTATGTTGATTTTTTATGAGCACATAAAGACTAGAGAGATAGAATTACAGCACGATATAATGTTGGCTTACAATACAGTGCAGTATATAAGTATTAGTATCTAGCACAATTAATGAGTGAGCAAGAGGTTTTAATTAAGCCATCACGGTTCATTCAATGTTTATCTGCATGCATGAGCAGGTAACAAATTTGAACTTGCCTGTGTTTACTTACCTTGGGCTATATCTAAACACTGCATGGAGAGCATCCAGTAATAATACGCTGCATCATTAAATCGGCTTTCTACCACAGCATTGTGAGTTAGCTGCTCCAGCACTTTTACGGCCTCACTCTGTCTGCCAGCCTTGTGGAATGCTACAAAGGAGACCAAAACAAAGATGATTTTACGGTGTGATTATATCAATTAACTGAAATTATTTTCTTAAATTAATAACAGGATATTCATCAAAGCTGGAACAGGATGAAAAGGACTACACTCCTATCTGTCTATTTTTGAAAGTGGTGACACTAATGGAAAATAGAAGTATCAGCAGGTACTTTGTGGCTTTTGTATTGTGTCAGGACACAATATAGGAAATACAAGTACCATGTACATAAGTAGTGCCAGGCTAGTTGCTTTTTTTTTTTTTTTTTTTTAATTTGCACAGAGAAAAATCATCATCTTGATGATCAGACATTTGTGAATAGGGGAAACTACTGAACACTGTGGGATCAAGTCAAAATTCAAGGCCTGGTCTACACCTAAAAATTAGATCGACCTACCTGTTTAGGACTGTGAAAAATTTTACATCCTCTTTGATGTACTTAGGTTGAAGAATTTTCCCATCAAACTAGCTACCACCTTTCGGAGAGGTGGATTAACTACACTAATGGAAAAACCTCTTCAGTAGATGTAGAAAATGTGCTGCTGTAGCCACTAAAGTACACACATAACTTAAGGTATTATTTCAAGACAGCACTTTTACAATGATCAATACTGTAGTATCAAAGAATCTTGAGAGGCAGAAAAACCACAGTATATATTATTTATTAATAGGATTTCTTTACATTGGCTCCTGTGCAGAAACTGAAGTTCAGTCCTGAATTCCCACTTGGTAAATGTATATTTTACAAATACTACATGCAGATAATATTTTATGATAGAAATCCGTAAGAAGCAAGGAATTTCATAAGCAAGGCCGATGCTCCATCTTGTATGAACTACATACTGCCTAAATATAAAGGCCAGCCTCACCGCTTCTTTTGGTGTTTGTTCAGTGTCCAGTACATTTTGGATGCCACTTTAAAGGAAAACACTGATAATAACACAGTGTATATAGTGTATCAGATTGCTTTTCAAAACACTTGCTATACTCAAGCACAGAGTGGGAAAGAAAATCCAGAATTATAACCTTTTTTATAGATGCTATTGCTTTTGTTAAGTTTGTTATATTTCCTTACCAAATAAATTAAGACCTCTCTGATAACCAGAATATAACCTCCTGTGATCAGCAAGAACACATGTATTCTCCAGTTATCTCACCCTTTAAATGGTTTGTGTTGTACAGATTGACAGTTCTCCAGGGCAGAGATTGCATTTTCAGCTTTGGAAAATGCTTAGCACGTTTTGCATGCTACCAGCATATAAATCATGTACAGTCCTACCTTTTTGGGCCTCTTCAAATCTATCATTCTCTGCCAGCCACTGAGCATAAGGGACATAGACATCATCTTTAAATTCAGGATGTTTTTCACTCAAAGAAAAGGCCTACGATACAGAAAAAATTCATTAATAAAATATTGCATGGTTTAAGGTAGTTCAGAACACTGCATGAGATAAATCCTTTAGTTAAAATAAAATTTACAATATAAATATCATTTATACAGAAGTATGAAAATTCCAACCAGTGTTTTCTCCAGGAAACTCAAAACTAATGTATTTTAAAAGAAAGGCAATCAACATCTGTGAAGAAGCAGCTATACTTAGTCCTGTTTCTGAACTGCAAAAAGCTGTGGAAAACCTGGAAACAATCAATTATTTAGGGGATAGAGTAGGTTTCACAGCACAATACAATGTATTTATTTTTATTGAATATATTTTCTAAAAAAGCAGTATTGACACGTGCACTGAACAATCACAGATTAAGCATAAAATTTTCAAAAGCACCTATGTGACTTAAGTGTCTAAGTCCCACTGAGTGTTTCAGTGGGATTTAAGTGCCTACATTTCTTACGGTAAAATTTTCAAAAGCACCTAACAGCCTAAATCCAGCATATACTTCATGTTAAAAACAAACAAACCCATAACTAAAAACAAGACTGCCAGTACAAACCACGGCCCCCAATCCTGCAATGCATGTGTGTAGGCAGACCCCTGTAACCAAGTGTTGTCCTAATGAAGTTAGCTGGGTTTTGCCTAAATATAAATCTGATTATAGGATCAAAAGTCCTCACCAGGAAAGTGTGAATTCACCAGATCCAGAGTATACATAGGAAATTTCACTGAAATGGCACTTTCAAATTACTAAAACAACACAGCCCAAAATAAAAATCCACATTGTGAAAGTTCAAAAGGACATTCTTTAAAAACTGGAAGTCAAATCATACTGAGGAAAACAGACAGGAGCATATACTCTGCCAAGTTAAGTGTGAAAGTTTAATTAGGCAGACCAAAAAAGAATTTGAAGAGCAACTAGCAAAAGACACAAAACTAATTGCAAACAATTTTTGTAAGCATGTCAGAACCAGGAACTCTACTAAACAATCAGTGAGGCCAAATATAAGTGTTAAAGGAGCACTCAAGGAAGACAAGGCCATTTTGGAGAAGCTAAATGAATTCTTTGCATCGGTCTTCACCGCAGAGGATGAGAGATTCCCGTACCTAAGCCACTCTTCTTAGTTGACAAATCTGAGGAAATGGCCCAGACTGAGGTATCAATAAAGATAGTTTTGAAACAACTGATAAATTAAAGTCATCAGGACAAAAAAGTCATCATCCAAGATTTCTGAAGGAACTCAAATATGAAATTGCAGAATTACTACAGTAGCACCTCAAAGTTATGGACGCCTCAGGGCAGCGAGGCAGCTTCCTTCCCTGGCCTGGACAAGTTTGTGTCCCCCTCTGGCTAGGGTAAAGGGGGTGGTGAAATAGCAGGTTCCCCTCCCAGCAGGGAGGTGTGTGTTGAAAATAGCGCCCCTCCTCCTTCCAGCACCCCGGCTTACAGGAAAGCAGCACAGACCCCAGTGCTGCTCCTACTCTGGTTGCCTTGGTTTGACAGCGGGGGCACACAGCTTTGCCTACTAATCTCAGTATCTTCACTTCCTAGCTGTATGTGGGTTGTGGGTCCCTCACACATGGTGGAGTAGCGGTGGGGACAGGCAGCCCAGATGTGCCTACCTTTAAGATGCAATACAGGCACAGTACTTGCTTCCCACCCACCCCTCTTTGGTCTCTGCTGCTGCCTGATTCGTTCCAGTTTCACATGGTGTCCGGTCGATCCCTCAGTCTGTAACTCCGGTGTTTGTATCTTTGAGGTTCTACTGTAACTGTTGTACATAACCTATTGCTTAAAACAGCCTCTGTACCAAATGACTGGAGGATAGCTAATGTAACGTTGATTTTTAAAAAACAGACCAGAGGCAATCCAGGCAATTACAGGCCAGTAAGCCTAACTTCAGTACCAGGCAAACTCGCTGAAACTACAGTAAAGAACAGAATTATCAGAGACACTGATGAACACAGTATGTTGGTAAAAAGTCAACACAGCTTTTGTAAAAGGAAATAATGCCTCACCAATCTTTCAGAATTCTTTGAGGGGCTCAACAAACATGTGGACAAGGGTAATCCAGTGAAAATAGTTTACTTCAACTTTCTGAAAGCTTTTGACAATGTCCTTCACCAAAGGCTCTCAAGCAAAGTAAGCAGTCATGAGATAAAAGGGAAGGTCTTGTAGTAACTGGTCAAAAGATAGGACTAAATGGACAGTTTTTACAATGAAGAGAGGTAAATAGCAGGGTCACCTAGGGATCTGTACTGAGACCAGTGCTGTTCAACATACTCATAAATGATCTGGGAAAGGGAGGTAAATAGTGATTTGGTAAAGCTTGCAGATTATACAAAATTACTCAAAATAGTTAAGTTCAAAGCCGACTGAGAAGAGTTACAAAGGGATCTCACGAAACTGCGTAACTGGGCACCGAAATGGCAGATGAAATTCAATGCTGATAAGTGCAAAGCAATGCACACTGGAAAAAACATAATCCCAATTATACATACAAAATGATAGGGTCTGAATTAGCTGTTATCACTCAAGAAACATCTTGGAGTCATCGTGGATGGTTCTCTGAAAACATCTGCTCAATGTGCAGCAGCAGTCAAACAAAACTAACAATGTGAGGAATCAATAGGAAAAGGATAGATAATAAGACAGAAAATATCATAATGCCATTATATAAATCCATGGCATGCCAAATCTTGAATACTTCATGCAGGCTGGGTCACCCCATCTCATAAAAGATACTAGAATTGGAAAAAGTACAGATAAGGGCAACAAAAACAAGTAAGGGTATGGAACAGCTTCCACATGAGGAGAGATTAAACAGACTGGGACTGTTCCTCTTAGAAAAGAGATGACTAAGGGGGACTATGAAGAGGTCTACACAATCATGAATGATGTGAAGAAAGAAAAATTAATAGGCAAGTTAAAAAACAAAACACGAGGAAGTACTTCTTTACGCAACGCACAGTCAACCTGTGGAACTCATTGCCAGGGGATGCTGGGAAGGTCAAAAGTACAACTGGGTTCAAAAAAGAATTAGATACATTTATGGAAGATAGATCCATCAATGGCTAGTAGCCAAGATGGACAAGGATGCAACCCCATGCTCTAGGTGCCCCTAAGCCTCTGACTGCCAGAAGCATGGACTGGATGACAGAAGTGGATAACTCAATAATTGCCCTGTTCTGTTCATTCCCTCTGAAGCATCTGGCACTGGCTACTGTCAGAATACAGGATACTAGGCTAGCTGGACCACTGGTCTGTCCCAGTATGGCCATTCTGATGTTCCTCATGTTAAAGATTTCATTATTCTCCTTGAATTGTCATGCATTTGTCTCACAATTTTGTGTCATGTATTGCATATCACATTTACAAAACAGACATCTATGCTTAAATATTAGTCAAATACCCACAGAGACCCTTATCAGCAGGTAAGGTATTAGTCTCATCCTGATTTTACAGACGAAAAAAAGAGTGAAGCACAAAGGATTTAAGCCCTATGTTTTCAAGAGTGGTGAATAATTTTTGGTGCCCATCTTGATATTTATAGCCTGATTGTAAAAGGCACTGAGCACCCAAAACTTCAGCTGAAGTGGGTACTCGACAGCCCTGAAAATCAGGCCAAAAGAATCTCAAACAAGACACCCAGAAGTAGGGACCACTTTTGATAACCCAAGTCCAAGTGATTTGCTCAAGATCAGGTTGAAAGTCTGTGGAAGAGCATGGAAAAGAACCCAGTGTCCCAATTCATAGACTCATAGACTTTAAGGTCAGAAGGGACCACTATGATCATCTAGTCTGACCTGCACAATGCAGGCCACAGAATCTTACCTACTCCAGTAACAAAGCCCTAACCTATGTCTGAGTTACTGAATTCCTCAAATCATGGTTTAAAGACCTCAAGGCGCAGAGAATCCTCCAGCAAGTGACCCATACCCCACGCTGCTTGTCCACTGTCCCAATTCCTTGTCGTGTGCTCCAATCACCACACCATTTTCATTACTGAAACACTAGAGAAGAATTATTTTAAAGTAAGATTTTTAACTGTGCTTATTTAGGTTATGAAAGAGTTAAAAAGAGTGGAAGGAAACCCTGTAGCTGATGATGTATGAAACTAATGTTTTCATAGCTCACTCTCCTAAAAATACCACATTAGCGTATTTTACAATGTAGCTTACCAAATACTGAGTAAGCTGTATATAAACCTTTAAGACCAGATGCATTCAGAGGCAATATGAAATAGCAATTCTAAACATCTAAGCTTGGATATCAGGATATTCTTACTTCTTCCCAATGCTGAGTTTCCACATGGAGATGTACCAGGGCCTTTAGGTCACCTATCTTCATGTAGGTTTCTGCTGCATAACCATGGTTGTCAAGTCTCTTAAAATAGTAGGCACATTTTGACAAAGGTTCACGCTCAGCTTTATCCAGTTTCCGAGCTATATCAATTAACCTAGAGACAGCAAAAGAAATGCAGTTGCTGTAGTAGCAGCATTTCTCTCTACATACTTACTACATTGAAAAAAACTGAAATATTTCAATAGGTTATCATTTAAAAGTTACCATATTGATGATATTATACTATGAACTTATTGGGAAGCATTCAATCGGTGTTCAAAAGGCTTTGCAAACACAAGACCAATTCCTGCAACAGTGTGTAATTCCTTACTTCTGTGAAAAGTGACTTCAATTGGACTAGACTACTCCATCACACAGTCATATGAATTGGGGTTGTGGAACCAGGTCCTATACAAACCTCAAAAAACATCCAAATCAGTATGCAATCAATATTACCCCCATTTTACAGATGGATAAAGAGAGAAACAGGAAGGTTAAGTGACTTGTCCAAGATCACAAAGCAAATCAGCAGCAGAGCTAGGACTAGAACCCAGGGGTGAAATCCTGGCTCCACTGAAGTCAACAGGATTTTTGCCACTGACTTCAAAAGGAGGCAGGATTTTACCCCAGGAGTTCTAAGTCCTAGATTATTATCCCTTCATAGTTTAAAATAAAAGAAAGAGGCAAGTTCACATGAGTAGTTGTGCGCTACTATGAAGGTTATTCTGAAGAGACCCAGGATGTGCACATTTGGGAACAGTCTCATCTCACAGATAAATCCTTGCATATCCCTGCACTGTTTTATCCACTCATTTTGTAATGTATCCATGTACTTACCCTCTACACCCAAATAACTTTTCTAACATAGTGGAAGTTCATCTACTATAACTATAGGATAGGTAAAAAGAACAGGAGTACTTGTGGCACCTTAGAGACTAACAAATTTATGCGAGCATAAGCTTTCGTGGGCTATAGCCCACTTCATCGATGGGGGAGCCATGGCCATCGATCCAGCGCCATGAGGACGGGAGGTAAGCCGAAATAAGATACGCAACTTCAGCTACGGGAATAGTGTAACTGAAGTTGACGTATCTTACATGAAGCCCCTCCTCAGTGTAGACCAGCCCTAAGATTCTGCAGAATGCACTAAACTTCACATTAGACACTGTGATCTGTATCTCTGAGACAGAGCCAAAACATACATATCAACCCAGCCATGGTCTCCACTGATTTCTATGGCCTTCATGTGTTCGCCTGCAGAAATGTACATCTCCACTGCTGCTTTTGGTTCATTGATATTCTTGGCCCAGTCTGCTTGTTTTGTGATTAGCATCTTAGTGTCTTTGGGATCTCCAGACCCAAGGAAATCCTAAGGAAGTACAACAGATAACATTCTGGATTAAGCTTTCTGTAGCAAACATTGTGTTATGGTCCTAATTCTAAAGCATGTTAAGCAAAAATAACTTGGTATGGAAAAAACAAAAATTTAACACAACTTTGCCTCCTCAGCTAAAAATCACAGTACACAGAGCGCTAGGCACATATGTGAAGGCAGGAATGATTAATCATTAACTAATGCACTTGAGACTGCATAAAACAAGTGAAGATACATCTCTAGTCCCAGTCAGATTCAAATCAGAGAAGATGGGACACCCTGGGAAGACCAAAGGAAGGATTATATAGAACTGTGCCTCTGTTCAGAGGTACTATATATACACCCATTTGCTTTCAGGGAAAGTTCTCTCACTCTGCTGACCGACCTTCCTCAGTGAAGGAGACATAAAATTTGATTTTTGCCTGTTCTTCAGGAACCTGCCAGAGAGACTCAAAAAGAAGTAGTATTGCTCTCAAAACAGTTCAGTCAGGTCAAATCCAAGAGTTCCCAAAGTCTCCTTTGCTGGCCATGAAGGCATACTTTAATTCTGTTGGATTAGTAATGGCACATCATCTTAATCACAGGTGCTTAGCCTCAGGATGACCAGTCACAAAGCCATCAGAGGTTGGAATCTTCTCTTCAACAAATATAATTGATAATCTTGCAATGACATACAATATTTAATGATGACCTTTTACAAGGACAGCATTTCAACTGCTCATAAATTAGTTGGGACTCTGAAATACTGGTCTAGTTGAATCTCTTACATAATAATGCAAATGCCATCTCTAGATACTACAAATAGATAATATGATGATGACCACTCTAGAAATACTTATGATTGATTGACGAATCTCCTCTGCTAGGAATAAAGTCCAGGCACCAGGACCCTTTACAACAACATTTGTTGAAATTAATGTGCCACATAAAGCATACCTAAACATTGCAAGACAGATTAAGGCAACTTCTGGCTGTTAACAAAATAGGCTACTGTATATTACAACAGCCCTCTAGTAATCATAAATATCACTTGATATGTAAAAAAATTAGGAGCATGTAGGTGCGCAAGGAAGGAGGAGAAAAGACAAAAAACAATCCTCTGGCAGATCCTGAGGCAATGGAAAATCTGAACCACCAAAGGAGAACTTTACCAGAGTCAGAAGACCAACTAAGTATCTTTCCTGAGCAAGCCATCCAAAAGGGGCAGAATTATGATTTTTATATAATATTTTTGCATGTGGAACACAGGCCAGTAAGATTTTGCACAAATTGATTCTGCTGAAGATAAAGAGCTACAAAGATTACTTGATCTTGTTTGAATATTAAAAAGCCAAAGCACAGAAATGAGTAAAACAATATTTTGTCCTGTATATTTTGAGTTCTAGCTCAGATCACTGAACTATATTAGAAACATAAAGTTTAGTTTCCTGAGCTGAAGTTAATTATTTATGAATTTTCAGTAATTTGTGATCTGACATTCTGACAAAATGCCTATAGCCACATTTTCAAAAGTTTTCCTGAATTCCACCCATAATACTGGTTTTCTAGCTGTAGGCAGTCAGTGGTCATTTCCAGCCATAAGGAGCCAGACCCTACAAATGCTTAATAATGGCAGGCATAAAAATCACATTTCCATGGATGGCAAGCAAGGAAGTTCTCCATTCAGAGCCCTCGTCTTTGTACCATCATCTATGGGCTTTCTTCATATGCTGTTAAGTACATTTATTTTCCTCTACGTGGAATTACTCTTGATAGGAGGGACAAGACTTTTTATTCTATACTAGTTAAGCGGCCAAGAATCAAAAAGATTCATAGGAGCAGCGATGGGAAACTTTTAGTCTATGAATTAGATTTGTTTCTGAAGAGCCAAAACTGCAGCCAAAAATAGTGACAGTCAGACTTCCATGAGCAAAGCCCTACACAGTGTTTTAGCGTAGACTCCATAATCTGTTACAGAGAAAAAATTTTTCCATGAGCTTCATATAGTTTATGTGTGTGTCATAGTAAAGTCTTTGTCCTGTGGTGTACACAATGAGGCTGTGATGAGTGACGAATGAGACTAAACAGTGTACTCATTCTCAGGGATTTGATAAGAAAATACTACATAAAACTTGAAAGCCTAATAGTGCTTTCTTATCACCACATAAAAATGCCACTTTTTTCAAAGTGTGTACAATTTATTTCTGTATGGGAATGCAATTTAAAAAACATGCAAAAAGCAGATTTAATCTCAGAAAGCAAATTTTGGGGTAAACAAAGATGAACTAGATTAGTACACTGTGCCCTTTGCAAAACATGTTAGAGAAAAACAACCATAAGAGCTACACATTAACTCAAGATCAAACTGAAAGGAAAAAAAGATTTAAAAGAATTTTCTTAAAGTACAAAGATGAATTAGTGACAGCTAGATTCATTAATTTCTGCATGTAACAAGTTTTCTTAAAAGGAGAAAACTAAGGATAAAGGGCTCTTTCCAGTAAAGTAACATGAAAGATAGCAAGAGTTATAAAAATTAACTCTAGGTCTTAACTACATAATTTTCTATTTATCATTCCATCCAATCATATGGGGAAAAACCCACCCATGGTAACATCCAGGGGATGTGACAAAATTACCCACTGAAAAGCTAAAACAGCTTCATGGCAGCATATTGGAGAAAATACAGAACACAACACTGCTGCATCTACAGATTCCATTTTAGAAAGAGGTCATGATGTACAGAGTTTTTATAAAGGAGAGGCCCATCTTTTTCACTTGTAAGCCAAACAAATTTGATCTGTGGCAATAAACATGGACCCCCACACTTTAGTTTTTACACAATGCTTTTCAGAGTAGAACCATACTTTGTAAAAGTTTATAGTTGCATTAGCATTACATTAAATATTTCTGTATTTAAATACTCAGTTGAAAACATTCATTACCTTAGCATAATCAAACATGCGTAAATCAGTGTACATATCAAGAGCAAGGCTCTCATGTCCACTCTTTCTGTATAGTTTAGCTGCCTCATGGAATTTTCCCTGGTAGGCATAAACATCTGCTAGAAATAGCTCATTGTTACTCTCTCCACGCTTCTTCCTCTCCTGGAAAAAATTAGGACAGGAAATATTCTAGATAGCTACAGGCAGGACACAGGTTGGAAATAGCCACTGAAAAGTTAAACTATTAGGCTGACTATTTTAACTATTAATAAAGATACAGTAATTAGGTCTCACCTAGATTTCTGGTTAATTCTTTATAATTAACAGATTAAATCCCATCAGAATTAAAATTAAGGACAAACAAAATACAATGGAAGGAAAAAACATGATGGAAACTAATTTTTACAGATTTCATATGGAAGTTCAAAATACTGCTATTCTTTTTTTTAAAATAAGTATTTGATAGAATCCACCATTTTCTCTAGTGGAAATTTACTAAATCAGCTCAAAACAAAATCTAACCAAACTAGCAATATATGCTCAGAAAAGGCACAACAATGAACAAACGATGGTACTGTAGGTCATAAACAGCCTCACAAAGTATGACAACCTGCCAGCGAATCAGAAATGCCCAGTAATACAGTGTGCCCATCATACATAAAAGCCCATTACCAGACACAGATATGTTCAATAACTTTGGAAACAGCTGCATATATTGTCCTGCCAATTAAAATGTCAATTCAGCAAAGCATTTAAGCCTATGTTTAAATCCATATAAAACCATGAAGAAATTTCTGGAGGTCAATAACTGTCTGCTTACATTTTAGAATATATTCAATATTTGATCATCAAGTATTATAATTGGAAACAATAAAAAAGTAGTATTTTCTATTCCTTAAAATGAAGGCTCACTTTCTGTATTGCTAGTGGATTATCACAGCAAATACCATAAAAATGCCAATTTAAAAAAAAATTAAATACTTCATGCTTTGCATCAGGCCTACTCCAGCACATTTAATTGATACGTGGCATTGGACATAACATACAAGCTGGCTGAAATCCTATTACATAAGAGACAAAGACAAGAAAATTTCATCTAAGAATTTCAAAGTCAACGCACAGTATAATCTAAAAAAAAAAACACTCCAACAGTTTGAACAAATATAAATTAAACTACAAATGTATCCAATGAAACAGATTCAAGCTGAGAGATGAGAGTTGTTTTGTCTCCTATCATGAAACATATGTCAGAGATTCATAGACTCTAGGACTGGAAGGGACCTCGAGAAGTCATCGAGTCCAGTCCTCTGCCCTCATGGCAGGACCAAATACTGTCTAGACCATCCCTGATAGACATTTATCTAACCTACTCTTAAATATCTCCAGAGATGGAGATTCCACAACCTCCCTAGGCAATTTATTCCAGTGTTTAACTACCCTGACGGTTAGGAACTTTTTCCTAATGTCCAACCTAAATCTCCCTTGCTGCAGTTTAAGCCCATTGCTTCTTGTTCTATCATTAGATGCTAAGGTGAACAAGTTTTCTCCCTCCTCCTGATGACACCCTTTTAGATACCTGAAAACTGCTATCATGTCCCCTTCTCAGTCTTCTCTTTTCCAAACTAAATAAACCCAATTCTTTCAGCCTTCCTTCATAGGTCATGTCCAGCTACCAGACAAAAAAAACTGGTTTTTATACTACAGATCATAAGCGTTGGGGGTTAGGTAGTTAGGTGGGTGGGTGAATGGCTGGGTGTACACTACTAGAATACAAATAACATCTACATTTTATTATACCTACTCTAGGTATCTCAACTGCCTTTAAATACAATGACCATAGCAACACTGCACACAAGTTTCACCATTCAAAAGTTATTTTGATTCAGAAGAAAGGTTGGCTAGAACACCTTGGTTATCTTTAACTCTTCAACGTCTTATTTTATCTCTCATTTCTGCAGAAACAGATGGGGGATTTACGTGTATTTAGGTCATTTAAAACAAATGCTCCACTTATAAACCTTTTATCCTTCGGCAAATTGCCTCTCCCTATGCTCATGGAGTCACATGTAAGGTACACAGCATTCAGTGGGGGCAATTTTCAGTGCAGTGCACATGACTTTATTCACACAATTTCCTTCATGCATACTATATGGATAAATCTCATTACAGTGATGAAACTGTACCTCAGTACAGTATTTCCAAAAACAGTCTGTATGGATATACTAGATAGTGAATCAAATTGTGATCCTTTAATTGGAAGTCATAATATAGTCAATGCAATTCCCTTAAATGGCTTTCAGAACTTTTTATGGGTCCAAGGAAAGGTATGTAGTTTCCTATTTTGTCCATTTCTCTTTATCCATTCACCTGAACCCATTTTTTTTAAATCATGCCAATTCAAGTTAAAGCATGCCTACTTTTTACATAAAACAACTAGTTAATACCTATGTCCCCAAGTTTTGAACAGAATTAAGCTGCATTCTGTAATATACGTTTCACATAACACAAGTTGTGGGGAAATTTATACCACTCTGAAAATTTAGGGTGTGGGCATCTAGATTTATAAAATTATAATCCAGACACTCAGCTAGGGATCTGGCCTCCACTGACTTCAACGGAGATAAGCCAATTTACTTCTGCTAAGGATTTAGCCCTTGGAAATGTACATTAGACTATTTTGTATAACATATAAGAACATGACTTCCGTAATAAGATTATAGGGGGCAAAATCCTTCATCCTGTTGTATAAATTCAATCCAGCACTGCCAAAGCAGATACAACCAACATCTTTAAATATCACAGTTATTAACTATGCTGATATTTATTTGACTGGTGTTGAAAGTTTCGTTTATACAATTTGAGTTAAAGGAATAATCAATCAAAGGAGTTTTTACACATTAAGTCTTTTGGAATTCAGATCCTTCAGAATTATTCAGCGAGCCTGCCAGGTTTGGAGTTTGGCACTTGCATGACCTAATGTCCCCAGTCAGACAGAGTAATGTGTCACTGGTGTGCGGAATGCTTCATATTAATGCGCTCAGTTACCCCCTTACTAACCTGTACTGGAGTCCTCATAAACTACAAGCAGGAGTAAGGAGTGATGCAGCATACCAGAACTATTTCTATGAAACAGGGCTGCCGTGGGGGGGGGGGCACGTGGGGCAATTTGCCCCAGGCCCTGGGCCCCGCAGGGGTCCCATGAGCCTGGCCCGGCAGTGGTCCGGGTCTTCGGCCAGCATTTTGGAAGCAGGGGGCACTTCAGTGCTGCCAAAGACGCAGAGCAACTGAAGGGCCCCCAGCTGCTGAAGACCTGGTCTGCCGCTGGGCGAGTACAAGCACCGCAGCTCCCCCGCTTTGCCCTGGGCCCCCTGAATTCTCTGGGCAGCCCTGCTATGAAGGAACTATGTCAAGGAGACTAAAAGATAAGCCAATGTTTATTTAAAAGGGAAAGATTGCTAATCAAATAAATACAAAACTGCAATACTCTGGATAGGATCAGGAACAGCATCTATAGAAAGGTAAGAGGATGGAGGTGGCCAGAAAGTGTTTCCACTTCTCCCATGGATTCAGAAAAAATTAGGGTTCCTAGTGCGGCACTTCATCCTGTATGCCAATCATGGGGATTGCGATAAACATTTAGCTGGCACTCTGATGGAAAAAGGACAGCTCTGCAATGCTGGAAGAAGGGATTATATTCTTCTACAAGGGGCATGCACCTCAATTAATATTTGCATGAGAAATTCCCTTTATGTCATTTCACTTTGTATCATCATAATATCCAAGAGGAAACGCAGAATATTGCTGAGATTCTTTTACGTATGTCTATATACATAGTTATCGTACAACTGAATTCTACCAAGTAGCAGGGGGATGAAGGTGGCCTAGTGGTTGATCACAGCATGGAAGTCAGGAATCCTAAATTCTATTTCCAGTCATCACTGACATGTCATGTGACCCTGAGCAAGTCATTTTACCTCTCTGTCAGTTTTCCCATCTGCAAAGAGAGAAAATAATAATTACCTGCCTCCAGCAGGTGGTGTATGGTTTAATTAACTCATGCTTCTAAAGTGCCATGAACAGTGCTGCAGCAGTCTACAGTAGTACACCAGTTATTAATTGGATATAGAAGTTTTCTCTGATTTTTCTTAAGAAGTTTTAAATATTCTCATATAGTTCACTTTCCTCGTCATATTTTTTCAACAAGTTTCAGTCATATGATTGGGAATTTGACTTAACACCTTAAGTCAGCATTTTTCATATATCCATCATTCCTTTAATAATTAGGCATACTGATTGTACAGAAAATCTTTCCAAAAGTAGCTTACTTAAGCTTAATTTATGTTTTTACATTTTATATTATATTTAAAATTCTTTGTTTTACCTCAATGCTGCTGATCAGTTCTAGATACCGAAGATCTCGTACTCTGGTAAATGCCTGTTAAAGGAAAAAGAAAAGAAAAAAGTAGCCACTTTATTGGCCAGTAAGTTAACTGATTTTGTGTTTCATATAAATCAAGTTGTGTATATAACATCAGAATAAACAACCAACAATATATTTATCTTTGTGTATATTGGGCAGACTGAAAACATGTCTTACCTTCTGTTTGTTTTAGTGCCTACCCAATGGAGCTCTGACCATGATTGGGGACCCTCGGCACCACAATAAGCAACAACAGGGCACTATCCAAACCGTTTATTATTTAAAAGAAAGAGCACAGAAGGAGGCCAGCAGGCATATGCAGGTCAGTCCGCTCAAAGGACACAAACCACCAACTAAAATGTTGAACAGTTTTATTCTATTTTAGGACTTTTCACTTTAATAGTTAAGCATGCCACACTTTAAAGCAAAATAAGGAAAACTGTTCTGTTCATATGCTACAAGGCAGAACACAAGTAAGTGACAATGCTGATCAAGTATTCTACATATGCTTAAAGTTTTTCTATCAAAGACAATTTATTGGATCATTCTCAAAATTCAGTATGAAAGTAGAACAAACATATTACAATGCAGAGAGAGAAAAGAAAGTTAGGACAGGATAAGATAAAAGTACTGTGACACAGTGTAATATCCTTTGCCAACTAAGATAAATGTGCAAACAAAAGTCGCCAAGTGCCAAAGTCACCTATGGTTACAGCAGTTTAGCACTTACTTTTGACATACAGTAAAACCCAGAAATTAAACTCTTTGGACGTTGGGACGTTCCAGACCTCTAACCAATTAAATGCTTAGGAGGCATACATATTCTGCTTACCCAAGATCAGATGAGGAAGAACGAGTCTTTAATGTCAAATTTTCTATAAACTGCCTTTGTTCAGGTTAATCAGCTCTAATAAAGAAGCCTGGTCTACACTGGGGGGGTGGCGGGGAGGAGGGAGGAATCGATCTAAATTATGCAACATCAGCTATGTGAATAATGTAGCTGAAGTTGATGTACTTAGATCTACTTACTGCGGTGTCTTCACTGCAGTAAGTCGACTGCTGATGTTCCCCCATTGACTCTGCCTGCGCCTCTCGCTCTGGTGGAGTGTCAGAATCGACGGGAAGCGCTCAGCAGTCAATTTATCGCATCTTCACTAGACGCAATAATCTACCCCTGCCAGATTGATCAGTTCGGAGGTAAGTGTAGACATGTCCTAAGAAGATGACAGTACTCACCTTCCACAGGGCACTGAAAACATCTTCATTTTAAAGAACTATTTGCATAAAATCATCTAAAGTTGCACAGAAAAAGTATAGTCCAATGCCTCCATTTGCGAGAAAATGAAAAATAAAAATGTTTAGCTTCCTATGAAATCTTGTGTCATTACGTAAAGGATGCCTATGTATTTTTAAAATAATTTTGTATTTCGTATTATATTGATGGCACTACATTTCTTTTGACCTTTTGTTTCACAGATGGTGGTACAAAGACTTTACTCCAAGGAAAACACGCACTCCAGCATCTCCCATTCCAGAGGCCATTCCCAAACAGGGCTAGTCTAGCAGGAAGAAAGGAAATATGTGACAATGTCACACTATCTGCAAAGAACTGAGTGATGAACCAACATAAAGAAAGTACAGTCTCCACTTTCAAAGTGACATGCTCTAAACAGGAGGGAGACAAAAGAATAGGAATATTAGCAGCAGAGTATTACAGGACAAAAACTAGGAGACAACAGATACATTTCAGCTAATGATTCTTTGCTGCCACCTAGTGAAAAATATATGTAATACAACACTAAATCAAAAGTAATTTCTTGTTGAAATACTTTATTCTAATTTATTGGAGTCATCGTGGATAGCTCTCTGAAGATGTCCATGCAGTGTGAAGAGGCAGTCAAAAAAGCAAACAGGATGTTAGGAATCATTAAAAAGGGGATACAGAATAAGACTCAGAATATATTATTACCCTTATATAAATTGATGGTACGCCCACATCTCGAATACTGCGTACAGATGTGGTCTCCTCATCTCAAAAAAGATATACTGGCACTAGAAAAGGTTCGGAAAAGGGCAACTAAAATGATTAGGGGATTGGAATGGGTCCCATATGAGGAGAGATTAAAGAGGCTAGGACTCTTCAGCTTGGAAAAGAGGAGACTAAGGGGGGATATGACAGAGGTATATAAAATCATGAGTGATGTGGAGAAAGTGGATAAGGAAAAGTTATTCACTTATTCCCATAATACAAGAACTAGGGGTCAACAAATGAAATTAATAGGCAGCAGGTTTAAAAACAAATACAAGGAAGTTCTTCTTCAAGCAGCGCACAGTCAATTTGTGGAACTCCTTGCCTGAGGAGGTTGTGAAGGCTAGGACTATAACAGCGTTTAAAAGAGAACTGGATAAATTCATGGTGGTTAAGTCCATCCTGGCTAATACTCATTAATGGGTAAGGAATGGTGTCCCTAGCCTCTCTCTGTCAGAGGATGGAGATGGATGGCAAGAGAGAGATCACTTGATCGTTGCCTGTTAGGTCCACTCTCTCTGGGGCATCTGGCATTGGCCACTGTCAGTAGACAGGATACTGGGCTAGATGGACCTTTGGTCTAACCCGGTACAGCCGTTCTTATTAAACTCATTTCTAGAGTTGAAATGGAAATTTTTTTAAAGTTTTTCTTTTATGAGTTTAAATAGCCAAAAATATAAAATCAATTTCTCTTTATTGTAGGCATTAGCTATTCTGCATGTTTTTGACAAGAAAATGAAGCATCATAGTTTAGCTTTCATGATGTGCATAAGATCTTGAGTTGCTACTTCATATTTAAAAAAGTAGAAAAAGTATGTTAGATACATGAACCAGAGCTCCTGGTGATATAAGAGAAAGGTTAAATATGAAGAGGTTACAATGTACGTGTACTACTTCTCACTTCAATCATGTGTTAATACGAAATTTCAAAATTCCTGTTGCACAAAGAAATAAATGCTTTACCTTTTTAGCAGTTTCAAACTCTAGACCTTCTAAGGCCTCCATAGCCAGCTCTTTCCAGTCAGTGTCAGTTACTCCTAAACAAGCAATCTGATAGGCTTCTTTGTACATTTTCCGTTCCAGGTATTGATACATAGGAGCAGACTGAGGATTTCCATTAAGAAACATTTATCAAAAGCAAAATATTGAGATATATTAGTGAATGTATTTAGTGCATAAATCTGCTCACTTTCCAACCCCAGCAGTTACAAAACCCACTATGTAACCAATCTACTTTCTGAATAATAAACAAGAGAGTACAAGGTATGATAGTTTTGACACTACAGTAATTTATTCTGTGAATTCAATCATCCCGCTCCAACCTAAGTACAATACAGAATAGGATAACTGAATTCCAAACCCATTTGTCTGGAGGCACTGTTTGCTAGGGTCTGAGATTCTACCAATTCAGTACAAGTATTGATGTAGTGCATTCCTTACTCATCCACAACTCCAAATGATGCTGATGATAGTTTTGGGTACATAAGAAATGCAGAATAATGTCCAGTGCTTACACTGATTCTCACATTTTTTGGTTTTGTGTTCATTTTTAAACCATTGTTAAGTAGATGAAAACATGAAAAAAGCAGACTGAATTTCTAGTGTCCACAGGCAAATCGATTATACCTCACTAACTATATTAATACTTCCATTGTTTGTGGTCCTTCTCATAATGCAGGGAAGATCGCTCACCTGATTGACATAGAATCTACAAATATATTACAAACTGGATACATCTACAGCCTAGAACATTTTATACCACTTAAATATTGCCTAAACATATCCAAAAGGAGGAACAGCAGGCAATTAATAAGAGGGTATATGGCATAGGTAGAACATGGACATTTGAAAAATAACATGAAAAAATTTGGGGGGGGGGGGGCAGGAGGGCGGAAGATGTGCAGAAACTGTAGGCAAAATAAGTTTGTAGAGAACCACATTGTCACTGTGGTTCAGTGCCTTTAAATTTAATGGATTTGTAAACAAAATGGGGGGACGACTATAATAATACGAGAGCGCACTTCAGCAAAAGAGAAGGAAAAAACTCAGACACAAAGTTAATGAGTCCAACAGTTTTAAAAACTTTGCACAGCTCACACAAAAGGAACTACACAGTGTTGACAGATCTGAATACACTACCAAAATCAATGTAATCTGAACTCCTAATATGAAGCAGACAAGTTTCAGAAACATTCTTTCATTTTTTTAAACCATATTGTTCAGAAAACATAAAACATGGGTTAGTTAGATTAAAAATTACCTGAGGAACTTCAACAGCTGACATAGAAAAAACATGAAGACAGAAAATCTTGGAGCCATTGTATCCCACAACAAAGCCTTGAAGTTTTTGCTGATGGACAGGAAAGTTACTAGCTTTGATGTTGAGGTAACCCCCTCCGGAAAAGCAAAGCATATCCTCACACTGTGTATTCCAAGCCACGCTATTCGCATTGGGTTCCTAATGAGCATATTTATGGGTGATTAAATTACAGAGCAACAAAATTAGATCTTTTCCCCTAAGCAATACATGGCCTTCAGCTAGGACAACTGATTATGTTATAACCTGTATAAGTTTATGTATTTTTTTTACATTAATTCTGTATGTTTAGGAATATATTGGTATTTAAAAGTTACAAATATTGCCACATTTTCAAAGCACTTGCTTTATTCTCATTAAATTGCAATATTTTTGTCTAATATGTTTCTTATTTATCTTGGTCATCACCTTTACTCATACATTAAATTAAAATCCTTCCACAAATGGACACTGGTTCCCAGCTATCAGAATAATTTAACCTTTAGTTCTGCTTTCTGGCATAAAAATAATCTTATAGGTCCTATCTTAATAATACTTCATGCTTTCTATCCAAAGATCTACCTGAAAATACTTTACTAACATTAATGAATTAAGCCTCATAGAGGGACTATGTTAAATTCGCTATGAGGGAAGTATTATCATCATCCCTTTATATTGGGCAAAACTGAGGCACAAAGTGATTTAGGGTCCAATCCTGCTTCCACTGAAATCAACAGCAAGACCCACACTGACTTCGATAATTCAAAGGGAACATTACATGGACCCAAGTGACTTGCTAAAGATCACACAGCAAGTGCATGGACAAGGTGAGTAAAAAAAAACAAAACACAAATCTCCTGGCTCCCACTCCCTTCCCTACTCATCAGACAACACTCTCTGTAGGAGGCATAATGTATTAATATCTACAACATTCCACGGTTGATTTATATTTGCATAAATTATTATGGATCTTATCTACATGTAAGAAACAAAAATCATACTCTGAGTCCCTAGTAACTTTATCTCTTTTTTACAAACATTTAAAGGTTTTGATTTCTTACCTGGAACAGCAGCTCTTTGGTGTGAATATCATATACGAGGCAGGTGTCATTTTCATCTACCACTGCCAATTTGTTTCGGGATGCACTCATATCCAGACAGCGCACAGCTGTGGATTGCTTCAACAGGACAATTGCGAAAAGATTGTCCACAAATATCTTCAGAATCTGGACATATTTGAAGTCAAAGTTAGTCAGTCAAAGTTGCAGTTACCAAAATTAGCAACAGAATAGTGGATATTAACTCTGCTGTTGAAAACAGAACTGTGATTACATATTATGAAGAAGAAATATTAAAATATTAAATATATGTAAGAACTAAAGCAGCTTGAAAATGCTTTCAAAGGCTTATGCCCTTGCTTCTTTACATTAGCTTGCAAGCTAGCACACTGTAAACAAAATATATGAGACAACCCAGATTCTGTGTCTTTCTACTTGTAAAACAGTTACATTAATGCACTTATACTATGGTGATGAGCAAAGATATAACTAGAACAAAGACTACATAGGGCAACAACCTAAATATGTAAAGAATTGCTGTGCTGCACCCTCCTTGTAACCTCTGCTGTATGTAACTCCAGAACTACAAAGAAACTGTCACTTGTGTTGTATGACAGTCTACAGTCTGGATACCAGTTTCCCCATTAACTAACTGAGATATGATATTATTCCATTTTTTAATAACTGTAATTTACTAACATTAGAACACATATAGTACTATATAAACATTCATTAATGATAATTAAGGCTAAGATTTTGTCACAGATATTTTTAGTAAAAGTCACGGACAGGTCACGGGCACTAATCAAAAATTAATGGAAGTCGTGACCTGTCAAAGACTTTTACTAAAAATATCCATGATAAAATGGGTTGCTCAGCTGCGGGGTCTCCACATTGCCTGCAGAGGCAGGGCAGCTCCAGGGTACTCCCACTGCCCACAATTTCCAGGGTTCCCTCTTGAGCTCTGGGGTCTCCCTGCTGCCCACAGCATCCAGGAGCTGCGGGGGGGGCGGGGGGGGGCCCACTGCTCAGGGTGGCTGGGAGCTCCAGGATACCCCACTGCCCATGGTGGCAGAGATCTGAGGGGTATCCCCACTGGGTGATGGGAGTACCCTGCAGCTCCTGGCTGCTGTGCGCAGCAGAGGGACCCTGCAGCTCCCAGCCGCCAGGGGTGAATTCACAGAGGTTGCGGAAGTCACGGAATCCATGACTTCCGCAACCTCTGTGTAAAAAAGCATAGCCTCAGTGATAATACAATTGTGTATTTTAGGCAATTAAACTACTGAAAAGCCTTCAATAGATGATGATAAAATTTTTCCTGTATCAATTTCTGCCAGATTCTTTCTTCTTCCCTAAATCTGGTATTCAGAAGGTGGGATGTAAAGTTTTGGTAATATAAGGGTTTGGATATCAAACTTTGTGTGTGGTTTGTACGCAAACTAAAGCCAAATACCCTACGTACACTGCTCCATTTCTTTTAATACAATCATTACTTTAAAACATTAAGACTGATGGAAGTTCATTGACTTTCAAAAGTGTGACAGGGGATCCCATTAAAAAGATAAGTAGTGGGACACCAATATTTACCACTCTCGTATTCTTCTGCTTGTCCTGAGGCCCAACAGCAGCTACTAACTGCTTTTCAGGAAAGCTCTTAAGTCACAATGCCATCTGCCAGGCAATTTTACTATTGCACGGTCACATGGCTATCCCATTTATTCTCTACTGTATTAAGTAGAAACCCATCAAATGGGGACTCTGCAAGGAAGTATTAAATGTATGCTTAAATTTACGAAGAAACTCAGCACCTTTACATAGAAATATCTTCTGTATTATTCTCTGCATTGGATATGGTTTCAGTGTAGAAAATTATGCACAAACTTGTCTGATTGACAGCAATAGTCATAAAATAGCTATATGATAAATAACAAAAGGTCCATTTCTTATTGGGGGAGTCAGCTGTAACGGGTTTGTCAGCGAATTGCAGAGAGCCATTTTCTGTATATACACTTCTCTTGAGGTCCACCTATGAAGCATGGGCAATGGGGAGCAATGTTTTTGTCTTCCAGGATAACCTACAAGTGAGAAGCTAAAAAGAAAGAACACGAAAAAGATACAAATAAATGAGTTTTTTTGATTCAGGATTAGGCTCAGCCTGGGCCCATGGAATTCAGGTTATAAAAGTCTTTGCTGCTTCTGTGGTCAGCCCTATGTATTTCTGTTCTCCTCAAAACAGTAAAACAGATTTTGCTCTGTATTTAAAAAGAGGTAAGTCAGTCATAAAGCATCACCTGGCCATTCTTCAGACCTACTAAGAGGCCTTCTCTTCCTGAAGGACCTCCAATTACTTTAATGTAACGAATGAGGGACTCCATCAGCCACTCCCGCTCTTTAACACCATTAAATGAAAGGCACTGTAGTCTTTTCTCCTAAAAAATAAACAATTCTGTGATGTACAATAAACTACATACTGGTAAACAGAAAATCATGCCACTTTAGTGAAATGTGTTCATATCTATCCAGATATACCCGTCTACATATATGTACACAGAAAACAAAAGACTGCAATATACATGTCACATCAATCTAGCAAACAAAATACATTTTTAAAGATTTCTGATGATATCAAGCGGAATATCAAAAACCCCTTTTCTAGCACCTTTCAACCCAAAAGATCCCGCAGCACTTTATAAACAGATACACAAACTACATACAGGGATCATTTCACTAAAACACAGCCATCAGTGAAATGAGAGACAGCAGCTGTGTAACTAGTTTGAGATTACATTACAGTACACATTCAATTGTATAACTGCATAATCCATTACAGTTTTTTCTGTATGCTAATCTTATTCTGCCATCCCTCTCACACATATACCCTTCTCTTACTTATCAAGACTATGTTTAACTTTCAAGTATGTACCTGGCATAAGATAATGTGATCTGAACATACAACCAGCAAGTTGCATTCAAATTTCTTTGCTATCTTTTCCTTCACACGGTAATGCATGTCTGAGGAGTCATCCGAATATAATTCATAAATCAGGATTTTCTCTGGCAGCTGGATTGCTAATCTGTTTTTGTAGATTGCAATTTTCTTTACAAGCTCTCTGCATTTTATTCTAACTGAAAAGAAAGAAAATAAGAAAACATAGTAAGGTGCAGGGTGAAACTGAAATAATTTAATATGTTAAACCATGATTACAATTTAATCCTTACAAAACATTTCTACACCGAACAATCAACTCTACTGGAATAGAGTCTGTGGCTCCAGGTGAAGTACAGGCTACCCAGACATGCTACTGGTTAGCAGTAGGTCACAAGTTACTACCATTCATTACCTGTGAATGATGTACTATGATGCATGTTCCAATGTCTCTTCCCTGTTAGAAAACTGGGTGAGAATATTTTTAAAAATTGTGCTTAGAAAATGTTAGCCCAAGTCTTTGATGCTGTTAATAAGAACAACCTTTACAAACATAATGGACTATACAGAATCTCACAATTTCAGATAGAGAGAGAGAGAGAGAGAGAGACTTTATTTTAATAGCTTTTCCCTCTCCTAATGAACTTTCAAATCCCCACTTCTTCCATTAAATTTTCCCATGCTGATCCTCAAGCAGAGCCGGCTTTAGGAAGCGTGCGGCCCAATTTGAACAGTTTTGACGGGGCCCCAGCAGGGATGACTAAAAACAAAAAAACAAAAAAAACCCCAAATCACGCATGTAAAAAAATCACATGGGGCTTGTACTCACCGGGCGGCGCTCGAAGTCTTTGGTGACACGTCGGTGGTGGGTCCTTCACTTGCTCCAGGTCTTTGGCGGCACTGAAGGACCCACCGCCGAAGACCCAGAGAGACTGAAGGACCTGCCGCCGAAGTGCCGCCAAAGACCCAAAGCGTCACCAGGTGAGTAAAAACTAAAAAGGCACCTCTAGCCAGGGAAGAGATTCTAACTGTGCGCGGGGCCCTCTTAGGCGCAGGGCCCGATTTGGGGGAATTGGTGGAATAAGCCTAAAGCCGGCCTTGTCCTCAAGAGATATTTTCTCTGCTTCGTGTTTGCGTTTTCAGCTCATAAGTTGTATGCCTTGACCTTACCATCAGTGTGTATCAAAGACAGGAAGTTCCACGAGACAGGGAGCATACATTTGAACATGCTAACAGCTATGAATAAAAATAATAATGAAAATGAAACTAAGACTTCAACGTAAGAGTGACACTACCTTTTTGCTCAGTAATTAGGTGCTGGACAATAACATCAGTCATGCTGTCTCTGTAAGCATAACGATCTTTATAGAGTCCGTGGACTGTACTGAAAATCAGCTGATAAAAGGAAATTGTTCCATCCTGGCATCCTATTGCCTGAACATAAGGAGAAAGATCTCTAAAACTCATACAATCACCTATATGTGTCAACCAATGATAACTTATAGGCAACTACAAAAAACACGCATAAAAATTAGGGCTGTAGATTAATCGCAATTAACTCGTGTGATTAACTCAAAATTAACCGTGATTAATCGCAGTTTTAATTGCACTGTTAAATAACAGAATACTAATTAAAATTTATTAAATATTTTTGATGTTTTTCTACATTTTCAAATATATTGATTTCAATTACAGCACAGAATACATGGTGTACAGTGGTCACTATATTATTTTTATTACAAATATTTGTACTGTAAAAATGATAAAAGAAACATTTTTCAATTCACCTCATACAAGTACTGTAATGCAACCTTGAAAGTGCAACTTACAAATGTAGATTTTTTTTTGTTACATAGCTGCACTCAAAAACAAAAATGTAAATCTTTAGAGCGTACAAG
Organism: Gopherus flavomarginatus; assembly: GCF_025201925.1. Taxonomy (NCBI): domain Eukaryota; kingdom Metazoa; phylum Chordata; order Testudines; family Testudinidae; genus Gopherus; species Gopherus flavomarginatus. The sequence goes on along the minus strand of NC_066622.1, from coordinate 19,082,995 downwards.
TCGACTCAGTCCTATTTCTTGCTAAGCCAATTGCTAAAACAAACAAGTTTGTTTACATTTACGGGCAATAATGCTGCCCTCTTCTTATTTACAATGTCACCTGCAAGTGAGAATGGGCATTCACATGGCACTTTTGTAGCCGGCATTGCAAGGTACTTATGTGACAGATATGCTAAACGTTCATATGCCCCTTCATACTTCAGCCACCACTCCAGAGGACATGCTTCCATGCTGATAACACTCATTAAAAAAAATAACACGTTAATTAAATTTGTGACTGAACTCCTTGGGGGAGAACTGTATGTCTCCTGCTCTGTTTTACCCACATTATCCCACATATTTCATGTTACAGAAATCTCGGATGATGATCCAACGTGTTGTTCATTTTAAGAACACTTTCACTGAAGATTTGACAAAATGCAAAGAAGGTACTAATGTGAGATTTCTAAAGATAGCTACAGCACTCGATCCAAGATTTAAGAATCTGAAGTGCCGTCCAAAATCTGAGAGGGACGAGGTGTGGAGCATGCTTTCAGAAGTCTTAAAAAGTAACTCTCCAATGCGGAAACTACTGAACCCAAACCACCAAAAAAGAAAAATCAGCCTGCTGGTGGCATCTGACTCAGATGATGAAAATGAATATGCATCGGTCCACACTGGTTTGGATCATTATTGAGCAGAACCCATCATCAGCATGGACACATGTCCTCTGGAATGATGGTTGAAGCATGAAAGGATATAGGACTCTTTACCACATCTGGTACATAAATATCTTGTGACGCCGGATACAACAGTGACATGTGAATGCCTGTTCTCACTTTCAGGTGACACTGTAAACAAGAAGCAAGCAGCATTATCTCCTGCAAATGTAAACAAAACTTGTTTGTCTGAGCGATTGGCTGAACAAGAAGTAGGACTGAGTGGACTTGTAGGCTCTAAAGTTTTACATTGTTTTATTTTTGAATGCAGTTTTTTTTCTGTACATAATTCTACGTTTGTATGTTCAACTTCCATGTTAAAGTGATTGAACTACAATACTTGTAACGGGAGAATTGAAAAATACTATTTCTTTTGTTTTTTTTACAGTGCAAATATTTGTAATAAAAAATAAATATAAAGTGAGCACTGTACACTTTGTATTCTGTGTTGTAATTGAAATCAATATATTTGAAAAGGTAGAAAACACCCAGAAATATTTAAATAAATGGTACTCAATTATTAACAGTCCGATTAATTTTGTGATTAATCACAATTAAAATTTTTAATCGCTTGACAGCCCTAATAAAAATGCATGATATTTAAATCAACACTAAATTGCTTACGTTACATTCTCCAAAATAGCATACGAACTTTAGCCCTGATCCTGCTCACACTGTATTCCCTGGCAAAACTCCCATCGACTTTAATGATCCAGGATGAGGCTCTATATGATCGTGGATAAGGCTAAGTTTTCATCATGGATGTTTTTACTAAAAGTCATGGACAGGTCACAGGCAATAATGAAAAATTCACGGAAACCCGTAACCTATCCTTGACTTTTATTAAAAATACCCAATGACAAAATGGGTAGTCGGAGGTGAGACTAGGAGCTCCAATGGTCCACTCCACTGGTATCTTCAAGCTGTAGGAGTTCCCCCTGACTCCCGTGGGGGCCGGGAGCTCCAGGGATCCCCCCTGCCACCACTGGTGGATGGGAGCAGTGGGGATCCCCCCTACCAAGGGGCCCCCCTGCTGCCCATGCCAGCTGGAAGTGGCGGATCCCCTTGCTGTCCGCAGTGGCCCAGAGTGGGTGGAGATCCCCTCTACCGCTGGGTCCCCCCCTGCGTCCCACAGCTGCAGCGGGAATTGCCCCCTGCAGCCAGCAAGAAGCAGTGGATCCCCACTGCTGCACGCAGGGGCAGGGAGCACCATGGTCCCTCCTGACGCCCTTGGCAACCAGTGTCCCTCTTGATGCCAGCGGTGGCCGGGAGCAGCGGGGATTCCCCCTATCCCCTGGTCCTCCCTGCTGTCTGCAGGGGCAGGGAGTGTGGGTGGGTGCCCCTTGCCACCCACAAAGGCCGGGAGCGATGGGGGTCCCTTGCTGCCTGTAGCTGCCCAGAGTGGCAGCAGGGAGCTGTGGAGCTCCCCTGCAGGCAGCAGGGGATCCTACAGCTCCCAGCCAGCACTGGCTGGAGTCACGGAGGTCTTTGGAAGTCACAGATTCCATGACTTCTGTGACCTCCATGACTAAATCACAGTCTTAATAATGGACACTTACTTTTTTTTAATTACCACTCATGGACTGCTGATTTCAAAAGGAGTTCTGCCACTGACAGATTATAGTATATATTGCCCAAAATGGTAACAGCACATTCTCCACAAGGCTCTTTAGTAGAAATTCTGAACCAGACAGCCTACTTGCACATCTACTCCCACTCATCCTATTGCATAGCCTCTACAGTCACCCTATTTCATATATATCATCAAAATTATTTTTAAATAAATCAACTATCATTCAAAAAATAAAATGTAGTAAATGCCTTACATAGGCCAGTAAGCTTTATCCCCATTTATCACCTTCTTGTAGCCCAAGATACATTTCTCCATGACTATTTTTAACTTCAATGGAAGTTGAATGTGCTTATTCAGCAACATCTAAAAATTAGGCCACTTGTATTTAGCTGCCTCAATAAGGATTTGGGTGCCTACTTAAGTACCCAAGTTTGAAAATTGTGGTCCTACCATATGTAACTAAGGTCTAAGAGAAAAGTAATAAAATGTCCCCTCTTACCACATAATTGGAGTCTGGTTTAACTTTACATGTCCACACCCAGCTACTCTGATCCCCTATGGTACCGAGACGCACTCCATCCTTCGTGTAGAGAGAGACTTGCTTATCTGAGCCTCCCATTAATACATATTCTCCTTTGGAAAAATAGCTAACACAGCAGGGGTCAAAATTCAGCACCCTGTCCTTCCCAATCTACAAGACAAAATACAGAGATCAAAGAAAAGGGTCATTTCATGTTTTCTGAGTCATGAAAAGTAGCTGGAAACTAGCAAGAGGATCTCCCCAGTGTACAAGGATCCTCAGGTGCCAAGTTCTATCATACAGGCTCCTATGATACCACCATCCCTTCAGCTAGTGGCAAAGACCTTCCTACACCCAGCAACAGCTGACAGTTGTAACAGCCCTCAGAAGCTACTCTAAGTTGCATCTGAGAACCAGCCTAGCCCAACACAGGTCTGCCCAGAATCAGGATGATTTAAAACACACTAATGAGTCTCCCTCTCATGAATTGTGCCAAGGACTCCACAGCTGCAACTCAGGATCTGGCCCAGTAAACTGTCACAAACAGAGCTGTCCTTACCCATATGCAAAATACACAGCTGCACAGGGCACTAGGAAATTTCCAGATTTCCTGGTGCCCTGCGCAGCAGTGTGCTGCTCCAGCCCCTGCTCCAGCTCTTCCCCAGGGACCCCGCCCTGCTCCGACCCCACCCTGCCCCTTCCCTGCCCCAGCCCTCCCTCTTCCAGCTCCTGCTCCGCCCCAGTCCTGCCTCCATGCCCCTGAGGACTGCAGCATGGACCGGCCTGCACTCACTGGCAGCAGCAAGTGCAGACCTGGCCCCAGCTGCACCGCCAGTGAGTGGTTCTCCACTCCAAGCCAGCCCCGCCCGTCCTTCCCCACGGAGGGCCTGGGGACAGCCCCTGCGCTCCCTCCCCGCAGAGGCCTGGGCCCCCCCCACACACACACACCGTGGGGGGGGGGGGGTGGAGTTTGGGAGCTGCATAGGGCCCCAGAATAGCTAGGGACAGCTCTGGTCGCAAAAGTCTGCAAAACTAGAAGAAGTAACAGGATGTGTCTCTGTTGGGTTGGAAGACACTGGAGCAGGAAAAAAGGATGGTCAAAAGCAGCCAAACAAACAAAAAGCTTTGAGTAAGTATTCTAATAAATCAGCAGTATACAAGACACAATGTATATACAGAATATGATCAAAAATATTCAGCTACTCCTGAGGGTAAATATGAATGCACTTTCCAAAGCATTAAACTTCAACTTACCTGTTTGCCACTGAGCTGAAAAAAGGAAAGCCTTTGACCCCAGTCTGCTACAGCTAATATGTCATTGTGCTCATCTCTAACATGTAGAAGAAACAGACAATTAAGACGTGGTGCACTGCAGTGATTTCTGTACAAAACTCATAAAAGCTACTGACAAAAAATAAGTACGATGTCAGACTACATTTAGCAAGTAATGATTTTTTTAAAGAAGGCACAAAAATTGAGAGAAAAAGCAAACATATGCATCCTAACTAGAATATTAATGAACTTTTGCAGCCAGAGAACAGACAGCTGGTGGGAGGTAAAGGAGTCCACTATATCCTCCCTACACATCACTATGTCATGGACTGTTTGCCTCCAAAGACTTAATACATCACTTCATATACTTCCACTGCAGTTACGATCAGCCAAGGCTGATTAGCTAAGAGTCCCTGGACTTAAAGATCTGTGGCCACATTCTGATCTCAGCTTCAGTGGTGTAAGTCCAAAGTCAATGGGCCTGAATGGAGATGCACCTGATTTACATAAATATAATCAAGAACAAAATGTTGTCCTTGGAAGCTGGCACCAGAGCATTCTCTGAGAAGGGCCTCAACTCTGGAATGTAGTAGTGTACTCTAATGCAGAGAGCCCTAGACTCAAACTCAGGAAACCTGGGCTCTATTCCCATCTCTGCAGCAGGCCTGCTGGGTGTCCTTGGGCAAATCACTTTTCTGTGCCTTAGTTTCCCCATCTGTAAAATGGGGGTGATACTCCTTTGTAAAGTCCTTTGAGATCTACTGATGAACAGTACTATATAAAATAGCTAGGTATTATTATTACTGCTGGTCCAGGGGTACGTCCAGACGACCCACTGTATCGGTGGGTAGCAATCGATTTTTCGGGGATCAATATATCGTGTCTCATCTATATCGCTCCGGTCGACTCCGGAACTCCACCAGAGCGAGCGGCGGTAGCAGAGTCGACACGGGGAGCGGTGGACGTCGATCCCGCGCCATGAGGACCCAAGGTAAATCGATCTAAGATACTTCGACTTCAGCTACGCTATTCATGTAGCTGAAGTTGCGTATCTTAGATCGATACCCGCCCCCCAGTGTAGACCAGCCCTAAGAGTCTGTTCACCTTAGGACACCACATAAAGACCATCACTCCTCCCATTCCTTTGCCTGCAGGAGAGCAAAGATGGTATTTAAGACTGATAAGGAGCAGGGATGGGCAGGAAGTAAAATTATTTATTATGGTTTAAAAAATTATGGGACTAAATTCACTGCTGGCACAAAAAAAAGGATGCAGCTCCATCTGGTCAACATAAACCCACACAGATACACACCAGCAATGAATATGGCCCTATGGGTTTTGTGGTTCTTTAGGTTTTGATTATTTGTTTTGGTTTGTTACTTACATACACTATGAGTTTTTATAATCTATAAAATGTGTTCAACAATCTGAAAATATTGCTGCACAAGCCTGACACTCGGGGAAAAAAAAAAGAAATCAGTCTCATAAAAGCTCCTGCTCAGTATTACTACTGTTGCATTTGGCAGTCTCATCAGAATCTCTGGGCTCTAGAGACTGAGATATCTTCTCATTCCTAGAGGTGTTTTCTTCAGGTAAGGGCTGAAGTTCATTGGTAGAAGACAGAGAGGAGAAATAAATAATTACATATATAAATTGGGACATAAATGTAGATGTCTATTTTGTCTGTAGAACAGTAAATTTTATTCCCTTGAAGTTACACTCACGAGCTGGTGTCCCTAGGGCTCTCCTCTTCCTCATGTTCTTCTTCTTCTGTCTCACTACCCTGACTACTGCACGTGCTGGACTTCAAAACTGGTATTTCCTCTAAATAGTTGTGGACTGACTCCTCCTCTTCCTCACTTGCTCTATGATTCCAGAAATTCTCCCACCTACTGTAATATTAATTGTTCATTCACATTCCCTATAACTACAGTGAAACTGTCATTTCAAAATCTATTATTCTAAGATAAACTTCATTGCATAAAAATATACAAATGAAAAACCACACCATCTTTCCTGGCATCCAAGCGGATTTTGCACCCAATTTCTCCATTTATCAAAAAAGACAAAGTACAATTGCTACATATAGCCACCAAAGAGATGCACCCACCATTAGTGTGTTCAGCTTCTCAAAACAGTGCAACTCTATAATTGAAAAAACAGGCAGCCTGGTAGGAGGCAGCTGATGTCTAGAAAGAGGTGTAGCTCAGCCCACAGGAATCTCAGTTTATCCCAGATACAAATCCCAGGTTGCCAAGTTGCCAATTATCCATCTCTTAGTCAAAATGAACTCCACTTTGGACTGTAGATAGCAGTGAGAAAACCAAAGGTGGAAAAAGAGAAATCTGAACCAACGAAGTTTGTGAAACCCTCTTGGGTCAGTCACAGAGCGGTATAAGCCTCAAAAGACGGGGCAAAACTTTCTTTAAGCCAAAGTAACATATGAGGATTTTGATGTGTCATTGAGGGATTCCTATAACAAAGGCAAAGTGAAGGAAAAGGAGGACGGGGAGAAAAAATGGACCTAATCCTCATCTCATTTACACCAGTCTAAATCCAGAGTAACTCCATTTTCTTCTATGGAGTAATTCCAGATTTTTACAGATGTGAAAAGCTGGTCACCAGTGAAGAGCCTGAGGACTCTGAGGGCTTGTCTACACTACCAGCCGGATCGACGGCCAGCGATTGATCCAGTGGGGGTCGACTTACCATGCCTAGTATAGATGCAATAAATTGACTGCCGATCACTTTAGCATCGACTCTGGTACTCCACCTCAACGAGAAGCGCAAGGGGAATCAACGGGAGACCATCTCCCATTTACACACAGATCTAATTACTTGCAGTGTCTTCACTGCAGTAATTAGATCTAAGTACATCGACTTCAGCTACGTTAATCACGCAGCTGAAGTTGCATAACTTAGATCGATCCCACCCCATAGTGTAGACCAGCCCTAAGTAAAGTGCAGAATAAACCAATTTAAGGAAGAAAGATAATGGCCTGGCCATGCTGTGATGTCAGGAATCACTAAAACAAGGATTATCTGTTCAGCACAAAAGAGATGGACCTAAGAGGTTTACCTTGATGGATTCCAGCAAATTGACCATACTGGAGATAAAGAGCCACCTGGACGTTCTATTTTGACTTTCTCTTCACCATTTTTATTCCTTATACTGACAATGCCATTGAACATCCCCAAAGCAAGGTATTGGCCATCATTTGTCCAGCTGATAACAAAATAAACAAATGAAAAAGCAGCACGACATAGAGAAAACTACTAAAAATAGTGTACTGACCAGTGGATGATAGTTTAGAATACGTCTCTAGGTAAGGAGAAAGGAGTACTGGAATTTAGACATTTACCCTGAAGCACTGTACAGTCACATTCATATTTATAGCAGGAACATGCAACCTAGGGAGAAACTCTTTGTTATACCTAAGTGAAAAATAAGTGCAAGAATAAAGAGAACAAAATAGATATAATCTGCTAACACATGACGGAAAATCACATCTACACTATCTGTGAAGATTGTGTGTCCACATACCACACCACTGTATAATCTTCATTCAGAATAGTGATCACATAAAAGAGACAATAGTGATGTTTAGCATACAGAGCACTGGACTGGAACTCAGGAGGCCTGTATTCTACTCTCAGCTCCACTACTGGCCTGCTACATGACCTTAAGCAAGTCACTTCACCGCTCTGTGTCTCAGTTTCCTCATCAGTAAAATTGAAATAATGATACCTCCTTTGTTAAGTGCTTTGAGAGCTACTGATGAAAAGCACTACACAAGCACTAGATATTTTATTATTTTCCCTGACTTTATCAGTGAGTATATTCTTTTGCCCCCACCCCCATCAAATATATCACTTCTTTAAAACTGACAATGATGCTGCCCCTGCACATAGAATAGTTTATCTGTTTGCCAACTGCCCTCCTTCTACTCTTTCAAATGCTTCCTTAAAACACACTATCATCAATCCTTCCTCTCTTTCTCCTCACCTTCCCTTACTTGAATTGTAGTGCAGCATTTCTCAAACTGGGGTCCACGGACCCCACTGAAACTCCTCTCCTTCCCTCCCAAGGCCTCCTGCATGCTAAAACTCTGGCAGTGCAACAGGGCTAAGGCAGGCTCTCTGCCACTCCTGGAAGCGGCCAGCACATCCCTGCAGTCCCTAGGGGTGGGAGCAGGGAGTCTCCACGTGCTACCCCTGGCCCGAGCGCTGACTCCACAGCTCCCATTGGTTGGAAACTACGGCCAATGGGAGCAGCAGGGGCAGTGCCTGCGGGCAGGGGTTGCACGTGGAGACCCAATGCCCGCCCCCGCCTAAGAGCCGCTGCCAGAGCGATGTGCCAGTCACTTTCAGGAGCCGCCAGAGTTAACCGCTGCCCGGCCAGAGCTCATACACCTCACCCCCTCCTGCACCCCAACCCCCTGCCCAAGCCCAGAGTCTGCACCCTGCATCGAAACTCCCTCCAAGAGCCTGCACCCCAACCCCCTGCCTGGTGAAAGTGTGTGAGGGTGGGGGAGAGTAAGCGATGGAGGGAGTGGGGATGGAATGAGCAGGGAGCGGAGCCTCAGAGAAGGGGCAGGGCCTCAGAGAAGTGGGTGGGGCAGAGACTCAGCAAGAAGTCTGAGGGTCCCTGGAGAATTTTAAATCAAAATGGGGGATCTCGGGTTGCTAAAGTTTGAGAACTGCTGCTGTAGTGCATGGTCTTGTCTGAGACCGCAAGCTTTTGGAGGAGATATGTCTTAAACCATGTGCATATTTATAAATTTTCATGTTTTACAGTGCTCTATAATACTACTCCTGAGGGAATTATGTGACAAAAAATTAAAAAGTCTGTGCCAAAAAAATATAAATTCTGCACACAATATTTTAAAATTCTGCAAAATTTTGTCAATAAATAATTGTGGAGGCTCCAGCATGGAAGTGGGGAGCACAGGCAACCGGTAGCACGGAAATGGGAGATCACCCTGCCACACCTCCAATCCCCAGGACATGAACTTGGCGGTGAGGCTACACACAACCCTGACACAGCACAAGGGCTGGGTCTGCCTCAGAAACACCCTGGGGCCCTGCCGCACCATGCCAGGTACACCAGGTGTGGGCAGGGAGGCTCAGCTCGGCAGGATCCAAGTCTGGACAGTTTTAACATGCGGGGGGTGGGGGGAGATCCAGGTGTGGAGTGAGAGAGTCCTGTGTGGGGCAATATGGGTGCAGGTGGCTCAGTGGGGAATCCAGATGCATGGGGATTTGGATACACAGTGGCTCGTTGGGGAGTTCTATGTGCAGGGACAATGGGATTCTGCAGGGGGGTCCAGGTGAAGGTGGGTTGGGGATCAGCAACGCGGGTACCAGTGCAGCTGGTTAGAGGTCAGTGGGGTGGGGGTCCGAGTGCAGAGGGCTCCTCAGGGGTCAGGGATCATCAGGGTTGGGGTTCCAGTGCAGAGGGCTCAGTGGGGGCTGGTCTGGGTGCAGGATGGGGGGGGGGTCTGGATCTGAGGGGATTCTGGAGGCAGGGGATGAGGGTCGGCAGGGTGGGCTCAGTGGGAGGGTACTCTGTGTGACGGCCTGGGTATGGAGCATCTCTCGTACACTGACCCCTCCCGCCAGCGGCTGAGGAGCAATGGGGGCAGGAAGCAAGGGGAAAGGGGATGGTGCAGAGCTTCCTGCAGCCAGGAGAGGTTTCTGGAGCTGGGTCTGACTCAGCCCGGCCTGGCCGCTCCTTGAAGAGGAATTACCGTCCTTCCCCACTCCCAGCCAGCACTAGCAGCTGAGCCTGGCACAGGGTAGAAGCCACTGGCCAGGGCATCCCCAGTCCTCCTCCCCACCCGCAGAGATTTGTCTCTTTGCTAGCAGCTCTGGGTCCCCAAAATGACATGCCCACACTGCTGGGGAGGGACACATGGCTGCTCTTGCGGCTTCCCTTTGATTCCTCATCAGAAAGTCATTTTTCTGTGAGGAAGCGAAGAAATCTGCAGGGGACATGAATTCTGTGTGCATGCAGTGGCACAGAATTCCCTTAGGAGTATGTGTAAGTGTTTTTGTATTATTATTATTATTAACAGAAAGTTAACTTATTGGCATCAAATATCAGGATTGGGCTTTATTATCTAGTTGCCCAACACACCACAAAAAAGTCTAATTTATATATAATCTTTAACCTGAGGATCACAAAGTACTTTACAAATATTAGTAAGTCTCAGCAGCACCTCCAGGAGGTTATTACTATATCAATGGATAAAGAAATGAACAGAAAGGTTAACTGACTTGCTCAAGATCACACTGCTTGCCACTGCAAGTCAGAAACAATACAATTTAAAAAAAAAAAGTATATTGCACACACATACTGGGAAGAGGATGAGAGAAAGAAAAAACAGTATGTAACAGATGCTGCTTATTGCACCAGTGGAAGGTGCTCAGATACTATAGTGATGAGGATGGCGTGATATCGGAACCTTTGGTTCTGTTGTAATCTGTTCTACAAACTCCCAGTTTATGCCCCTAGTCATGGCTTCTGCATACATTTAATTACATATACTTTTCTCTTTATTGTCATATTTGTATTCATAAAGGAAAAAAACAATCTGAATGACACGTCTAGTGCTTAAAACTTACCTACAGCAGGTAATTTTACTGCTTGATTTATGTTTGGAGACTGACTTCTGCTCAGGAGACCACAAGCCTTAAAAAACAGAAACAAAAACCCAAGAAACTGACTAAGTTCTTCATTATTACAAGCAGCATTTAGATTAGAAAAAAAAGGTGGCTGGTTTTAAAGGGCCAGTGTTGGGAAGGGTCAATGTTTTGAATAGGTGCTGTTTATTCATATATGGACGGCGTGGGGAGTAAACATCTAAATATAACAATTATAATGAAATATTTCTTAAAGTGAGGCAAAAAAAATAGTACTATTGAAAAATCATATCACCATAAGATAACACACTTTAATGCACTGGAGTACATAACCCTTTTCCAATTGAGGGGGAGTGATTTTAAAAGTAAAATATTAAATTATGCTAAACAAGGTATTTTCTAAATTTTCATCCGTATACTTCACAGTGGAGGAGTAACATTTTATTTCTCCATTTCTTCATCACAGAAAAGAAAAAACTGTACCTATACATTACTGGCTTAGTAATGTTTAATTCTCTCATTTTAATAATGTTTACTTGCTCAGTGAAAAACATCAGAGGAAGAAGACATACCAAAATCGCTGGAGGAGCAGGATGCCAGCTGGTGAGTAACAGGATTGTATGAAACACACTGTATAGAATCATTATGCCTAGAACAAAGTAATCATCACATTTCAAACAAATATTTTGTTTGTTTTCTATCTTTTATAACAAGATATCTTAAAGCTAAGCTTAGAGGACAAATACTGCATAAAAACAGATCGAGTTACACTATGTCAAATTAACATGTAATTAAACTAAGTTAAAAATAAACTTTTTTAAATTAAGCAGTCTCTGAATGAAGGCTTCATCAGATTTCATCAAGAACTGGCTGCATTGGTATGAGGGCATAGGTGGATATTGGTTTGGGAAGTACTGTGAAAGAAATAAATGTTATTAACCAAATTTTTCCATAATTTGTATGCGTGCGTATCTCTCAATAACTTCAACAAGAATAATGCAAACTTATCAAAAAGCAGAATTAGAATTTGAAGATGTAAGATACTAGCAATTACATATATTTCTTAATGACTTGTGGAAGACTGGTATTAATCCAATGAAAAACACCAAGAGAATTCCGTATGCACACAAATAAAGCAGGGCAGAAAAAGATGAAACTTTTTGGTGGAGGCAAGTACTAGCAACCACCTTTGGATTGGGCTTCAAACTACAACTACTCTAATTTGGCTTATTTTACAAGACCAGGCTCATGTCTTGTATATACAGTACACACAACTCCTGTTGAGACAAAGGCAGAATATAGCTCCCAAAACTCTCCTGACATTCTTCTGCTCTTCTTGAACTCCTGCACCCTCTTAACACAGTGAGAGAGGCTCTCTGGTGCTCCTTCAGCCCTGCAATGTCTTCACAAGAGTAACACCAATGCTTTATCTAGCCCTCCCACTACTCCCCCATTCTCTTAACTGCTTTCCTAACCCTCTCAAATATCCTTCTATATTTTGACTGCTCTCCTCCATCATTTCTCCTCTCTCTACTAATTTATTCTCTGACCCTAGTTCACATTCCTTCAACTCTCCTAGCATCACTCACTTATATTAACAGCAGAAGTCCATAATCAAAGTATGTATTTAAAGGAACCAGTGAAATGAATGGGTTCACTTACGTGTATTTCAGAATGCCTTCTAACTTTGAAGTCCAAATTATTACACTTTTGTCAGCAGAGCCAGATGCAAAACGCTTGCCTAGGGATTAATAATAATTTAAAAACAAAACACCTGTTTACAAAACACCCCAAATTATCACCTTTACTCCAAAAACACTCATCTTAGCAAAACAGAAAACAGGAAGTACTTTGTAGATGTCTGAGCTCTACAGGATCAAGTATGGGTCCAGCCCTGCTACTGACTCCATATGGTAGCACTTCTGCACCCACATGAAGTACTACTGACTTCAATGGAATGCTGTACAGGTAGACCTCTGCTTTCACACAGATGCCCACTAAAATTCATGGGGTGTATGGGTCTCTGTTTGTAGTATCAACTGCAGGATTGGGGCCTATGTTTGTAATATCCAGAGAACGGTACTTTCTTTTGCAGCTAATATTTGTAAAGTGCTTTGAGACCCTGAGATAAAAGGCAGTGTTTAAATGCAAAGTATTATTATTAAAACTACCTTAACATTCCCAATTTTAAAATGTACAACAAGAAAGGGATGAGGCCGACTACCATGCTTTCTACTACAAACTAACACAAACAAGGAAGCTAAGAAACCCAGAAGTGTCACCTACCATCTTTAGCATAAGCCACACAGTACACTGTGTCCTTGTGCCCTTTCAAGGGCTGAATTAAGGTTCCATCAGATGTATCATACACCTGTATCAATAAAAGGAAAATATAAAGACAACAAGCGCCACAGGAACTAGAATAATTAGAACTAAACAAGATTGGAGGCAAAATAATTGTTTGTATACTTTGCTTATTTGACAATACTTAGTACATAGTCAATGTCACTATTTCTCATGGATGGATAGTTAGTTTCCCCTATTTAAGTCCACACAGGAAAAGGAGACAATTTAAAAAAAAAAAGGAAAATGCAATTATATGAAAAAATTTGGCAAGTTGACTTTTGAAACTAGTACCTGAAACTACTTTTAACTTGTCTTTTAAAAATGACTATAGTTTAAACTGATGGTATCCTTTTAAAATACTAGAATATACTTAGTTTCTTTCTGTGCACGGAGAAGCAGGCATTACATGTAAGGACAATAGAGGTTACTCCATTTATATGAAAGTCATTCAATTCATATGCTGTTTTCAGACACCCACTTGGCCTGCCTGTTTCAAAAAATCCCATTCCCTCCCTATGTCAAAAACTATCTTTTTAAACTGAAGAAAAGGTCACATGAAAGAGCCCCCGTTAAAGAGAGTAGTAAGAAATTTTAAAAGACCCCAAAAATATTGCTATAGTTTATATAATGTTCCATAGCTATACTCTGGGGTCTTTTAAAATATATATTATTATTCTCAGATTCAGGTGGTATGGTGTGGAAAGGAGTAAACAATCTCCTACCAGCAATCTGTTTCCTGCTGCAATTATCAGCTGAGTTCCATCAGGTTTAAAGGCAAGATCATATATACTGGACAATGAGACAAAAAAGAAAAATTAAGGACAGAACACTAAATATTACAATACCCGGAAAACATATATTCTATTTCCAACATTGTTTAAATGCCATAAAAAAGGAGTCAAGATTTAATTTAATAGAATTTATTACACACCTCAGAACATATCTAACTTTGAGGAAAATTCCAGAAGCCAAACAGCTTTATGATGCTTTCCTCACATGCAATAAGAAGTTCTCCAAACCAGACCACCATCCTGCAATTGGCTTTGTCCAAGCACAGAAGTATGCTTACACAGATCCAACTGTAGGACCAGGCCACTAACTTGCAACTGCACCCTTGCAGATAGACCCTTGTGACCATACATATGCAGTTGCAAGAGCAGGGCTATGGGTGGATGAAAATTTAAAAAAGATAGGGAAAACCTTGCATTATTCAGACATTATTATTGACATTATATTACCTATAGTTCATGAGAACCAACTATATGCAAGCTGTAGTATGCATTTTGATGGTTATATGGATAATAAAAACAAATTCTTGTTCAATGACATGAAGAAACAATCAAAATAGAAAGGTGGCACCATATTTAATCTTGCTGTCACTTGGTGTTGGAAAGGGTAGGGGCTGGAGAGGTGGAATAAATGGTCTGTATTCGTTCCTCCATAAAGTTTTCCTGAGATATACAATTGGTTTCCACGAGGACAATCTTATCATAGCACAGTTCAGTAGAACACAATTATAAAGAAAACCAAAAAGTTGCCAATATACAATAAAATAGTATTGGCTGGGGGTGGGAGGGCATTTTCTCCCAAAGCACTTCCTACCACTTGTATATACAGCACTGGAGAAATTAACCACTTATTTGTTTAGCAAAGCCTCCACAGGGAGGGTGAAGGGTTAAGTCTAGTCAAGCACACCGGAAGTACTCTTAGAAAAAGAATGTGGAGTGATCTTTAACATGCACACAGAGCAAAGAGAACCATAGTTTGGAAAATCACCCACAGAGTAAACTACCTGGAATTCTATGTATCTATTTTCTTTAAATGAAGGACTAAAGTTACATCCTCCCACTTTTCACATCCCTACCCCTCAGGAACCCCCAACTCAGGATTCTGGGAACTCTGTATATTCCATATTTAATGCTTAATTTACTAAACCATCCCCATTGGACTCATATTTGATGTTTCTCCCATTGCCATTAGTAACCCTGGTTATAAACCACAGGCTTCTGCTCTCCTGACCCCAATAAGAACCCATGAGACATTACCAGTTCATACAGACTGTGAGGTTTTAAATTGATAAGAAATGTACTATTAAATAAAAACGGACTGAAAAAGATGCAACATGCCTGATCAGATTATCAGCATGCCCATACTGCAGTGACCCTCACTCCAAACCCTCCCCTGGGGCAAATCAAAAGATGGGTCCCTGCCATCCCCCCTCACTAGACCATGAGTTCCCCAAAGCAGGGACCACATCTTTCCATTTGCCCCATAAAGTGCCCAGTGTGCTTTGGGATGCTGTGAAAATAGCAAACATAAACCATATTCAGTCTCTTACCATTGCTCGGCCTTATCCCTCCAGGTCAGTGCGGCCCTCATCCCTCCCTCTCCTACTAACACTCCCTTCCCCACTGCCTGCCCTGCCCCGCACCCCTCTCCCACCGCCGGCCCTGCCCCCTCCCCCAGCACCCCTCCCTCACCGCTTGCCCTGCCCCCTCTCCCCCAGCACCCCTCCTCCACCGCCGGCCCTGCCCCCTCCCGCCTCCCCCAGCACCCCTCCCCCACCGCCGGCCCTGCCCCCTCTCCCCCAGCACCCCTCCCCCACCGCCGGCCCTGCCCCCTCCCCCAGCACCCCCACCGCCTGCCCTACCCCCCAGCACCCTTCCTCCACTGCCTGCCCTGCCCCCTCTCCCCCAGCACCCCTCCCTCACCGCTTGCCCTGCCCCCAGCACCCCTCCCTCACCGCCTGCCCTGCCCCCTCTATCCCTAGCTACCACTTATTCCCCTCACCCTGCCCCGCCTATGTCTGCCCGTGTCGTGTTACTGCCTCCCTCTCGCAGCCCCTCTGCTGTCTCGCGGCACTGCTGGCGCTGGCGCTGGCGCTGCCTCTCCCCCTTCCCTGGCTGCTGTTTGTTTATTTACACAAGATTAAAGCGCCCCCAACCTCCCTGGGCAACGCGCATGCGCACTAACACCGAAGCCCTTTGCTTAGAATCAACCGGCACGACGCGCGGAGGGAAAAGGAAAGGATAGAAACTCAAAAACGTTAGATCAGCATTGCGCATGTGCCACGAACGCTGGGTCCCATGAGCACTGCGCTTGCGCGAGGGGGAACAGTACTGCGCAAGCGTAAAGCTCCCTGCGGGACTGTGCTTGGAATACGCATGCGCAAGGGGCGGGCTGTTCTCTGTTAGGATTGTTCTCGCGGGAGAATCTCTGCGCGCCCTTGCCAGTATCGTATATTGGGGAGAAGCTCTATGGGTATGCTAGGTGTGCGCATGCGTAATACAGGCAGGAATGGCGCACACACTCACGTAAGATGGGAGGCTCTTCAGAATGGCGGCTCCGGAAGTACGGGGGTAAGAAGAGGGCAGGTAAAGTTACTATAGCAACAGGAGGTCCAGAGGCCTTTCAGAAGGGCTAGGCCGCGGTCTGTTCCCTCAAACTGGTCCTCCATAACATTGGGTGCTGATGTCACAGGGCGTGCTGATGTCACATGCTGGTGACATCATGGGGCATGGTGCGGTTTGTGAAACCCTGTACTGCGTGTGTGTGTGTCGGTCGCTCTGGGCCCTGTTTACTTCCTTGCCAGCTTGGCTCTTGGCATGTTGTGTGCTGGCCCCAAAGCCTCTACCTAAAGAGTGGCACTGACAGCTGGAACTAGAACTGCTCAGCTGTGTGTCATACGCTCCACGGTGCTGCACTCTGGGAGGTTCTCATTTAGCTTGAATGGTGCGACCTGGAACTGGAGGATCTGAGTTCTATCCCTGCTGCTGGTGCTGAGCACTGGGCTGGGTTTCAGCTGGCTGAGAGCCCTGGTGGAGGATTGGAACAGGTATAAGGTTCTGAGATGTACTGCTGTGGAGTCATTTTCTGATATGTTGCACTGATTTAGCAATCATAACTCTTAAGTGGCCCCAGACATATAAACAACTTTATGATTAAACTGAGATACAGATTCACAAAAGTAGCTTCATTATTCTCCCTCTGCGGTGGGTGAACCTCCTCAGTCTTTTCAAAGCTCAGTCACTGTCCTTGCACAAGGCTCCACTTGGGCATTCCCCAGTTAAGTGGTTTGAGGAGTTGGTGTTGAGCACGTGAGGCACTCCTCCTTCAGTCCATATGAGAAGAACACATGTTTAATATAGTCAGATAGCAATGTATAGGGTTGTCAACTCTTAGATATAGAAAACTGATAATTAACCACCTCTGCCCCCCTGAGCAAAAAGGGTCCTACTCTAGCTAATTATTACTAAAATGTTTTAGAGAACAATTTTACACAAAGGTGTATTTTTTGAGTTGTTTTATCATTTTCCTTACCTTATCCTAACATGGTGCCACAGTCCAGACAATTGGAGTTGTGAATTGTAGAGCACTCTAACATGTCTCTTCCCCCCTTCCCCACACATTAAACTGGTAAGACAGTGCAATACAAAAATCAGCCAGGGCAGTTCAAAACCTGCCAAGTGGCAGCCCTAGTAATGTATATGTTATGGTATGTTACTTATGTATGTGGGCTCTAATTAAAGTGACCATTTATGTTTCAAAGAAATAAAGAATATGAAAAATGCATTTGGAAGCTTACTTTTAAAGGCTAACATCCTACTGTGGTTTGTTTATGGCACGAGATTATATACCAGGGATCGGCAACCTTTGGCACTCAGCTCGTCAGGGAATGCCGCTGGCAGGCTGGGACGGTTTGTTTACCTACAGTGTCCGCAGGTTCAGCCGATCTCTGCTCCCACTGGCCGCGGTTTGCCATCCCTGGCCAATGAGGGCTGCGGGAAGCGACGTGGGCCAAGGGATGTGCTGGCCGTCGCTTCCAGCAGCCCCCATTGGCCGGGGACCGCGAACTGCAGCTAGTGGGAGCTGCGATTGGCCGAACCTGTGGACGCTCCAGGCAAACAAACAATCGCAGCCTGCCAGCAGCTTTCCCTGACAGGCTGCGTGCCAAAGGCTGTCGATCCCCGTTATATACAATGCAAAGTCACACATTTATATTGCAGACTATGATCCTCTGTATGGTAATTGCTGAAATACAAGACCAAGCACTCCTCATGTTAACTTGAAGTCCAATATGTAAAACATAGTATAGATTGCAAATATTTTTGTTCCACATGGAAGAGAGGCTGATCATGCTGTTTCCATAGCTCTCCCAGCACCTACTGTCCCAGTGAACAAGAGGCAAGGTCTCACACATAACAGTGCATAAATATTTGCAACAGGCCAGCTAATACCTTCATATTTTCACTTATTTTTTTCCCTAAATCTCTGCAGGTCTTGAAATATTGTAGTTATGAATAGTTCCAGACAGGTCTATTTCTATCATTTTATTTTACATTTACTTTCAGTGACATGCAAATTGGAAAGAACACAAAAGAAGAGGGGAAAGAATTAGTGACAGAGACAAGAGAATATTTTGGTCTACAGATTGAAGGTACTGAGACCATAGCAGAAAACACACTCCAGTGCAAAGAAGATGCAGCTGCTGTGTCAGAAGTGGCTTCTAGATGTCTCAAAAACATTCCAGATGGATGGGAGAAGATCACAAAGCAACGACAATCAGGCAAAACTGCAGGGAAATATGATGTTTATTTCATCAGGTAATATTTGATGCAACTTTTGAAATTAAATCTGTATAGTAAGTAAAAGCAGTGTATGTCACAGACTTATTCTACTGTTTGCTTAGTGGAGAGTAAGTGTTACAGAGCCTAGGAGTCAAGTGTCCTTGTTCTCTTCCAGTCCTCACACAGATTTAATCTGGGACTGATGCAAAACCCACTGAAGTCCATAGGCTCCTGTTGATTTCAGGAGCCTTTGAATCTGACTTAGGGCTTGGTACTTCATATTAATAATATGGAAATCTGTAAATAAAAATAGTTACATGCCTCATAAGGGTAGCATGAGGCTGTAAAGTACTTTAAGATACTTAAACGAAAGTATAAAGGATTATTACTTGCAAATTAGTTCTTTGTATGAACATTTTTGATCAAATATTAATAGAAGGCTTGTCTAAAAGATATTATTCAGCCTTTTTAAAAAAAAATTGAGCTAGATTATTTTTTGGAAAATGCAAGTAACATTGTTGGCTTTTTTTTTCCAGAAATATAAGTTTTGTTTGCTTTGTTTTAAGAGCAAGAAATGAAAACTGTAACCACTGATCATTTAACTTTCTTTCATTTCATAGTCCTCAAGGAGCAAAGTTAAGATCCAGATGTGCACTTGTGGCGTATTTTAGTAAAAATGGAGAGACTGTTCTTAAACCAGAAGATTTTGACTTTAGTGCTCCTGTTCAGAGCAAAACTCGATCAAGAGCCAAAGGATTCAGTGCAGAAGCTGTGGGACCGAGATTACAGAATAAAGAATGTAACGGTAAAGCGCAAGATCTTAGTGTGCAAAGTAATAAAGAACAACTTAAAGTTTTGGAGTTACAGACCAGTAATGAACAGCTGGAAAACATTTCCATCCATCTGCAGGGCAGGGAGGACTTGGTCATTAAAGACATTAAGCCAAAGGACTGTTGCATAAAGGCCAAAGAAAAAAGAGCAGTTGGAAGAAGGGTTCAAATTAAGAAAGCTAGAAAGAGCTCAGAAAAGAGGAATCCAGATCACAGCCAAAATAAAAGGCAGAGAAAAGCATCATGTAATAATCAAGAGGCTGAGGGCAGCCAGATCAAAAAATTCCGGCGAAAGAAAGATGTTTGTGTTTCTGATAGAGGTAGAATAGACAATCAGAACTTAAACCCCACAGATATTGGAAAAGCAAACACACTTTCAAAGGATGAAATAATGACTTCAGGATCACAATCAGAGATGCCTCTTGGACCAGTAACTGCTCTCTCAGAAACAGAGTCAAGAACCATGGGACAATTAGGATATGCAGAGAAGAGTTCTGATGATGCAGCTGCTACAAACTCTGACAAGAACATTGCAGAAAGAGAAGGATCAAGTGTGTTTGCAAAAGAGAAGGATTGGGTGCATTCAGATAACCAGGATTTCAAACCTAGCACTGAAACAGACATTAGCATTTCACAGCCTTGTGGCAAGAAAAGCTTTACATCAGTGAAAATTCTCCAAGGTATATACATTTCAGAGCAGAGCACTGTTCTAAAATTCCGTCAGGAATACTTCCAAACTAATTACAAAAAAAGAGTGTTTGTTTCAGGCCTACCTACTCCATGACTGGGTATGGTTAGAACTTTCTAAATCTACTTGCCTGGAGTTGGTCTAATCTGTTTATCATATTTACCATACAGAGCATCAGATATTATAGTAGCTGAGTGCTATGAACCAACCAGTTCAAGCCAAGGAAGTGGATTTATTCACAATTAGAAATCACACCATCACTTTCTCTGATTTAATGTAGCAATGATCACTACTCTCCATATATCAATTAACTTAAGTTACTGCAAAAGTGGCCAGGTTTTGATTCAAGAAATACAACTAACCTTGTTTAACTTCATTCTGAGGTTAGTATAATAGTTCATTGATTCTGCCCTCAATTATACCTGTGCAGCATCCATTGACTCACTGAGATATGATTACTTTTGTTAAGGGTTTGTCATTTGAAGATTTTTTTTTTTTTTTAAACAGACGCTGAAATATTGATAGATATCAGAGTGGAACTAATTCTCATTTACATACAGGTATTTTTTTTCTTTTTAGAAGACTGTGTCCCAAGAACACAAGTAGAGAGAAGGAAAACCAGTCCATATTTTTCTAGTAAATACAGTAAAGAAGGTATAGTATTCTCTATGGGAAAGAAAGCTGTGTTTTGACGGGATTGAAAGGCTTAAGAGATTAGCAAAGGGGTTTGGAGCCTTTCACTTGTATATCAGTAGCTCAAATCCATACCTGGTCATTACTCATCTGAGAGGGACTATCACCTGATGGCTGCATTGTGGCCTATGTGAGAGGATTTTTGTTGTCTTACTTTAAACGTAACAGACAGGTGTCCATATTGCACAAACCACCATCACATTTTGCATTAACTGGCATTCTTGGTGACTACCTCAGCAGGGAAGCTGCAGATTGAATGGGCTCTGAGAATGAGCTACCTTTTTACTCATTAAGGCTGTTATTCTGTGTCAGAGGTGAAGCTCACACATCTGCTGCCTGCTCTGTACTTAGTTGATGCAGTGGGAATTTATGGTATCTGTAAGGCCCCTTCTCCCCAGAGAACAGCCCCAGTTACAGGGAACCTCTACATCCAGATGTCAGGCTAGTCCTATACTATCTTCAGAATGACCCCGGGTGCAGGAGGCATTCTGGGGTTGGAATGAGGGTGAGTATGGCTTGGGCAGACCTTTGTCCTGGCAATTCTGTACCCATAGAAATACAGGAGCAAATTACGGCAGCCCATGGGGCTAGCCTAACCTGTGCCGGGGCCCCAGTGGCCCCTGCAGTGTCATAATACAAGAGTAATAAACTCTCTACCCTCCCTCCATGCGCTAGTGGGAGCATGGGGGTGAGTCTGCTCCAATGTGTCTTAAAAGAATGGGGGAGCGAGAAATCAATCTTTTACTGCTCAGTAAAGTGTTGCATATTATCTTTGTGTATGTAGCTCCAAGCCCACCAAGAAGGAAGGCCTTCAGGAAATGGACTCCTCCTCGGTCTCCATTTAATTTGGTCCAAGAAACACTCTTCCATGATCCGTGGAAGCTCCTCATCGCAACCATATTTCTCAATAAGACCTCAGGTAAATAGCTTAACCTCTACATACTAGTTTCATGGTCTGTGAGTTGCATCGGCTTATGTAAATGCTGAATTTGGATCTGATGTGGCTGTTGGGGATTGTTGCTGAAAGATCAGGGCCTTAGCTACTAAGTTTTTCATTACAATATTGAAAGGATTAAATAAACTATATCTAAGGTATGTTAGTATAAACAACTTTAAATAATTTGCATCTTCCTCATCAACAACATTCAGAATGCACACTTCAGATAGTCACACAGAGGAAGTTACTGTACAGCCTTTCTGTTCACAGCATATTATCTCTGCCTAGGTAAGATGGCAATACCTGTGCTCTGGGAGTTTCTGGAGAAATATCCTTCTCCTGAGGTAGCAAGAACTGCAGACTGGAAAGAAATGTCAGAGTTGCTTAAACCTCTTGGCCTCTACGAACTCAGAGCGAAGACCATTATCAAATTTTCAGGTAGCTTCTTTTGAATATGTCTGTAGAACGATCTAAACTGATGTCAGTTGAGAAAGTGGCATTACAAACCCGAGCTCTGTGATTTTTCCTTCAATGTTCCAAAGATAGAACAATGGAGGAGCAGGCCCTGGTTTGAGATGACTATCAGAATTAAAAACCTCATTAGTATCAACAAGGTTGATTGTTTTGCAATGAGATACTACAGTATTTTCTGTATTTTAATGTTTAAAATAAAAACATTACTGTGTAGATTTTGCTCTGTAGTCATTTAAAGCTGCCTTCCACAGTGAGATTTGTTTAGAAATAATTCCCTTTTCACCTGTCACTAATGTAATACATTTAGTTAAAATTGTGGAGTTTAAAAGACTCTAAACTGGGGATTTGGATGTTTTAATGTAAAAATCAAGATTTTTCCAGTTCTGCAGTGAGTACCAATGTTTTCTTGTAATATTTTCTGTAGCACATTTCTCTACATATTAGTATGGGGTTATATTCTCTAGATGAGTATCTGACCAAGCAATGGAGGTATCCTATTGAGCTGCACGGGATTGGAAAGTATGGCAATGATTCATACAGAATCTTCTGTGTCAATGAATGGAAGGAGGTAAGTGATGCTCTCATTCTCTAAGGGCCAGATCCAACGCTCATGGAACGCGTTGGGTTCCACTGACTTTGTTAGACCTTGGATCAAGCCCTATATAATCGTGGATTAAAAATAAAATGGAGTAGAAATAATCTGTCAACTTTAATTAAGAAATGTTCATGGACTGTATTGTTTATGGGCCTGATCCTGTAAGTCCATATTGATGTGAATAGCCCCAAGAGCTAGTCCTACAATTGTGCCTGGGTGTGCAAGGAGGCGCCTAAAGGCTAGCGACAGTTGTCTCAGTTCAGGGCAATTGCACCTGTATTTACCCGTCAGTGGTCCAGCAAGGGCACCCACTACTCAGGCTTCCAGCTTCCCAACCATTGCCTGTCTTGGATGGAGACCTGCATCTTTCTCTCTCTCTCTCTCTCTCTCTCTCTCTCTTCTGACCAGAGTATTTCCAGGCTGCACAGTTCCCTGCCTTTCGCTGTGTTATTGCCAGCAGAGGCAGGCTGCCCAAGCACGCCTGCTTGCTTTTTCTTCAGAGACTGATAACAGAGTGTTTGTCAGTAGTTACAAGTTACCACACGGTTCTATGCAAGCTTATTTTTTTTCCTTAAACTAAAAGCACTATAAAGAAAACAGTAAAGACCATACAAGAACCTACACGCACGCTAATAGGCTTACCACAGACCATGCCAACACTAACATGGGTTCTGGCTAGAGTAGACCTTCCAAACCCCATCAAAAGGATTTCTTTTGTGATCAGGTTCATCGCAGCTTCAGCTCAAAGAGCACACGATCATGTAGGGCCTCAATAGGCCAAGTCCTTCCACTCCTCTGAGGATTGGGGCCCTTCACGGACTAGAGATCCTGTCCTTTTGCTGAAGAAGGCTGTGAGCCAGTTTATAAACAGAATATTTATCTAGAAACACTTTGTCTGTTTCATCCATGGAAAATCAAGTTTGAATTAGTATATGCATACTTCTCCCAGGGGAGTCAGGACTGGATTTATACCTTACGCACCCCTAGGCACAGCATCTTCAGCGCCCCCCTGCCTACAGCTGACCTTTCTCTTGCACACAATTTTAGAGAGGTAAGTCTCTCCCCTAGAATGCCAGTGCCCCCAGCTACATGCCTACTGTGCCTAACTGGAAATTCAGCCCTGCGGGGAGTAGCTTCAAAGGGCTGCTAATGAAGGAAATACGTTAGCATCTTCCTCCTATTAGAGAAGGTACATACATTTTAATTTTTAATGGAGTCCAAAAGGTATTAAGTCTTATTCAGTAAAGTTTAACTTAATTCCATAAGGTTTATCCAGGATATTACAGGATGTTGTCAGTCTGACACAACAGTCACCCCCTTTAATTTCCTTTTACGTTTCTCTTCCCCATCTTGGTAATGGTAGTGGTCTTTGTGATGTGTCAGGGTACCTTCTATTTTATTTGTCTGCAAGAGCATGGCATCTGCTCTGACTTGCCTCTCCTCCCTCTACTGCAACCCAAAATCCTCACTAGGCTCTTCTCTTGTTTACAGATTGTTGAAACAGCAGCTGTACTCCACTTAGCAAGGTTATTGTGTGACTTGCCTTCTCAGTTGATGCAACTGATGTTTCATGCCTGATCAGCACTACTTCCCACATTTCAGGAGCATGCACGTTGAGGTCTTTTTTTCGTATCAGCATGCTGTAATAACCCTAAACTATAAAGTAGGGCCCAAGCTGGGGGTGGAGATATTCCAGGCAGTTATTTCAGTACTGCAAGAGGTTTTTTTATAGAAAACATTTTTAATAAAAACAGTAGTTCTAATGCCTTCCTTCTCTTTCAGGTACATCCACAAGATCACAAGTTAAATACATACCAAGCATGGCTCTGGGAGAACCATGAAAAAATGAGTCTTAATTGAAAAATGCAGATATGTTTTTATATAGCTTCACTTTTTTGTACTTTCCACCTTGCTCTTGGCTATGTACACATGAAATGGAAACATCCTATTCTCTTTACACATTTGTAGTTCTGATCATTGAGTGCTTAATTCCAATATTCGATTGTGTTTAACATGTTTTCAAGCCCACATAGTCATTGTAATTAAACGTTGATAAACACTGATATTTTACAATAAATTTTAAATAAGTTTTATTTTAATAGTTGGCCATTCCTCAGTGCTGCAAACACTAAAGTGATATCATACTTTCACCTCACTAATACCATGCTACCTTACCATAGAAATCCGAGTGTTATCAATTGTTTCTTTTGCCACTTAAGTATTGCTTCTGACCTTCTATCTAGTGATGGGATAGAAACACCCAACTCCCTTTGTTTGACTACTTGTGAGTAATCAGGTCAAAGGATCCCAGAAGAGAACAGGGCAAGTCCTTAGAACTCAAACTCCCATTGCTAACTTTGCAAGCTAAGGGCTTGACCCTATACAAGCTACTAGTTTATAATCTAATCCAGAGATGGGCACACTTTTTGGCCCGAGGGCCACATCTGGGAATAGAAATTGTATGGAGGGCCATGAATGCTCACAAAATTGGGGTTGGGGGGTGAGGGCTCAGGGTGGGGCCAGAATAAGGAGTTCAGGGTGCAGGAGGGGATTCTGGGCTGGGGCGGCGGAGTATGGTGCGGGAAGGGGTGCAGGCTCTGGGGTGGGGCTGAGAATGAGGAGTTTGAGGTGCAGGAGGGTGCTCCAGGCTGGGATCGAGAGGTTTGGAGGGCGGGAGGGGAATCAGGGCTGAGGCAGGGGGTTGGGATGCAAACTCCAGGCAGCACTTACCCTAAGCAGCTCCCAGAAGCAGCAGCCATGTTCCCACTCCGGCTCTTACGTGGAGCTGCGGCCAGGCGGCTCTATGCGCTCCCCATCCACAGGCACTACCCCTGGCCAATTGGAGCTGAGGGGGCAGTGCTTGGGGCGGAGGCAGCATGCAGAACGGAGTCCCCTGGCTGCCCCTACACCAGTGGCTCTCAAACTTTTGTACTGATGACCCCTTTCACATAGCAAGCCTCTCACCCCTTTCACATAGCAAGCCTGCGACCCCCCCCCCTTATAGATTAAAAACACTTGTTTATCTATTTAACACAATTATAAATGCTGGAGGCAAAGCAGGTTTTGGGGTGGAGGTTGACAGCTCGTGACCCCCCCATGTAATAACCTTGTGACCTCCTGAGGGGTCCTGACCCCCAGTTTGAGAACCTCTGCCGTACACATAGGAGTGGGGCCATGCTGCTGTTTGCCAGGAGCAGCGTGGAGCAGCCCCTGATCCTGCTCCCTGGATGGAGTACTGGAGCAGGGTAAACGTCAGACCCCGCTCCCCAGAAGGAGCTTGATGGCCAGCTTAAAATGGCTGGTGGGCTAGATGTGGCCCACAGGCCATAGTTTGCCCACCCTTCATCTAATCCAATGTTCACTGGAGTTAAAGGAAAGACTTCAATGGATTTTGGATCAGTTCACTTCTGCTTTACTACTGAATAACCTGTAGTAACAGAACGATTCATGGAAGTATGCACTAGGCTTGCTGTTACGTTTGCCAGATCAGACCCTAACTTGCTAACTTTTAAAGAGCTTCCTGCAGCTGACCTGTGACATTGTATTCATGCTGAGCAGGACTTTGACAGCTGTGCATTCTTACAGCCCTGCTAACTACTCTTCCTTTGATGTTTTTTTGTTTTGTTTTTACTGCTCACTAGGAATTAACTCTCTAGACTAATTTTCAGCATTTCTTGCTACCATCCAGGGAGTGCCTTTCTTTTAGCATATTGTGGGCCTGATCCTGTAGAAATCTGAGCACTGTCTAACTCCCGCTGCAGTCAAACTCTTTGCAAAATCAGGTCCAGAACAAGATTTCAGTGGGGCCCAAACTAGTGGGATATTGGTTAATGAGCCTTATTTTTCAGTAACATTTTTTTTAACATCTGAGCTGCTGTAAAATCCTTGTTTCTGAATTCATATTTGCCATATTTAAAAGAGTCAAACAGGTCCTAAAGATGTATCTATAATTACAAAAGCATGTAAACAACAAGTAAAGGGTAGTGCAAGGACTGGGTTGAAGCTCTGCATTTGAATCTAATCCATAATGCCTTCACCCTGTGAAGCACCTAATGAACTATACATACAGTGCAGCTTTAATCTGTGCATCTCAAACTGGATGTGTATTTTGACCCATTTTACACATGGAAAGAATGAAATGGAGAAAGGTTAATGTTCTGACTTTCAAAGGTGCTGGACACATGCAGCTCCCACTGACTTCAATGGGAGTTGAGATGCTCAGCACATAAGAAAATCGAGCCCTTAATGATTTACCCAAGGCCATAGCATGATTCCTTAATGTACAACAGAATGGTACCCTCTTTCTCCTGACTCCTGGTCCCCTGCTATAACCACCTCTCTAGACTTCCACATCTGTTGCATACTTGGTAATTGTTTTATTTAGTAGTTTTTGCAATATCTGAGTGTTTGGTACCTTCATATTATATGGTCTACAGTGTCAAGAAAAGCAGGATTAATATTTAAGTGAGGGATATTTTAAGAATATAATATGAAAAATGTGGGGCTTTTTTAAAGGTTACAACTAACTCTTTAAAGCAGTGACATAGCAATAAAATACACTTTTTTATTCAAAGAGATTCTGGTGCCCAAATGTTCTGGAGATGGAGACCTTAAAAATCTGACTAACAGCGCCCAGCAATACATACAATAAAATTATAGTAGGTATTTGGTCCATAAAGTTAGCAGATTTAGCATCAGTTGAGAAGCCTTACGCAGGCAAGAATGAATCACCCCTTCAGACTTGGTCATTAAATTAACATATCCTGGAGATCTTCACTAAAAGAGCTCAGTATGAAGCGAAAACAACTGTTTGCAACGGCAGGGCCTGCCTGCCCCCTCCTCTTTGGCGGCCGTAGGTGCTTGGGGGAGAAGCTATGCACTATAGATATGAATAAAATGCCAAATCCCTCTGCTGGGAAAAGCCTTTGACTTTGTGCTCCTCGGTCATTATAAACAAGGCCCACAGACATCTACATGCAGACAGCAGGACTGCTGGGCCGCGAGACCTGGAGTCTGATGCCCAGTCCCGGGCTGGGGCGATACTCGGAGTGCTCTAAAGGGGCCCCTCTACCATGCCTGGGGCCGGGAGCGTAGCACCTGAGGCCTCACAGCAGTCGGGATGCCCCAGACAGGGGTCCCCTCTCCACGGCCGTGGGGGGGCTGGCTGAACGGAGGGTTCCCAGCCAGCGGAGTCCCTCTGCCCTGCCCCGGGCACGGGCTGCTCCCGGCCAGCTGGGGGGCGGGGGAGATGAGCGCGCGGCCGACCAGCAAGTGTCTGACTTCTCGCCCACCCAACATCCAGGCCGATCCCGCCTCAGCCAATCAGGAGCCAGGACGCGAGGCCGTTGCTATGGTCTCCAACAGCAACACTTCCCAGGCTCTGCACCAGCGAAAATGCAAGTGGGAGAAGCCGGGGCGGGTGCCTGCTCCTGCCTCGCGTCCCGTGCCCCTGCGAGGGGCAGCCGCAGCGCCCTGAGCTCCCCGCCCACGGGCCGGCGCGGTGGAGCTGGGTGCAGACTTGGCCAGCCTGGTCCGGGAGCAGCCAGGTAGGACAGGACTCTGCAAGTCTCCGCTGTTTTGCAGCTGCATGGGGAGGCGAAGGTGCCAGCGCCACGCCCATTAGCAGCCCCTTCTCGCTAAGAACTGGTCGGCTTTGGCTTGACTCTGCTGAGATTGTTTAGCTTGAGACGCTGGGTCTGCTGGCTGCAGCAGGGACCTTAGCAGCTGTCACTCACTCCAGCCTCAGCATAGTAATGCCTGCTCTCCAATCAAGCGTTTTAAAAAATTCCAGCATCATCTTGAGGTTGTCAGCTTGGCATTAGGGACACCAAACTGGCTGGTCTGGTTCTTAACGTAGTGACTAAATATTTTATAAAATGGATTAGATTTTGCGGATGGCTGCAGGAAACGCAAGAGGGATGCTACCACTTACACTCGTTCTAAAGCAATGTGAAGCATTAGAAAATTAGCATGATAAACTGAGCCTCTTCCAGGGCTGTGATAGCATGCCCTATAATTTGTGAATACTAATAAACACAAATGAGGACTAGAGAGATCCCAGAGTTCAGGAGCCTGTTGTGTGATGAATTATTGTGTTTTTTACTGTCTTTTACTGGACCACAACTAAAGAGTAATACAAGATCAGCCCATTTCTAACTTCATATTGACACTCCTCCCCAACCACTCTTGTGAGGAAATAGTTATAATATCAAACTTTCACACTGCACTTTTCATTCCTAGATCTCAACGTGCTTTACAAGTAGTTCAGAATCATTATCCCCATTTTACAGGTGTCACCCAGCAGGTCAGTGGCAGAGCCAAGAACTGAACCCAAGTCTCTTGAGTCCCTGTCCAGTACTCTGAAAGGGGAAATTTCACATGATTAATTTCTTATATTTTATTATAAAGGAGGCTTGCACTGTCTGCACAGTAGTGTCCATCCAGCTTCCTTTTTATTGTATCATGCATTATTTCATTTTAGCTTTGGAAGGTCATATCTGATTTCAGCTCATTGTCATTTTTTTAAGGACCCCACAAATATTTTGAAGCAAAATTTTGAAGCAAAATTAACACAATTGAGTTTGACACACTGAATTTTGAACCAATTTATCTGGTTTCAGTTAAGGAGACACCATGACTGGGGAAGATTTGCTCAAAGACACTACCAGCGTCAAGCCGGAACTGGTTTTACGGCACTGTTTTAAACAATACAAACTCAGAGATTTGTATCCAAAGTTTTTCTTTAAAGTGAAACCAAGTACATTTGGGCCACCCAAATCCAGACGTCGCATTATTATCGCACCTCCAATGGTAAGACCAGCTTCGGATGGTTCAAAACTCATTCAGACCACTGCCATCGATGAAAAGGAGGAAGCTGCTGCCTGGCAAGTGACCCCTGAGGTAGAAAGCTGTCCCCACACTCCAGAAGAACCTTCAGAAGCAAGAGATGATCTACTAAAGCTGGAAGCTTGGATAACGGAAAGGAGAAAGCTCCGCTCTCAATTGGATAGCCTTGTGGATGTTGAAAAATGGCTAAGTCAAAAACTTTGCACCACTGAGCAAGAAGATAGAGTCCTGGAAAACTTACAAAACTGCAGAGCAGTGAGGAAGGCTGAAAGGAAGTTAGCTGCGACCAGAAATCTTGAAGTAAGTGTATGCCTCATTCCTCTGCCATTTGAATTACTACACTGCAGCACTTGGAAGTCACACCTCCTATTACACTGATCATTTGAATTTAACAACTGTAGCTAAACAGAGGGAGAGTCAGGTAAGATTTCTTTCTATGGGTGCTAGTATCAGTCATGTATCCTTGCAGATTCTCATCAGTAAAATTACAGAAAGTGAGATAATTATACAACCAACCTATTCAGATTGTTCCCCTGAAGACAGTTACTTCTGCATATGAAGAGGTAATTCAGCCAGGCTGCATTGAAGGAGTTTCTCTGAAATTCGACCTTTTGGGGCAGCAGCTGCACTCTCCTGGAATTAGCTGAATATTCCATCCCTTAAAGCTGCCGATTGACAGGGCACAGAGCATCTGAAGTTCCTCTGTGTACTAACTCCCGGCTCCCCTGATGCTGGGCCCTGGCAATGCAGCTTTTGCAGTAACTATAAGGAAAACCCTGTGGTGAAAGACCCTGCAGGCTGGTGCTACTGTATTCCTCCCCAATACAACCTCTGGGCATCCAGGAAGTTCAGAGCTGTCTATTGCTGACCCTCCCATCCAGTCCCTACATCTCCCATCAGCACTGCCTGCACTATGCATAGTCCTCATGGAGTGACTTGGGCCGTGTAAATGTGGAACAGTACTGCAGAGGCAGCACTTCCGTCTTATGTGTCTCCAGGAACAGCCTCCTGGATTCCAGTTCCCGCTGACCATGGAGGCAGAGGGGATTATATGGCCTCTGGTCAGGGTGAGGAAAGACTGAATCCAAAATAAGGTCATCTTGAGGGGTATGGAACATGCCAGGGCAGGTGTTTTACTGGTGTAAATCAATATAACTCCATTCATGTCAATGGAGCTGTACCCATTTATACCAGCTGATGCTCCATCACTTTACAGTCCTCACACTTCTATGCCCTGAGTCAGGAAACCTGACTGAATTTCTCAGTAGGATGAAACTGATCTCATGATTATTCTTCAATCTCTTCCAGAACCTGCTGCCAA
Organism: Gopherus flavomarginatus; assembly: GCF_025201925.1. Lineage (NCBI taxonomy): Eukaryota > Metazoa > Chordata > Testudines > Testudinidae > Gopherus > Gopherus flavomarginatus. Next base: position 19,051,990 of record NC_066622.1, on the reverse strand, counting down.
AGCACGACCTGCCTCCTCAAAGAAGAGTCATCCCCCTTATCAACGCTCCCTATCCCCAGTCCCTCATCACACTGCATAACCTTCTGCACAAACAAAAGCTCAAGATGGTGGACTTATTCAGGAAGGCGGATAAGGACAAGAAGCAATTCATGAGATCAGACTTCATTAAAGTTATCAAGGGGGTATGCAGAAAACAGGTTAAGAATATAAGGCTGAAATTCTCCCCTACTTCTGTCGGTGTAACTCCTCTGAAGCCAATGATAAGGGCTGATCTCACAACAACAGGTCCTCCTTTCACCGTGGTTACACAGATTTTAGAAATGATCTATGGGGAATTAATCTTCAGAGATTTTACTCCACAACTTGTGAAAATCTGTAGGGAGAAGAGAAAGAGAATTTAGCTGCATATTTAGATGACCCAAGAGACAGAGTGAATCCCAGCTGAGGACGAAACCCACAGTCACATTGTCCAAAAGAAACTCACAGGCCAATTCGGATGCTGCCCCGTGTGCTGCTGATTTCCATAACGATGATATAGCTTTCTTCAGTCTGAGAAAGCTCAAGATGCTTTACAGACCATTAAATAGCCTCACAACTCAAGCTGTAGGTAGGGGTGTATGAATGGAGAAGCAATGTGGTCCAGTGAGGAGTGGAGAAGCAATGTGGTCCGGCTGGACTGGACTCCAGACACCTAAGTTCTATTCCTGGCTGTCTTGCGGGCCTTCTGTGTGACTTGAGTAAGTCACTTCACCTTTTTGTACCTCAATTTCTCCTACCACCCTTGTCTGTGGACTGTCATTTACAATTTCTGTGTACGGTGCCTACCACAACGCAGCCTTGATCTCAGTTGGTGCCATTAGATGTTACTCTAATATGTCTAGTAACAACACTTATTTGACAGATGGAGAAATTGAAGGCCAAAGATGCAAAGTGATTTGCCCAAGGCCACCCAGCCTCTCAGGGTTCAAGAGAGGTTGTAGAATCCCATCACTGGAAAGTCAGGGGTGGTCTAGGTTTATATGGTCCCGCCACAGCACGGGGAATGGGACTTGATAACTTCTCGAGATCCCTTCAGCCCTATATTTCTATGATTCTGTGATTCTCCAGCCACCAGGCTACATCATCTTTCAATACCATGGTAGTAGTGCACATGGAGCAACTTCAGAACTGGTCCTTAAGGCTTTATGGCAGCCTTCAATCTTCTTATGATCACATTTGAAATTTTTTCTTTTTACAGGCCAAAGTCCCTATCAGTGACAATGACCTGGAAGATGTGATCATCTTCCTTACTTCTTCAAAACGTGGGAATTTTATAACCAGTGACGATCTGGTTGAATGTCAAAATATATGGCTGGATACAATGAGAGATCAGACAAAACAACCTGGGGAGGCAAAAACAGGTAAGAAAAAGGAACCCGCGGTAGGAAAATGATCTTCATTCTTAGGAGCATCGGAATCGCCACACCAGGTCCAACTCCAGGTCCATTTAGTACAACATCCTGTCTCCGACAATGAACAGCACCAGATGCTTCACATGAAGTGTAAGATGCCTGCAGTAGCAGATGTGGGATAACCTGTCCCCCACATTAGGGCTCATCCTGCTCATTAATAGAGAATTGTTTAAACCCTAAGTTTAATAATATCCCTTCCAGAATTTGGTTGACGTTCTTGGCCCCCTCCAGCCAGATGGCTGAAAACTAGAACCTTTGACACAAATGCCCTTCCACTCAAACTCTGGGGGTTTGGATAAAATGGATCCAAGATTCAAGCCACCCCTGATTTTGCAAAATCAAAACCCAACCTCCTTGGTTCATCTCTACGTGAAAGCTTGTCCATGTACACGTTACCTTATGCTACAGTCTCAGCAGTCAAGAGGTGAAAGGAGAACTGCCTAGAAGTGCTGAGAAATACGTAGCACTTTACAGCTTCAAAATGCCCTGCAAACATTAACTTATTCCTCAGAGCAATTAATTGATATTTCTAAAATGCTTAGAGACCCTCAAAGGAAAGACACTAGAGAAAGCTACAGTATTATTAAAGTATTAGGATTAAAGACAAATATCCCACTGGGGTAAGCATCATTATTTGTATTGTATAGCTGAGTAAACTGAGGCACAGAACGCTTAAGTGACTTGCCCAAGGCCCAATGGTGAGTCAGTGTTGGAGCTAGGAACAGAACTCAGGGTGCCTCACACCAAGTCCTGTGCTCAGATGTTTCCTACAAACACTTATTTGGAGGGTTACAATTTAGTTCTCCCCCAATTCAGGCCTATCTCTATCACTGTTGTTGGGAAACAAAGACCTGATTCTGAAGGAATGTGAGAGAAGGCAGCGTTTGCCAAGTACTTCCAAGCTGAGCTTCCATTTAGGAAAATGAAATCAGACACCACACCACTCTCCAACTCTGCCGGGTGTCATTAAAGGGCTCTCCTTATTTTAAGTCCTCATAATATGATGCTTTGAAATGGTTAATGCTGTTGACATTTAAAGCACCATCCTTGGCTTCTGAGCGAGCAGCCATTGAACTGAACAAGGCAGGTCATGCAGCAGAGCTATTGTTTCAAGCTCCCTGCTACTTCAGGCAGATACCGCTCCCTTGGTTCTGTTTGGGTCACGTTTTGATGGTGAAACCGTAACAGCGAGAGACTTTCTTTTTTTCAACAGAAAGTTGCAAGTCACAGTCTGGAGAATAATGGAGAGCCCTTGCCACCCTCTGCCCCACCCCTGCCCAAAGTTGGTTCTGGTCTCTCCACTCCCTCTGCCCCCATCTAGTCCTCCTTGCAGTGGGCACTTTGGGAAACACTGCTGTATGATCAACATTACCTAATGTCAAACAAATTCTCTCTCAAATAAAGGTGGGAGGTAACATAGTCCAGCGGAAAGATAGGGAATCAGAGGATCTGGATTTTGGCCCTGGCAGAGATTTACTTGTAAAAGTCAGTCTGCCGCTCTGTATCTCAGTTTCCTCACGTATAAAATGTGGATAATGACACATCCTCTTTTGTAAAGCTCTGTGAATCAAGTGTGATCATTAGTAAAGGAGGAGGGTCAACATAAACCTAGGAACTCTTTAGTTACTTTCAAGACTTTTCAATAAAGCGCTTTAAGGAATCATTTCAAACTGGAGGTGGGTTAAGCTGTAAAATGCGGGTCTGGCTACAAATCTGGATCCAAAGCTCGAGGCTGTTGGTATCCAGAGTTCTGGTCTAAGCCTGTTACTAACTCAAATTTGCACAGAAAACAAAGCCTCTTGTTCATTCTTTCATGAGTTCTGATCAGTTCGGAAGTTGATTTTCTGCCAAATGCTAAAATAATGTCTTCGTTTCTTGTGATTCTACAGCATGTCCCCGATTTCACACCCGAAAAGCTGTTTCTAAAACTGTTAGTCGTCCAGCATCTGCTGCTGGCAAAACCAAAGAGATACAGCCACTTGCTCCTAGTGAACCTGGAGCAAAGTTAACACTGTTAGAAGTTCCCCCTATCGACACCGAACCGGATCACAGACCTCTAAGCTATGAGGAAATGGAGGAGATTGGGAAGAGATGCAGAGAGAGGAAACGATGGGAGAAGGTACTGGATATCTGCAGAGAAATTATTCATGTACTTATGCTTTGCATTTCAGGCCTTCCCATGGGTGTGACAGATTGAAGATGAAATAGCAGTTTAAAAAAAACAAACTAAAACAAGGGCTTTTAATGAGAATATTATTGATTAGTAATCTTTTGCACTTCTGTATATAGCACCTTCTATCTGACACTCTCCCTTTATAAACAATTAATTGTGCCTCCAGCACTCTGAGTTATAGATATTTTATTCCCTTTCTTACAGAGGGGTGAAGAAAGGCACAGCTAAATGTAAGTAGTTTACATACCCCAGAATGGAAAGTCCATCAAGGTCATCTTTTCTACTCCACCTGCTCACAAAAACAGGATTAACCCCTATGGGATATCTGCAAGCACTTTGTCCTGTCTTGTTTTTTGTATATCCCGCAGCAGGACTCACAATGAGTCAGCAGCAGAGCTGGGAATAGAACTCAGGAGTTCTGTCTCCCACCACTCAGTGCTCTAACCACTAGGTAGCACTGCTGCTGGGAGAGGTTCTTTTTTAAAAAAAAAAATCAGGATGCATTGGTCCAGCTATTTGCATCTTCTGAAACTAACAATCTCACCTCCCAGGGTTTGATGAATTTCCATTGCACACATTGTAATGGAAATTAATGCTAAAGACATTCCAAGAGCAAGGGGAACAAAACTATAAGGCTCCGTTTTTTCAAAAGATCTCTGAAAAAAACAACTACACTGTTTTCTAGTGCAAACTCTTGTGCAATTCACTGCTGTGTAGACAACTAAGGCACCACTCGAAATGGGGTTTATGCAGGATATGAGTGTGCATGGGCCTTGTACTGGCCCGCCACACAAGATGGATTTCGTCCACAAACCAGTGCCTGTGCTCATGAAAACACAGTTACCCATTTTGCAGGCACAGAATTCCATTTGTACACACAAACGGTGCCTTCTGAGCCACATTCATTCCTGGCGTAACTTCACTGAGGTGAGTGGAATTACACCAGGGATTCATTTAGCCATTTGGCCATGAAAATGTTCTATCCAGCTACACTAATGGAGGCCTGCCCTTTACTTGCAGGCCAAGGTCAATCCAATACAATGGCTGGAATGCTGTCGACTGGTGAGATCTGGAAACAAGGCCATTGATGAACACTGCTTGCCATCTACAATGGAGAGTGAAATGGGGGAAATAATTGATCAGCATCGAAGGACCTGCTACATGGTTTATCTGCAGTGTCTCAAATTATGCAAAGAATATAACATTCCACTTACCGAAAAGGTCCTGGAAAAAGGTAAAGCAAAACCTTGGGCTTGGTGTAAATGTACTACCTCAGAACAATTCAGGCTAAACTTTGCCCCCCAGCCCAAATGCATGGCTCTTATTTTAGCATTTCCTATGGGTGGGAAACAGATGCTAAGTAGATGGGTGAAGAATGAGGTGTATTTGTAGTTCTGTGTATAGCAACAGGATTGGTCTAGCAGTGGATGCTGCTGGTTAGGATTAAAATACATTGAGCGCGCTAGGGAAGGACTGGAATAGCAAGCAGTGCTCCAAATCAGGATTGAGGCTCCTAGAGTAGAGCAGTGTTAGGTGATTTCGGCTCAGCATAGCAAGAGATACTGCAGGGGAAGACAAGAGATGGACCGGCGCATGTAGGATGGAGCAGGACTGGAACAGCAGGAGTGCTGCAGGTCAGGATTGAAGATCATTGGGAGAGCTCTGTAGATTAAGCTTGCATAGGGTCTGCCTGCACTACGCCAGACTCAAACCATTTCTGTTAGTCCCTCACTTCACTGAGCTCATAATCCATTGAAAACGTTTAGCAGGTCATGTGTCATACAGTTATTACTGCTTTCTTTTTTTTGCGTTCTTTGCTGACAGCCCTGCTGTACCCAGGAGACAAAATAATCAAAGAAGGAGTACATGTGCGGAAGATCAGACAGCCGGGGGGTCCCTATACAACAATGGACGGGAGTCACCACCAAAGACGACTGCTTTTAAGCAGACAAAGATTAAGAAATGCATTAAAAAGGGATGCCAAAAATGGGTTTGTTCAAAGAGTTTCTACTGTAGTGGACAACTTAGTGGGCTATAAACCTATAGTGATTTATCTCCAAGCAGCAGCACGGCCTAGGAGACCCAGGAGACCAGGGTTCTTTTCCAATTTCTGCCACTGATCTGCTGTGTGACCTTGAGCAAATCACTTCTCTTTTCTGTTTCTTTATTTCTCTTCTTGCCCTTTGTCCATTTAGAGTGCAAGGTTTTTGCGGCGGAGACTTGGTGTATGTCAAATGCTAACACAATGGTGCCCCACTCTTAATTTAATAATAATTAAAAGGGATGCTGGTATAACATCAATAGGCAGGCTTCAGGCTTTTTTTTTTTTTTTCTTTAAGGCAAGCAGGCAAAAGTTGTTGGTTTTGGTCGGGGGTGGGAATTTTCCTCCACTAGCTCAAGTGTCTCTTCCAGGCATGTGTACACTACAGCAGAGGACCATGTTTGCTTTAGGTATGGAGCATACAGTTTCCAGTGCTGGCCCTATATTCCAGTGTCCATGAGACACAAGGGAAAGTCACGGTATGACCAATTCTCCTGTTACTGTCACTGGTGTGACAACAGTGTAACTTGGAGTAAGTCCACTGAGGTCAACTATTTACATGGATGTAAATAAGAGAAGAATCAGATCCAATGAGTGGAAATGTTCCTGCTGCCATCTTGTGATTCATTCCTCTTTGCCCAAACCCCATTTTGCTGGCCCTTTTGGCAAGACATGATACTGCATCCAATATGGTGTGTATCTGTATTGGGATGAAATACATTCGGGGGCAGCCTCTGATAAGATCATGACAGTGAACGACCCAGATTCTACTCTTAGTTACACTGACACTGTTGCACTGGTGTCAATGTGTGTTGTCATCTGTACAAAGGGGCTAGTGCTACTTACCCACCTACCTCACGGGGCATTGGGAGGATTGCTTCATTAATGTCGTACAGTGCCGTGAACTTACCAAGTGCTATACAGATGTTAAGTATTCTTATGTACCATGATGGTGAAAACCTGAATGGAACATCTAGCACATGTACAATTACTTATTCAGCATCTTTCCCTACTGCATTAGTATGTATGTAGCTCCATGGATACATCTGATAATTCACAGACATTTAGAAAGACAAGGGAATTTTCCCCAGTGAGCTTCCAGTCTGTTGGTTGAGATCTCTACCAAAAAGTGTATTCATAGTTTGAAATGATTTCTGTTTCATCTTCCCTGCTAGAATGCATGATACAGGGATTAAGGGGCAACTACATGGAAAGCAGAAGGAATACAGAGGCAGCTGGATGTCATTTGAGGATTATGAACAGTTAACAAGGTCTGTGCAGAGAATGGTTTGCTCCATATACAATATGGAAGCAGAGGCAACCAATGGCCAAGCTGGCTTCAAGAACACTCTTTCCCAACAACCAGTCAGACACAGCTTTATTCAGAAGCTCCTGGAGTTCTGAAGCCTTGTCAGTATGGGAGAGTTTTACTAGTTATACTGATATAGTTTTACAGAGTAGGTATACTGGTATAACCTCATATGTACACTTTTACCAGAATACAGGTGGCCATATGGTGGGTTATAAATACATATAATTTAATATAATTTTGCCTGCATTTGTACTGTGGTCATGGGTGGCCAGTGACCTGGCCATGGGGGGAAGCTAGTTCCCTCTCCCTCCTCTTCTTCCTCCCTTCCCCACAGGAGCCCAGAGCACCCCCAGCACTGGGTCACTGGGCAGCACAGACAGAGTGCCCCAGCCCTGGAGTGCTGGGCGGCACGGACACAGCGCCCCCAGCCTCTGGCGGCCGGGTGGCACAGTCCAAGCGCTAAGTGTGCAGTGTGGCCCCAGCACCAGCTGCCCCAAGTCCCCACGGCAGGCTGCCCAGGGCCAGGGCAGAGCGCCAGGAACTGCAGGAGGGGGGCTGAGGATGGAGCGCAGTCATGGCCACGCCAGGCAGTTTGAGGAGGCACAGCCTCCCCCAGTCTATGATACCTGCTGCCCATGACTGTGGTTTCATTTCAGTATGTGGCTCTCTGCCACTTTCTATCCTGAGCTGTTCTGCCATGTTCCTGTTAAAACAGCTGCCACATTCCACCCCACAATTGGCTGCATTTCAGTGATGGCTAAAGAAATCCCTGGACAATGAATATAATTAATTGAGCATTTTGGTTTCTTTAAGTGAAAGGCATGATATAAATGTGTTACTGATTATTTAGCTCATATTTTTCAGACGTCTGCACACGAAGTGGTCCAATCTGAACTACAAGTCTCACGACAATAACTTCTGGCCAGGTCACCTTCTGGACAAGCTGCGTATTTACCTCCCACAGATAGCGCCTAATCAGGAGCATGCCCTGTTCAGCTATGTTCATCCAACACCACCTGTCTATTCTGGCGTCTACAACCCACACCGCAGCTGGCCAATCAGTGACCAGGGATACGTGACCTATGGAAATACTGAGACTCAAAAGTATTGATGTTGTCTGGAACAGTAATGCTATGCACAATGAAAGCTTTGTGACCCCTCTGTCACCTCCATGGACTTAGGCAACCATCATAAGCAAAATAAAGCTATCAAAGTATGCATTCCCAAAGTTATGGGGGACTTGACAGAGCAGTTGACTTCTAGATTAGCAAGTTTCTGTTCCTTGTGACTCATAACACAAGACCTGGGGACATTCAATGAAACTGAAAGGTGGCAAATTCAAAACTGATAATATCAGACTGTGGAACTCGTCACCATAAGACATTGTTGAGGCTGAGAATTTAGAAAGATTCAAAAAGGGATGGAGCATTCATAAAGATAACAAGAATATCTAGATTTATAATAGTTAATGCTAATAAAAATTCTGGGAGAGATATTAACCTCATATTTCAGGACAAAAAACAAACTAACTATTAAGGATCAGGATAAAACCTAATTTGGGGGTCAGATTATTCCACATCCATCTATCGTAGAGTTTCTTGCACTTTCCACTGAAGCATCTGGTGGCAGCCACTGTCCAAGACAGGATACTACACTCAGATCTGATTGAAGCTGGCAATTCTTCTGTTCCTGTGATTCCAATCCAGCTCTTTGGTGACCCATGCAAAATGCACTTGGCAAGTCTCAGTCTAGTTTCTACCAGCAGATAGAGCCAAGTCACAACAACTGGCATCACAACTAGCTGCACTTATTGGCAGCCTTGGGATGGAAGAGTGAGTGGGCCATGATAGTGACTAAACTAACTTGTCACACTTGTAGAAATCAGGGTCAAGGCACATGGGTGTGGGAAGGCAGAGGAAACTTGCTCTCCTGCTGCCTACGCTGTACCTGTTCACAAGGATTTTGATTTCCATGATAAAAATGTCTTGATGAACCAACACTTTAAAAACCTGCCAATTCTCACACAGCCTGGGGATACTAGACTACGAGAGTAGGAACACTGGTTGTTGGGACACTGGTCTTATCCTGGCCCCTTGAGCAGCATGATGGGATCTTTAACTGCCACCTGCTCAGCCAGAGATGGGGGGTAGTTATCCTAATTTAATTTAACAGGCTGATGAAAAATTTAAATATAAATATAGATATAAATAAAACGTACCTTTCTCCTCCCCTTGCCCCCTCCCCTGCAAAAAAACAAACAAACAAACAAAAAGCAAATATAGAGAAGGGAATTTTATTTAAAAACATTTTTCAACAGCAGGTTCTGACGCAGAGTTTTCATACTATACAGAAGGCATGTTTTAGCTATTCATTTTGAACTGTATTCTCTTTCTTCAAAACACAGTACATGTAGCAGTCAGACAGAATTTATGGAGATCTCTCAGTAACATGGATTATGGTTATTTAGCTATGCTGTATACAATTTAACCGGACAGTTCCAGGCATAAAGATCTTTCCTTGAAAATATTTATGAACAGGCTAGTTAGTAAATAGAAAAACTTCAGAACACTGAATGTTATGTACCTCACAGTACTGTGAATAGCTGGTGCCAATCAGAAAAGTGTAGTTACAAAAATGCCTCAAAAAATAAAAATCAAGTTTGTTTTTCACATTAAGTTGTGGCTTTATTCATAAAATACAATGTACACGATGGATTTTTTTTTTTTTAAATCTGCTCTAGGAATTACCTTGGGGAAGTTCACTGGCCTGTGCTGTGTAAGAGGTCAGAGTAGATGATCACAATGGCCCCTTCTGGCCTTTGAACATATGAAACAATAAATGGCTTTATTCAAATTCTTAAATCACTAGTCACATTGGAAACTTTCAGAGTTTACAATTTTAACAGTGATGTCTGCTGAGCAGGTTGAACGAACCTACTTCATTGCTGAGCGACCCAAGTGAAATTCAAGAGAATGCGCCAGCATGTGTTAATACTGATCAGGCTTGAGTGGAACGTTAACTGATGATCAACAGCACGGCTGGGCAGATGTGCAACCAGGAGCAAATGACCAGCGATGTGCTGCTATTTTAACAAAAAATTACAAAGTATAACATCCCAAGAGATCCCAGAGTGCTTTGCAGGCATCATCTGCTACTACTGAAATACACCAGCAAGCAGGTTTGTGTGGTAGTCTTTACAACTTCTCAGTCTGTGCTCCTCTAATAACCCCTGCTCCACACACAGCTTAAAGCCATAAATTAGGGCCCCCCTTATGCAGATACTTAACTTTAAGCGCATGAGTAGTCCCATTCACTTTCAGGAGTCTAGTCAGGAGTTTAAAGTTAAAACAGTTACATAGGTGCTTGCAAGACTGGAATCTAGAACTAGAATATCCCTACGGGAGAGGCTAGAGATAGGATCTTACAAAAATATGATAGAATCCTCAAACATGCTTAGCAAGGGTATAAATGGGATTCTGAAGGAAAAGGTATAAACATAAAATATGTTCCTGAAGATGTGATATACCATTGAAAGCTTTAAGAACATGCTAGTCCCAGAGTTCTCTAAAAGTACATCCACTTAACAGAGCCCCACTTGGGTCCCTGCTTAGAATCCATTGAGTCATTTCATTTTATGGTTCAGCCCTATCAGGGTAGATACCTGGACCTCCCAGGTGCATCCTATAAAAGGGAGGCAGCAAACAACCTCCTATAGTGCTGTGGACTTAATCCCAGGCATATAGGCTAACCTCACCCTAAACAGGGCCACCTGGGGGGGAGCAAGTGGGGCAATTTTTCCTGGGTCCCACAGGGACCCCCACAAAAATATAGCATTCTATAGTATTGCAACTTTTTTTTTATGGAAGGGGCCCCCAAAATTGCTTTGTTCCAGGCCCCCAAAATCCTCTGGGCAGCCCTGACCCTAAAGTAAAAGTATTAGAAAAATACCAATGTATTCCTTTGCTACTAACCTATAGTGACTGTCAAATTCTCCCAAAGCCTAGAATGCAGTTACTGTACTCAGATTTGGTTAAATCCTCAGGGCGAAGAGCTAGTCTTGCAATAAGTGCCAGGTGGTTTCTAATTACCAGGGCAGCCAAAATTTCCCAGATTAGTTTTACATCCTATCAAAAAATATCACTAATTGCATGATCCAACTGGATCCTGTTGCAGGAGGACTGAAACCAAAGTGAAACGCAGAAAATTAAACATTGCGTAAAGGATGAGCTTTGAGAAAAACACCAAGAGTTTGCTTCCTGTGATAACAATAGCAAAAGTTGACAACTCTAGCAAGAAACAGACATTTAAGAAATATTTGATCTGGAAACGTCCCTAAAAATTAAGACAAATCCTTAATATTATTAGAAAATACACTGTAAAGAGTTTATATAGGTATATTATTATAAAAATATTGATTTTTGTAAAGCAACATTTTATGCAACCAACAATTAATATTTGAAGCTTTGTTACCTGACAATTTCTCGTGAAGACCCAGGAAAAAAAAGTGTTAATAAAATGAAAAAAGTAAATAAATTAATACAGCCAAAACCTTAGTAATCTGTCCTTAGGTGCCATGTGGCTTCAACGCTGCAGTATCCGAAACCTGCCACTAGATGGCCCTCACACAGTGGTATCAGTGCTGGCGGAAGTAGCTTCATTCTCGCTCCTCTGGCTGTTGCCTACGCCGTTAGCGGAAATTGCTTGGGATAGGTCCTGGCAGATTATAGTTGCTATTATTGTAGAAAAACTACAAGTCATTTTAAAAACTGTTATTCTCTTAAATAAATGCTCTCTGATCTTCATCTAACCATCGTAGTTACTAAGGTTAGGAGGCAGGTTCAGAGTCCCCCTTTCTGGGTTCTGATCAGGGATCTGGCCTGCCAGGACCTTCAGGAGTTACCTCATCAGCCCGCGCGCTCGTCCGCTGTCTCTCTCAGCGGCGCTGCCTCTCAGGGTGGCCGCCATTAGGACCTGGTAAGTGCCGCGCCGGTCCGGATCTGTCCCCATCGGTGCCCGGGGACCCGCCAGCTTGGCCCTGCCGTCTCCCAAGGCCCGTTGGCGGCTCCCTGCGTTAGCGCTCCGGGGTATTTCCCGGCGGGGGCGGAGGATGGTGGCCGTGGAGCCGGGGGTTTGCCTGGCGGCCGAGCCGGATTCGGGAGCGAGATCCGGGGAAGGGGTCAGGCGAGCTGGGGGATGTGGTGGGCCGCTCCGGGAGGGGCGAGATCTGGGCTCCCCGGTTGAAGGTGGATTCGTTCCCCCGCCCCGGGAAAGCGGTGGGGAGCAGGAGACCCCCTGGCCCCCAGCGCTGGGTGACCGGAGCTTGCTTCCTCCTCCCGGCTCCGCGCTCCCCGGGGGATGGGGGCGGGGGTCCGTCTCCGAATGGTGGGGGCGCTGGGGCTGCAGCTTGGGGAAACGGGGCCTTGTCCCCCATCCCGCAGGGCTCCAGTGTCGCCTCGGCTGTGCGCCTGGAAACCCAGTAGCAAGAGAACTGCTTGGGGGGAGGGGAGGCGCCTGATCGGAGGGAACCTACTAGGATCCCCCAAATGCCCTTCTCTCGCTGAGCGGTTATTGACTCACACGGTGATCGCGCGGACCTCGCTAATTTCTTTATACTACTGTGCTGAACATCTTAGTATCTGAGCGTCGTTCACTTCTAGTCAACCAAGATCGCACTGGAAATCCCAGTTTAAAGTGGTTGCATAAGCCACTGTGTTGGCCAGTGGAAGTGGGAGCCTTGCTGTAGGTAAGGGAAGGGCCTTGAGGGTTAATGCTAGAGGGAGTTACTGCATTGCACAGGGGAAACCAGTTCTTTAATGGACACACAACTCAAATTGAAATAGCATCTGCTGAGGCTTTATTGGAGAGATCTAGCTGGGATGGGGAGCAAGATTATAGTTACTTTTCTAGTTTCTGTGAACTGGAAACTAGTACATGTTGCAAGGATGGCTTTTTAGACTCAGCAGTTTGGGCACAAACTGGAAGGAGTCCAGCAGCAACCACAGAACTGGGAGGATGGGTGGGATCATTTGGGAATTGAGCTCCTAAAAACATCTTGTGCAAGTTCTGTGATACCACTTGCAAAGACATTTTATTCCCAAATAATTTTGACTCGTGTGGGGAAAAATGGGACCTCCCCGGGACCGCCTCTGGAGAGCTTTCAGTACTCTTCCAGCTTCGGAAGCAGGAGGGAGAACAACTGCAGAGGAAGACCCATTCCATTACTAACTTTGGAAGTGGCTAGTTAATGGAAGGCAATCTGCTACAGGTTTGAGCGAGATAACTTATTGCCATCTTGTTCTGTGTCCTTTCTTATCTGTGTTTTATCTATCTTAGACACCATGCCTGCCCTCAGACCCCTGGTGAAACCTAAGATCGTCAAGAAGAGAACCAAGAAGTTCATCCGCCATCAGTCAGATCGTTATGTCAAGATCAAGGTATGCATCCCTCTGAACAAAAAAATAAATAAAATTAAAAAAAAATTGGAAAGGTGTCTAAATCTTAAAGCCTGAGAAGTGACTATATTTAGGAACTATTATGAGGTAAAACGTAAAGTACCTTTAATTATCAGGGATCAGAAATGTGGATTTTCTGTAATAACAGTACAGTAGAGGTTCCTTGCAGATGTGCTTGTAATGTTGTAGGATGTGAGAAATTGGATTGAAAAAGACCATGTCCACCCTGAATCTTTGGATTTATTTTTCATGATGGTGCAATTGTATTCTTAAAACTTCCTTGCATTTCCCTAGCGCAACTGGCGTAAACCAAGAGGTATTGATAACAGAGCTCGCAGGAGGTTCAAGGGCCAAATCTTGATGCCCAACATTGGTTATGGTAGCAATAGAAAGACGAAACACATGCTGCCCACAGGATTCAAAAAGTTTCTGGTCCACAATGTCAAAGAACTTGAGGTGCTGATGATGAGTAACAAGTAAGTTGGGAAAGATCTCTTTAAAACTCATTCAGAATGTTTGTCTTAACCTAACCCTGGTATTCTGTGATGCAAGTTTATACTTCAGTTATGTTGCAATTTTGTGATCAAAATCAAGGTTTTCAAGGGCGGGGTGGGGGGCAGGAGGGGAGAGATCAAGTGAAATGGTTAGAAGCTGCTAGATTTTAAGCCTGAGTGAGATGCTCTATTCTCTTTCTCCTGACTTTACCTCTCACTAGAGCTGCTTCATCTTCTTGCCCCTCTATACCATGCTTTGTGCCCAAGAAGTACCATGCCATTATTCAGGGCCTTAGCTCATTGGGACCTCAATCATGTTTGGAGGCCTTTGGGCACTACTGACATATGCATAAGAGGATAAACATCCAGTCCTGCCTGTCAAAGTATTCAACTCCTTGACATCTCTAAGTGGAACCTTCCTGGAGCAGAATGCGGAAGGGGATGAACTGAAACTAGCCCTAGCCCACAACTGCTCTAACCACCCTTGTACAGCATTCCTATCCCTCGGCAATATCAGCTTGCTGACCAGCCTGTACCCTCCGACTCCAAACCAAGCCATGGTTTCTTGCTGTTCCTGTAACAGCGTGGTTTTTTGGGAACAACAAAAGGCTGTAAGATGTGACCATAAAGGATTTTGGAAATTGGGGTCAAGAAACAAGGTTGTATTTGAGTTTTGGGGTCTGAGGTGGAGAGAGCTTGAGAACACTTGGCTTAAAAGAACGGTATCTTGGCTGTGCCTGCTTTCCTGTTTCCCTTTCAGTTATGTCCTCTTCCTGGGATGTTAAACATTCTATTTAAGTACAGCGCATCATAATCTTCAGCCTTTAGGAGAAGATCATTTTATGATCAAACATTCAAAGGGTAGAAGTAATTTTGAACTTTGATTAAACAAACCCTAAACTTTGCTTTGTATAGGTTTTTGTAGATTGATCTTATTCTTGTGATACAGGCTTCCTGAATAACTTCATTATAGAACCATAAAAATGTAGGGCGGAAGGGCCCTGGAGAAGTCATGTTGTCCTCCTTAACTCTAATGCTGAGCAGGACCAAGTATAACTAGGCCTTTCCTGACTGGTTTGTCTAATCTGTTCTTTAAAAAATCCAGTGATGTGGATTCCACATCCTCCCTTTAACTTTAGTGTGATATTAAGACCAATCATGATACTTAATTCAGGGTCTGATTTGGCAATGTGCTGAATACCTCCATGTCTGCAAACTGCTGCAGCAGCAGCATCCTAGAAAATAGTACTAGCAGACAGATTTGCTTTCATCAACTTGACGTTTCGGTGCTATAAGGACAAGGTGGAAACAC
Source organism: Gopherus flavomarginatus (assembly GCF_025201925.1). Lineage (NCBI taxonomy): Eukaryota > Metazoa > Chordata > Testudines > Testudinidae > Gopherus > Gopherus flavomarginatus. The sequence goes on along the minus strand of NC_066622.1, from coordinate 19,036,755 downwards.
AGTAATGATTTAGGAATAATGTGTTTTTTAAGATTATGTTTTTCTTAATACAGTATTTGCTAAAAATTGCACAAGTAGAAGATCACAGGCATATGTAGTAGTTAATAGAGGCTTTATAAAATGTCAGACTTAATTCTTTTAAACAGTAACCTTTTATCCTTGTAAATGCATCTGACTTGTGTATTGCAGGAAACATATTTGGTCCCTGGTATATTTTGTAATACATAGTTAGAAAATGCAATTCATTTTGCTGTAACTAAACTGAGCCCCCCAAGGAAACAGAATTGGAACTATCAGTGGTAGGGCATGAGTTACTACTGACATGAGTGGAGGCAACCTGGCTGTTTTCATTGGATCTGCGCTGCCTTATTCCAGCAGTAACTCGATCCGACGATGTTAGAGAATGCAGAGAAATGGGATCAGGAGTGGAAAATGCAGTTGGCATTTGAAGAAGAGAATAGCAGACAGTTTCCTAGCAGAGTAGGGGAGTGTGTTGCTACTTGGGAGCAGGAAGCTGGTACTAATATTTTGTGATTTGACACACTGTCCTACTGAAAGAGTTAATCTTCTACAGCAGTGAGCAGATGAGAAATGGAGAAAGGAAATGAAGTATCAGAGGGGTAGCCGTGTTAGTCTGGATCTGTAAAAGCAGCAAAGAATCCTGTGGCACTTTATAGACTAACAGACGTTTTGGAGCATGAGCTTTCGTGGGTGAATACCCACTTTTTCAGATGCATGTGGTGGAAATATCCAGGGGCAGGTATATATATGCAAGCAAGCTAGAGATAACGAGGTCAGTTCAATCAGGGAGGATGAGGCCCTGTTCTAGTAGTTGAGTTGTGAAAACCAAGAGAGGAGAAACTGGTTCTGTAGTTGGCAAGCCATTCACAGTCTTTGTTCAATCCTGAGCTGATGGTGTCAAATTTGCAGATGAACTGAAGCTCAGCAGTTTCTCTTTGAAGTCTGGTCCTGAAGTTTTTTTGCTGCAGGATGGCCACGTTAAGGTCTGCTATAGTGTGGCCAGGGAGGTTGAAGTGCTCTCCTACAGGTTTTTGTATATTGCCATTCCTAATGTCTGATTTGTGTCCATTTATCCTTTTCGTAGAGACTGACATTGCAATGCCCCTCTGCTATGTACATCAGCCAAACTGGACAGTCTACATTCAAATTTAAGCCTATTTAGTCCCAGTTATAAATAGTCTAGAAGAATGTTGCAGAGGAGTTTTTTGCAAGAGGCACTATGTGTACACTTGAATAACCTGTTTATTTCTAACTGCTTAAATCATGAATTCTCAGTGGACACCAGCTAATACTATATTTAGTTCTTAAGGTATTTACTTTAACTTTCTTGCAAAAATACTTTATTAGCTGCTTGCTTGTTCTTTCCCTACACAATGTATGCACACTTAGCTCAATATTTCCATTCCTGTGCCGCTTAAAAGGGAGGACGCTGTGAATTGAATATTGGCCTGCTTTATGCTGCTGAAATACTGATTCTTTATCCATATTCATATTTTAATAGGTCTTATTGTGCAGAGATTGCTCACAATGTTTCCTCCAAGAACCGCAAGGTAATTGTGGAACGAGCAGCTCAGCTTGCTATCAAGATCACCAATCCAAATGCCAGACTGCGCAGTGAGGAAAACGAATAAATGGGCTCCTCCTTTGTGTAACTGTATTTAATAAAATACAAAAAAGCCACCATGTGATGGTGTGTGTTGAATGGTTATATTAAGTCTTCATCAGACCAGACCTCAATGAAGATTATCTCCCTATGAAATACTAGTGAAAAAGTGAGACTAAAGGCAGACTGGGCACCTCAGTTTTCCTTCTGTGCTGTTCTTAAAGGTGGAGGGAAGGAACTGCACTATTGCTTTGGTGTGAAGTTGCATTGGTACTGAACTAGCTTTCATTTTCCCAGTGTAAGTCTTCAGGTCCTTATTTCATGCATAAGTAAGCGTAGAGAGCTCATTGAATTCAAAATGAGGCCTTCAATGGACTACTGTAGTGAATACTGGTACACTTTGGCTAGAGCATTTCTAAACTGCCTGTTCACTTCCTGTTCCATTGGGGTGGTGGGGGGGGAGAACTATAGCATGTTTGAATTTAAAGACTCATGATAGGAAGCTGAAAGGGGGGAATGGGAGTATAGCACCCCTTGAATTGCCCCACTGCTACTTCTGTTAAGGAACACTAATTCCAGGAAGGCGAGTAGTACACCATGCTGTATAGTTAAGACTAGTATAAATCTTCCTGACTGGGACACTTGCCCATTATCTTAGCAAGTTCTTGTAGTTAAGTGTAGGGGGTTTGGTTTTTTTTAACTCCATAATGCTGCAACTCAATACTCTGTATAGATGACTTGCATTGGTTAGCAGGTACTATTGTGCTAGTAGTAAATACCTAATGCTTTAGAGCAAAGGAAAGCTTTGTGCTATAACTGTAGGAAGGTATACCTGCACCTGAAGCTTGCAGTGTTGGAGCATAGCATATGGAATGCAGTCTTGGGAGAATTAATAGAATAAACTTGTGTCTTCTGAAATGTCACGAGTTGATCTCCCTACAGTAGTTTAAGGGGCAGGGACTAGGAGCAGCATAGCTGAAATGCTGTGGTTAACCCAGTGTTTTACTTCTATTAAATATTGAACCAGAGGACAAGATACAGCTTCAAAAATACATCTTTATTTTCCTAGGATGCCACTCATACCAAGTGGAAAGGTCTCTCACTCTGCACTATAAACAGGACAGTTAAAATGTTTCACACTAACCACTCAGTCAAAAACAGGAAGCAACCTGAAATGAAAGATTACAAATCCATGTCTGCAAGAAGTGTGATGGCTTCATTCTCTAGTTTGCCATTACTCCATCTGTCATTCTTGTTACAAAAATTTTCCCTGTGCAGGGCAGGATTTGAGCAAGACAACGAGTGACACTAAGTTCTAGTATGGTGTGCAAAAGAGCTCATTTACATTCATGCAACTTTGTAGTTGCCTTATACTACTTTACTAGATATGTAATACCAGACTACTGAAGGCAGGTCTCTTCTACAGCCATGTGTTGTATCTTAGTTCTAATGACTACAGTTTGGAATACATCAATGCTTTGGTATTGGACAGTCACAACCACAAGTCTCATTACCCAATGGAACACTGCTGGCAACTTAATACAGGAAAAAGCTTCTGTAGATATAAAAAGACTAAAGAAATACTTTCTGTGGAAAATTACAATTACAATTTCAAACAGATGCCATTCTGTTTTGGAAGACACTTTGTCCAGTCAAACTTGAGAGAGAAAAATCAAGAGTGAGCTTTATTTGCCTTTTGCTGCCATAAATTCCTAGAATATCAATTAAGAATTTAGCTACACTGAAAACTAGTAAAGCCCAAAAGATAAATTCTGCTCAAGTGCAGTTTATAGTGAACATTAGCTAATATCTTACTGTGGGGTGTCTTAATTTTGAAAACGGCTGTGGTACTGCCCCTTAAGGGGTTCTGAGTTTCAGGACATTTGCTCTTAATTTTTAAAATAGTGTAGTCTAGTGAAAAGGGTAGAAAGACCTTCTGCAGACAAGTTATTTTGGATAGAAATGCATGTGTAATGGCAAAAATGAAAACTAAGTTGCCTTTAAACTACTGTCCTTATTCAAAATGGTAGTGCAAGAAATGCTACAAAGGTGGGAAACTTCCAAGTGACAGTTTCTATTCTTCAGTCATGAATTGTAATAGTAAATTCAGATGGCCTCATTTAAGCCCTTTAATAACATGCTGAATAATTTAATATACTTGTTTTTCACTCCCTCTGCAGCACACAGCCCTTTTAACCTTAGTCTCATTGCCAACTTATTTAATCAGAAGTCTGACTCGTAGCTGACCTAGCTGTCATTTTCTTAAACAGCATAAACTTTTTTTTAAGCTGAGGTTAGCTTTGAGAGATTCTTCTGGCTGCCTATGCGGCATCTGTTTCACTTATAGGTGTTGTGGGGGGAGGAAGGGGATAGGGGAAGGATACAGAGGACTTTAATTCATGTCCATTGATTCTGTGGTAGGTAATGAAGCTGAATCCTTCTGAATGCTTTCATAGAGTGAAGCCATTTCAGGATTGGCTCTGATTTGAGAAGAAAATTCAGCCATCACTGGACTTTTCTCTACTTCTGGGATGGTTAGTAGAGCAGCTACCGCCCTCATCGCTGACCGTTTCAGTTCATCCTGCTTTTCAAATTCCTGTTTCACAGAACCAGCTTTTACCTAAAATAAAAAATTTAAACATGGCTCTTAAATGGGATTTGGAAAAGGAAGAACATACACATAGTCGCAGTGGGAGGGAGTCAGAGAGGTGGGATATTTTGTAACTGGACAGGAATTTATGGTGACTTTTCAAAAGCAATCCACATGGACCTAACTGATTCAGAGAGAGCAGAATTAAACAGACACTGAGCATTGTTGAAAATGCCCACAGTAGTTGTACTTTATTAAGATGATGAACAAGCTAAATTACATACATGTATTCACAAAAGGCTATTTCTGCTTTGATACTGACACACATCTCCATTAGCAAGTGCTACATAGATACATCCGTTTAAGTTACACATGTAAAATAATAAATTCTAGGTACACTACAATACACCTGACTAAACTAATCAACAAACCTAATATTTCCTATTGGCAGCCAAGGTGACTAGGTAGTCATGACCTCAATTATAATTGCTCTATCGATATGCAAAGTTAATACTATTACATGAAATCTAGCAGCTGTGGGGTTACTTTTTCACTGCTTGGTTTTAATATCTCTTCACCATAAAGTCTAGAATTAGGTAAAAATGGCAATTAAACATCACGCTGCTATATGCATGCTGAATACTTTCCTGAAAATAAAATTTGCTTTGTATTAGTGGTTTTTTACACCTGCAAAGCCAACACAGCTATGGGAGAGGGAGCTGGATTCTATTGTGGCTTGTACATCAGAGTTGTTTTAGTTCCTATTATAGAAATATTTGTTACTGTTTGCAACATGCAAGCTGACTTTGCAGGGATGGCAGTCTGAAAACCCATCCTTTTATTTAGTAATTGAGCAAGTCTGATATAGAAATATTTCAAAGCTCATAAACAGGGAACATCACATTATTTTTAGAGTCATTTTTTCAGAGCAGAACCACAACTGAAGTCTCAAAACTCAAGTGATCTTGAGTGCTATTTACTGCAAGTCTGGAAATGAGCAAACTATGATTTAAGCAGGTGGAGTTTAACCTCAAGACCACAGTACCATTTATTACTTTAAAATATTTTCTGCAAAGGTCTAGTTTTTAAGAACTTGTGACAAAAATTCCATTCCATAACAAATATTTTAGATATTGTAGGCCCCAAATTGGCTCATTTTCAGCAAGTTCTGACAAATTGTCTAAGGCATCAGACCTTTCAGAAACATTTAATTTTTGTTTTATTACAAGTGTGAAATTCTTGCTTTCAGCAGGGATTAAGACCCAGATTGCAGTACCAAAGCAGTGGGGCTTGTAGACTTTCCAGATCTTGGAAAGTCTCTATTGCACACAGAAGCATAGTACTGACTTTTTTCCAAAAATCGTAGACACTCAACTGAAGCTTTCATTTAATCTTACCTTAGTAGAGCAAGTTGCCCGCAGGGGTTCAATCAATCGCTCTAGCCTTTGTAGAATTGCATTAGGACACAGCGTGGAGAGTCGAGCCAGCATGATGAAAGTCAACATCTAGAGGATTTTTTTAAAAAGGCCGATTTAAAATACTCTCAGATCCCCCTGAAACCCAAAACCCTTCTATCAAGTCCCCATGCATTCTACTGCAACAATTTCAGACAAATTACTGCATCACATAGCATTGTTCTCTGTTGGATGGTTTTCTTTGCACTCATAAAGGGGTATGTCTTTTAGACAGGGGCGGCTCCATGCAGCAGCGCACCAAGCGCGTGCCTGGAGTGGCAAGCCGCGGAGGGCGGCAGGCTGCCTTCGGCAGCATGTCTGCGGGAGGTCCGCCGGTCCCACAGTTTCAGCGGCAGGTACACCGAAGGCACGTTACCAGCAGACCTCCTGCAGACATGCCACCAAATCTGCATTACCAGCGGATCCCCTGCCGAAAGCCACCTAACTGCTGTGTTTGGGGCAGCAAAATACATAGAGCTGCCCCTGCTTTTAGACAAAAGAAAGGCTTGGAATCTAGAATATAAGTATGCATCAAATTCCAAAGCATTACAGAATACATGTGGCCCTTCTGAGTATTTAAAAACAGAAGCCAAATCCTGCAGCCCTTAAGAGGTCTTTCATGCAAAATCTTTGACATCAGTGAGTGTTTTGCCCCACTGAGTACTACAGGATCTGGCCCTCAACAGAAGTCAAATTTGAAGGGGGCCATAGGGAAAAGATGATAGTACTCGTACAAGCTTTGTCAGTCACGCCAGTGACAGTAAATTGAGTGTAGACCAGCCCTAAAAGAATAACAGAAGGATTGAAAACTGTTCAGATGTTCATATGGTAAAACTAATGTGGACAGAGCTGAACCAATACACAAGTATTTACATAAGCAGAGCTTATTTCTAAAAAGCTGTACCAGTACGAACACTTAATTCTAGTGCAATTGCATCCACACAAAATTCATAGATTTCAAAGCCAGAAGGGACCACTGTGATCATCTATTCCGACCTCCTGTATAGCCTAGGCCACGGAACTTCCCCAAAATAATTCCTAAAATGTATCTTTTTAGAAAAAAAACATACAATTTTGATTTAAAATGGTCAGTGACAGAGAATCCACCACAACCCTTGGTAAACTGTTCCAACAGTTACTCTCATTGTTAAAAATTTATGCCTTATTTTCAATCTGAATTTGTCTAGCTTCAACTTCCAGCCACTGGATAGCATTGCACCTTCCTCTTCTAGATTGAAGAGCCCATTATCCAATATTTGTTCTCCATGTAGGTACTTAGAGGCTGTAATCAAGTCATCCATTAACACTCTTTGTTAAACTAAATAGATTGAACTCCTTGAGTCTGTATCACTATAGGCAGGTTTTCTAATCTTTTAAATCATTCTCATGGCTCTTCTCTGAACCCTGTCCAATTTTTCAGCATCCTTGAATCATGGGCACCAGAACAAAACACGGTATTTCAGCAGCAGGTCACACCGGTTACAAATACAGAGATAAAACAACCTCTCTGCTCCTACTCAAGATTCCTGTTTATGTATCCAAGGATCACCTTAGCTCTTTTAGCAACAGCTTCACACTGGCAGCTCACGTTCAGCTGATTATCCACCGTGACCCCCCAAATCTTTTACAGAGTCACTGCTTCCCAGGATAGGGTCTCCCACCCTATAAGTAAGACCCATATTCTTTGTCCCTAGGTGTATACATTTACATGTAATTGTATTAAAAAACACGTTGTTTACTTGTGTCTAGTTTACCAAGCAACCAAGATCACTCTGAATCAGTGACCTAGCCTCTTCATTATTTACTGCTCCCCCGAATGTCATCTGCAAACTTCATCACTGATAATGTTATGTTTTCTCTCAGGTCACCGATAAAAAGTATTACATCAAGTATGGCCAAGAACAGACCCCTCTGGAACCTCCTACTGGAAACACACCCACTCACCAATTCCCTGTTTACAGTAATATTTTGAGACCTATCAGTTAGCCAGCTTTTAGTCCATTTAACATGAGCCATGTTAATTTTATATTGTTACAGTTTTTTAATCAAAATGTAATGCAATACCAAGTCAAATGCCTTACAGATACTAATTACCTTTATCAACTAAACTTGTAATCTCACTTAAAAAAAAAAAAAAAAGTATCAACTTAGTTTGACAGGTTCTCTTTTCCAGTAATTCATGTTGATTGACAATATATTTTATTACTTTCCTTTAATTCTTTATTGAGTTCCATATCAGCTGCTCCATTATCTTGCCCAGGATCGATGTCCAAGGCTTATTGAAAATCAACATTACCATCCAGTGAGCTCCACAGCCAGCTCTTTAAAACTCTTGGATACAAGTTATCTGGCCCTGCTGATTTCAAAATGTCTGACTTAAGAAGCTGCTGTTTAACATCCTCCAGAGATACTAGAGGAAGGGAAAGAGTGTCAGCATCATCATATGATGAGACAATCTGGTTTTTTCCTCAGATACAGAACAGAAATATTTATTAAACACTTCTGCCTTTTCTGCATTATTATTGATAACTATCATTTCCATCTAGTAATGGATAAGTACTATTTCCAGAATTATTTTTGTTCCTCATATACTTAAAATACTCTCTCTTATTGTCCTTAACTCTGCTGGCAATAGATTTCTCCTGCGCCTTTGCTTCCCTTATACATTTTCTGCAATTCCTAGCTTCTGATTTATATGCATTACTATCAAATTCCTCTTTCTTCCATTTGTTATATATTATATTTCATAGCTGCTTTTACTTCTCCTCTAAACCAGATCAGGTTTTTAAACCAATATGGCCTGCTTCCTTGACTATGGCATATCACATCTTTCAGAGCCATTGTTTCAGGTTTTGCAAACTGATGCAGACATCAGCTTAATGTGGGTTATGTTTTCAAGGCCAGCACAGCAACTTTAACAGCTAATAACTTTAAAAAAAAATAAAAATAAAAGAAAGCCTAAATATTAGAGAACAAGGCGGCAGCATGAAAAGGGTGCTGGGCATTGCACCGTCACACATCGGCGCAATCTGAGCCCTGGCCTTCACTGTAGTAAATAAGATCAAAACCAGTTACTTCCACTACTCTTGAACAGATAAGGAGAGGAAGTTACCCTAATGTCATAATGATCCTTAAGTCCATCCTCCACATGGTTCAAGTATTCATAGATGTCCAGTCGGTCAAGGCAGCTTTCCAGCAGTGAATACATGCACTCGAAGGCAGCTTTCCTCACATCAAGACCATCATCCACTGTGTGCTTGAACGGTCCCATTTCTACCTTAAAAGGAAAGAATGATACACCTGGTCACTATCAGTGAGGAAGGCTCCCTACTGCCACATCTTGGCTACCAAGTTAATGCCTACTAGATGTTCTCCCACACACCTAAGTCCCAAGGGTTCCACCCAACTATTTGCTCATGAGAGCATCACAGCATATTCCTGTCAATTCCACGTTGATCAAGACATTGACATACAGAACTCATGAAGCAGCAGCACTAGTCTACGTACCTCCCGTATCAGTTCCCTTCTGATCTTAGTTTCATTGTATAAGTGGGGTAGGACAGTGTTTAGCATGTCTCGGATTAAAGAAGGCTTATTGTGAGCAGCAGAATTAAACATCGCTAAAGCAACACGTCGAACGTTCAAGTCAGGATCCTGAAGAGTCTGTAAGAAGTCACCTGCAGGACAATAGCATAACATTTGTTTGACAGCATTAAATGCAATGTTTTAGTAGTTCTTCAAGATCTATCTACAGCTGATCCTCAGAGTAACATATGATATTTGAAGGAGCCAGGATATGAAGAAATCTTAGACACAATTATTAAAAATAATTCTAGAGGCAAAGCTTATACATAGTGATGCATTTAGATCTATTGTCCCTTCCTTTTTCTGGGATAGGATTTAAACTATTTGAGGCAACAGGCTACATCAGGGGTATAGAAATACCAATGTGATGCTAGCCACCAGTGACTTCATCTGAGAGTCCAAGTAGAAGCCTTAGTTTTTGTACAGGAAGTTTCTTTTCGATGCTCAGCCTAGATGTCTCCGAAGCAGAGTTTTTGCAGTTTCTCTTTGATAGCTCTGAGATGCAGAGACATGGGTGTCCAACTTAAGAAATATTTTACAAAACACTTGGCTGTGAAGCCAGAATCACAGGGGTTTCATTCTCCACTAAATTCATAGTTTCCATTCATGAGTGACACACATACCTGAAGGAGGAAGGCCAGAACATACACTAACACTCACTCTGCAACCGCAGCATGGAATTCTAGATCTTTTTCATCTACATTTCTCTGGGGTTAAATTAGTCAAATCAATTTGAAAAATATCTTACTTGCAATACAAAATAGGGCAGTGGTAGGGCCATTGATAGTGTACCAGACCTCATGTGCAGAGCTCAAGATTTCTATAGGAATTGAAACTCACCTATGCAACCTTTCAGAAGTAAGTCAATAGGCTGTGGCTGATCTGAAATAGTGAATTTGATTGCAGTTACTACAGTACTTCGTGCATGTGGGGAACCTGCAACAAAGAGGGAACATAAAAACAAAGATGTGTGTAATTCACACAGTATGATCTTTACTAGGGCTGTCAATTAATCGCAGTTAACTCACGTGATTAACTCAAAACAATTAATCACATTACAAAAATTAGTCATGATTAATCATAGTTTTAATGACAGGTTTCAGAGTAGCAGCTGTGTTAGTCTGTATCCGCAAAAAGAACAAGAGCACTTGTGGCACCTTAGAGACTAACAAATTTATTTCAGCGTGAGCTTTCGTGAGCTACAGCTCACTTCTTCGGATGCATAGAATGGAACACACAGACAGGAGATATTTATACGTACAGAGAACATGAAAAGATGGAAGTATGCATACCAACAGGAAACTGGTATGCATACTTCCATCTTTTCATGTTCTCTGTACGTATAAATATCACCTGTCTGTGTGTTCCATTCTGTGCATCCGAAGAAGTGAGCTGTAGCTCACGAAAGCTCACGCTGAAATAAATTTGTTAGTCTCTAAGGTGCCACAAGTGCTCTTGTTCTTTTTGCGTAGTTTTAATCACACTATTAAACAATAGAATACCAATTGAAATTTATTAAATTTTTTTGATGTTTTTCTACATTTTCAAATATATTGATTTCAATTACAATAATACAGAGTAGACAGTGCTCACTTTATATTGTTTTTTATTACAAATATTCGCACTGTAAAAATGGCAAACAAGAAATAATATTTTTTCAGTTCACCTCAAACAAGTACTGTAGTGCAATCTCTTTATTGCGAAAGTGCAACTTACAAGTGTAGATTTTTTTGTTATATATCTGCACTCAAAAACAAAACAATGTAAAGCTTTAGAGCCTACAAGTCCACTCAGTCCTACTTCTTGTTCAACCAATTGCTAAGACAAACAAGTTTGTTTACATTTACGGGCAATAATGCTGCCCTCCTCCAATTTACAATGTCAGCTGAAAGTGAGAACAGGAGTTCGAATGGCACTTTTGTAACTGGCATTACAAGGTATTTACGTGCCAGATATGCTAAACTTTCATATGCCCCTTCATGCTTCAGCCACCATTCCAGAGGACATTTCCATACTGATGATGCTTGTTAAAAAAAAAATATGATGCATTAATTACATTTGTGGCTGAGCTCCTCGGGGGAGAATTGTATGTCTCTTACTCTGTTTTACCCACATTCTCCCATATATTTCATCTTATAGCAGTCTCAGATGATGACTCAGTATGTTGTTCATTTTAAGAGCACTTTCACTGCAGATTTGACAAAACACAAAGAAGGTACCAATATGAGATTTCTAAAGATAGCTACAGCACTTGATCCACGGTTTAAGAATCTGAAGTGCCTTCCAAAATCTGAGCGGGACAAGGTATGGAACGTGCTGTCAGAAATATTAAGAGAGCAAAACTCTGATGCGGAAACTACAGAACTTGCACCACCAAAAAAGAAAATCAACCTTCTGCTGGTGGCATCTGACTCAGACGATGAGAATGAACATGCGTCGGTCTGCGCTGCTTTGGATGGTTATCGAGCAGAACCCATTATCAGCATGGGGGCTTGTCCTCTGGAATGATGATTGAAGCATGAAGGGACATATGAATCTTTAGTGCATCTGGCACATAAATATCTTGCAATGCCAGATACAACAGTGCCATGCGAACGCATGTTCTCACTTTCAGGTGGTATTGTAAACAAGAAGCAGGAAGCATTCTCTCCTTCCCATTACCTGATGACAGCTGCTTTTTCAGCCTGGGCAGCAGCTGGGACGGATTCACTAGGGCCAGTTTTCCCAAGCATTCAGCAACTACATTTCGTGTCCCCTCCTCTGTGCACTCGCAATGATTGAAAAGCAGAGCCCAAATGTCTTCCACGTAAGGTTTGAGGCCATCTGCTGGGGAGGAGCTGATGACTTCTTTTAGAGAATGGAGTAGTAAGTATTGTCTCTTGGGCTGGCTTCCAATTTCCTTCAGCATAAAGGGAAGATATTCCTTAAGATTTCCAGCACTGATGTTCCCCAGAGCATAGGAAGCTGCTGATTTCACCTCTTCGCTGGGAGAAGCAAATGCTTCCAGTATTACTGTTTTGAGCTCCTTCTGAGCACTTAGGTTCATGGTGCGACCCATCTCTGCCAGCGAAAGGAAGGCTAGCATTTTAACAGCAGCACTGGACTTGGGGTTCTTCACATCTTGAATAAACTGGCTCGCTACCCTGGTGGCTTCTTTTGGACATGCTGATGAAAGGGCTGCCACACACTTTGCTACAGAGTAATAGGCTTGTTTATGTAAAGTCACAGCTGCCCCACCAGGACTTGAGTATATGGGGCTCGTTAGCTGTTTCATCAGCTCTGCATAACCCATGTTGGCTGTCTTTGTTATAACCAAAGCTTGAAAGAAGTCTATTATGGCAGTCAGTGCTCCTCCTTGTAGCAAAGGGGAGTGGACAAGCTGAAACAGTTCACAAAGAACTGAACCACTTATCTTGGATAAGGAAGATGGATAAACCTTAGCTAAGGTAGTAAGGAACACGATAGCCACCTGAGAAACATGCAAATCATTCTCACTAATTAAAGCAGGAAGCTCTGTCAGCACAGACTCAACCATAGCAGGCTTGAGGCTATCACTGTAGTTCTTAATTAATATGTCCAGAGCTGTCAGAGTGCTCAGTTTCAAGGCACGTTGATTCTTTCTCAAGAAGGAAGCTAGAATGGGGAATCCTTCCCCTAGAATAGGCCTTAAGTCTATCTTCAGTGGAGAACTAGCAATTAAGGTTAATGCTTTGACGGTTGTTAGTCTGGTTATTTCATTTTTCAGCCTTTCTAGAAAAATCTTCAAGGTTGGCGGGAGATCACCACTTAAATGGTCTCCAAGATTGCAGACGATCTGTCCCATGCAAGAGATAGCCCGTTCTTTCACCTCCTGATCAATATCAGCAGCTTTCAATCTCTTTAGAGTACCAGAAAAAAGGTCTTTCACATAGGGCTTGGCATCAAATGCACAAGATTTGTCCAAGGGCCGAATAACTTTCACAAGCTGCTGAGTGACCAGCAAAGCTTCTGATGTGATCTTATAAAAGGGGTCTCCAATACAGGTCACAACTGGAGGTAGCAGTGCCTTAATATGGGGATGAAACACTTCTGGTTGGTGATTGCAGAGAAGAACATGAAGGAAAGACAGTGTATCAATCCTCATGTTGGAGGAGCTGGATTTATCAGCCAAGGAGAAAATAATACCTGTTCAGGGGAGACATTAACATATATTATCTTATTTCTTCAAATGATTTCACAAAGATTAAAAAAAAGACAAATTCTAAAATAGTTGGATACAAATCCAAATAATTTCCTTTGCTCCACCCCACTGAGACCATGTCTACACTAGGAGTGCTTCACCAATACAGGAATCCCAAAATACTATATTCACAAAGCACTACTATTGTGGACACAGTTATAACAACAAAGCTATGCTTTGTACCAATATAGTAAAGCCACTCCTGACAAGAAAACAAACAAACAAACAAACAAACAATCTATACAGGTAGAAACATAGCTACGTCACTAAGGGATTATACCTCATCACACTCCTGACCAACAGAGCTCTGCTGTCAAAAGCTCCTAGTGTAGATGTAACTTGATACACATGCATTCTCACAGTAGCTGTTTATGTTTTCAGCTAAGTGACAAGTCAGAAAATAGCCAGTCCACATGGCTGCACTGGAGAGCTACAAAAGTATTTTACAGGCACTTTAACTGGATGGCTAAAAAACCACCTGTCAGTATTTGTAGGGTGATCTGGGGAGGAATTGAGCTATGGAAAATCTCAAAGAAAGGAGTGGAAACAACTGCTTGGTTTTTGCAAAATTAGACTGGACAAAAATGTTAGAAAAAAATGTACTTTAGAGAATAATCCTGCATTGGCAGAGAGCTAGACTGAATGCACTAGTGGGTCTTTTCCATATCTAACTTCTGTGATATAGACTGAAAATTGTTTTTTGGATGAGCCATCAGTACGGTATTTCCAAGAGTCCCATTTACCACCCCCAACACAATTTATTGTTCATATTTTCTGTTGTCTCATGTAAACATACAGAAATTGAAGGTCATGGGATGATCAGGGTCAGGGGGCATTGAAAAGGCAGTTTCCCTAAACATTTACAGTAAGGACAAGCCCAAGGTCTTGGTAAGACCTCAATGTTATGAGTATTTCAACATTCTTGGATATTCACCCTTCACTAATTTACAAGGAGGGAAAGTTGGATGAAAAAACTTGTGGGCCTGCAAATAAAACCCTTTCCCAATAAACATTTGTAAAACATTCCATGAGATTAAAAGAGAAATAGAAAATGTCACCGCTATGGCCCCAATCCTGAGCTCAGTCAATTGACTTCTGACTCCAGTGGCAGCAGGAGCAGACCCTGTCCCTTTTTAGTGTTTATACATATCCAGAAATTAAAAAAAGGCAGGAAAGAGAAACACGTCATTTAGAAACCTTATAGCACTGAAAGTGGAACCTTTAAACTGAGACAACCGTTTCCTACCATCTCCCAGCCAACAAACCAGTTTTACCAGGCATTAACGCCGGGATGTGATCTGCCAGGCAGCCAGGAAGAACATTGGCCAGTTCTGTAAGGAGACTGAAGCACCCTTGCCTCGATTTGATGCTTTTCTCTTTGAGCTGCTTGTGCAAGGCCTTGATGATGTTTGGAACCTGCAGTTTTAGAAAGCAAAAAGAACAACAAAAAAATGCCTCATAGGTAACCCTGGCCTTTTTGACACAGAGCTATGCTAGCAAAGCAGTTTACCCAGCTTAGCTACACACATTAATAATTCAGTGTGAGAAGAGAGAGCGATCAAAAATGAATATGTTCAATGGTTTAGTAAAGGGAGACTCTGGAGAGTGAATTAGGGACTGAGTGAGTGAGAGAGAGAGAGAGAAAGAGAGAGTGGAACGAAGGGGTGGCTATTTAAACTCTTCTATTCATATATTTTAAGTTTTTTCTTTTTAATTCTATGAAAATATTTTAAGGCAAAAGCTTCTCCTCTAGTGCCACTACCTCAAAACACAGTGGCATTGCTTAGTGATCAGCTTGGATGCTTCTCTAACAAGGAGACGGAAGTGAAACTGACCAGTCAAGTTTCAACAGTCTCAGTTGAACAAAGGGCAAAATTAAACAAACTGGTGAAAAGTAGGCTAGAAGTTAGATATTAATCCTGAAAGAAATTTAAGGACCTGATCCTGCATTTAGAACTGAAGAACTGGACCTCTGCAGAGCTCCAGCAAAGCCCATCCACACAGAAGCAATTACAGGACGAGGTATATTAGCCATACAGATATTTTCTTTTTTAAATATTGAATTTAGTTACATCAGTTACATTAAATGGGCAGAAAACTACATTTTGGAAAGGATCTAAATCCCTCTGCTTCAGGGTAAAAGACAACCGCTAACTGATGTGGGCTAGCAAGAGGTTCTCATGAGCACCTTATTCCCTAATAACTGATGACAGTATTTCTTTCATCTTCCTCTGAAGCACCTGGGACTGGCCACTATGGGAGACAGGATACTGGCTAGATGGAGCCCGGTCTGGTCTGGGGATTCCTACATTATGTTGACAGTAGCCCGTTAGCGTATTTCAGAATTTAAAAAATTGGTAAAAAAGCCATGGCTTCTAACTTTTTAGTTCAATTAACTGTGAAGTATGTACCCTGCATAGTTACAAGAACACAAGCATACAAAGATATTATGAAACACTAGCTAATGGTTCCTGTAATGATCAGAGCCCGATAGTGTTAATGCCCTGCCACACCTATACGTTGTATCCGAAATTTATCTGACTTCTAATGGCCTAAATCTAATATGTTTGTGCAGTAATTTATTCAATGAGTTCCTGAACAATGACACGTCTGCTTAACTGGAGCAATTGCCACAACAGCCGATGGATTTTACACAATGACTGAGGTGGTACACTAGTGTCTGCAAATCCCTTCGCAGCAGTGTGCAGGTATGACTCATTATCCCACTCAATGGCCCTGGGTTCACTTCAGGACACTCTTTTGGTTTGTTGTCGCTGCTATAGGAGTCAAACAATTATAAACATGCCACCATGCTTCAGCTATGGCTAATTTTAAAAGTACACGTTTCAAGAGTTAACATTCTTCCAGCACATTTTCCTCTTGTGAGCTACCAACAGTCACGGTGATCACTAAGGGAGTGGCCACACTATGATTAGCTTAGTGTTAACCATCCTGAAACACAGTTGAAATGGCTGTTGGTACAATAGTTCTAGCATGGCTTCCTTGTCCGGCATGGATTGATATTTTTCTGAGAATCATAGGGTGGGAGTGGTGGAGGTGGGTCAGATAGCTTTCCTAGCACGGATCACATGAGGGATAGGTCCGTCTACAATGGTCAAGGAAACTGTCACTGAGCATGCTAGCATCAGCCATTTAAACATTGTGGTCCTATCTACACTATGAAATTAACCAAGTTTAGCAACTGTTAAGAAGCTGACATAATGGGGTTCGAAGGTGCTATAATTCTGGGCTGGGTGGCCAGAGCCAGAGCCAAACTGTAGAACCATGCGGACAGTTAAAAATGGTTTCAGCACATTGAGTTTTTTGTTTGGTCTAAAAATCTGGTTACACCAGGATTTGCCCCCTTCTTCAAGACCTCATCTACTCCAGTTTTTGTTTTTTTGACTGAGAAACTACCCTTGATGAGGCTTTAGCATTTTGATCACGTTTTCTAGACCTGCTCTGAATCATTACACCAACTCCACTTGCACCCTCACTCTTACTGTCACCTGGGGAGCTGCACTAGAGGGAGATTTCTCAAAAATAGTTAATGTAGACACAGCCCTGTTGTAAAATGGATCTTTCATTCATTCATAAGTACAATTCCAGATAACGCAATTGTTTTAAAAAGTCTCACTCTGTTGGCACTGGCCAGACAGTGTCTGAAACCAGTTTAGCTGGAACCGAATTCAACACCCAGTGTAGTCCAGCTACTAGCATGGATTTCAATTGCATCCAGACAGAACTGGGATACATTAGGTGTAACCAGGATGTGACATGTTCATGGTTACAGCTTGTATGCGTGATTCCACACATTAAACACAGATGTATTTTTCCTGGCGCAACCCTATAAGTCTATCCCCTCCTACCATCCTGCACAATATGAGCCCATTCTGGGTAAACCTGGGCAGATATCCCATTCTGCCTCTGTTTCTGGCACAACAGAGGATTGTCAATATTTTCACATGGCATAATGCACTTCAGGATGTTCTCCCACACAATGACCTGTGAGATAAGAGGACTGGCTAACCCTTTTATGCAGGCACAGTTAGGCCATCCGATCTACACAACAAGACCATCACACCAGAACTCAGTTACAGCTTGAAAATTGTGTTACAGTTCTGTCTGTGGTAGAGTTCCTCCACATGGCTGGAAAATACATTAACCGTTCCATGTGTACACACAGACTATGTGATGTCAACAATTTTACAACCTTACTGAAAATCTGGAGCGGACACAGGACCTGAAAACAACAGATCTTCTGAAATATGTCTATAAATCCAAGAATCAAACAAGCAGGGGGGAAAGCTTTCCACCTTCCTTATACTACTCTTACTAAGAGACAAGATCCTTCTGGTAGCCATGTTGCCTGGCTCAGCTATTGCACATGTTGCCTGGCTCAGCTATTGCACATATTTGTTGATGACGTGTCTTCCAGTTCTTTTCACTACTATTCAACTTAATCTGCATACCTCTTTCTCACTCACCTGGTTCTGAAGCATGGTGAGGGGTATCTCTTCCTTGCCTCCTGCATCTGAAGCATGTAGCCAGCTCTGTATGGGCTGGGTTTGCTTCAGCAAAGAGATATATGCACAGAAGATGTCGGCTTTGACATTCTCCTCTCTTTCCTTGAATCTGCCAATCAAAACAGGGGATAGAGTCTTGTAGAAATCCTGGAGGAGGTCGTGCCGGGTACTGACAATGGCTTCCAGGCACTTAGCCGCAGACCTGCGAACTTTCCAGCTAATGTCATCGTCATCGCTGTACTCGTCATCACTCTCTGGAAACAGTGAGTGGGGAAAAACACACCACATTACAAGAGAAACACAAGTAGAGAATCACCACATGCCCCCGACTTTCCCTCTCGCAGGTCATTTCTCTTCCTATTGAGCTCAAAAGTGAACATGAGATAAACAGATGCCAATAATTAACGTTTCTGGGAAAAATCAGATTTGGGTTATTCTGGACAATTTCCACAGCCAGTCATCAGAACCCAGTGCATTATAGTGGCTCGTATGTGTCACCGCTGCCCTGTGGTGGATAAAATGTCTGACTGATTCACTATGTATCGGATTCCATGGACCTCTAGTGCCTGAAGGTCTCCCTGTTAACTACAGCTATTGGAGAGTCCACTTTAGCTCATGTTGTAAGGGCTTGTGTTTTGAAGGGGGGATAAGGTCTTGAGTTCCATTTATTTTAAGGCCAGAAGTAACCATTAGGGCAATCCATTATGAGGAATAATACAGGTCACAGAACTTCACAATTTCTGCATTTTACCCCATGACTTGTGGATGAGCAGGAGGAGCTCTTTTAGAAAGGCATACGATCTCGAAAAGGTATCACATCCCGTCGGATGCTGTTCCAATGGTTAACTCCCCTCACCGTTAAACATTTGTGCCTTACTTTCCATTTGAATTATTCTAGCTCTACTCTGAGTCATGACCAGGGGCGGCTCCAGGCACCAGCATGCCAAGCGTGTGCTTGGGGCGGCAAGCCGTGGGGGGCACTCTGCCGGTCGCCGCGATGGCGGCAGGCAGGTTGCCTTCAGTGGCATGCCTGTGGAGGGTCTACTGGTCCCACGGCTTCAGCGGACCTCCTGCAGGCTGCCATCAAAGCCGCGGGACTGGGGACCTCCCGCAGGCAAGCCGTCAAAGGCAGCCTGCCTGCCGTGCTTGGGGCAGCAAAATATCTAGAGCTGCCCCTGGTCATGATACCCTGTGCAGCAACAGAACTGGCACATTGTGGAACTCATTCAATACCTGAAATGTATTAAGTGCACAACTGATGCGACCTGAGCCTAGAGCATGAAACTTGTTTTCTCCACATGCCCACCTCGATCTATCCCTTACCCCACTCATTTAAAAAGAAGCTACTGAGAAAGACCTGGATCAGAGGTGGTGGCAGTTGTAGCCAATGTCAGCCCGAAGGTAGCAAGACCTTTTTTATTTTTTGGATTATATTAAGTTTCACTATTTTACACCAGGGCCGCCAAGGGGGGGGGGGCAAGAGGGGCAATTTGCCCCAGGCCCCGGGCTCCGCAGGGGCCCCCACGAGAGTTTTTCGGGGCCCCTGGAGTGGGGTCCTTCACTCGCTCGGGGGCCCCAGAAAACTCTTGCGGTGCCGGGCCCCGGAGCTTTTTCCGCTCCCAGTCTTCGCTGGCGGGGGAGTCCTTCTGCTCCGGGGCGGAAGAACCCCCCGCCATCACATTACTGCCAAAGCGGGACCTGCCGCCGAAGTGCAACCCGGTCTTTGGCAGTAAATCGGCGGCGGGGGGCCCTTCTGTTCAGGGACCCGCCGCCAAAGTGCCCCGAAGACCTGCGGTGGGGGCCCCCCGCCACCGAATACCGCCGAAGAGCGGGCTGTACTTCGGCGGCGGGTCCCGCTTTGGTGGTAATTCACCAGCGGGGGACCCCCACCGCGGGTCTTCGGGGCACTTCGGCGGCGGGTCCCAGAACAGAAGGGCCCCCCGCCGCCGAACAGGGCCAGCTCTGGACATTTCACAGCGCGGGGGGCCCCCCTGCCGCTTGCCGGTCCCACGGCTCCGGTGGACCTCCCGCAGGCGTGCCTGTGGATGCTCCACCAGAGCCGCGGGATCAGCGGACCCTCCGCAGGCATGCCTGCGGGAGGTCCACCGGAGCTGCCTGCCGCCAATGGCCCCAGGAATCCTCTGGGCGGCCCTGTTTTACACTGCTTTGTTTGGGTATGAGTTTGGTACACAGTGCCTCAGCAGGATGTATTCAAAATCTGCATATTGGCTACTAGGAGTTCCCCTCTTCACACATGACAGAGCTGCTAGTACTAAACAATCCCTACAAGCAGGAATACAGACATGCAACTGCATTAAAGTCACCAGTTCCAGCAGATAAATAAAAGACCATCAGGGGAGGGTCCAAGAGCCCCAGGAAATGTCTACAAAGCAACTGGGAGGATGCTTCCCAGCTCAGGTAGGAAGACGTGCACTATTCTGCTTGAGCTAGCACCAAAAAATTGCAGTGTGGCTGCAGCAGCGTAAGTGGTGCCTGAGGCTGGCCCCCTGAATACAATCCCACCTGACTGGCCTGAGCTGCTGCCTATGCCACCACTGTCACACTGCTATTTTTAGCACACAAGCAGAGGTAGCACTGTCTGTCTATCCATGCTGGGAAGTACCCTCCCAGCTGCTGTGTAGACAGAGTTGATGCCTGCCAGCTTGCAGTATGCATATAAAATAGCCTCACTCAAATGCAGGAAATGGAAGTCTGAGCATCATTTAGCAGACTGCAACCAGCACTGGCATTTTGGGGGGATTCTTTTGAATTTGGGCAATCATAGCAGCAGAGCAGCAGCTAATCGAGATACACCAGTGCTAGGGCTGGTGAACTGTGGGCATTCTGTGACAGACACCTGCATTCACTGACAACAGCAGATGCAGCATCTCTTCAGTCTTGCTCTCTGCCAGGCTAGTTTATGGTGTCAATTCTAGCAAATGCCATCCTTTCATGAAAAGAGATGCCAGTGACACGTGGATCAGGAAAGACACAACAGTAAAGTCCCAGGTTTGGAAATTATAATTACAGCACTGAGAGAACTAAGCAGCTGTACTCTAGTTTGGGTCAATGCAGACATTGTGAGGAAGAAGGTAATGCCATATAGTGTGAGTGGGGAGGGGAGAACTGGACCCCTTGGATACTATGTCAACAGTTCTACTAAGCATAGTCATCCTCACAAGCAGGCACCTTGGTCTTCATCCTCCCCATTTTCAATTTCCATCATTTCCTCCTCTTCCTCCTCCTCCTCATTGTCATAGTTGTAATTTGGGTCATAAGTAATGTACTTCAGGCACAATCCCATCACACTAGGGATGTGAGGGCCAATTTCCTTTGGACACCTAGCAAGACAAAAACAAAGCCTAAGATTAACTGGAAATAAGTAATTTTTATATCAATCAGCATAATTCATCCCACAAGATCCCAAAGTGTTTCACACAACTATACATACGTATTACTGAAATGCATTCAACAGCAAAATTTCCCTTTTGCCATAGTGCATGAAGCAGGGTCATGTACCCACATGAGACTCCAAGAAGTGAGCTTCAGACTCTCATTCTCGACTACCTGGGATTCTCCCTTTAAAACAAAACAACAAAAATGCCCCCCACAAGTTCAGTCCTACCTCTCCTCCTTAGGCAGCTCTCTAACTCTTCTCCTCAAGGCCAGCCATCTCATCAGAATTAGTGTATGAAGACTGCTGCACAGCAGTCCCTTCTCAAGAGCACCATTCCCACTTCCCACCCCTTCTACAGAGATCAAAAGTCTGAGCCAACTCCTTCCCAGCCACCTGAAGGACTCAAATGTTCTCCAAGAACCAGCAGTAAGTGAAGTTCAGTCAGAGGGGGTATTAAACAGCCACTTACGATACCTGTATCATTTACAAATATCATTGTAGACTCCTGGATAAGAACCTATTCTCTCACATATTTGGTAAATACCTCGTACATTCAACATGCTAGATGAATAGCCCAACTTTGTAGGGATGGATTTTGTTCCTGGACTGATATTGTATCTCTGTCTTTCCCACAATAATGCATTTAGGAAAATATGTCACTCAGTTTAGTTTTTCCTCAGACCCCTTTGCACATGCACTTCCCAGAGAAGGGCAATGAAACAGGAATAAAGCACAGATTACTCGAGGGCACACACCTTCTCACAAAAGACTCGAAGGCCTGAAAGCAGTATTCCCTCAGCTCATCATCTTCCACGTTACAGTAACAAACAACTAATGGGATGATCTTCTCCAGATATTCTCCTGAAAGAGACAAAGTAAGCAGCAAGGGAAATTGCTCCCCCCTTGAGCGGACTGGTAAAGTGAGAACCTAGTTACCAGCCAGTCAGTTCCAGTGCCTGGCAGAGGATTCTTTACCTGGATCTCACTGGTTATGCATCATGAACAGCCTGCCAAACAATTTCAACAGAAGAACCACCCTGTTCATACAAAAGGTTTTTTGGAGAGACAAAGATGATCTAATGGTCTGAGGAACTCTGGGAGTGTAATCCCAGATCAGCTAATGCCTCTGGCAAGTCACTTGAATACTCTGTGCCTCCATTTCGTCATGTGTAAAATGAGGTTAATAATGCTGAGCTTCCAAAAAGGGGCGCTGTGAGGATTAATTAATTAGTGTTTTGGAAGTACTGCAAGATTTTGAAATGAAAGATCCTATAGAAGCACAGCCAAGCACCGAGATCCAGTGTGCTTTACCCTTAGTTCGGGGTGGAGATCTGAGAACCAAAAGCGGGAACCCTGCAAAGAATTGCAGAGTGCTAACTACTAGTACACCAGAAAACCAAATAGGTATGTTTCTTTTTATATCTAAAAAGGAGCAGCTTTAAAATGTAACATGCGTGCGTGTGTCTTTCTAGATATCATTCCAAGCTACTGGACCTACCTGTGCGGTGCCCAGCCTGCCTGCTGATACCCGCGATACACTGAATGTACGTTCTTGTGGTAGAAGTAGACTCGTTCCTCTTCAGTTCAGCTAGCAAGTGCTCCATGAGTTCTGAGAAGATATTCCCATTGCAAGTCAAAACCAGATAGCCTAGAGCAATGATGGCTCTCTTACGCACAGCCAATCTGGGGCTTGTGAGCTGAGGAAGGAGGCAGTTCAGGATGGAGGAATGAAAAGTGTAAAGCATCCCCCCTAACCTGCAATGACAGAGGCAACACACACAAAGGAATTAGATCTTCAGCATGAAGGCTCTCTTAGCTGGTATAACTGAAATGCAAAAAAAGAAAGCTACATAAATGAGGACAAGCACATTTCTAGAAAAACTGTGTGTGTTCTAGATTAAATCTAAAGTTGCTCTGGTTAAGACAGGGAGTGACTATTTCTCCCCTGTCCCTGAAACAAGAGTTTGATTTTGACAACATGCCTTTGCATGGCCCAGGTTTTTTGGTGATAAAATTCTGACTGCAGCTGACAACTTTACCTACTATGCTGTCATTCTGAGTTATGCTTGCGTTATGTAATAAGAGAAACCGCTAGCCAAAAAAAAGTGTGTGTGACCAAGTCATACGTGCCAAAATATATTTTTCCTTCTCTCTGCCCTTCCCTTCTCACCTCCCCAGGAGTTCCTTATGATCCTGCAATGCTACCAGTATCCTTCCAAGTTTGGAAAGATACACATGTACATTCTCTTAGCTCAGCTGGGTAATCAGACCTGCCCAGACACTTCCCAACTGGCACCAATCCCAATCCTTCAATGTTTTAGTCCTCAAAGTAGCACAAAAATCACAAACAAACAAACACACTGTGCAGCCCCCTGCCACACATAGCTGCTTGGAGGAAATCCTTTCATACCTGCTCAACATATCTGACAGGATGTCAAGAGCCTCTAACTGCACAGATACATCCTCTTGTTTCCCAATGGCTCCAGTTAGCTGGGCTGTGATCTTTTTGCACACATTGGCTGTCATGGTGGAACCTAAGAACAGAGATGACCTTTGGTCAACTTTTTGTTTTCAAATCCACTTTTTCCTCCCTGATATTCAGAGGTCATAAGGCACAGCAGCATACATGTGGACTTGTCCACAGCAGGTGGCTAAGTTCCTATGGGCCACAATGGTCTCTCCCAGTCAAAAATCACCAAAGGAAAGCAAAGGGAGTGGAATTGTCAAATAATGCTACCCTTGTGGAGAAGAGAGGAAACAGTCTGGGATGTTGGAAAAGGCTGCTTCTCCCTGGTGATGTCTAGGCTCCTCCATTTCCTAGGAAGATGGCTGCCTGAAAAGCAATGCTCCAATTGGTTCCTCTGCCCAGGCAGTACCATGACCTCCCTGAGGTGGGTGCAGGCCCAGAACAGAAGTAAATGCTGCTAGGAACATCGTTAACTTCTGCATCAAGAGGAACATGCTGCAGGCAGACCTGCTTCCTGGCTCCACTTTTTCCAACCCCGATCACCTCCCCACCTCAGTCCAACACTGGAGCACCAATGTCCACATGGAGTGGGGTCAGAAGTGAAAGAAGCAAGCAATGAAGTCTCCCTTCCTCCCTCTTCTGTCCTCACACATGGAGTACTAGGCCCAACTCTTGAGAAGGCGGCTCAGATGATCTATTCCCAGTTACATCTCTACCCAGATAGAACACGAATTCGGATATAATGCAGTCAAGCAACGGGGAGCCCACGGCGCTTTAAATTCCTTCCTGAGCCCCGCTGCCAGAGCTCTGGCAGTGATTTAAAGGACCTGGGGTTCTGGTCACTGCAGGGAGCCCCAAGCCCTTTAAATCCCCACCCAAACCCCGCTGCCAGAGATCCAGCAGTGATTTAAAGGGACCAGGGCTCCCCACAGCAGCTGGAGCACTGGGCCCTTTAAATCTGTGCTGGGACTCTGGCATTGATTTAAAGGGCCAGAGGCGCCAGCTGCTGCGCAGTGCCCCAGGCCCTTTAAATCCCCGCCCAAGCCCCGCTGCCGGAGATCTGGCCATGATTTAAAGGGCCTGGGGCTCCCCGCAGCAGTTGGAGCACTGGGCCCTTTAAATCAACGCTGGGGAAACCAGTCCGGCACAGCATACCAGACCAAACCCGATATAACACAGTCTCACCTATAAGGCGGTGAGATTTTTTGGTTCCCAAGGACTGCGTTATATCAGGGTAGAAGTGTACTACAATAGGACTATTTCAGTTCATGTGACAAACACCATGAAAGGTCTCTAAAACGATGGCTCTCAAGTATTTAAAATTTAGCAGAGTTTGTAAACAGAGCTTGAAAGCTATCTGCATGAAACATAATTCCAGCGAGTACAACTGCCAGTTTAAAGTCAAAGATAGTAACGCTGCCTTGGGGGAGGAGGGGAAGTTGTCAGATGCATGAGAGATGGCATCAAAGCACAGAAACGGCTGAAGAGACAGCACAAATCTCTGTGCACTTAGATATATTATTGAAGAACTACTATTGTGTTTACTGGAAACCCAGCTCAATACGTTGTTTTGTCCCATGGCTGTAGAAACTGGGCAGAAGAGGCAGCCTGGAGAGGCTGTCAATAGTAAAAAGACACAGGCAGCGAAACACTGTACATGGAGGTAGTGAATGTATCTATGCTGCTAAAATCCAGAAGACATTAGATTCACCATTTGTGGAAACCAGACAGGGAGCAGCCCTGCTAGACTTTAGTATAGTCTCTCTCAATGATGGCCCCAAGCAACAACATTTGAATCCAGGGTTTATGATTTCGGGCTATTATGCAGATAGAGGTTATTTGCAAACATTAGAAGATGAAGGTTCAGATTTCAAGCACCCCCATTTTGCGGGTGATCAGATCTAGGGTTTTGTTTTGAGTCTTATCTTTAATCATCAATTTTATTACCATCTTCAACTCTTTATTCATTACATAGTAATGGTGGGCACAGGGCCAAGGAATTACAAACAGCACTGGGCAGGGGTAGAGGGAATCCCATCAAACTCCAGGTTCTGAATTCTGCTTCCTAAAGGCTGTAGTAGATTTTACTGTATTTCAGGGAGGGATTTTACCTGTAGATGCTGGAGGCAGCTCCGAGATGACTGTTTTCAGACCAATGCTGGAGATATCCCGAAGTTGTTCCTTGTCTGATAACATGTTTGTACACAAAGAGTCCACAATAGTTTCTACCTGGTATTCTTTCACTTTGCTGACCAAAGGGCCCAAACTACAGAAGGAAAAAAAAAAAAAAAAAAGACAGACCAAATGTGAAGAATGCTATTCTCTAGAAACTACACTTCATGTCAAAGGAAGGATGATCTGGTTGGTCTTGGATTTCAGATGTAGTCCTTCAGAATTCTTTAAGATAAAGAGGGCACCAGATCTATTGTTGCAAACACTGCCATCATTACTGAAACATGTTTAAAATCCAAAACTTATGTCAAATGGTCTGTCAGAAATCTATACTCATCATACTTTGTATTCCAGCTAGTTAGCACATCAGAAAGCGTCTGATCCAAAGCCCACTGAAGTCAATGGAATCATAAAAGATTAGGATTGGAAGAGATCTCAGGAAGTCAGCCAGGCCAACCCCCTGCTCAAAGCAGTACCAACACCAACTAAATCACTAGAGACTCACTGAAGTCATTATCAGATCTATAGTGGAGAACATCAGTTAGTCTGTTGGAAATATGGAGGGGGACACCAAGTTATTTATACCAAATAAGATTTTCTTAATTGAATGTGCAGTTTACTAGCTAATAGACTGAATTATGACAAGCAGCCATGTTAGTTCTTTTAACACCAAAATCTATAGTCATGTTTTAAAAGGTGCCAAAACTGACCAGTCTAAAAAGAACATTAACATTTCCATGTGTAATTTACCTCCTGTTGCCCACTGCTATGTGGGCTGAGAACTCTGCCTCTGTACAGTGTAAGAACAAGAGTTGATTAACCAAATCCATTATTAAATTTCCTCTCTTATGTCAGTAACAACATGAGATTTTCTCTAATGAATCCACTATTCAAAATTACATGTGCAATAACTGTCAGTAGGGTGTTTACAAGCAGTTAGTTTCAAATATTTGATATTCAAAGATTGAGCTGTGTTAGTTAGTTAGTTTTGATTAGACAAGTAACGTCTCAGTTCTCTAATCAGATGAATGTAACTCTTCAAATCAGGTTTCAAGTTTCTGAATTCAAAATTCATTCATCTTCCATGAATATTTTATACAGTGTCATGGCAATTAGTTGTTTCCACAAACATTCCACTAACAAATTTGGTTGCTAGAACATTCAGAAAATACAAAACACAAAGGAATGCAAACACAGGCAAAGAAAATTCAATTTTTTATTGAAATGAACATTCACAGAAAATATGTTTAGCCCAACTCTAATAGTAATAATACATTGTACTTCTATAGCTTAAGTGATTTGCTCAAACTCACACAAATCAGCAGCAGCATCAACAACAGAAACCCTTAATCCTGTGCCTTAACTGCATTCTTCCACCTTCCACAGGTCTCACTGGGAAAGTAACTCACAGAGTATCTTGCTTACAGAGAAACACCGTGAGCCAGATTCTGCAGGCTTTATTTGGGGAATGACTTCAATCTGAGTTTGGCCTGAATACTGGCTAAACTATCAAGTTCTCCAACTATTTTCTACTATTTCCTGTGGGCTGACCCTGCCACATCACACAGTATGGGGACTTAATCCATAACACGCCCCTTTGTGTAACCTGTTTATCAATTAAGAAATCTGTGGTATATGAAAGATGATGTCATACTGTTTTCTGGGTATGCACCTTTAAATGTGAAGGAGTCTCCCAGTCTGATGCGGAACAGCAACTGCCATTTTGAATTCCATTTTAGATGCAGAACGTTAGAGGGAGTCACTGCGTTTGTTTGTGCTCACCATCTTCCATGTAGAGATTAGACTTGGTCTCTTTCCTCTGTTATAAACTAAGGCATCCAATCTGAATAATACATATGATACGTAACGTATCTTGCAC
This sequence comes from Gopherus flavomarginatus, assembly GCF_025201925.1. Taxonomy (NCBI): domain Eukaryota; kingdom Metazoa; phylum Chordata; order Testudines; family Testudinidae; genus Gopherus; species Gopherus flavomarginatus. Next base: position 19,008,842 of record NC_066622.1, on the reverse strand, counting down.
TTTCCATATGGAAAAGTTATCAGAATTTAGCAGCTGGCCGAGGGAGGGAACCATCTTGCTCAGCAGGGTTCTAAAGAAACGCTGCCAAGCTGTTATTCCAAAGTAAAAATACATAGATGACCAGCTCCCAAAGACTTAACACTCAGCAATAGTATTCTCTCAATTGGCTACAAACCTAACTATGTGAACATGGTGACAGAAAGAGGATTCCTTTGCCACAATTTTTGCTACTGTCGATAATACCTGTAAGACAAACTCAGTTTTCAAGAAGGCTAATGCTTCATATAAACTGGGACTGGAATTTTAGGCTTAGTATCCCGTATTGTATTATGGTAAAACCATATGAATGCTGTTTCCTTGGGACTCTTATCAAAGCCAGTTGTCTATCTAATTCATGAAGAAAGAATGCCAATTGTTCCGGAGAGTCCAAAACCCTGTGCAGCACCATGTGGCCTCCATCAACATATTCCAGTCTTACTAAAGTTTACTGAGATACACAATCTGAGCCAGATCTGGTTCCCACTGAAGCAAAAGCAACTTTCCCTTTGATTTCAAAGGCAACTGAATGGAACCCTTAGATTAAGAATTCTTCATGTAAACAATTTGACTATTAAGAATTTTTATATTAGAAAGTGTCACTGTTCTGTATTTTGTTACAATATTTATGACTGTCCATAGCTGATAAAATCCTCTGAAAGCCTAAAAGCAAAAAGTATCTTTACCTACAGTGTTTTATCCTTGTCTATTTGGCAAACCTTGTATTTTTGCTTGTTGTGATGCTAATTGTGCAGAATCTGTATGAACCTACATTTATTTCCTTTTTGGTGTATCAGAACCACGACAGAGTGAGGCATAGACCTGCTGACAGAATTTAGCATTTATTAAAGTTAACACTGTGAGCTCACGTGTAATCTGGTTTTTGGTAGGAACTTTTTTTTTTTTAAATTCTGTGATCAAGGCAAAAATAGATATTTAAAATCCAAATGATTCTTCTGAAGTACAAAAAAGTTTGAAAACTAATATAAGCATTAAGCACTAATGTAAGTATTTTTTGTCCATGAATCTCAAAGTACCTGTTATCCCTATTTTACATATAGCGAAACCAAGACACAGAAGTTAAGTGATTTGCCTGGATCAAAGAAAGAGTTATGGATGATCCAGGAATAGACGAAGGTCTCCTGAATCCCAGTCCTGTGCTCTATATAGACCACACAGATCAGACGTTGGGCCTAACCAGACTGTCAGCATCCTAAGGAATCTCTTGTTAAAGATACTGACTATGTGATCATAGAATCCTAGAATCGTAGGACTGGAAGTGACTTTGAGTGGTCTTCCAGTCCAGTCCCCTGCCCTCCAGGCAGGGCTAAGTATTATCTAGACCAGTGGCTCTCAGCTTTTCCAGACTACTGTACCCCTTTCAGGAGTCTGATTTGTCTTGTGTACCCCAAGTTTCACCTCACTTAAAAACTTGTGCTTCAGCTTCAGCCCCACGTGGTGGGCTCAGGCTTTGCCTTTCTGCCCTGGGCACCAGCGAGTCTAACACTGGTGACCCCATTAAAATGAACTTGCCCACAAGTTTGAGGGAACTGCTGATATAGTATATAGAAAAGTATGAACAAGTCATTGTCTGTATGAAATTTTAGTTTGAACTGACTTTGCTAGTGATTTTTATGTAACGTAGGCAAATATCTAGATGAGCTGATGTACTCCATGGAAGACCTCTGCGTACCCCTGGGGGTACATGTACCCCTGGTTGAGAATCACTGATCTAGACCATCCATGACAGGTGTTTGTCTAACCTATTCTTTAAAATCTCCAGTGACAGAGATTCCACAACTTCCTTAAGCAATTTATTCCAGGGCTTAACTACTCTGACAGGAAGTTTTTCCTGATGTCCAACCTAAACTGCCCTTCCTGCAATTTAAGCCGATTGTGTCTTGTCCTATTCTCAGAGATTAATGAGAACGATTTTTCTCCCTCGTCCAGATTAGCAACCTTTTATGTACTTGAAAACCGTTATGTTCCCCACCAGTATTCTCTTCCCCAGACTAAACAAACCCAATTTTTTCAATTGTCCTTTATAGGTCATGTTTTCTACACCTTTAATTATTTTTGTTGCTCTTCTCTAGACTTTCTCCAATTTGTCTACATCTTTCCTGAAATGTGTCACCCAGTACTGGACACAATACTCCAGGTGAGGCCTAATCAGTGCAGAGTAGAGTGGAAGAATTACTTCTTGTGTCTTGTTTACAACACTCCTGCTAATTATTGGTGCTCAAACTTTTGTACTGGTGACCCCTTTCACATAGCAAGACTCTGAGTCTGACCCCCCGCTTATAAATTAAAAACACTTTTAAATATATTTAAACACCATTATAAATGCTGGAGGCAAAGTGGGGTTTAGGGTGGAGGCTGACAGCTCATGGCCCCCCATGTAATAACCTCACAACCCCCTAAGGGGTCCCAACCCCCGGTTTGAGAAGCCCTGTGCTAATACATCCCACAATGTTTTCTTTTTTTGCAACAGTGTTACACTGTTGACTTATATTTAACTTGTGATCCACTATGACCCCCAGACCCTTTTCTGCAGTATTCCGTCCTAGGAAGTCATTTAATCCTATCCTCCAAAGCACTTGCAACTCCTCCAAGCTTGGTATTGTTCACAAACTATTTTTTGATCTGGACCCCTCTCTGAAGAAATAAAATTTTAAGGATGCAAGTTTAGATATGGCAAAATCTACAATATAAGCCTTTCAATAGTTTCACCTACTGTTCCTACAAAACTATTATACATGCATCCCTACAATTCACCCCTTTCCACACATCTCTCACCATAACTAGAGACTGTCTCTGCCTTACATCAGACAGCAAGTATTCATAAGAAAGATTCAAGGAAGCCAGGGCCAGATTAACCTTTTGTGGGCCTGGCATCAAACATATTTATGGGCCCCCATGGACGAAATGGAGCATTGCGCAGGGAGGTCAGTCCCCAGACCAAGGGGCCAGCCAGGGGCATGGTAGGGGCAGCCCCGCTCTGCTCCGCCTAGCCCATTGGGAGGGCACTAATCACAAACCGACAGTTGCCAGACCCACCGTGGCCCTGTGATGCCAGCATGCCCCTTCTCCTCAGGGAGTGGGCCCATGCCATGCCACAGAGTTCCCTGCCCAACACTCCCACCCCTCAACTCCCTATGACCAGGGCCCCCCCTAGACCCGCTATGCCCAGTGCCCCTCCAGACCTTCCCCAGAAATGCACAGCGCCCTGCATAACACCACCCCTGCCCAGGACTCCCCTGCCCACAGCCCCACCACAACTGCTCAGCACCCCCCACAGAACCTCCACTCCCTATTGCCCCAACACACACATCTTCCCTGCCCCCTCACAGCCTAGCGCACACACCCACCCAAACTCCCCAGAGACCCACTCCCCCATGCCCTACCTCCCGGCTGCACTCACCAGCCCTGCTGGGAGGTGACTGTGTCTGGTGGGCTGAGCCAGCAACGCAGCCAGAGAATCGCTCTGTCCCTTCAGGAGTGGTGAGATCAGCCAGGCCAAGGCCTGCCCTGGCTGGGCTCCCTCAAGACACACTTGCCTGGAGGGGCCCAGACAAGCCTTCCATATCCCCCAGGCTGAGACTGGCCAGGCTTCTGCCCCAGTCCCAGGCGGTTCAGCTCTGGCGAGACAGGCAGGGCCCCACAGGCCTGGAGCCAGAGGTGCACTGGGGTCCTGCCAGGGAGCAGAGAGGATCGGGGGGTGGGGCCAGGGGGAGTAGAGGAGCCCTTGGCCAGCCAGCGGGCAAGCCACGAGGAGCAAGTGATGGGCGGGAGGAAGGAGCGGGTGGTTGGGACGCAGTGCAAGTGCAGTAGGCCGGGGCCTCTTCTGAGCGTGGACCTGGCTCCATGGAGCCACTGTAAACCTGGCATTGTGGAAGCTATAAGACACCGTATACCTAGGGCTCTATTCTAAAGAATTTTCTGGATTATTTGACAGTTTCATTGCTGCTAACATGCATATTACCCCATACAGAGGCTCTTACCACTTGACAGCCAAGTTCTGCACCTCCCCGTTTTTGTCCTCAAGCAATTTTAAAAGCATTTTCACAACTTTCTTCTCACTGTCTTCATCCAGCTTTATGGAATCCTTCTGCAGTTCCATCATCAGGTCATTGGTGGCCATAAATCTGAAACAAGGAACAGCAATAGGTTGACCGGTATGTAAACACAGATACATTTCACAGCACAGAGATCAGTGTGGAGGATAAAATTTAGTATTCACATGGCACAAATATGGAAAGCACTTAAACACTAATTAATCCTCACAACCTTCCTGTGAGTTAGTTAAGAAAGCAGTCCCTCTCCCCCCTACGATCCCGGTTTGGACAAGTAGGGGAACTCAGGCAGAAGGAATTGGTGGCAAGAATTCAGCTAGTTCAGAACTAAGTGAGCTAAGACACAGGAGAATTTTGAATTATTCTCTCCCCTCAAATCTTCTCTGAAACATGACTCTATAAAAATGGTATCATGGCATTTCACATATACTTTGTCTCAATGATTCCAGAATGAATGGTCTCAGGTTACTAGAGTAAAATGTGTTTTCTAATTGCTAGTCCTGCAAAAATCAACTTGGGGTCTGAAAATCCAGATAGGTTCTTTCTAGCTTACTCATCATTACTAGTCAGGGCCGGCTTTAAGAGCTGTGGGGCCCGATTTGAATACTCGGCAGCAGTCTAGGTCTTTGGCGGCACTTTGGCGGGGGGGGGGGGGGGGTCCTTCCCTCGCTCCGGGTTTTCAGTGAACCCCTGGCCACTGAAATGCCACCAAAGACCCAAAGCGAGTGAAGGACCCCCCCTGCCGCCGCCGAAGTGCCACCGAAGACCCAGACCGCCAACAGGTGAGTAAGAAAAATTAAAAAGGCGCCTAAAGTGTGGGTCCTCTTAGACGTGGGTGCGGGGCCCGATTCCAGGGAATTGGTCTAAAGCTGGCCCTGTTACTACTAATAAAACTTCTGACAGACAGATTCTGCCTTCAGTTACTCTGAGGCACAATTATAAAACTGAGGTCAGAATGTGGTTCAACAGCTATACCTTTGCTAACAATTCTGTTGATAATGCACGAGACAAAATAAAATCTAGCTCACTCTCTTGCAAAGTTGACAGAGTAAAAACTTATTTTAATCACTCAAACAAGCAGATAGTATGTAGATTACACAGAGAGAAAATCTGTTGAGAAAGAAAGTGCCACTTTTACATAATCACTCCTCAGACTAGAAGTGCACTTTAAAGTTATCTAGGCTAGTGTTTCTCAACCTTTTTGATACCAGGGACCACCTCGCTGCCTTCCGAAACTGTGTCAGGGAGATCTCAGGGACTGGCGCCACATGGACTGGTCATTGAGAAATACTGATCTAGGCTATATTTAAACTTCTATTGTTCAGTCTAGTCACTCCGTTGTTTATATCCTTCTGGAGTTTCTTGTAGTCTTCAAAAATCTGAATGGTTGCATCATCAGCAAATTTAACCTCCTATCTTGTTTACTTCCTCCTTAGAGGCCTTTTCTATAGTGGGAAAATGTGTGTTTTTCTGCACCAGTGTAGCCTCACCAATGCTACTAATATTGAAAGCTGTACTGTAGTCAGGATGTAGGCACTTTTACCATCCCAGCTTATGAGATACAAGGCATACTACCTATTCTACAGCTTCTACTGTTGCTTGCACTAGTGAAGCTGCACTAGTGCAAAAGAGACATTTTTCCAGGTTACCAGTACCCCAAATCATCAATATCTACATCACAGTTCCCAATATTGATCCTTCTCATATCCCACTTGTGGAGAAGCAGCCATTCATGATGATTCTATTCCTTATTGCCACTAGCTAATTAGATTTGTTTAACAAAACTAACATTCAGCTAGATGGATGACTTTCAAATGCACATCTTTTCACAAATGATACCAAATATTTGGCCTCCAGGTTCAGAAAATCCTTAGAATTGCAGCTCCCTATTAGGGAGTGTAATTTTATAATACAGATAAATATCCAAAAGGGAGTAAATGGAAATAACTCTCTCTCGTTTTACAAGCTGCTACAGCTACATTTTAAAAATCAATCTTCTGATCAGCACGTTCAGCATTTAAAAATCCTACCACAATAGTTTTGCCATGTCTGTGTGTAAGACTGTGCTCGAGTAGCAAAATAACTATATCTGGGATAAGAGATGGCTGGACTCTTCTATCACCAGCCAGAAACTGAAGATGAGAGAATTAGAGGAATTACTGATCTACAATTTAAACAATATTTGACTTTATTTACGACTAAGCAAGGACTATTTAGCTCCACTTTAAATTGGAAGTCTGCACAAAGCTGGAAAACACACGTAAAGATCCTGAATAAGAGCTAATGAAGCTGCTCTATCATCAGCTTCATTAGGAAAAAAAAATCTAGACGATATGTCTGGTTTTTTTAATGACAAAATAGAAGTTATACTGCTGTAAACAAAAACAGCAATATGCTATTTTATAGGTACTCTTTTATAAACTACCTCAAACCTTCCTATCTGGCATAAACATTACCCATCCTGGCTGGGGGAAGGGGTACAGTTTGCAGAACTGCAATAGAGTAAAATTTTTCATAGTGAATCAGCAAATTTTTTAAACACGCCTATTACGTTTTATTTATAGAGCACCTTTAATACCACTGACTCCAAAGTCTAACAAGGTTTATTTGGCTTTCCAGAAACATGTATACCCAAAAGAATAAAAGCAGTAGAGCATCTTGGTTCATTTAGAGAAGTATTTTGGCAGAAACAAAAGATTTCCTCAACATGCCAATATAGTTTAAAAATAAAGGATCTGAGCACAGCAAATACGTGTAATACTGTATCCGCATCCTTGGGTACATGTGCTAAACTTTACTAAAACTTCATAAAACACTTTTCAAAGGCAAAATGCTGCACATAAAACACGACAAAAACATGCCCAATAAAATTAAAGTACTCCTTAAAGAGGCATTTCAAAATCCAACTGCATGCATGGACGGTAAGACGATACACACACAGGACAATTACCACTTAATTTAAAGGACCTCTAATTAAAATAAAATCTTTAAAAAAAAATCGGAATAAGCTACTAGTAATATTTTAGGATCAAATTCTATTTTAAGATCTGCTCTCTGATACTTTAGAACAAATCCCACTGATGCCAACAGAAGTCACTTAGGGCATAGTTTTGGCCCCGAGATTATTAAAATAGAAGTTGTTTTAATTTACTTATCTCATTATTAAACTATTTGTTCAGTTTGGGCATTTCTCTCTTTTTGGACAATTAAGAGAGAGAATTGCATGTTTCCTTCTAGTCGGTTTCACTTAGGATTCTCTAGCACAATGCTGCAATGTTTAAGTTGCAGATGCATATTTACAAAATATTAAATTCTGGTTTTTCTTTGAACATAAAAAAAAAAAATCTATATTTTGGGCCCCTAACTACCTGATAATAGTATCAGAGGAGTAGCTGTGTTAGTCTGGATCTGTAAAAAGATCACCCATGAAAGCTTATGCTCAAATACATCTGTTAGTCTATAACAGAGGTAGGCAACCTATAGCACACATGCCGAAGGCGGCATGCGAGCTGACTTCCAATGGCACTCACACTGCCCGGGTCCTGACCACTGGTCACGGGGGTGGGGGGACTCTGCATTTTAATTTAATTTTAAATGATGCTTCTTAAACATTTTAAAAACCTTATTTACTTTACATACAACAATAGTTTAGTTATATATTTTAGACTTCTAGAAAGAGACCTTCTAAAAACGTTAAAATGTATTACTGGCACGCGAAACCTTAAATCAGAGTGGATAAATGAAGACTTGGTACACCACTTCTGAAAGGTTGCCAATCCCTGGTCTATAAGGTGCCACAGGACTCCGTTGCTTTTTACCTGATAATAGTGACCCTTAGTTCCTCTTTAACAGGTTAGTATATCTTACCCTTTTACTTAATCATTTACTCAGGCCAATAGAAACTGCATGTGTTACTCCATATCAACTTTCCCCTTCACTTTCGTGGCTTATGACTGATGCTTCACCTACACTATTACTTTATTTGAACTCCAAGTGGGTTTGTTTACCCCCCTCCAAACACATACAAATAAACCAGCCATGAGGGACCACCACCATCCAACTTCTTTTAAAAGACCTCATATGCCTTTTTATATTTCTTAAACAGCACAGAAAACACAGCAGATATTTTCCAGATAATAACTGCTGATTAGGATTTTTCTCCCCTGGCTGCCGCTGTCCAGTGCCCCTCAGACCTCATTTCTGGCGGGGGGGGGGGGGGGAGAAGAGAGTACTATAAAATAAGAGCAAAACCTCTAACCACTTGTAAGATAAACTTAAAAACAAACAAACAAACAAACAAACAAAACTTAGCTTGCTTCCCTATCACCAACCACGGAGCCCTTAGTTTGGGCTTTCATGTGTTTACTAAACAATCCCGGAACATGCAGCAGATTCCTCACCTTTTGGGGGGCGTGGGGTTGCACTGATTGCAGCTGACCCTTAAGGAATTTTGCAATTGGCATCTCCTCTTTTTTAGGGTTTTGTACTAGCTGCAATTAATAAAACAACCCCTCTCCACTCTAGGAGGGTTGAGCTAGTTGCAGTCAGCAAAATCTCTCCCTTGTATGGGTTTGCATATATACATCTTTCTACCCCTAACTAGTGTGTTGCGATTAACAAGATCTCCTTCCTCTTAAAGGTTTGCACTTAACATCTCCCCCAAACTAATCTCAAACAGCAGCTGGGATCCTACCTAAAATCTTTGTCAGTGGATGTCATCTTCTCCAGGAGGTTAGAGATGTGATAGGACACGTTAGTCATCTTGCCCTGCAGCTCCTGGAAGGTGCTCCCCTGGATTTTTTAGGGGGTGTTGAAGTTTCGTGCTGCCCTGAGTCGGGGTGCTGCTTGCTGGAGATCTGCATGGAGAATATGGCGACAGAAGGGACACAGTGAGGCGGGGAGGGGAGTTTCCTCTCTACCCCCCCCCCCTTAGAAATCGCTGGAAAAGCTGAGCCCCTGCACTGTAATCATGGGATATAAATAGTCTGGAGCCAGGCTGCTGAGTTAAGGGCGCCACCTGCTGACAGTTATTTGTAGCCTCTCAAGTTACAGCCGGGAGCGGAAAAGGGACAAGGTGCAGAAGCAGCTGCTCTCTCTCTCACCTCCCCCCACCTCTTTTTCTGCATTCCCGCTCCCAACACTACCGATTGCCAAGCTAGCTATTGATAGGTGAACAAAAGCATTCTCCTTTATGATTAACATTCTCCTGCTGGCATTCCTGTTTCATTCATGGCATTCATAATCTTGAGTTTGGTGAAATTAGGGTTGCTCTATTGTGCTGAAGTGTGACACTCTACATGCTGTTTTATGTGCTATTTTCACTAAGTGAACAGGGCTGACTCAGAAAACAGAAGGATTCTGTCTACCCCAATACCTTGGTCTACAGCAAAGAAGAGGCAAGAAAAACTGAAAAATGTACATGATGGTTTAATATGTCCCTTTGTAATCTACTGGTCCATGTGTATTACACAGCCCCCTCGATGCCCAATTCGCAGAGGATGTGAGTCTGCTACAACCCACAGAACCTGGCTCTTTAGATCAAGCAGTGGCAGCTTTTGCATTTAGCTCTGGAGGTCCTAGTGGTTGGCCATGCTGGTGGCTGTCACACTAGCAAAATATTATAATCTATTAAAGTTTTCATAAGGAGATTGGTATCAAAGCAGTAGCCGTGTTAGTCTGGATCTGTAAAAGCAGCAAAGAGTCCTGTGGCACCTTATAGACTAACAGACGTATTGGAGCATGAGCTTTCGTGGGTGAATACCCACTTTGTCGGATGCATGTGACATGTGACATGCATCCGACGAAGTGGGTATTCACCCAGGAAAGCTCATGCTCCAATACGTCTGTTAGTCTATAAGGTGCCACAGGACTCTTTGCTGCTTTTACATAAGGAGATTGTTTCTTTATTATATTCTATAATCACTTACTGGTACGAGCATACTACTCACTTTACTTACGCTAAGACCGATCCGGCCTCAAAGAATTCTGTAAAGACAACACAGTTAAGGATGGAAAGAAATATTAGTATTTCCATTTTACCTAGGGGGTGAGCAGTTTCCCCTAGGCATAGCTTACCTAGGAGGTGAGAGTGTTGCAGTGCAAAGGGCCAGTGTGCATAAATGACCAGCACTCTGTCTCCTGGCAACTAATGGCTGGGGCCCTTCTCCCAGCAAGGAGATAGCTAAAGGTGTTGGAGAACAAAGGAATCAGGTGACCTCCTGGCCTGGGAAAGGAACAAAACCCAGAGAGGAGGGGCTGGAGGGTGAGTCAGTTTGGGGCTGGCTGCAGACGAGAAGTGAACCCAGATGGGGTTGTCTGGCTCACTGCCCCCTCCCTGCCCCCAGAATGGACCTGGCTGAGGGGTCCTGTTCTCTGTACCTACAAGCTCTGTTTTAGACTGTATTCCTGTCATCTAATAAACTTCTGTTTTGGCTGGTTGAGTCACGTCTGACTGCAAAGTGGGAGTGCGTGCAGGACCCTCTGGCTTCCCCAAGACCCCACCTGGGTGGACTCGCTGTGAGAAGAACACAGAGGGGCAAAGGATGCTGAATGCTCCAAGGTCAGACCCAGGAAGATGAAGCTGTGTGAGCTTCTTGCCCTGAGGACAGTCTGCTCCAAGGGAGAGGAGGCTCCCCAAAGTCCTGACTCGCTTTGTGGGGAGCAGTTCCAGAGCATTGCCCAGGGACTCCGTGACACCATCCTTCCTTCTTTCAGGCTCAGCAACAAATAAATAATTTAAAAACAGCATTAGCAACTTCAAACAAGCTTTAGAGCTTTATAAATGCTAATGCTATAAATGTTAAAGCCTCGTGTCAGGTCATTTTAGGCCCAAATGTAGGTTTTCTTTACAAACAAAAATTTCAATAAAAACTTTTGTCTTCATTTCATGAAAATGTTAAAAGCTTTTAGTTTGGATTTAAACCTTGGACAAACCCAAACACTGTGTTATTGCATGAGAACCAGAAAGAGAAACCTACAAGTAGTTTTCATTGTCCAAACTGAGTGAAATGCAAAAAGCAAATAAAATTAATGGTGGAAAAAAAAGTTAATTTAAAAATTTTCACTTATGATCTCAAGTGTTGTTAGTAGCTTTTTTTAAGTCTACATGCTACATAATTATTGTTTATTTGTACTGTGATGATGCCTAGGGATTCCAGTTATGGACCAGGGCCTCACCTGTGCTAGGCATTGTACAAACACACAAAATCCACAACAGACTGAGGTTCACTTTTCCAAAATGTTGTTTTGCTGGTCTCCGAGCACTGCAGAGACAGTGACCTTAGCTCTGGGGATGCATGGGTGGGAGTACATGATGAGAAGATTGCCTTTGCAAAGCACACTCAGGTGACCTTGATGCACTGTACAAGGAGCAAGAGGCTCAGTTCCTCTAAGTCCCTCCTAATAGATCATCTTCACTAGTAAGCTGTCCAGAATGGAGAAGCACTGCTTTCAGCAATCTACAATCATGTTACACTTGCCCTGCAGTCTTCAGGTGTCTGTAGGGTTGAAGATTAATATAAAGAGGTCTTTGGGGCTTTTAAAGCTTGTGGGGTACAATATTAGCTCTTAGATATCATTTTTCATCTGAAGATCCGAAAGCACTTTACAAAGGAAAATAAATATCATTCTCAACACTTTACAGATGGAGAAATTGAGACAGAGAAACATTAAACGACTCACTCAAATTCTCCAAATTGGTCAGTGCGAATGCCAGGATTCGAAATGCCTAACTCCCAGTCCATGGACCTCTCCACTAGGCTGCCCTGTCTCCTACGGGCAAGGGGTATTCTGCAAACTTCGTCTTAAGGTCCCATTGTTGTATCTTAAGTTGTTAAGTAATTGCATCTTATCCATTCACATCCATCCGAGACTTTCCCTCCTTGTAACTGATAACTCAAAACATTCTCCCTTCTCTACAAAAGGATTTCTGCTATGACCACTATTTGCCCCCCCATTTATTCCTTCTCCCATGTATATATTTTTGGCATTAGATGCCCAGTAACATTATATTTGATTATAGGAGGGAAGTGATTTTATTACATATTATTTCTCCCTTCTTATTATTGCAGTGCTCTGAGCCCTTTGAGAGTAAGGATCAGGATTAAAAATTTAGTTATTACAACATGACAAATCTGTGACCATCTAAGATTTCACATTTGCAATTATTCTGCACACAATGGCCACAGAAATCCCAATTATTGATTGGTTTGAGATGCAAAAGGGTAAAAGCCTGTCTTAGGGACCAGCAGACTTTAGGTTTATTTAGAATCCAGGAGACTTTTCCTCCCCTGAGCTCTGTGTGGCTGCATGGAAGCTCATTGCAGGATTGGGGCCTTACAGGTAGAAATTTTGAGAAGCTAACCTTTTAGATGCTAACTGTGGTGTCCTAACAACTGGAAGAAACTTTCAACAATTATTTTAAAAATTGGGAGTTAAGGGTCTCTGGTTATAGTCATGGTTCTCAAACAGTAGTATTAGAGAATAGGGTGACCAGGTGTCCAGTTTTCGACCAGAACACTCGGTTCAAAAAGGATCCTGATGGCTCCAGTCAGCACCGCTGACTAGGCTGATGACTGTTTTGGTTGGCAGCTCCACACAGGGGGCTGGCAGGCTCCCTGCTAGCCTTCATGCCATGTGACTCCTAGGAAACAGCCAGCATGTTCCCCCTCCAGCTGCTATGTGTAGAGGCAGCCAAGCAGCACTGCATGCTGCCTCCACCCCAGTCATTACCCCCACAGCTTCCATTGGCCAGGAACCACAGCCAATGGGAGTTGTGGGGGCGGCACCTGCAGAAAGGGCAGCACATAGAGCTGTGCCTCTGTGTAGGAGCTGGAGGGGGAACATGCTAACTTCTTTTGGGAGCTGCTTGAGATATAGGCTGCTTAGAGCCTGCCCCAGCCCTGATCCCTTTTTCTGCCCTCCAAACCCCTCAATCCCAGTCTGGAGCACCCTCCTGCACCCCAACCCCCTCATCCCCAGAGCACACCCCCATACCCCAACCCTGATCCCTCTCCTGCCCTCCAAACTCCTCAGTCCCAGCCTGGAGCACCGTTCTGTACCCCAAACCCCTCATCCCCAGCCCCACCCCAAAGCTCACACCCCTAGCTGGAGCCCTCACCCCCCACACAGCCCAACCCTCTGTCCTATCCCAGAGCCCCTTCCTGCATCCTGACCCCCTAATTTCTGCCCCTACCTCAGAACTCACACCCCCAGCCCTGAGCCCATACCTCCACCCACAGTCCCCTGCCTCAGCCCGGAGCCCCCTCCCATACCCCTCAGCTCCACCCCCCAGCCCAGAGACCCCTCCAACACCCCAAACCCATTATCCCTGGCCCCACCCCAAAGCCCTCACCCCTAGCTAGACCCTCACCCCCTCTTGCACTCCAGCCCCAAGCCAGCCCAATGAAAATAAGCAAGTGACTGAGGGTGGGAAGAGCAAGTGACAGAGGGAGAGGGGAATGGTGTGAGTGGAGGGTGAGGCCTTGGAGAAGGAGCAGGGCACGGGTAGGGCCTCAGAGGAAGGGCAGGGCAAGGGTGTTCAGTTCTGTGCAAGTAGAAATTTGGTAACCCTATTAGAGAGGCTAGTGGATGTGCTGGCCAAAGTTTAGAAATATTTGGAGCTGGAGTTTTGGTTCATCTGATTTTAAAGATGTTTTTAGCCAGATGTGAACTTCCAATAGGTTTTGAAGCTGTTTCAGTTGAGATTTTGGCCTATCTCAAAGAGTATGGCTGGGCCCTGTTAATTCATGCTAACTCTAACCCACTAGTGCTGTTCTCTCAAAGACATTGAGTTAATGGGAACAGGGCAGCAAAAAGCTTGTCCACAGGTGAAGTTGTTCCTGATTAACTGTTCTATGGTTCAGCTAAACAGGAACAAGGCATTTTTATTGCAGACTCAGTGTCCACACCACACCTGGAGTTAATCAGGAACAACTCCCTGTCCTAGGATTGCCACCTGTCTGGTTTTTGGCTTCTGTGTCTGGGTAACATAGTAGGCAAGCCCTTAATCTGGGTAAAGGGACAGCTGCCTGGTCCATTTGAAAGGAGAAATGGGAAATCTAGCAGGACAGTTTTGTGTCCCTGAAGGGATGTTTTAGGAATTAGATCCCCCCTCCCTTTGTCTCATTAGCTTCATACTGGAGAGTGAATACTCCACACAGGCTAGAGAACTGGAGCTAGAGGGCCTAAGCCTGCCTGCGGGCGGCACTGCAGGGGGCAGCACCACAGGGCCTGAGAGGCAGCAGTGGGTAAGGAAGCCAAGCCCGAAGGCGTGAGTGAGCGAGATGCAGGGGCAGCTGGGCCTGAGCGGTAGGCGGAACCTTTGCGTGACGGGAAGAAGAGCCTGGGGCTCGTGTTCCCGACCGGGGCGTCTTCATCGCCGGACCGGGAGACGCCACGTCTGAGACCCGCCGGCAGCAGCCACAGGAGGCTGGTCCGCCGCTGCCGCCATGGTAAGGTTCCCGCGAGCGGCTGATTTCCACCGGGGAGGGAGACAGGGCCCCAGGGCCTCGGAGGGTTGGGACTCTCCCCGCATCTGCGCGCGGCGGCAGATCCATCCCGGGCCCCCTGCCTGCCCCCGCCCCCCCCGAGCTTCCTACGGGTCGGGCCCTTCTCGCCGCATCCCAGGAGGGGTCCGTCCCCCCCCCCCCAAGGCCAGTGGCGGGGGCTGTCTCGCCGCTTTCACCCTGGGCCGAAGTGAGGGCGGGCCCCTCACTTCCTCGTCTGTCGTAGGCTCGCGAGCTCCCACCTGCAGGCCCCTGGCCGGGTGATGTGTCCATGCCCCAGCAGCCCCTTGCTCCAGTTCAGTAGTTCCCCAGCCCCCTTACGGCCCTGTGCTCCTGTTTACCCTGTTGTGTGATTGGTAGCAAATAAAAAAAAAATCGAGGGAGTAGACTGTAGGATAGAGAAGATAAAATAAATCTTTTATTTGAAGAGGAAGCAGAAGCGTAGCCCCAGCGGCTGCTGCCTTTGGCTGTTCCACAATCTGCAGTGCCTCCTTAGAAGATACATAAGCTTTAACAGCCATATTGGGCTTTGTCTTTGACATATGATAGATGTCTGTTATATACCTAAGGCTTGATCTGCATTACCAAGTTGTGTTGATATAACCATGTCACTCAGGGGTGTGGAAAATCCACATCTCTGAGGGATTGTCTACACTGCACAGTTGTTGCCAAAACTTGTCTTTCGTGGGTACTTAAAAAAGCTTCTCCCTGGGAAAGACAAAAGTTTTGCCGACGCAAGCAGCAATGTGAATGCAGCTTTGTCGGCGGGAGCGCTCTCCTGCTAACAAAGCTTATGCTGCTCACGGGGCTGGAAATATTTGGTCGGCAAAAGTGCGTTCACACATGCTGACTTTTAGCTATAAGGCTGTGTTGACACACCCTTGTCGCTAAAAGCTGCATAGTCTAGACAAGCCCTGAGTGACATAGTCATACTGACCTAACCCCCAGTGTAGACAGCGCTATGCCGACAGGAGAGCTTCTTCCATTGACATAGCTACTGTCTTTCACTTAGGTGGATTAACTACGCCAACAGTAGCAGTTTGCATGTTGGCATAGTCATGTCTTCACTGAAACGCTACAGCTGCACTGATGTAGCACTGTAATTGTAGACATGCCCTTATATAGCATTTTACACTCCAGGGATGTTTGGTATCATTAACTCTGTTTCACAGACTGGAGAACTGTATTTTACAGGTGAGGTACAGAGAGGTGAAGTGACTTATTTGTGGCCTGTTTGTCTGAACTGGAGTGAAAACTCTGGATCTTCTGCCCCTTATTTTAGCTGATACCTAGTGGTCTTGTTGCCTTCTTACAAAGGGGCTGTTAGCAAGATGCAGAATAGATGCAAAAAGGCTGACCCTGCCAACCAAACAGGACTCCCTGGTATTCTGAAGTGAACAGTGCCAGGTGAATGAAGTCAGAATGTGGGGAAGTCCTGCATTCTGAATGTCTTGGTGAGGGTAGCCTCTTGTCTTTCATCCCCAAAAAGTTTACTAGGGGGACTGAACAGTTCAAGGGATTGATGGGTAGAATTCTTTACTTCTGCATTGCTACATCATGTCATCTGGCCAAGGAGCTGAAATCACTAGGAGCTGATGGCTATACAGGCCATGGCTGTGAAATGAGTTTGGTTTCCAAACTCTTGGCACTGTGATACACTTGTTGACAGCCTCAGCAAAGACTAGCTCAAGCTGTCCTTCCTCCTCTAGACGTGGTTCTTCCAGGACAGAGGCAAAAATATTGGTAGGGTAATGTGGGGAAGCTTGACTTACCAGGAGCCTGGGCTTTATCGCTCTCATTAATAAAAGAGAGGACTTCATTCTCGAGGGAGGGCCGAGTCAGTGCTAAATTCACACTTACAAAAACCCAGAGCAAAGCATGCCTATTTGTACTTTCTGCGCCTTAACTACAACATTTGCAAAGATAAACTAAGACTGACTTGAGGTAAAGTTCTTACTGAATGGAAATGGGTTGTATCCTTAGTGAAGTATAGGTGAAAACATCTTACCTAGGTATTTTAATATTAAATCGCCCTGGTTCAACTAGGTTAATTTCTGTCTCCAAGTTGGCAGTTGCACTAAATGTAAATTATTTTTTTCCCCCAGGTGTCAGTAATTAACACTGTGGACACCTCTCATGAGGACATGATTGTAAGTGTTTTATTTTTTTAAATAAAAGCTGAGGATTTTTCTTCAGTAAAGCAAAACTGTTTTGGTTTTTTCTAAGTGTAGTAGTGGGGAAAATGCTGCTCCTAGTTACCTGTGCAATCCCAGTTACTTCAATGAGGTTATCTTTATGGCACTTCCTAGTGACAGCTTGAGTGAGTGAGTAGTACACACTGGGAGGTAAGGGGATGTGTTACAGCTTTGGCTGGAAGAAAGCAAAAGACAGTCTGGAAAACTGTTAAACCTGTTTCATATGTTGATAACTAGAAGTGGAGTTGGTTGAGGAAGGAAAGACAATTTAGAGCTCTCATTGTGATGTCTGGGACTTATTGCTGAGAAACAAACAACAACCCTAAGAATGTAGGTCAGAATTTCTCAAACAGAGGTCGCCGCTTCTGTAGGGAAAGCCCCTGGTGGGCTGGGCCGGTTTACCTGCCTGGTTTGCAGGTCTGGCTGATCGCGGCTCTGGGCCAATGAGAGTTGCTGGAAGTGGTGGCCAGTACGTCCCTTGGCCAGCGCCACTTCCAGCAGCTCCCATTGGCCCGGAGCAGCGATCCGTGGCCAGTGGGAGCTGCGATCGGACGGACCTGCGAATGGGGAAGGTAAACACCTGGCCCGCCACGGGCTTTCCCTACGGAAGCAGTGAACCCTGTTTGAGAAACCCTGATGTAGGCTGTTGCTTAGAGAACTCAGAAGAATGAAATTGAGGAAGATTAATGTGTGCATGCATACTTAGATTAGGAATATAATAGCACTTTAGAACATGAGTCTTCTACCCAAAAGATTAGGGCCTTCCCTCAATAACTCTGCACTTCTTTGGTGCTTTATATGGAAGGATCTCAAAATGACTTACAAACATTGATTAATGCAGAGTCTGAGTACACACGTGAGGTAGGTCAGGTTTTTTATTTTACAAAGGGAAGCTGAAATAAAGAAAATTAAGTAACTTGCCCAGGGTTAGAGACAGTGGTAGAGATTGGAATCCCAGAGTACCAACTTCCTGTCTCTTGCTCTAACTACTAGACACAACTACTTTTTCCTGTAGTGGAGTGATATACCCAAGTCAGAGAGAAGTGTAAAATACTTTTAATATCTGTATTTTAATAGCTAACTCTTGTGTTTAGTGCAAGAAAAAATCTCTGGGGAATGAAAGGATTTATGTGAACAAGATAATTTATAAGCTCTCTAACCTTTTTATCCTACTGCTCTAATTTGGTAAACAGTTCACAATTGTTACAGCTACTGTTAAACATAAAAGCC
Source organism: Gopherus flavomarginatus (assembly GCF_025201925.1). NCBI lineage: Eukaryota > Metazoa > Chordata > Testudines > Testudinidae > Gopherus > Gopherus flavomarginatus. The sequence continues at coordinate 18,990,803 of NC_066622.1, read as the reverse complement.
ATAATATTTATTAATGCAGCAAGAGTATGCAGATATTAATGGGAATCTCCATTATCTTCCAGCATGATGCTCAGATGGATTATTATGGTACTCGATTAGCAACCTGCTCTTCTGACAGATCTGTAAAAATCTTTGATGTAAGGAATGGAGGGCAGATCCTCATAGCTGACCTGAGAGGGTGAGTAAGTGAAATGAAAAAGAATCTCATGTAACTTATCAATGGATTATTGGCCTGGCATTGCTTGGTGGGATGATATTGGAATTATTATTTATGCAGAATATTATCAGGACACTAATGAACCATAAATTCCTTTATTAAATCAAAAGACCAAATGGTATTCATACAATTGCTCCAAACATGCCTAAAAAGTGTAAATAATAAGCAACTTACCACATCCAAATAGTAACAGAACGTTTATAAGCGTTTGATCAAAATTTTTACAAAGGGGCTAAACCTGGTGGGACTTAGATACATATTGGTTGGCTCCAGCATAGTCAGGCAGGTATTAGTAATGAACCCTTTGAGTTTACTTTTTGTACCCTTTAACAAGTAAGAGGTGTCATCGCCAATTACTGACTTCAGCTAAAAACCGGTTTGAGACAGGTCACCCTTATTTCCAGTCTTAATCCAGCTAAGATTTACAGTCTTTCCTTTCTACCTCTTTCCCCTCCTTTTTGCAATTTTTTGTTTTGTTTTCTCCTTTGCACCTGGGTTCACACTGGCCCTATTTTTTGAAATAACATGGCATGTGGGGTGAGAAGATCTGTGTTGGCTTTTTAAGACAGATTCTGTTTGTCTTATTGCAGTCAACCCTATCAGACATCCTCTGCACTTCATTGCTTCTGGCCTTTCTTTCAAGCTCTTTTTACTTGCTAGTTAGGCCTTTCTTTACAACACACTTCTTTAACCAATCTTAAGCTAACTGTAATTTTCTAATTTTATATTTATTCTACAGGTGAGGCTTTTTAAAAAAAAAAAGCATAATAATTCATACCTGCACTATAAATTCCTCCTGGGAAGTAGTTACTCTGGCTGGCTGTCTTTAAACTTTGCTTGTATTACTGCGAGTGGAGAAAGCAAGAAAGTTAAAAATAACTTGAAACCTTGACATCTCTGGTATTCTAGAAATAAATATGCGCTCTTAGTAGCTAGTGTGCGAAATGAATATTTGGGTTTTTATCTTAACCAACACATCCAAGTTGCACTCTTCAATGCTCTCCCGCTTTCATCTTGCCACTGCAGAGGTGTCTGGTGGTCATTACTTATGAAAAAAAAATTGCTTTGCAATTTGCTGTGAAACAGGCAAGATTGAAAGGGGTGTCTCCCCTTCAAATGCCATGCTTTCCTTATCTCTCCCAACTAATGTTGTTTGTTATAGCCATGAAGGTCCTGTGTGGCAGGTTGCCTGGGCTCACCCCATGTATGGAAATATTCTGGCCTCGTGTTCCTACGACAGGAAAGTTATTGTCTGGAAGGAAGAAAATGGCACTTGGGAAAAGACATATGAGTACACTGGGCATGACTCCTCAGGTATGTGGAGTGTTCTAACCGTGTAAATGGGCAGAGGGGATCAAGTGGTATCTTAATTTAATCTTTTTGTTCACCTGTCATATAACAATGTGTATGTTCTTTGACGATGTTGAAAGGTGACTGGGGTTTAAAATTTTAACATTTTTATTAAATAAGGGGGTTGGGGGGGGGGAAAGGACCATTTCATAAAATACCATCTTAAACTGGCAGAGAGAAGAGTTGTACAATATAGTACTTCCTTCCCTATGTGGCCAATCTCTGGCTTGATAGTTCATTATATATAACATGAACATCATACGAATGGCATTGTGTGCTATGTGAGATGTCAGGCAACAATGGATCCCTAACTGAACAAGCTTACAGGCAGCTCATGCTAGATGGGTATAATACAGCACGCTGCAAACAGAATGGTACATGGTCACTATAGCAAGAATGCTTTCAGAAGAGGTAGGGTTGGTTTACAGTGCTGTTTTGTATAGAGGCTGTTCTGTGAGAGTGGCAGGCCTTTCTGGATCATCGGTCTCCCTTTTTTTAAAAAACCCCAAGACTCTGGGGGTTGCTGTGCTCAGCTTCCTGAGGAAGAGTGGAAAAGATTTTGCTGCTTCATGCGTTGTCAGTTTAGTTAGAGTAAGGACTGCAGTATCGGGTCTTTGTTGTGTACCTCTCTGGGCCAACTGAGCTGCTGTTGGATAACATGAGGTACTTGCTTCTTAAGCTGAGCCTGACTTGAAGCCTACACTAAGGTTTAAGATTCCAGCTCATTAACAGAATATGACTGTAGACTTACAAAAACTACAAATAATGCATTTTGTGGTGTTAGCGGCATTTTGGGCTGAAGAGGTCTCTATGCACATATCCATCACCTCCCTCAAGGGATCCTCACAAGAAATTTGTGGCAAGGGGTCACACTAGTTGTTGTATGCTGTTCAGAATCTCTCAAGTACTCTTGTCTGCCAATGCTGAACACGCAGTCTCTGCATCACTCCCATTCCTGGTAGGAAGGAACAGGGTTTTGGAACCTGAAGACCATAATTAAGCACAGTAGTATGCTGTGCTCCCATTAAGTACGCACTTGGCACAAACAAATATGGTTTAAAGCAAAATAGCTGTTCTGTTTTCCTCTGAATCTGATGTTGATGCCTAAAACGCAGCTCCTGGCTCTGTTCTGGGGTCTCAACTGTCATAGAAGAAACTCAGGCTTTTAAACTATTCTTTAAAAATCCCTGCAGCATTTTTATCTTCAATAAGGATCCTTAAGCTGATTAAAAAAGTAACTTACTTCTTAGTGCCTTACCCTTGGCTTCCAAAGTGTCATACTAGTTAGTCACCTGATAGTAAACCAATCTTCCATATGTTTCTGACAGTGAATTCCGTCTGCTGGGCACCACATGACTATGGCTTGATCCTGGCCTGCGGGAGCTCTGATGGGGCCATTTCACTGTTGAGCTACACAGGCGATGGGCAGTGGGAAATCAAAAAGATCAGCAATGCACATACTGTAAGTGTATTTCTATAGCTCCATGAACATGCATGTTGCTCTATAGGCACACTATTGCTGCCCCAAAGGGCTTACAGTCTAAGTCAAGACCGAGAACAGCAAAGTGACTCACACTTGGTGAGGAGAGGAGGTTTCCCAAGATGAAACATGGCGGAGTCTTTGTTAAAAATAAAATATATGCGGGAAGCTATCGTACATTGTGGACAGAAAATTAAATGGAAATGAGATATGATTGCAGTGCCAGCTCTGCCCAGTGACTTCAAATGTTGCCTTTAACAATAGTCATTCAAAGCTGCAGCACTGTTTTACCTTAGTAAAAACAGACATTGGTTTATCTAGCCACTTGTATGTGAAAGGTGTAGCTTTGTCCACTAAACCTCCCCCGTGCGTGCCCCCACCCCCGGCCATTCCTGGCCTTTTCAGGAACTGTTGCGTTGAGATTAGACTGTAGCTGGTCTGCTTGCTCATCAGATTTTAATACAGCATTGTGTAGGAAACTTAGATTCAGAAGTCATCCCTGGATGCCTGCTCCCCTGGAGCAGTATGGAAGGTAGAGGAGATATCTCTTGTAACTCCAGCATCTTTAATTTTAAAGGGTAAGAAATCTAACAGTAAATTGTCTTCTTGCACAGATCGGCTGTAATGCTGTTAGCTGGGCCCCTGCGGTTGTGCCAGGAAGCCTTATTGACCAGCCATCTGGCCAAAAACCAAATTACATCAAAAGATTTGCATCGGGTGGCTGTGACAACCTCATCAAGATTTGGAAGTAAGTATCCCCACTGTCTGAATTAGAGACTTGGTTTCTTTCCTCTTCCTGTAAAAGGGAACAGTTTCTTTGCTGATCCCCCAAATATGCCATTGATGGTATCTCAATATTTTAAGCAATTCCATATTGTCTTCCATGCTTTAAAAGCTTTCCTCTTAACAGTTCCATAACTTTTTTGCATTCTGTTGCATTATTAGGGTGGTCAATACTCAACACAATCCTGCTTCAGTTTATATAGTGAGACGCAGATGTACTTTGAACTTATTTTTCACTGGCTGTGTCCGAAGTTGTTGGAATATAATTCCAACTCTGTTGAGCCAAGAGGTGAACAGACCATGGAAACTGAATGCTCTTTTTGTCCCTAGAGCAACTGTCCCTTCAAGTCAGGCCTGTGATACACTGAGGGGGAGAAGAAAGGGATGTTTATGTTGCCAGCATTATGGATAAATCAGACACCCTCTCAGGAGTACTGAATGCATAATAAAATTCCACCTTCCAAAATGGGAGATGGAAGGCAGAAGCAGAGAAGTTGGGGATGTTGCTTCTGCTCCTTTCTTTGCATGAATATGTCTTACAATCCCTTCAGAGAGGAAGATGCCCAGTGGAAGGAAGAACAGAAGCTGGAGGCTCACAGTGACTGGGTCCGAGATGTAGCCTGGGCTCCCTCCATAGGTTTGCCAACAAGTACCATTGCTAGCTGTTCACAGGTAAGACTCTCATCTGTGAGAAACATGCTGGCTCTGACAATGCCACCCACTTCAAGATTGCTGTGCTGTACGAGTAATCAAGTGGGAGAGAGAATATAGCTTTTTCATCTCTAACCAGTCATGCCAATCCATTGTTCTAGAATGTTGTGCCCCATCTGTACTTAGCTGTCCTAGGTTTCCACTACTTCCCTTAAGAAATTTTTACAGAGTTTGAGCTCAGATGCTTAAGAGACATATTTGACAAGAGTGAAGGAGTAGGTCAATGCAGCAAAGACAGCCATTTGATAGAGTAAGGAAAAAGGGGGTACAGGAGTTCCACCAGGAAGTGTTGTTCTAAGCTGAAAAGCTCTTAATGACTTGGGATCAAACTTGCCCATTTCACAAATAAAAATATTTTTCCCCAAATTGTTAACCCTGCAAACAACCTGAGATTTGAGGGTCCAGTCCTCCTTTCGGGTTCCTATATCCTCAGCAGTAATAAAGATTTTCCAAATGATATTTATTGAACAGTTCCATTGCTGCATGTGCCAGAGAAGAACCAGCTTGCTTTGTAAGACTGGCAGAATAAAAAGTAACAAGAATGTATTTATGGCAGAAAATTCAGCTGATGTGACCCAGAATGCTCAGAGAGCAGATCTCTTGAGGAAGAATATGTCAATAGCTACTTTTCTGACCCAAACGGCACTTTAATGTTTCTGCACTTTTCATTTAGACCTCTTAAAAAAACCAAGCCTGTCCAGAACTGTTGTCGTCATGGTGTTTTTTAAACAAATGCACATAAAGTGACTTTTTTTTTTTCCAGATTGTTATAGCTGCTTTTTGAAGTGAGCAGAGTGCAGCTATAAAGCCCAGATAATCTTGTTTCAGTATTGTGATGTGCCACCATTGGTTCTACAGACTTGTTTTGCTTTTTCCCAGGATGGCAGAGTGTTCATCTGGACATGCGACGATGCCTCTGGAAATTCATGGTCACCAAAATTGCTGCACAAGTTCAATGATGTAGTCTGGCATGTTAGCTGGTCTATTACTGCAAACATTCTTGCTGTGTCAGGAGGAGACAATAAAGTGAGTGCTGTGGCTTGAGCTTTGCGTGTGGCTCTTAGTAGAGCTAACTGATGGAGCACAATGCTAACCTAAGCTCTGAACTGTTAGGTGCTTTATCCAAATTTTCAGTTGAGCTATATCAAGAAAATGACTTCTGGTGTAGTCTCCAGTCCAGCATTAAGGGCTCTCTTCATTCTTGTCTCTAGTGGTTGTACAGGCCAGTCCTCTTAACAACATACTTTAAAGCCAGTTTGAAAATAAGATTCTCTTTCATTCAGTGAGAGTTAAAACACCTGATTTTTAAAACACTAGAGAGCTAAATTTTTTGGAGTACACCTCTACCCTGATATAACATACATTCGGATATAACGCGGTAAAGCAGTGCTCAGGGGGTGGGGCTGTGCACTCCGGCAGATCAAAGCAAGTTCGATATAACGTGGTTTCACCTATAATGCAATAAGATTTTTTTTTGCTCCCGAGGACAGCGTTATATCTTGGTAGAGGTGTATTTTGAAAAATACAGTCCTTCCAGTATACATTCACTTTGAGTAGGGGTATAGTTTAGAATTTATTCTAGAGGGAATTGCACTGTCCAGATTCTGCTGTTCAGCTAACCAGCTACCCTGACCTAACTGAGATGATCAGCAGTAGCATCACACGGAGAGGACTATCTTGATCTGGGAATTCAGTCTCTTGTATTAGATTCACATGACTGGTAATGTGAAAAATGAAACCTAAGTGAGGTGTTTTAAGTCTTTCTTCTGATCTGGAACCTTCTTATCCTAAGTATTCTAGTGCTACCTATTTATTGTACATTACCTTTCCTGTTCTCTTCATCAGAAAGGCCAAACTCCTGTTCAGCTACTTAGCACTGCAGTTTGTCAATCCTTTCTGGGGGTATGGAAATGCAGCATACTGTGGGGTGCCCGTATTGTTTGATGGCAGGTGGAATAAGACTTCAGTTAGTGTCTTATGTAGGATATTAACATACCATCCCTTCCTTGTGCCGTTATAACTGTCAGAACTTATGAATTAGGATGTCAATCGCTGTCTGGGTTGAGAGCATTATGAAGAACCTTTATTATTAGGTGCAATCATGTGGCTAATTAAGGAGCCATATCAAGAGGTGCCCAGAATCAGCAATATGCAGAGGAGTTTTTAAAAAGTGTATGAAAGGAACAGTGGTGGGGAAAGACCATGTGGTGTACAGTGAACGCCAAAAGATGGGAATGGAAGAGTACTGGTATTTTACTAAGGCTAATACTTCTCCTTCTGTTTTCAGGTCACTTTGTGGAAGGAATCAGTAGATGGAGTATGGGTGTGCATCAGCGACGTCAATAAGGGTCAAGGAGCAGTGTCTGCTATTACAGAGGGTCAGCAGAATGAACAGTGACAGATGGATTTAATAACACTCTAGTTGTAACGCAAGGAGATTAATCACTTAAAATGATTTATATGACCCTTCTAGATATAGGAAAATCGGAACACCCGGTAACCATTTATGGTAAAAGCTACAAACACAGTATTGATGATCAGCCTTAATGTCAGTTTTCTGAAATTGAAGATAAACTGTATAGCAAAATACTGTGTCCTGTGCTGTTCCTTTCTGATATGTATTCAGAACCTCCCTTCCCCTGCATGAGCAGGGTCTGACTTGCTCTTTTGGCTGACTAAACTGAGGACATGATAGATAAGTCCTGAAACTTGAGCTGTGGCTCTCCTAGTGAAAAGGAGCCTCTGACCAAGGCCCAATATCCCCTTCTTCAGAGGAGGGCTGGGAGAGCTTTTGGCTTGAGCTGTGCTCTCACCACTCAAGTACTGTAAAGACTTGCCCGAGTCCTTCATCAAAAGAGAATCAGATCCTGATCTCTAGTGAAAATAACTTGGAGGTAAGATGAAGGACAGCGCGGAGACTACCTTCATATGCAAAGGAGCAGTGAAGCATACAAAGGTATGCTTGACAAGTTGCCTTTAAATTAGGTTGAAAACTCTTATTTAAAATTTCCCAAACCTTCAAAGCTATTAATTTTAAACTATTTCTTTTTTAGACGCTTTTGTGTATTGTACCTCAAGTGTTTTTTTGGTTTAAATAAAAATGGAATAAAGTCCTATTGGTTACAACCCTGGTGTTGTGTGTTAACTCTTGAGAAATAATATGTAGCTCTCACATTTGGCAAATCTCCAAGCTCTTTACAAAGGTCAGTAGTATTATTACCATTTTATAAATAGGGAAATAGAGGCACAAGGAGGGGAAGTGACCTGCCCAAGGTCACCCAGCAGGCCAGTGGCAGAACCAGAAATAGAACTCAGCTCTCCTGAGTCAGAGTGCTCTTTTGACTAGGCCACACAGCTTTTCTTTTGCAGTGGTTTTACTATGAATGTCTATCCAGCATCCAGTTAGACATTCCCCACTACTGTCCCTCCCTTTCACTGCCAAAAAACTCAGATTTGTGACCAGCAGTAACATCAGGGGGCTGGTGGAGAACTTTCCTGATGTGCCCCCGGGGCATATGCTGTACTGTTCTTAATAAATGGGGGACTGAGGCAGTTCGAATAAAACTTGTTCTCGTGGCACACTCTAGTGCAGCTGTCAGCACTGGGTGTCTCGCCCTGCTAGTATCTTCTCTGGTCTTCACTTGATGTAATGCGGGTTGTCAGGGGAGAAAGCAGTAAGAAGAAAACTAAAGCTTGCTCACCTGGCTTTGGTTAAAGCCCTAACCACTAGCTGACTTTCCTGGAGTGAAATATATTTTAGCACCACACAAGTTTCATTTATGGATATTTTCAGATGAAAGTTGAGAGCAGTTTTCATACCCTTTTTCCATCAGCAAGAGGTGCTGCACTGGGTCTTTGAGCTGTATTTCTGCTTACAGCAGCCATTGCCCTCCTTTCTTTGCTACTCCTTCCCAATTGCACTGAAAAGACATGGCAGAGAGGGACTCTGCACACTTACATAGCTGCACTGGAGTGTGTAACATTCCTTTTTATGTTTAGCTGCACTGTTGGCATATGCAAAGAGGACAAACCGAGTTGTCTAAGATCAATATTTGCTGGAACATTACAGATAAACTTTTTAGAAACACTATAGCAAGGGAATAATTTCATTTTTAAATTAACACTGACTTATATCTAAAGCTGATTGGAGTGATATTTTTCCTGTACATGATTTTAAAATACCTTCTTCCTTTTTATGTTGTCTGGTTCTTGGCAAAAACACATGCACTCAAGTGTCTGTGCTTCACTCCTCAGGTGTTCAAATGGATTTGGTTTTTCAGAAAGCAAACCTTTTTATCCCATAGCCATCACTTTAGATCCTCTACCATCAATCTTTCCCCACCAGGATTCTCACCTGCCTATTGCAAAAGCATTTTAACCTTTTTCTACCCAAGCCCCTTAACTAACTAGTAAGTTATTCAGGGCCCTTGCCATGAAAGCTGGCTTCTTACCCAATTAGAAGTGAAAATGTACTGGACTATAAAGCTACCACTTGCAAAGTCTCAAACTATTATTTGTGCTGTGGCTGCCACAAAAAGCCTTCATGGTCCTGAATCATCCAAAGCAGAGAGTTAGGAACCTCTGCTGCCAAAGAGCTCACAGCTACAAGCACAGAATGAAAGACCATGCCAGGCCACCTCTGATTTTCCAACACCAGGTTTAGAAATGAAAACAAGTTTGTCTTAGTTAATCTTACCATGATGGGACTTAACAGGCAAGGTGCTTTCTGAGGGAGCTGGGGCCCAGATGGTTTATAGTTGTAAAGGTTACTAGATTTTGAATTGCAAGCACAGGCATTATGTCCCCAACTCAAAGTGTTTAAGATTGTGGTTAAACTTATGAATTGTAGATAAAATTAAGCACGTTTAAGTACTTTGCTTGAATTGGAATTTATGCACCAGAACCTCAGATATTTAGGCACCTAACTCCTAAATATCTGAAGATCTGTGACTATATGCCAGGGTGATCAAACTTACTGAGCATCTGCATATCAATCTTCAGATGTTCAAAAGCCACAAGACAGGCACAACCTGCCCTGCAGGGCAGGGCCTACTGGGGCACAGGACTTCACTCTGACACCACCCTCCCATGGGGCTAAAACTGTGAGACCCCCCCTCTCTGCAAGGCAGAAGCTTCAAGTTCCCCTGCCAGTCTGGTAGATGGAGAATTGAGAGTATTAAGGGGGGAAGGGGGCTCAGCAAACCACACTTTAACTGTAAGAGCCGCTTGTGGCTCATGAGCTGTGGTTTGGCCACACCGGCTATATGCTTACAGCTTATCACATTATCTTTAAAAATACAGTTATGTATAGGTGGTTCCAGTTAGAGATGATCAAAAAAAGAGGTTGTCAATTTTTTTTTCTGAAGACAAATGTCATGATAAAGTTTATCTATGGAAGACTTCACAACAAAATTAAAAATTCCAAAATATGAAAATCAAAATGTTTGAAAACAAATAAATGAAATTAAGAACTTCAATTACTTTATTTTTTACCCTTACCCCTCACTCTCCCACCTTCCCCCTCCTGCAGCAAAATGTGAAAAGGACACATTCAAATGAGTTTTGTGCCCTTTATTTGTGATGGCCTGAAAGTATGTTTTTGTTTTATATTAAAACCATTACTCATTTTACATGCTATTTGCTAGTGAATTAATGGGTTGACTATTACAAATAAAACCTAAGAATCTGAGAGAAGAGGTTTTTAATCAGTCTGTTTAAACTTTTTAAGTTTTAGCACCCTATTTAACTCCAGCTACTGCCAAAACACTTGAGAGAAAAGGTCTCTCTGTGAATATAGGAACTGAGAACATTAAAACTGCCACAGCGGGTCAGACCAATGGCCACCTAGCCCAGCAATGTTTCTGACAGTGGCCAATACCAGAATTTCAGGGGGACTGTATAGAACAGGGAAACTGGGGCAATCCACCCATCTTCCCCTCCTGGCTTCTGGCAGTCAGAGGTTTAGACGCACCCTGAGCATGGGATTGCATCCCTGACCCTCTGGGATAATAGCTCCTGATGGACCTATCCTCTATGAACTTTTCTAGTTCTTTTTGGAACCTGTTCTACTTTTAGCCATCATAACATCCCATGACAATGAGTTTCACAGATGGAAGATTGTGTGAAAACCTATTTCCTCATTTGTATTAAACCTGTTGCCTATTAATTTCATCATGACCCCTAGTTATTGTATTATGGGAAGTAGAAACAGTTATCTTTCCACACCATTCATGATTTTACCTACCTCTACAATATCCCCCCTACTCATCTCTTTTCTAAGCAGAGCAGCCCTAATCTTTTTACTCTCTCTTCCTATGGAAGCCATTCCATACCCCTGATCACCTTTTTTCTCGTTCTCTGAATCTTTTCCAGTTCCACTATATCTTTTGTGAAAGGAGGGACTAGAACTGGACACAGTATTGAAGGTATGGGGACACCATGGATTTATACAGTAGCATGATGATATTTTCTGCCTTATTTTCTATCCCTTTCCTCATAGTTCTTAACACTGTTAATGTTTTTGTCCAGGGCTGTGCTTTTAGTTCAAGTTTTCAGAGAATGATCCGCTGACACTCCAAGATTTCTTTCCTAACAGCTAAATAAGAAGCTGTCATTGGGGAAAAATAATCCCTACTTTATACAGTATGCATTACTTTGCATTTATCAATGTTGAATTTCATAATTCATGCAAAAAGAACAGGACTACTTCTCTTTGCTGATACAGACTAACAAGGCTGCTACGCTGAAACCAATAATTCATGTAGTTGCCCAGCCACCCAGTTTTGTGATATTGCTGTGTAACTCTGTCATCAGCTTTGGACTTAACTATCTTGAATAATTTTGTATCATCTGCAATTTTATCACTTCATTGCTCATTCCCTTTTCGAGCTCATTAATGAATATGTAGAACTGCATTGGTCCCAGCAAAGATGCTTGGGGGACCTTGCTGTTTCCATTCTGAAAACTATTTATTCCTACCCTTTATTTCCTGTTTTTAACCAGTTACCGAGCTGTGGGAGGACCTCCTCTCTTATCCCATGACTACTTGGTTTCCTTAAGAGCCTTTGGTAAGGGACCTTGGCAAAGGCTTTCTGAAAACTCATCATGGATCAGAATAGCAGTCCACCTAGTCCAGTATCCTCTCTCTGACAGGCACCAGAACCCTCCAGAAGGCATCTGGGGAATAATCTACCCCCTACACAGGAGTCACCTTGATTGCTAGAGGTTAGATATTGGCTTAAGAGCCAGGGGCGGCTCTAGGAATTTTGCCGCCCCAAGCACAGGGTGGCAAGCCGCGGGGGGCGCTCTGTCGGCGCTGCGAGGGCGGTTTGCCAGCTGCCCTTGGCGGCTTGCCTGTGGAAGGTCCCTCCGAAGCCACGGGACCAGCGGACCCTCCGCAGGCAAGCCTGGGGGAGGTCCACCGAAGCCGTGGGACCAGCGGACCCTCTGCAGGCAAGCCGCCGAGGGCAGCCTACCTGCTGCCCTCACGGCGCTGACAAAGCGACCCCCCGCAGCTTGCCGCCCCAAGCACGCTCTTGGCATGCTGGGGCTTGGAGCCGCCCCTGTTAAGGGCTGAAGCATGAGGTTTAATATCACTTTCAAATTTTTTTGTCACTAATTATGACAACTCTGCCTATTCTTTATCCATATAAATATCCAATCCTTTTATTGAATTTAATTAAATTCTTGACCATAATGACTTCCAGTGTCAGAGAGTTCCAGATTAATTACATATTATGTGAAAAAGTATTTCCTTTTAGTGGTTTTGAATATCCCACCTTTAAATGTAATTGAGTGTCCTCTAGTTCTTGTGTTAGGAGACAGAACTACAGCTCCAGCTCTGTAGTTTCTAAACCATATGCTTTTATCATCATGTCCCATTCATCTCCTTTCTCCAGGAGAAACAATCCCAGTCTTTCCAATTTCTCTTCATGTGAGAGGTTTTTCCCAGCCTTGGATTACTATTCCTCCTCCCACTTTTGCAAAACTGGAGGGGGATTTAGAAAGAGAAATACTCGCACCCTAGCTACTGAGGGCTGAAAGCCCCACCCAAGTTTGAGCCCTTCAACAAAACAAAGCAAGACAACATCTGATAAGGTAGAACATAGGCAAAGAACTCGAGGGGAAAAAAAGGAAACAAAAAAACATACACCTCCCAATTTCATTTTCCATTATAGGTCACAAACATAGCTTCTCTATATCTTAGATACACTCCACTGAACTATACCAGTCCAACATAAAAGTATTCTTAGGAGAATAAAAAACAACTATTTAATCTTTAAGTAAATGGAAAAGTCTCTAAATTAGGCTCTTATCTTCTTTAAAGAGTCACTACCATACCCTGCAGACAATCTAACACAGCAACAGATCTATGCATTATTTTCACTGGATGTTGATTTTGTCACAATGACATGAGCAGAGCAAGTATCCAAGGAATTCCAAAAACATGTTGGATTGCATTTGAAAAGGTGTTTTAGCACAAAACAAATACTCCAGGCACTATATAAATGCTTAACACCAGCCATATGATAAATAAGAAATCTCAGGTAGGTAACCTTTGAGACTGCCTTTTTTGTTTTCCTACACACGTCCTCTCTCCTGTCCCCTTTCCTTCAGTTTTATATTTTTTACTTGTGGAGGGAAATAAGGTAAGTTTCATACAATTTTATTTCTTATTAAAGTAATAAACTCAACTATAAAAGCTGGATCTCCGTAAGGCGACCAACTACCTCATATACATCTACCTTTAGTAAACATTACAAATTTCTCTGAAAGTTCGTGAAAAATTGGGAGTTGAATCTGGACTCAAGGAAATAAAAGAAGTGTCACTAAAAAGCATATTATATTTTCCTATCTTTATTAAGTTTTCAGGTTTGATATAGTCTATGCCCACAACACTCATGTTTCTCAGAAGCACTATGCTGGGAATTCTCCTTATCTGCATTCTCTGGACAGAGACTACCATGGCTGGATCTAGTTTTTTAAGCCCTGAATATCAAAACACACAGGTAAAATTAGGTATATTTTGCTTTCTTCCCTAGCTACTTCTTGAGACAAAATATTTTTTTATAATATTCAGAAAAACTTAACAGACTGCCTCAACTTAAGAAGGTACAAGTTCTGCCAGAGGAGAGGTTTATCCCAATTCCTAGATGAATAACGTAAACCAATAGGGCTGCATCCACAGTAGGAAAATTAGGACCCACAATTCTGTAGTGGTGGCAACAAAGGGGGATAATGTAACATGGACAAGACTTTGATGACTTTACCACTGTTGTCTGCTTACAGCAAGGTAAGAAGACAGCATAGACAAAAAACCCTGTCTACACTACAGCTCCCACCTAATGAAGCTGCCCATATGGTGAATTATGGGCTCTAATTTTCCTATTGTAGACAAGGCCTAATTGTTTGTCTATGGATAGAGTATTTGCACTTTGTTTTGGTTACTTTCCAGCAACGAAAGGATCCAAAAAAGCATACAAAGTTAAACCGCCGGGCTGCAGAAGGATTTTTGGATGTAGATACAAGGCAGGCAGAAGAAGACAATAATGAAATAGAGATTAAGGTTTGTATTTTAAGAGGGTTTGTTTTGTATATGCCCACATAATACAAAATGTAATAGATTGTGATACTCAAAGGTGGTACAAATCAAAACTATACTGCTAACTGTCTCTCAAATCAGATATAAAATTTACTTGAAAATGGTAACCATAGCTAATTTAAAAAAAAATTCTAAAGCAGTTTAAAATTTATTGCAACTGGTCAAACTGCAACCTCCTACTGAAGATTTACTTCCATTTCAAGATACATGTGCAATGAAATTTCATTTTGTAGATTTCCTTCAGTAATCTCATACTTTGCTGTACTGTTTTGTTTACAATAGCTATACACAAGGTAATTGCTGTTCCTCCTGTATATAGTTATTTCAACCACAAGTCAAGTGAGTGCTTAGCGGGAACAAGTTTTCCTCACTTTCAAGAAAGCTCAGCTAACACTGTTCCCATCAATGTAATCAGTCTGCAAAGCCTGTTCACCCAATAGCAGAAAAGAACTAAACTCTCTTTAAGGAAACTGTTAACTGAGCTCTTCTGGTTTGCTGTTTTCATTAGCTTAATGTTCCCTTTGAAATTGGTGTCAAGATAACAGAAGACCAGTACCAGGAGTATGGACAAGTTCTGGAGAAGATCCTAGAGGACATTCTTGCAGAGAACACTAAAGGTACTTCTCCCTCCCACATCCCAACTCCTTTGTGCAGGACAGGTGGGTGGAGAAGAGTGTTCAGGCAAAAGTTCTTGTAAGTAAAGGGTATTATCTAACTTAATATATAAATCATTAGGCCAAGATTTCAAGAGCCACTTTGGATATCCAACATGAGACTCTGTAAAGGGACCTGATTTTCAGGTTAGGCAAATAGGATCTCTCTGTGTTTTATTTGAGAATCCAAAAACAGAAGCACCTAACATCATAGATTACTTTTGAAAATCTCAGCATTTTTTCTGCCTCCCACAAGCCAACGCCTTCATCTCTCTGGCAGTGAAAGACCAAAACAAGAGTGGATAAAAATCAATCATTAAAAAAAATCAGATTTTATTTAAATCATTTTTTTATAAAATGCTTTTTGAGGAAACACCTATCTAAAAGATAGTTTTAATTAACATACATTATAGCTCAAAGATATCTCATGATGGAATAGGGATTATAAATTCTAATTCTATAGTATGAGGCAATATATTAATTTAATGTTTACGAACAGTTTTGTAAATGAGTTCCAATAGTTCATGGATTAGGGACCCAATCTGATGGGGTTCCACAGGCTTCTGTATAGATTATTTAGGTTAATCTTTCTAGCTACCCAATGGGACTCAGTGCTCAGTCTAGAAGATACCATCAGAGATGCTTAGTTTTGCAGTTCTCAGACTGTGAATTTGTGTCTCCAGAGATAATGTGCTTGTTAACAGCAAAATGGTTTTTAAATAAATAATATATAGAGGTGAGAAATAAACGACCTCAACTCTATTGTCCCTCTGCAAATTTGTGTACACAGAGTCAATCCCCTTACCTCTCTCTAAGTGAGAAGTTTCAAAAAGTTCAACAAATAGAAGATTGTTGGGGGTGGAATTGATCTGGACAAGAAGTAGTTTGGAGATAAATCTGAGAAGCGAGGGACATATAGTATTTTAACAAAATATGCGTGTTTGCTGTTGAAGAAAAAAATCCAGGCTATTTAACGTTGTTGTTTTAGTTAAATAAAACAATTTAAATGTCTGTCTAGTGATGTTCTCCTCCTAATACAGCATGGTAAGAAAATCCTCCAAATACTAATAATTTACCTGTTGAACTGGAAATAGTTCACCTCCCAATGAATTCATAAATATCTGCTTCAATTACCTTTGGTAAAAGAAAAAACCAGACCACCATTCATTTTCTGATATAGCTATAAAACTAATCTGAAAAGTTTTCAAAATAAATCATTGTTTAAAAATGTATAGTGTGTACCTTCTAAAAATGAAACCTATATCTATTTCTGAGTTATTGGTCATTATAACCTTAACACATATTATTCACAAGAATGCACTTTTATGTAGTAAACCATGATTAAATCTAGTCTTCCTGACTAGTGATTTAATCAAATCCACCCTGACCAAAACTATGCATTAGCAGTGAAAAGCAAACAAAACTCATTTTAGATGCCACAGATATTATTTTGCGGTCTCTCCATTCCACTGTATCAAGACCAAGTCTCTTATCCTCACCTTTAAGGCCCTGGTACTTCTCTCTGCTCTTCTATTGTGTTGGCCCTTCACCCTCTCTCAGCAATGCCAATTTTGATAGTCTGATTGTCCATTCCCTCTACAAATGTCTTTGTGCTTTTTTCTGCATGGCTCCTTAAGCTTGAACGGATGGATCTGCATGGCCACTTATTCTGTCCTCCTTCTAATCCCTTCTCAAGCCTCACTTCTTCCAGGTCTCTTAAAAGAAGTCAGCCACTATAATTATCTAATAGCAGCAAGTATGCATAGAACTGTATGTATGTCTTCCTCTCCCCTACTTTTCACATGCTGCTTAGTAACGCACACAAACTTTTTTGATAGGGACTACATCAACAGGACTTCGATCTTGGTTAGGCCTCTGGGAACTACTTTAATGTAAATATTAAAAACTAATGGAAAAATTAACACATGAATTACATGCCCAGCAAAACAGACCTAGGACAAATAGATACTTAAATTTTTGGTGACCCTTTATTCACTACTCAGAGTACATTCACCTGCAAAAATCCAGCACACAATTTTTTTTTGGAATATTAACATTTTTAGACGTCTGGTCTGTTAAATGAGTAATCAGAGATTTCACCTAATAAAATCTCTAGAAACTACAACACAGATGTTATGAATCTCACTCTGTAATATGGTAATATCCTGTTAGAAAGATCTGATCTCCGTATTCTTGTATGTCTGTCAATAACATCAAATGTTTTGTTTCTGAAATTTACATGGCAAGGATTTTTAAACCTGTTAATAATACTTAAATAATTAAAAGTAAAACAAAAAAAAGGAAAAACTAAAATCTCTACCCTCTTCCCTTTCAGAAACCCAAAATTGGCATGAGTTGAAACATGAAGATGTTACAAACTGATTAGAGTACAACAAAGTTCCACTCATGGGCTTGGATTACTTTAACTCTTGCTTTACACATTGTGCAACAGATGATAATAGCATGCATTAAAAAGACAAATGTATGAAGCTGAACAGTTCACAGTTTTAAAAAAATGACATTTTGTTGTGTAACATCTTTTGATGAAGTTGCAAGTAGTATATGTATGGTAGACGACAGCAAGCAAGGTCAAACACACTGAAATCTAAATTGTTTTCTTACCTTTCAAAACTATGTGACTGAAGCTACCTGTTCTAAAAAAGTGAGGGAAAAACTATGTTAATTTACCATATGCTTCTTGAAGCAGAAAATAAAGCTAGTGTTGAAACCGCAGTCATTTGTTAACTGATTCTATATACATGTGGCACTAGATGCAAATTTCAGTCTCCATTATACACCTATGTATATGATAAAGGGCCATGTATATGAAGTCATCTTTTAATAGCTGAGTTAATTACATAAGGCAGGAGTCCCCAACGGCGGCATTTCGGCGGGGACGCCTCTCGATGACGACGCTTGCCGTTGACAAGTGACGTCATCGAGAGGCGTCGCTCCCGAATTTTGGCAGGGACGCCTCTCAATGACGCTGCTTGTCAACGGCAAGTGACGTCATCGAGAGGTGTCGCCGCCGAAATTCGGCAGTAAGTCAGCGGGTGCTCCACCGCTGCAGTGGTCCTCCGGCTGGCGCTTGCCAGCCAAAAAGGTTGGGGACCACTGACATAAGGCATAAGTTGACATAATTAGAAAGGGCCCTATACAGCTCCCACTCAAGTTATTGAAATTAACTGCAAAATTCTCATTTAACACTCCTTAGTAGTCCTAAAGAGTAAGGGGAGCAGCAAATTATACCCTTTAGAACATGAAAGCTTTTAAACTGTTGCTTTGTCAAAAAGATTAGTAAATTCACATGAGGCAGTGATCCATAAGGGGGGCTGTGGTATAGCCAAACCTACTGAGATACACACTTATGTAGTGGAAATACTGGACAGCTTCACATTGAAATCTTTCACTCTGATTTGAGACAGGCTATGTGCACCTTACTTTTAGAAAATTATGCATTTAAAAACTTTTGTGCAGAACATGAGGCCACAACACCTGCTTGATACTAGCATACAGATGTGGACAACGTACAAAGTGGAAAGGTGTAACTGAACACTTTCACAGTGTCATTTATTAGTTTGGAGGGGCTGCCTGATTGATAAATGGAAGAGTCCCAATCTAATAATCTAGGTTTTACAGATAACTGAAATTAATCTACAAAATATTAGCACAGTTCTGTATAAACCAAACAAGAATTTAACAGTATCTCTTTCTCAGAGATCTTTATTTACAAATAAGCTTTAAAAAAAGTTTCAACTGTAGTTTCAAGGTACATTAAAAGTAACCTATATAACAAAAAAATTAAGTCATTGTCATTTGTCAAATTGCCCTCTGAAAGCTGTTAAAACTGGCCAGAAGTAGTTTAAAATTAGACTTACTTTTACTTTTCTCTTATTTTGAGATGTATATTCACCAAAGCGCTTTGCGTTTCTGTTACACAGGCATTTTTCTTCATGATAACACAGTTGGGCCACAATCCCATATAAGAACATTCAGGATGGATTTCCACATTCAATTGCATACTACAGGATCCATCAAAAGTGGGATCAGTGGGCTTCTATGTTCATACTCCATTTCAGTTCTCGTAAAACCTCACTGTAGCCAAAAAAACTGATGTCTTTTTGAGGCTATTCAACACTCTGGTAATTTAAACATTTTGCTGAAAAAATTTAAAAGCTTATTTAGCACCTACATGCTGTATACTTTATCCAAAGAAAGGCACTTGTACACAAACATCACTTAACAATTTTGGATGTTTTCATTCTGTGTCATGAGGAACTCTGTGCATAGTTATGCATCAAATTCTCTGCTCTGATATATACTCTTTTCCGTACAGCCTCAGCAATTAGGTGCTTTAAGAAGCCAAGATCATTATCCACCTTTTGAGCTCTAACTACATCCAAGTAATTCATACCTGCTCAATAATTATAGGCTGTTCACTCTTGAACAGGCTAATACAAATAAAGCTGAATAAAATCCCATAATATTTTCCACAGCAGATCTTCGTCTCCACAAGAAAAACCATTTACCCAACAAAGACCAATATCCTTTCTTGTGGCATGCCAGAGGGAGACAATAGGCAGGTAGAGAATTAAAAGGAGATGCAAAGGATATAGATTAAAAGGGAATGTGTAACTCTTTTGGGAGGAGTGCAGATGGCAAGCCATGAGTACTTAACACTAACCATCATCTCCAAGTTGGATTGCAGCATAACATTTTGGGGCCACAGAAGACATAATACAGATGTAACTTGAAGGGTTTTTCACCATTTCACAGTAGCTTTCCTGACCTTGCTTTTCTCCACATTTGCTAGCACCATCCTATAGATCATACACGTGATTGGTGTTCTGCCTTAGAACAGCCAAGGTACGGGAGAGTGGCAGGTCCTTCAGACGGGCAATCTCTCTCACTGTGTACAGGGCTAATCCTGGGTGAGAGTACTGGCATATGCTTTTAGGAACCTGCACAAACATTAATGAAAGGGAAGAGTTAAGAATGGTGAAGGTCATTTTCTCCTATTCTGTAGTGTACAGAACTAGTCACGAATTATCATTTCAAGCTTCTAAATATGGTCACTGATATTTTTCAGAAATGTCTTTCAACAATACTATTTGATGTTCCCAGTGTTTCCTCCATCCCAGAGCTCTTTTTAAGGGCAGCAGCCAGCAAACAAACTACACAACGGAGGAGGGAAACTATTAGCCAGAGACACTGGAGTAAACATCTCTCCATTCATACAAAGCAGAAAGATCCTCAGTTTTTAAAGTTCTGCATGTAGAGAATTAAGTATGCTGACCGCAGATGAACAAAGGGATGAGTTGGCCAAGCTAAGATCTGAACCTTTGGTTCTAAACAATTTATAATTTCAAATCTGAGGCTTAGATCACTGCTACTTTATAAAGGGAACACCTTACCAGACATACCATATTAGAACTTGCTTCCATAGCCATGTGCTTTCTGAATATTTGAAGCAAAACACAGGCCTACGAATGCAATATTCTAATCCAGGGTCAGCAACCTTCGGCATGCAGCCCATCAGGGTAATCCACTGCCAGACCGCGAGACTGTTTGTTTATGTTGACCGTCCGCAGGCACTGCCCCCCGCACTCCCAGTGGCTGCAGTTTGCCATTCCCAGCCAATGGGAGCTTCAGGAAGCAGCGGCCAGCATGTCCCTGCAGCCCTCACCGTTTCCTGCAGCTCCCATTGGCCAGGAACGACAAACTGCGGCCACTTGGAGCTGCAGGGAACCGTGCTTGCAAACCGTCAATGTAAACAAAATGTCTCATGGCCTGCCAGCAGATTACCCAGATGGGCCACATGCCGAAGGTTGCTAACCCCTGTTCTAATCCATTCCTTCTTGCAGATATCCTATCACACTTCTGATAGAGCAACATTAACAGCATGGGCAGAAAAGAATGTTTTGAGCATTTTTAGAAACATACTTACCTGTCTAGGGAGGAAATAGGGAGCATCCGTTTCTACAATTATTCTGTTCAAAGGAATTTTCCTTATCGTCTCTCTGGCTTCAAAGGCAGATGAGTAAGTCAGCAGTGCAGTGAATCCCACAGAAAGGTTTGGGAAATGCTCCAGCAATGGCTCTATGACATCGTAACTACCAGTAAAGCAATGCCTAAAGGTAAACAGAAAACTGGCCATTCTCCAAGGTAACAGTTTTGCAAATTTTTAATAGGAGACAGACTAAAGGGATAAGAATTCAAGGAATCCAGTTTTCTTGGATTACCCCAATCCTGTCTAAAGTTTCAGTATATAATGGAGACTGCCTCAAAACCGAAGGGGTCAGGAAGGGTGGGATTATTGTAAAAAAGACAGGGGAAAGACTGCAAGGATTGGGGCAGGCAGCACAGCAGTCAAAGCAACAAACAGAAGCTAGATGATACTTAACATGGTTGCTGCCACAAGTTAGAATTCTTCCCAACAATTTAGAATAAAAACATCTGTTTAGACTGTTCATTTAGTTTTGTGTAGTGCGCAATGCGTGCCTACAGATCAAGCATCATCTGAGGACTTCGAATCACATTAAAACGCAATTTAGATATTCCCAGCACTACAATTCTGGTTTCATTCATGATTTTGAGAGGTTTGACCTCTTATCAAAAAAGCCAGAAAAGTTTTAACAGAAGAGAAGTCTGACCCGTTTCAAATGGATGCCATCTATTTAAATAAATTACTTGTTTCTGAAGACCTTTCATTTAACTGTAATAGTAACACCTAAAATTACTAGAACCAAAAGAGATTAGAGAAAATAGTTTCCTTCCCCCCGGATTTATCTGTGTTTAACCAGTTCAATGGTTTCCCCTTTAAAGTCAGTTTCCTATTTTCGGGCAGATCTCATACACAGTATTAAGGAGAGGAAACAGATTTTAAAATTAAAATTAAAAAAAAAAAAAGGATAAGAAAGTGTGATTGTAAGTGTGACAAGTTAGCAGGTAGAATCAGGGATAGGTGCAATAGCCAACAGTACTTTTACCTCTATTTTCAAATTGACAATGCCCATTCCAGATACTAAATGTCCCTTTCCGAATAAGTCAAATTCACAGCTTCAGAACAAGACACAGTTATATCAGAACAACTTTTGCTGTATCATTTCCTGTCCATCCCTAAGGCATCCTAAGAATTCTTTTAAGAAGCCACAAAACATTACTTCTGCAATAAAGCTTCCATAATTTTAAGCATTGATGATCCAGCTACCTCCCTACCTCTTTTTCAATTAAAGCATCACTTGGCCTAAACAGTTTCATATATTTCCTGGTTTGTTATTTTACTAATGTACGTATAATTTCTGATTTAATTATATGATCTCCAGCAATGAATGATAGAATTTAATTTAGCTAATACAGCTACCTGTGTATCTTGTAGTCTTTAGGCACAAACTTTTTCATGATCCCTAGCAGATCATCATCAGCCTCTCTGCAGTGTATTACCAATGGTTTCCTTAAGGACACAGCTAGTTGCAGTTGCTTTTCAAA
Organism: Gopherus flavomarginatus; assembly: GCF_025201925.1. Classification (NCBI taxonomy): domain Eukaryota; kingdom Metazoa; phylum Chordata; order Testudines; family Testudinidae; genus Gopherus; species Gopherus flavomarginatus. Next base: position 18,968,520 of record NC_066622.1, on the reverse strand, counting down.
TACCTGAATAAAAGTAAAATAAGAAATGAGCACTGCCTTAATTTCCACCAGAATTGTTCTAGAAACAAAGGGAATACAATGGGGTGATAGTGAGTGGGGGGTGGAAAAATCTATCTGCTAATTTATGCCAATTTCCTATAAATCCATTCACTTTTTCAGATGAATTGTTACAGATGACACCCAGGCACTATGGTGATTGGTGCATTAGCTTTCTACACTAATAAATGTATTCATTTCAGTTTTAGTTACTTGGATCAAACTATCACACACTCATAAGTTTATAAAGTCATATTTTGATGCACTTTCCAAAATGTGAACAGATATTTTTATTTAACAAATGGGAAAACAGAGGGTGCAGATTTTTCCTAAGTTAAAAAGGAAGTATGGGACAAAGCTGGAAGTAGAGCGAGTTCTCCTTCCTTTCAGTGTTGTCCATGATGCTTCCCTACAATACTGAATAGTGCTTTTGGCCAGCTATCCAGGTATTTGTATTATGCTCATCACGGCCATATCAGAACTCCTGCATTCTAAATATACATTTCAGAGGCTGCAAGAAAAAAAAACTAGAATACATATTTAATATGCTCTGTAACTTGCCAACATCTCATTTATTTATCCAATGTCTCCAATCCAAATTTGGAAAACTGTTAGGAGGGAAGACACAGTACAAGTATTTGATGAATGATTTACATCTTCATCTGAAATGGTCTAATTCACACATCACCCTCAGTGTTCTCTCCTATCCCAAAACAAATATAAAGATTGTAGAATGCTTACGCATGTTGTATACAGAAAAAAGGAAAAGTTTAGAATACATAGGTAGACCTGAAAGAAAAGTTCCAATTAGTACCATACAAGTAGACACTCAGTTCCTTACCTTGTGTTGCTTGGAGATATCAGTAGAGCATTTATAAGAGTAATCTAGACCCATCTCTCCAAATGCAACAGCTTTCGGGTGCCTCAGTGCCTGTAAGAGATCTCTTTCATGGAGGTCTGTGTAGTAACGTGCAAAATGTGGATGACAGCCAAATGCTCCCCAAACCATTTCTTCTTTTAACAAATCCTCCCACAAGAAGTCCTTTAAGGTCCGAGGATCACAGAAGTCAGCTATACAGCCTTGAAATTCTTTCGGAAAGGAGCTATTGTAAACTTTTCTAAACTTTGCAAATGTACCCCTGAAAGACATCTTGGAATATAGCATGTCCAGGTGGCAGTGAGTATCAATGAAACCCTCCTGTAAATGTTTGGGGAGTTCAATAGTTGCTTCCTGGTTTACATATTCAGAAGTAAAAGAATCAGACATCCGTGCTCTAGAGATAATGGGAGCAAATGATTCTGCTTCCTTGCTAGACATTTTGCTTTTCTCCTCAGAGACCAAGGAAGACTCAAAGGAATGTGATCTCCAGTGTCCAACCTCAATTCCAGACTCTAGATCTTTTGATGTATTGGAAGGAGTGCATGCTGCAAATTCTACAGAAATATCACAAAGATGACTGCTACTTGAGCCACCTAAATAAGTAGTATCCTCACTGGGGTTTGAAAATGAACGATTAGATGGTTTTGGACTACTTGTCCAGCACTTTGCAAAGTCACCCCATGGGCGATTGTAGAGATGAGCAGGGTACATTACGTAATCAGTTATAACTGGTGAAGTCTCCAAAATAACTGACCTATTGTGATGTGGAACTGAATCCTCCTGGGAGAACCTAGCTAAAGATTCTACATCATCCACATCAGACCAATCACTTCCCACGGAGGGATCCTTTTCCAGCATATCTCGCTCTTGGAACTGCAAGTCAAATGGAAAATATATACAACCTAAACAATCTTAACTTTGTGAACAGTAAACTGTAGGTATGTCAGAGTAAGATGTTCCACTATGTATCCTGTTTATACATAGTGGAACATGTATAAGTAAGCACATGAAAACCTCAGACTCAACTAATATACAGGGTTGCTGTCTGAACAAATGAATTACTGACATGAGACTAAGGCCTTGTCTACACTTAAAAGCTTTGCTGCTTTAACTACACTCATATAGTTAAGTGGCAAAACCTCCTTAGCGTGGACCCAATTATACTGGTATCGCTTATTTTTGTTTGGCAAAATGAAATAAACTTTATTAATATAACTGTGTCTACACTGAAGGTTTTACCAGCATAATGTCAAGTATATAAAAAAAAATAGCAGTCATACCCCCTTCTGACAGTTATCTTGGTAAAACTAACTATAGAATAGGCCTAAAAGGAATTCTTCAGATGTCAAGCTCAGAATATGTGGTAAGGCAAGGAAAAGTGCTAAGAGAGGGGCTAGGTAAGTATAAGGGCAGAGATCACAGACATCAGAGCTGTAAAAGATTAGGTCATCTGGACAGGATGAACAGGCTATTGTAGGATTTTTCCCTACAGAAATTTATACCTGAAATTTGACCTACATGAAATTGTCGTTCTTTTCTCAGGCAATCCAGGATGACCTAACAGATGACCTCCATCTCTAACACCTATCATTTGGTTTCTTTTATAAAGAAGGAAAGACTGGAAGGAGAATCCGATTGGACTACAGAATTGTATGGTAATCACAAAGAAAAATGTATTTATTTAGATGTATACAACAAGTGCCTATCTTATTCTCTAGATCGGGGTAGTCAAATATTTTTTGTCAAGGTCCAAATTTCCTGGTCAAGGTATACTGAAGGTCTGGATTCCAGAGAAACATTTTTCACACTGCAAGTGCCCCTGTTCAAAGAACACAAACAGTGCTGTGTAATATACACAGGGCTTATTGCAGGGGCAGTCAATAGGCAGACCACATGTCAAATACAGACCGCCAGAGGTTTTTGACCAGATCATGAACTTCTGAGGGATCCATGGGCAGTTAGTGCGGGGGAGAGGAGGCCTAGCATAGGTAAAGTGACTGGTCATGCGCTGGGAAGCCTGGGGGAGCTGGTGCCCCATGCTGACAGGTAACACAGGTTTGCAGGTGTTCCCCTGCCCTCCCTAAATGGAGCCCTGGCAGGTGCCTGGGGCTGGTAGTGGGAGCCCTGAGTCCCAATGCACCAGGCAGGGCTCCATTTGGGAGGGGTCCCCCTCACAGTTATGAGTCAGCCCCACACAACAGCTCCCTCAAGCCTGCCAGCATGCTGCCAGTCCATAGACGCCCCCTTGCACTAACCCTCAGAGTTATGTGGTCTGGTCAAAAGCCTCTGGTGGTCTGGATTTGGCCCACAGTCTGCCTATTGACTACCTGGTCTCTAGACACACACATTTTACTTTTCAATGTAAAATTGAGCAGTAGATTTCTCATCCCACTCCAATAATGAATGTACAGATTGTCACTAGCACATATAAACCTAACGAACCTCCACAGAAATCTCACTAATAAAAACCCTTGGACCCTCAGCCTACTACCTCTTCAAATGCCTGGGACAGAAAGTGAGCCTCAAAGTTCCTTAAAAGGTTAATAACCCAGGTTCTAGCAGAAAAGTGGATTCCCAAAGTCTCTCCCCATCACAGAAAGCTGTACACTAAGATTTCAGAAGTGACTACAAGAAACAGTATTTCATTCTAATTTACTATAGTCAAAATATACACAAACAACAATAGTTAGCTCTTCTATAGTGCTTTTCATCCGTAGATCTCAAAACATTTTACAAAAGGAGACTAGTATCATTACCCCAGTTTTATAGATGAGTAAATGGAGGCTCAGAGAGGTAAAGCAATTTGCTAGAAATCACCCAAATCTGGCACTAGCCAGCTGGGAATAGAAATCAAGTCTTCTGAGTCACAGTCCAGTGTTCCATCCACTAGGTAACACTGATTGCCAGCCAGAAAAAGAATTTAACAAATCCCATTCTTCTCTGCTTTCTACAGAGATCCCACCCAACTGGCACATATAAGTAGTAGGATCCTTATGCACCCTACAGAACAATAAGGATGCTAAATCTGATTTATATTAATCATGCAAAAGAACACATTTTGATTGTATCCTTAAATATTTTTTGAAGGGAAAGGGTACAGCAGTGCCTAAATAATGTAGGGAAGATTTTCAACCATAGCCTCTGAAGAATCCACAAATTAAGTTAATAAGTTATGATTATTAAGAATATTGCAGTTAATATATTACTTCTCTGTTAGCTCTTCTTATTCTAACGGACTGAACACAAATATAAAGGGCAACAACATTTATCCGCAGCTACAACAGGACTTGCATCTTCAGAGGTAATATCATAAGTTATGTAAGATATAATGCTGTAAAACTAACACTACATAGACAGGGATGTGTTGTTTTCTATAGTCATTTTGGGATTATTATCCAAGTGTGAAACAAGAGACACACTGCTACCACCGCTCTATGTTCAGAGCTACTATATTTCAGTGTTCAGCTATACTGAATCCCATTTTCCTTAAAAAAATAGTGATATTAAAGTGCTTCACACTGAGACTTTGTTTGTACAATTAAAAGTGATATATTCTACACATTAAAAAAATAGATCCCTCAAAATTAGCAGCTAGTATTTAGTGTTCCTAAAAACATATTCTTTATATGGAGGGGAAAATAGAGGGCTGTCATTGAATTTTACTCAAATGACATCAAGATCTAACAGAGAAATATATGAGATTTTTCCCCGGTATTGGGCCCTTGCTTTGTATTGTGAGTGTTTCAAATTTGGTCAGAAATACAAAGAACTTTGGTTTGTTCATTTAAAGTTTTAACTAGTAAAATTCCAAAATACCGTATATACTCATTCATAAGCCGATTTTTTTTTATTAAATAAGGAAAGCTCGAGAGATGGGGGTTGGCTTATGTACAGGTATAGAGAGGGAGAGGTGGGACACAGCCCCTCCCCCCAAAAGAGGCAGCACAGCCAGAAGAGTGTGTCTGCTTCTGGCCACGGTGCTCTCCCTCCAGCCTCCAAAGCAGCTGCAGCTCCAGGGCTGGCAAGCTGCAGCCCCCCAGAGCAGGCTGCGGCCGTGTCGCCCGGCCCAGTCCGCTGGAACATGCTGTGGCTGCGCAGCCTGGTCTGCCCCACCAGAGCAGGCTGCAGCCGCACTGCCCAGCCCGCCGGAGCAGCTCCAGCCAGGCCAAAGACATCCTCCCTTAACCCTCCCCAGATAAGGTGGGAAGGGATGGGATGGGGAGAGTGTGGGTAATGTGGGGGCTGGTCACAGGGGTTACTCCCCTGACCCCTCGCTTCTCCCCCCACAAATTTCTCCACCAGTTGCTGTCCCAGCCCGTCAGGTTAAGCAGCTGGCATGCCAGGACACTTTGTTTACTTAGGTTTACCTCCGTGCCTGCAGATGTGAGGTAAACAAACCATCTCAGACTGCCAGTGGCTTATCCTGATGGCCCGGGAGCCAAAGTCTGCTGATCCCTGAATTATAGGATTGGCTTATGAACAGGTCATAAACATTTTCCATTTTTACTTATCTGGGGGGGGGGGGGGGGGTGATGATTGGCTTATAAACGAACCGGCTTATGATCGAGTATATATGGTATGTTTTGATATATCCTATTCAAGGAACACTACTTCATGGCCTCACATACACTTACCTCATAATCTTCTTCTGAACTTGAATTGTGTTCATCCACAAATACAAGCTTTGGCGAGGGTCCTGCAATATCTGGCCTTTGGCAATCCACATACTGTTCTTTGGGATTACTCTGTCCAGTGCTAACTGAACTAGCACAAGCATTGTTTTCATCTACTGAAGTTTTCTTTCTATCTGAATCTAGCTGAGGTCGCTCATCTTCTTCACGCCCTGAAACTGCACAGATACTTCTTGAGTTGCCATCTGATTTGCAAGGCTCTTTACTACGACAAGGGCTTTGATCTTGATCTCCATTTGATGTAGATGCCTCCTTTCTGACCTTTTTCCCTAATGATTTCCCAAATGCATCCTGGAGAGCTTTAAGGTATATTACTGTGGATCCCTGATCCTTCATTCTCTTCTTCCTATGATCCCCAGCCTGTTCTTCTGGGACACCTTTACCTTCAGTCCTTGGTGTGAGGTTACAGCTTGTGCCACCCTTGGATTTATAAAGCTATATAAAAAAGGAAACAGCATTATGTAGGTGCTCATAAGTACTAAATATTTTACTAATCAGAAAGCATGTAAGCGTTGTTGGGGGTGGGGAGACTAGAAGGGTAAGAATCCCTCTCAAGCAGAGGACAGAGATGCGCAGCCTAAAGAATTTTACAGCACTACCTACAAAGACAAAGTCTCAGCATGTGCTGGAGCATGGTCACACCTCTTATGAAAAGAGTGGCCAGAATCTGCTTCGTTTTTGACAACGTAAATGCCACCCTTGGGCTTCTGGCAAGCTGTCAATCCAGCTACAATTCGAGAAAACGTGGAAACCCTGTAGTAGGGGATCATTTCTCACCACTGGGGGCTGCTATATTGTCTGCATTGTTCCAGAGGACTACACTCTTATTCCCTGTAGTAAAATAACTGTCTCCAGTGCCTTACAGTAGTGTCAAGGAGGTGTCTTTAGACTAGTCAGCACAAGAGAGGCCATATTAGGATATTGTTTGGAACAGCTTGGTCCCATTCCAAGCAGGAACTATGCTCTCCCCCCTCAAAACAAGCCACAGGAGTTTTTGCCTATTAAAAGAAGAAACTTTTCATATAATAAGAGAATCAGGCATACTGCAACCTAAATTATATTGTGATTTGCACAGCTAGACCAACTCTCTTTGGCCTAGACTTTGCTAATATAAAAACAAACCCAGTATGTTAAGCTTCGAAAGCCAGTCTCTGTAAACATGGATCAAAGCATATTGATGAAAATAAATGATAGGGTTTTGCTTCTTGAGGTCAAATGAAGGTCTAAAGGATTTTTCACCAAAGGAGTTTTACTGCTTTAGAAATTCAGATTGTGCGTCTCTCATTTTTCCTGAAATTCTCTACAGAGAACTAAATAATTAATTAGGTTATAATATTAAAAATATAAAGTAAGTGCAACCCGATAGAGAACCAAAATGATTTTTATGCAGGCCATTTAAAACTCTAGGATTTTGTTTGGCTTCGTTAACTCCTACACTGAACACAAAGGCTTAAGAAACAGCTGGAAAAGAGAGCTGTTAAAGATTTGACATTCTAACCCTTTGGCTAAAGGTCAAGAAAGCTCCTAACTTGCTTTTCTGAAGCATCCACCTTCACTGCAAGAGACAGGAAGACAAGATTTGAAAGAACTTCCAGGGGAGATATTGAAAAGTTTATGCAGTTCTAATTTAAACTAACAGGAAACATGTGACAGTTGTACAAAATGAATTAATAATGAAAGGCAAAGAGAAAATAAATCTGGCACTCTGATTAATCCATTTTACAATACAAGGGAACAAGGACAGTGGAAGTGAGTTTACCTTAAAAATAAAACTTTATGCCCTGTGTACATGCGCTTTTAAACAATGTAACTCACTGCCTCAAGATATCACTGAGGCCAAAAATTTAGTAGGATCAAGGATTAGACATCAATATGGGCAATCAAAACATATAGCTACATTAAAGAAAAAAACATATGGATAGAAAATCTTCATGCTTCAAGGCACAAATAACCACTAACTAGGGTTAAACCAGAAACTTCATTGATGGACAAGTTACTACAGTATTAAGGATTTTTTGAACCTTTCTTTGTGCATCTAGTACTGGCCACAGTTGGAGACAGGCTACCAAATAAAATTAGCTACTTGCCTGATTTTGTATGGCAATTACTATGCTCCTGATATTTCCAAGGTAAAACAAGCTAAAAATCTTTCTCCCTCACCCCATCCTGCCAAAACAAACCAACTTTTCAGACCGTTTTTATACACCAAGAAGAAACAAAGATAGCACAAACCTATTTCTCCCTTTGCAGGTTACCTTAAAAAATAAACACACAAACACTTTTACCAGAGCTTTGTACAAGAGGCGATAAAAATTAAGCCAGTTGTCTAAAACTTGCCTGTGCAACAGGATGAACCCTTAACATTCACTCTTCACTGACCTTTGCTTCAGATAAAAAACAACAGGAGTACTTACTTGTTGCACCTTAGAGACTAACAAATTTATTTGGGCATAAGCTTCCGTTGTTTTTGCTGATACAGACTAACTCGGCTACCACTCTGAAATCTGCTTCCAAGCACTACATTAAAATGATACACACCTCTGCAAGGATAGTATGCACTATTATGGGACAAGTGAAGACTCTTGGGGTGTGATGCCAGCCCCCAGCAAAACAAGAGTGGTTTTTTTAAAAAGTGCCTGGCAGGCCAAGTTAAAACACTGCCACTGCACTGTTACTTTCTTCAACTCCTTTTAAAACGTAGCCCAAAACACTCATCTTCCTCTCAATCTGGAATCTGTACCTGTTCATTTTTTAAAAAGTTTGCAGAAGAAAAAGGCCCCCTCGGGTAATTAGCTGCACAAACTGGTCAAACACATAGTTCCTTCACAGAGCACCAAAACATCCAAGGCTTTCTCAAGCTCCTCCTGTTTTCGGTCAACTTTTGCCTCTAGTTTGCAGCCTTTTCTGTTTATCACGTACCTCCCGGTTCAAGGATTTCCGGGGCATGGAGACCATGTCTGCCTTGGAAGTGTCCCAGCCAGGATGTTTCCTCAGCAGGGTTCTCCTGGGAAGGGAAGAGCCCCTACCCCTCTCTTCCAGGCTGCCGCTGCTCCCATCTGCGGCATCTGGGGAGGAGCCTCGTGCCGAGAGCGCGGCCGCGGATGTCTCGCCGGCAAAAAGCCCTTGGCAAACGGGCTGTGGGGAAAGCCAAGTCCGCACCCGCCCGCACGGCGCGGGCTCCCCAGCGCTCCTGGCCTCTGCCGAGTGCGCGGGGCAGCCGGTGGCGGTGCCGGGGCGGGAGGACGGACATGGCGGCCCTTCCTCGGAGCATTTGCGGTACTTGGCTGGGGAGCCGCCTGACCAGCTGTCCCACGCGCTCTTGGCCCTGCGGCGCCTGGCGGGCTCCATCGGGGCTCGGCACCTGCGCGGCAGAGAGAGCAGCCGTTAGCCCGGCTCCGCGAGGGCAGCCGAGCCCGCAGCAGGGGTAACACAGACCGAGCGACCGCCCCAAAAGCGCCGCAGCGCTCCCTGGGCAGCCCGCTCCAGAGGCCACAGCGGCTGAGCGAGCCACGCTCGCCGGGCCGGGGACAGGCGGCTCGGGATGTGCGCCCGGCGGGGGTCCAGGCTGCGGGCAGCGCACGAAGGGGGCAGCGGGGGCGCCCCCGCCTCCACCTCCGCAAGCCCAGCCCCGGCCTACCGCCCGCTGGAGCCCCGGCGCGCGCCCGCCCTGACGTTATCACCACCTAGGAACAGGCTGCGAAGAGGGGGGCGGTTGCGTTATTGGCTGGCCCCGCCCCCCGCTCGGGGACTGTCAGGCTGGGTCGGCGCGGGAGAGCAAGTGGCGGGAACTGGGCTCTCGCGGGGCGAGGCGTGGGTGGCCCCTGCGGGCGGGGGTAGGAGAGCAGCGGGATTCAACCTGCGCCGTGCGCACACAGTCAGTGGTGAGCTCCCCTCTGTGCTGTGCGGTAGGGCGCTGCGGGTTGAGCGTGCCCGGCCGAGTGGGCTCGAGCTGTGCGTGTCTCAAAAAAAGGTGGGTCCTCCCCAGCCCTGCACCGGACACCTGGTGCTAACAGTCACAGAGAGCGAGCGGGGCTCAGAATGTTCCCAGTAGAGTGACCAGATGTCCCAATTTTGGGGTCTTTTTTCTTATATAGGCTCCTATTGCCCTGTGTCCTGATTTTTCATACTTGCTGTCTGGTCACCCTAGTTCCCAGGGTGGGTTTTGCAAGATCGTCTGGGGCCTTTTGTGCACTTTCCTGTTGAATAATAAATACATGGCTTTTATGTAACCCTTCTGCCCCCCTGAGTTAGCAGCAACAAGGGCCGGGTTCAGTATCCAGGGGTTCCGTTTCAGTAACAATGCATAACCGGCTCGAGCCCCCACCCAGTGACCTGGGACACTCACATATCACACCTCCCTGGGCGCCTCTAGGAGGCAATACTTCCCCTCTCGCAAGCACGGAGTCTGAGTGTAGCAAAATCTTTTTAATAAAGGAAGGAATCAATGCGGCATCCCATTGGAGAAACACCACAAACAGGGTTATAACACAAACCATAAACAAAAACCCACCTCCAAGTACGTTTGGCCCTGTCCTTTTTCCCCTTAGGGTTTTAAGTCCAATCACCCCAAAGTCCAACAACCCAAAAGTCTCTGGTCAATGCCACCCCAGAGTTCGAGAGTTTATCTGTAGAGGTCCCTCCCCCCAGCCTGGGTAGAAAGGGGCACCTTACGTGGTCCGGGGCCAACTGCCCTGCCTCTCCGTGGGTTCTGCTTCCGCCTTCTCCACGAACTGCTTCGCTTTACCAGCCGCTCCACGCTGCTCCTCCAGCCGTCCTCAGAAACTGCTCCGCTCCACCAGCTGCTCTGCTCCATGAGCTGCTCCAGTTCTCTCTGCAAACTGCTCGGCTCTGCTTGCTCTGTGGGCCGCTCCACCCGTCCCACAGCTACTCCGCTCTGTCAGCCGCTCTGCTGCCACCAGCTGTCCCATGATCCGCTCCAGCCATCCCCACAACTGCTCCACTCAGCCAGCCGCTCTGTTCCACAGTATATCTTCAGGCTCCCCCACTAGTTAGCACAGTACTCAGTGCTCTCAGCTCAGTTATTTCAGCTCTTTAGTGATTTCAACTCTTAGTGATCTCAGCTCATAGTAGGGGAGCCCCAGTGCTAGTGCACCATTAGCCTAAAGTGAGTTCAGCTCAATAACCTGTATTTAGATTCTTAACAGAATAAAAAATCAACTCTAACATTCCACAGTGGAGAGAGGAGGGGCTAGAACTGGTGCTTCTGGCTCCACAAGGAGACTGCACCACCAGGCACAGATACTTGTCCCCAGCCTCTCTCAATTCACTGGGTTTTGGAACCTATGTCCCTTGTATAGCAAGTACCACCCAGCTGAGGGTGAGTCATTTGTCACCAAGCAGTCCCACAGCTCAGCAGTCTGGGATAGGGTAGGCGTGCCTATGCAAATACACTCTCTGAAATTCTTTCCACCAGATGTCAGTGTAGAGCTTATCCTGACTCTGCTTACATTTAAAAAATGTTCAGTGGGAAAGGAGCTACTGTGTTATGTACGCCGAGGCTCAGTGACAAAAGCTATGGGAAAAGCACTGCAGAGCAGGTGCCAGGGCAGAACCCGCCTTTCAGAATTCCTCCCTGGATTGGATGTCCAGGATGCGCTTTTTTGGTTTTGAGCAAAATTTTCCATTGCCACCTACATCTGACAAGATTCTCCAGCCAGCTGTGTGTAGGAGTGAATGGGCAGGGAGCAATATATGAAAAACCCTGAATTCCATAAAGTTTATCAAAGAATGGCAAAATTGAGAAGCAATATATCATTTACTGGCAATTTTTTCCCCCTTAAAGGAACTATAGTTATTTTCTCTCCTTAAAAATGCACTATTTAAGGATAGATCCTGAAATCTTTTAAGCAGGCAAAATTCCTTTTGACTTCAATGGGAATTTTACATGTGTACGCTGCAGTACTGTGTCCTAAATGTTTAGCTTGCTAATAGCCACCAGTAGACTATTTTGCTCAATAATGGTAGACATATTTCAGCTTCATGTTTGTTTTGGTTTTCTGTGTATTCTCACTTTAGCTTTAAGTCCCTATAATGTGTGTTTCAATTTCTTACTTTAGGGAATTTGTTACCAGTTACTAAAATAAATGATGGTGTTTGTATAATACCTAATGCAAAGTGGGGCCAGGAAAGGATAAATTTGACTCAGTAAATGTCAGCTTGTATAATATACACCCCCTTTCACCACTGTCCAATAAAAAAAGAGCTAATTTTATAAGATGCATGTTTTGTGACACTAAAGTTTCACTTTTAAGATGCAAAATGTTTGTACACAGAGGGCAGATAAAATAGCCTACTATGAGACCAAAAAAATGCATGAGTCTAGAACAATCATTAGTAGCTTTGGAAAGCTGGACAGTAATAAGAATATATACACCTCTACCCTGCTATAGTGTGACCCAATATAACACAGATTTGCATATAGTGCAGTAGCAGCGGGGTTCTAGCAGCACTTTAAAGGATTCAGGGCTCTGGCTGCCGCAGGGAGCCCATTGCCCTTTAAATCACCGCTAGAGCCCTGCCGCCGCTAACCTGGGCTGCAGCAGTGGGCTCCGCCAGTGATTTAAAGGCCCAGGCTCCCCGCAGCGGCCAGAGACTGGAGCTCTTTAAATCACCGCTGGAGCCCTGCCGCCGCTAACCTAGGCTGCAGCAGTGGGGCTCCGCCGGTGATTTAAAGGGCCCGGGCTCCCCGCAGCGGCCAGAGCCCTGCTGCTGCTATCCCAGGGCTGCAGCAGCAGGGCTCGCCAGCGTTTTAAAGGGCTTGGGGCTCCCTGCGGCCAGAGCCCTGGGATCTTTAAATCACCGCGGCAGCCCTGCCCCCACTATCCCGATAACAGCATTTCACCTATAACATGGTAGGGATTTAAAGTAATGCTACTTCAACTGGACATCTACATTTACTTTCAGTTTTATATTATACTGACAAGTGACTGAAATTAGCCTCGTATGTCCCTGAACTTTTAACCTGATCACCAGTCATTAGCATAGAACAGTAGTTCTCAACCAGGGATGTGTGTTCCCCTGGGGTACGCTGAGGTCTTTCAGGGGGTACATGAACACAGCTCTAGACAGTTGCCTAGTTTTACAACCAGCCCTCTAAGCAATTTTTTAATATTAGTGTGCTGTGACACTTCGTATTTTTATGTCTGATTTTGTAAAGCAAGTAATTTTTAAGTGAGGTGAAACTTGGAGGGATGCCAGACTCCTGAAAGGTGTTCAGTAGTCTGGAAAGGTTGAGAACCACCGGCATAGAATGGTGCTCAGTCCCTAGTGTTCCATCCAGTTGCAGCCTTGTAATGTCCTTAGCTGCATGACATTAATTCTGAAATCATCACTTATTTTCCATTTCTACTCTGTGTCCTACCTGTGACATTCACCATGAAGGAGCAATTGTGTCAAAAATCAGTACATTTCTTAAGTCTCTCTTTCCTTTCAATTTGGACTACAACTCTATATGCATACACAGCACACTGAGGGACACACAGCTAAGCTGTGAGAAGTAAATATAATTTATAACTAAATAAAGTAATTATGGTATGTCCTACGACTGAGCCAAGATTGATACACAGTGAAATATCTCTTAAGCGACTGCTTAAAGGACCAACAGAAATCAACTGCTTAGCAGAGGGGGCCTTCTAAAGAGGATGGCGTAAGTATTGTTTGCCTAGCACCTAGCAAAATGAAACCCTGATCTACGACTGGAGCCCCACAAAACAAATAATAATAATTGCACTCTGTACAGATGGGAATACTTGGAGCTGCTCTCTGAAGACAGGAAGTTACCAAAATAGGTAGTTTGGAACAATTTTTTCTGTCCTATAGATCTTGTAAAGGCAAGACTTACAGAAAGGCCATTTTCTCCCAAGTTTATTCAAAAATATATTCAAAATATATTAATTTTATTAAAATTCCAGTGTACATTACACTAAGCAAGTTACATAGAGAGGCAACCAATGTATACCCCAAAGTATAAAATAATAGGTTTATACATCCACGTTACATTACTTCAGAACAGTTAGTGAATATCTTAAAATAAAACAGATAATTATTTATAAAAACTAATGCCTGCATAATTTAGTTTTTTCTTTGTATTTTTAAACAAGAAGTAGAAATTCAATACCAGAAAACATCTAGACAATATATTTATGGGTACTAGTAATTTGATTATCTAGGCACTTATAGCCAGGAACTTCTATCAGTTACTAGTGTAGGTATCTACCTGAGGAACTGGTATAAGATTGTAACTTTCAAATAATAAGTATAATAAATTTAACTTATTTGCTTCTGGTAGTGCCCACAGTATGGTAGGCACTGTACAAATAGAAGGCACAGTCCTTGCCCCCCCAAACTTAAACCCTGAGACTGCATGGGGTAATGCATCTAAATTAGCTGTGACCACTCAAGAAAGAGGTCTTGGAGTCACTGTGGATAGTTCTCTGAAGACATCCACTCAATGTGTGGTGGCAGTCAAAAAAGCAAACAGAATGTTGGGAATCACTATGAAAGAGGTAAGTCAGAAAATAGATTGCCTCTGTATAAATCCATGGTACGTCCACATCTTGAATACTGCTTGCAGATGCGATCACTCCATCTCAAAAAAGATATATTGGAAAAAGTTCTGAAAAGGGCAACAAAAATTATTAGCGGTATGTAATGGCTTCTATATGAGGAGAGATTAATAAGACTGGGACTTTTCGGCTTGGAAAAGAGATGACGAAGGAGGGATATGGTTTAAGTCTATAAAATCATGACTGGCATGGAGAAAGTAAATAAGGAAGTGTTATTTACTCAAGAACTATGGGTCACCAACTGAAATTAAGAGGCAGCAGGTTTAAAACAAACTGAAGTATTTTTTCCACACAACTCAAAGTCAGTCTATGGAACTCTTTGCCAGAGGATGTTGTGAAGGCCAAGACTATAACAGGGTTCAAAAAAAGAACTAGATAAGTTCATGGAAGATAGATCCATCAGTGGCAATTAGCCAGGATGGGCAGGGATGATGTCCCTAGCCTCTGTTTGCCAGAAACTGAGAATGGGCAACAGTGGATGGATCACTTGATGATCAGATTGCCTATTCTGTTCATGCCCTCTGCGGCACCTGGCATTGGCCATTGTTGGAAGACAGGATACTGCGCTAGATGGACCTTTGGTCTCACCCAGTATGGCCACTCTGATGTTCTTAAATGTGTGGATGGACTGCTGTGCCTGAATGGACACCCACTGTGTCATAAACAGATAAGTAAGAGTTAATAGAACAAAAGTGCTTCATATCTCTTTTGCCTGGAAAGGGTTAACAGGAACAGTGAGCATGGCTGTCACCTGACCAGAGGACCAATCAGAGGACAGGATACTTTCAAATCTTGAGAGAGGGAAGTTTTGTGTGCGCTGTTAGTTTTTTGGTTGTTGTTCACTCTGGGGGCTCAAAGGGACCGGACGTGCAACCAGGTTTCTCTCCAATACAGGCTCTTATAAGTTCAGAATAGTGAGTACTAGGTAAATAAAGCAAGTTAGGCTTATGTTTGTTTTCTTTATTTGCGAATGTGTATTTGGTTGGAAGGAGTTCAAATTTATATTTTGCTGAAAGGATTTTAATTTGTACTTGTATACTTAGGCTGGGAGGGTATTCCCAGTATCTATAGCTGAAAGACTCTGTACATATTCCATCTTAAATTTACAAAGATAATCTTTATTGTTTTTTCTTTCTTTAATTAAAAGCTTTTCTTGTTTAAGAACCTGATTGTTTGTTTTTTTATTCTGGTGAGACCCCAGGGGACTGGGTCTGGATTCACCAGGGAATTGGTGGGGAGAAAGGAGGGAAGGGGGAGAGAAAGGTTAATTTTCTCTCTGTGTTAGGATTACTTTCTATCTCAGGAAGAGTCTGGGAGGGGGAGAGAGGAGGAGGGAAGGTGGATTTTCCTCTCTGTTTTAAGATTCAAGGAGTTTGAATCACAGTGATCTTCCAGGGTAACCCAGGGAGGGGAAGCCTGGGAGATGCAACGGTGAGGGAAAGGGTTTACTTTCCTTGTGTTAAGATCCAGAGCGTCTGGCTCTTGGGGGTCCCTAGGCAAGGTTTTGGGGGGACCAGAGTGTACCAGGCACTGGAATTCCTGGTTAGTGGCAGCGCTACAGATTCTAAGCTGGTAATTGAGCTTAGAGGAATTCATGCTGGTACCCCATCTTTTGGACGCTAAGGTTCAGAGTAGGGAATTATACCATGACACACTGAAATCTACCAATGCAAGAATGAGGCCTTGCACAATAAAAGACCAAAGAAAACATACACAACAGCCTAGGCAGCTGTGGTAAGGCAGTATTTGGACAAGGGCAATTTTGTTTTAAAAAGATATATAGTCTACCACAGTTCCTCCTACCATTGTCAGTGGGCTAGTTTCTTTAGAAGTCTTCCTAGAACTAGGTCCTCAGGAGGGACTTGAATGTGGAGACCTTATTATACATCTAAGAAAGTTACACCTTTCCACAATTCCAAAGGGAAGAATCACATATCAGGCC
Organism: Gopherus flavomarginatus; assembly: GCF_025201925.1. Classification (NCBI taxonomy): domain Eukaryota; kingdom Metazoa; phylum Chordata; order Testudines; family Testudinidae; genus Gopherus; species Gopherus flavomarginatus. The sequence continues at coordinate 18,952,386 of NC_066622.1, read as the reverse complement.
CAATCCTGCATTCCTTGCTTGCTCAAATTGTAATGGGAATTTTCCCCAAGTATATATTAGAAACCTCAGGTCCAGAAATAGCAGTTACGCACAGCAGAAAGCTGAGCTATACGGTTCTTGAGGTCTTTTTTTCCCTATTATAAAGTTTTATTTCCTTATGCTTTTCTTTCCACCACATCATCTAGGATATGGAGTGCAATGGAGAATGAGAAATAGGATTATATGAAACTAGGTAAATTTTTATTTACTTTGTTTTGAAAAAATGAAAATAGTTCCCATTGATCACCTTGTGTATGGTAGATGCAATGGATATTACAGAGAACTGCCAACTAGTATGTAATGATCCTGCTGTAGAGTGTGCAGGATACTAATTTTTCGTAAAAGAAACATAATGTACACAAATGCTTTATGAAGTGCAGTGCAAGACAGAGCTTGCCCTAAGCCAATTTAGGCAATTGTCTCAGTTTGCCAATTTTTAATTTTTTTCAGCACAGTAAGGCAAGGAGAAAGATGACGATGCTAATTTTTCTGATCATAAAAGTTGCATTCTGCTTTAATCCACACTGTAACAGACATTCTCCTGGAATCACCTGAGATGTGGCTATTCTTTTTCTCCAAAGAGAGTTAACATGTCTGTTGAAAACATACTACTTAACCTTACATGAAGTGTGTGGTTTAGCTTTTACCATTTTGCCACCAGAAAAAGATTCCCAATTTCTTCTTCCAAGATGCCACTGCTGACAATTCAGTCATATCTGAGATTCAAAGAGTTCAGAGCTGTTTAACATTTGTTCCTCATATAGTAAAATATTTTCCATAAGCTTCTTTTTTTTATCATTGATCTTTATTTCCCAAGAAGTTTCTTTGGCTAATCCTGCAGGGGGGAAAAAAGACCCAAATATTTAGCAAAAACCCATCTGTGGCTAACACACTGATATTACTATAATTTGGGAGAGGGAAAACAATTCTAAATCATTTAAATTTGACTTCTAACAAGAAATTAAATTGAAAAACTAGATAATTTTAATTGCCTCTATAAATTAATTGGTAACATAATAACCAAGGAGACAAAATATGCTGAAATGTATAAAAGGAAGGTTTTTCAAAGACTGCAGGTGTGATCTATCAGTCTGTCTAGGCATTTATATTTTGCCTATCACCATGGTAGCTGAGCACCTCTATATAAATACTGTGGTCATGGTAACAGGATTGGGGACATTGTGTCATGATTATTTAATGGGCACATATTGAATGATCAGCCTCTCACTCCCAAAAAATACCTAGAATTACCTTGTGAAGAACATGAAGGGTCAAGGTTTGCATTGGTTGAAGAAACCATTCTTTCTGCAGGAGGTACCATTTCCAAAGTCTTTTTATTTTCACTGGATGCCACATTTTCTTCTTGGAAACCACCAGTACATATTTCAGCATTTCTCCCGGAATGAGAGGATGTGGCATTTTCTGGATCAGTACAGCTACTGCTAGGTGGGCCATATGCAGAACCCTCCTCAGGATCCCATACAAAACTACTCGATTCATCCGATTCACAAGGGACCCGTGACATCTGTCCATTGTACATTTCAGGTGGCATGACTCTTAGTAAAGGTGGGGATGAATTTACATACTTCAGAGGCCTTGCTGTTGCACTGTCCTCATTGCTATCACCTGAAGAACCATAACTGTGACTAGCTGTCTCGTCATCTGTTTCTTCTGGGGTATTAATGGAGAATCCAGAAAAAGTGCTGCCTTCAAGAAGGCCGTGATCTCTTATTTTATGTTCAGCCATTTCCATCATTTCATGCACCTGTTCAGAACAATGACATTTGGTAAGAAGTTAGTCAGTGCCCATGTCCTTCTCCTTGGTGAACATTTAAAAAAAATAACAATCACATTTGGGTGCTGTGGCTTAGAGCTTGGTTCTAAGACTAGTAGGGCATACAACACTTACCTCTGCTATGTCAGGATTCTTTTTCCGCAGACAAAGGCAGATGGCAGTGGCAAAGTGAACAGCAATTTCTGATGGCAAGTGTCCCACCTTCCTGTCTAGATATTTACAGCATATTTCTTTGGCAGCAAGATTTTCAAAGGTTTTGTGCTTGGAGCATGAACTTGCTTTTGCAGTTTGAATTTCATCAGCAATTACATCTTTCTGTTCAAGAGGAAGAGATACACTGGTGAAGATGAAAATGATTTGTCAAAGAAAAGTATTCATTCCCATCCAACCCTTTAAGAACTTAAGAGACTCCCTGAGTACTTGCCATACCCTGTTTGATGTGCTGGCTAGTGTATGCATACTAGTGCTCCCTAGTGATTGGCTTACAAAAGATAAAAGCCAGAGGAAATTTTCCTTTAGCTCGAATGGTAGAAATCTGTGTTTTAACAGCAGAGAGTCTGATACTCTGCGCTTCACGAGGTCTTTATGCATGCAGGCAATGCTTCATTATACCAGACTCCAGCAGTTCCAGGCAGGCCTTTCAATATTATCAGGCCAGTGACAAAAAAAATCAGTTCAATGTACAATATCCTAAGTGTGTTAATTACCTTTTCTAAACATCTATCAGCAAATCAGAAACCTCCTGTCCCTGCTAATGAACTTATCACTGAGACTTGTCATCTCCTTCACTTTTGGAATCTATTAGAAAGTTGCTGAAGCATTTAGCAAGGGTTGAACAAAAAGGCGAGGGTTCACTTCCTTCCCCTTTTACTCTATGTTTCAGGGGCATGACAGCACAAAAGGAAAGTACCACATGTGCAAGGGAATACACAGGGTCTGTTTTTATTCACACAAAAAGTATTCATTTTGTCATACTTGGGTGAACCTGGCCCAAAATTTATTTTGAGTTTGTTAAAGTAAATTCCACAACTCCAAGTACGTATTCAGTGATGTGTCTGTGTACAAAATACTGGTGAGTACACCTAGCCATAAATACAGTACATTAGCCCATATGATTCACCTTCTACTTACATTTCACTATTCAGTGCACACCTTCCTGGTTCAAGAATATGAATAGTCACAATTTCAAAACAGCTGCTGCCTCTAAATACGTGGGTATCTAAACACTAGTGATGTTGCAGCAGCTCATACACAATCAGGAGCAATATTAAAACTGGAGCATTCATTCTGCTCTTATTGAGGTCAGCTGGAGTTTTGCCACTGACTTCAATGGAACCAAGGTTTGGCCTCTACACAACTCTTTAGGAGTTATAAATTTGACAGTATTACTCCTACAGGAATTCTGTGCTAAAAAAAAATTAAACATTTTGCCCACAATATTTTAAAATTCTGCATATTTTGTTAAAACAACACAATATAACCACTCCAGTCTCAATTATTTTGGTAATTTATTTCAAAATACCTGTCAATAAGTATGTCAACAACACACACAACAACAAAAAAGATACCCCTGGAGTACAGAGTTAAAGAAACCTCTACGACAAACCAGTTCCAGTTGTGGGGTGCTGGAGAGGGCTGCGTGGGGTCCCCGGAGCCCAGACATCCACATTCCCTCCCCCCCCCCGAGCCCAGCTGTGGGGCACCCCCAGATCAGACACCCACACCCCTTTCCCCCAGTGCCCAGCCATGAGGCACCCTCCAGCCCAGACACCAGCACACCCCTCCCCACAGAGCCCAGCTGTGGGGCACCTACAGAGCCCAGATACCCTCAACCCTCTACCCCCAGAGCCCAGATACCCACAGACCCCTTCCCCCAGACCCTAACTATGGGGCACCCCAAGAGCCCAGACACCTGCACCCCCTGAGCCTTTACAGACACCCCCCCACAGCTTCTTTACTGTCCTGCCAGGGGACATGGTAAGGCGCGGCCCTGCCCTTCCTCACCCTTTGCCAGAGCTGGGTCTCCTGGGATCTCTCCCATCCCCAGGATAATGAGATTAAGCTGGGCACCCAGAGCATGCAGAGCCTCCATCCCCGCCAGGCTGGGAACTTTGCTCACTGCGACCTGGGCTCTGCAGAGCCCATCAGCCCCTAGTGGTGGTCAGAAGCTCTCTAGCCCCAATTCTGTGGGAGAAACATGGAATTCTGTGCAAATTCTGCATTGTGCAGTGGTGCAGAATTCCCCAAGGAGTACAGTATGCAACAACTCTGTATTTGGTTTTGCACTCAAACTAATTTCATTACAGTAGCACTGTTTGCAAGCGTTACACTAGGCCAGTGTCGTTTATTTTGCTTCTCCCTTACCAGATAAATAGGGGTTCTTTCTTCATCCATTGCCTTAGTGCCCGTCAGCATCTCTGCTAAAACCTAGAGAACATTTTTATAGGCAAAACAATTTATTTAGATGGCTTCTTCTAAAAAAGTGGACATTGTAACAAAAGGAATATTTACCCATTAGAGCATTTTAAACTATTTTTCCTACATTCTTAGACAAGATAGGCACAAACCAACACTCCAGATCTGAATAACCTTTGAGAGAGTTTGGAACCAGGTACAGATCTGAATTCAAATTTTGTGGCTTGGCCCTATCTTTATATATTACACTGTATGGGCTGTAGAAGGTCATTCTGTTCTATAGGGTTCACTGAATAGATGTAACAATAACCTATATAAAAATGAAAATTTAAAAGTACAACTTAAATTTTAAAAAATGATGTTGTAGGCCATCATATTTATTCTCTCTCAGTGACTTTTATACCATGTTTTCAAATCAAAAGACGATTTTTCCACAGTCCAATACTGCAAATTGAACAAGGGAACTGAGAACTAAGTTATGGTTTTTCTGCTTCTTCCACCATAATCAGTAATAAAGATTTTGCAGCTACAATGTAGTGATAATTTTGTAGATGCTGCATAAAGCAGTGTATAATCCAGCTCACTTTAACCCACACTGTATTGGATTTGGAGGATGAACAGGATTAAAAACATGTTTGCAACGTTCAGTGAAGTCAGCACCTATGACTTATACACACAGACAAAACTGGAATCTTTACTGAATAAGGGGGTAACATGTTCACATATCCGTTTTTCTGACAACGAGCACCCCCGACAGTACTATATGGTACTGAATTGATCATAACCACACTTTTGAGATTATATGTCATACTCTGACCTTGAATGTGTGTGGATGGCTCTCTAACAAGATACAAGGCACTACCTAAACCTATATTCATCATGGATTACTTCAGCACGGTTTCCTCCTCTCCTTTCACATGTGTTGATATAAAGGAGTATCAATTGGTTTCTTGGGAGACAAAGCAGGAAGAACACCTTTGGGAAGATCAGGGATCCAAACCCAGGATCACAGGACTTGGGTACACCACAAGCTGGGAAGTTTTTTCTGATGATGTTAAACTTTCTTTTGTTCCTATTTATAAACACTAAACTCTGCAGAAAAGATCTTGTAGACTGCAACTGGGTTTTTCCCTAATAGCCATTCCATCGAATTATGTAATCCAAATGGGAGTCGCACGTATACGTTTCAGGGCAGAATTTGGCTTTCTTGCATTGGTTATTATTGAATGGATATTAAATGTCCAGCTTATCTGAGTATCTTATGTTTGAAAAACTTGATCAGATATATGAGAAAAAAATCTATATGCACAGAATATAGCCCAATATCTACACACTGCAATAGCAAAGGTTTTAAAAAAAAAAAAAAAAAAAACCAACAAAAAACAACTTACTATTCCACAACCAAAGATGTCAATTTTTTGTGTTAGCTGTCCATGCCTGACAAAATCTTCTGGCAGGTAAGTGAGAGAAGCTTGTAAAACTTTGGTTTTCATCATAGCATAGTCTGATTTTTTTTCCACAGAATATAGTCGGAGACCTGAATGTCCAAGTTTTGGTGTGAAGTTTTCATCCAGCAAAACATTGGAGCTGCATAAAGTAAGGCAAATACCAATAGTGATCAATCCATTCACATCTGAATGCAGAGTCTTATGGTAATATGTGATTTTAGAAAGTACATTTAAGAGCTACTTTATGTAAATTCTCTTTTAGATTCCAGTCTTGTATGTTGAAAGGGATAATGAATAGAGGTATAAATCAAGCTTTAGTAAAGCTATCATAGACCAGAATGTTTTTTTTTTAAATAAAGTTAAACAATAGCAGTGTTTTCCTCCCATCTAATCTAATTCTACATTGTTTTGTTGTATACATTTTATTGTTTGTTAGCAAATATATAGGGTCATATTCATTCCTGGTCTAAGTTCCTCAAAAACCATAGGTCATCAGGGATTAATTTGGTCCATTTGATTTTTAGTTAAACAGTTTTATGGACTGTAGGGAACTCCTCTGTTGAAGAGACCTGAAATTGTTTGTTTTTTTCCTCATTCTCTGGACAGATCACAGTGTGTCAGGCAAATCCTGACTTCTTTTCTCAGCATTTACTCAGTCCAAACTTTGCGACCACAGTGGACTCAAAATGACCTCAAAATGAGTTTTGCCTCATAAGAGCTGAGTAAGGAACTCAGGACATGACTCCATGATATAAAACAAAGCAGAAAGACCAGCATTTCTGTAATTTAAAACCTTTCTGCCATCATAAAGAACAGGAGCACTCTGCTTTCCAGCTGCATGTGAATACAAAAAGCATTGCCTGACAAAACTGGAAATGCATTTTTTCTGATTATTACAGGAAAAGTATACATTAGTCACAGGTTATATCATGAAAGGCCGCATGCTGTAGGGCACAAGCAAATGCACATTTTGACCTAATAGATTAATAGATTCTAAGGCCAGAAGGAACCATTGTGATCAAGCCTGACCTCCTGGATAACAGGCTGATGGACTTCCCTGAATTAATTCCTGTTTGTACCAAAGCATATCTTAGAAAAACATCCAATCTTAATTTAAAGATTGCCTGTGATGAGACTCAACACAACCCTTGGTAAGCGTTTCAAGTTAATTACCCTCACTGTTAAAAATGTGTTCTCTATTTTCAGTGAAAATTTCTAGCTTCAACTTCCAGCCATTGAGTCTCATTCTATTGTTGTCTGCTAGACTGAAGAGCCCATTATCAAATTTCTGTCCCGTAAGTAGGTACTTACAGACTGATCTAGTCACCCCTTACGTCTTTTTCATCTGGAATTCTAGGATTCTATTAACACCAGTGGGAGAGTGGAGTTAAATAGATGGTTGAGCACAATGAGGAGCTTATGGTAATCTGAGGAAAAATCAGCTGTCTTTGAATTTGTATTCCTAAACCCTGATCAAACTTGGAAACACGAAGGTTAAAAAGAACTAACAGAATGTGTATTTTAAGGCAAAGCTGTAAACATTATTTTGTATAAGAGTAAGGCCGGGTCTATGCATAAATTTAATATTAATTTAAGTATGTCAGATGGGGTAACGGCTTTTTCTTTTTTTTTTAAATCAAAATAGCCAAATCAGTACAACCCTTGTGGGGTTACAGTTACAGTAGTAACAAAGTGCCTTATACTGATACAACTTATTCCCCTTCCCATATGGGAGTAGCTGTACCAGTATAAACACCTTTATAGTGATATAACTGAATGCACACTAGAAGGGTGGACGGTGGTACCACTTCAACTCTATAGTTAAGGTGGTACAACTTTCATGTACAGAACAGCCCTAAGACATTTTCAGGGAACAATTTTCCAAAACTGGAATGTTATGGGGAATATTTGCAATTTTACATATGGGGGGAAATGGAAGGGAATGTGCTAAAAAAAACCACTTCAAAAGAATATACTTTTACCACATTAAAAAAAAAAAAGAAGAAGAAGATGTAAATGAAATGTGGAGGCGAGACATCTAAAAGAGCAAGAGATCACAGGAGCAGATGTGTATGGGGAATGATTCCTTGCTCATATGCAGACTGGAAGACTTTCAGACATTTCTGTTTTTTGAAATTCTGGAAAAAACAGTTGAATGACAGAGAGTTGCAGATATGTCGATAAGCCAGCAACCCTACCTCTTGACATTCCCATGCAGAATCCCAAAGTTATGGAGATATTGAATGGCTCGGACAAGTCCTATAGAAATTGTGATGCGTTTCTCCCATGTTAATGGCATGGAACCAACCTGGAAGAAAAGGAGGAAGAGGGTTGGTATGTTTTTCTTTTTATGGAAAAAAGCATAAAACAGTGTTAGTTTTACAAGCAAGACCTTCTCCTTCCCTCACTGCAGGCATTGGCAAAACACTCACTAACCTAACTGGAAGCAAGATGGGGTAAACAAATCTCATTCTTCAGTGCAGAAACCAATTATTCAGGGTCAGGAAGGAATCCTTCCACCCTCCACATACAGCACTGCATACTCGGCGTGGTGCATTACATGATGACGGTACAGGTGAGGCAGAGATCACTTTCCTCTGGAACACATGGTATTGGCCACTGCTGGAGGCAGGACACTCATCCAATCTGGTTCAGTAAATCCTATGTTCCTACTGAAGAATTCACAAGTGTCCTTTACATTGCCCTGCCAGTTCCCCTGCACAGTGCTCGAACAATGAATTTGGGCATCTCATAAACTGTTCCCCCAAAGCAGCTGACTTCATACTGTATTTGAACACAGGACTCTGACACAATTGAACATTGTACAGTAACTCCTCACTTAATGTCCTCCCGCTTAATGTTGTTTCGAAGGTACGTCACTGGTCCATTAGAGAACATACTCATTTAAAGTTGTGCAATACTCCCTTATAACGTCATTTGGCTGACTTTACAAGGGAACATTGCACAAGTTCCTCTTCTCCGCCTCCTCCCCCTCCCTTCCTCCCTCCCAGCGATTCCCCCGCTGCCAAACAGCTGTTTGGTAGTGCTTAGGACTTTCTGGGAGGGAGGGAGGGAGGGAGCGGGGAAGCTCCCCCCCGCCCCGCCCCAAACAGCCAGGGCCACCTGGAATGCAGGGACTTTAGGGGCTGCAGGGCCCTGGGTTAAAGTGGCCCCGGGGCCCTGGCTTGCAGCTCTAAAGCCCCTTTCGGAATGCAGCCCTTCGAGCACATGCTGGAGGACTCAGGAGCAACAGGGGCAGCCCTGCAGCCAGCGGCTGGAAAGAAGCAGTTCCTTCCCCTTCAAGGCTGGCTGGAGAGAAGCAGCACTTTGAAGGGAAAAGTGCCGCTTCTCTCCAACTGCTGGCTGCCCCTATTCCTCCTGAGTCCTCTGGCCCGTGCTCGCAGGGCCTCATTCTGAAAGGGGCTTTAGAGCTGCAGGCCAGGGCCCCAGGGCCTCCTTAGCCCAGGGCCTTGCAGCACCTAAAGCCCCTGTGTTCCAGGTGGCCCTGCCTGCTGAGGGAGCGGGGTGCGGGGAGGGGGAGAGGGGGCACCTTCCAGAATCATGACTCCCAGAATCATGGCCATGGGGGCAGTGCCCCGCTGTGCAGAGCCACCTGCACCCCCCTGCACCAAACAGGAGCTGCCCCAGGTAAGTGCTCTGCACCTCCTGCCTGCCCCAGCCCTGAGTGCCCTCCCACACCCCCACCCTGAGCGCCCTCCCACACCAACTCCCTCCCACACCCCGCACCCCACCCTGCACGCCCTCCCGCACCCCCACCCTGAGCACCCTCCCACACCCTAACTTCCTCCCAGTCCCTGCACCCCCAGCCCTGAGCCCTAGGGGTAAGACAGGGGCACCTCCCCACCATAGTACAGTACAATACTGTATGGTATATAATGCCTTTTGTCTGCCCCCAAAAAATTTCCTTGTAACCTAACCCCGTGCATTTACATTAAATCTTATGGGAAAATTGGATTTGTTTATCATCGTTTCACTTAAAGTTGCATTTTTCAGGAACATACAATGTTAAGAGAGGAGTTACTGTAGTTGATTTTACAGTGACGTATTGCCAAATCTAATGCATATAGTGCTGTATAGCTGCACATTTTTACAGTTTCCTTTTTCTTTAACAGAAGCTGCATGGCAGAAACTCTCAGTAAAGATGGCCTGCTTTGTGGCAGAAAACAGATTTATTTGTATGTAAAAAGACTTGCAGCCTTTCCAATACTTGTGAGTGATGTATGTTCATGCTCCTTTTTTCTGCTGCTAATGATTCACATGGTGGGGGAGGAAAGGAAAAAAGAGAAGCTACCCTTCCTGTAGGAAAGGTAGAGAAGAGATACTCTCCACCTGGCAAGGACGTGTTGAAGTCTCCTAGAAAATGTGAATATAGATCTTTCCCAAATAAGACCCAAAGAACATAGTAAAATTTTTCAAAGAGATACATATGATTTTCATACAGTACTTTGATAGGACCCAAATCCTCTGCTTACTTGACACTGTAGTCTGTTTTCAAGTGATCCATTATCCATGTAGGGGTATATCAGACAGTGATATCCACTTTCTAGCGAGAAACCCACTAGTTGTAAAATGTTAATGTGACAACACCTGAAGCCAAATATCAACAAATATTAGCAAGTAAAATAAAAACAAATAAACAATTTAAAATTCCAGAGCTGGATCAAACTGACAACATATAGACTAAACTGTGTACTGACTCCTCTCCTTGGGAGCACAGCGGCACAGCAGAATTACAATTGTTTGTTGCACATCGCTGAGTATGAGGAGTGCACAAGGCTAACAATGCAGCAGAGAGGAAGTGGGGCTATAGCGCCATCCCCTTCCAGACTAAGTAGAGGGGATGCTCAGCTGCAGAAAGGAGCTGCCCTGGACCTGCTTAAGGAATGGCACTGTGGCTCCACTCCCCCAGCAAGTAGGTGAACTTTGGAGGCAATGGAGGCATGCTGCTTCCCAGGGCTCCTGCTGGGTCAGTACAGATCCACACCATCCTCAATACAGTGCAGTGTCTACAGGGCAAAATTTAGCCCTTAACTCAGATCAGTTTATTTCTTGTTATTTTGTAAAAGAGCTATTAATCCCCAGACTGACTGTGACCAGAATCAATTTCCAAATAGCTACTTACCGAAAGCAAATCTGTACTTCTGTATGAAAGAATCTTCGTGTTGAATTCTGGCTTGCACATTCCATCTGTGAAAAACACCACAAAAATGCACTAAAATCAACTGTCACAGGCACTGACTTCATTTAAACTAGAACCAAAACATTTTTTATATGTAGAATAGCAAATCAATAACTAAAGGCTTTATCCTGCTAACAATTAGGCATGCAGGTAACTACTCACATTAGTAGTCCCACTGACGTCAATAGGACTACTCATGTGGGTAAAAGGTCTCATGCATAAATGTTTGTGGGATCTTACTTTAAACTAGACATCATTTACTCTTCTAAAAATACCAGAGTGCAGAATTTCTGATTACTAGTCTGTGGTGTATTAAATGATAACTGTTAACGTTTAGGGGAAAGTTAACAAATGATTCCCCTTCAAACATAAATGAAGAAAAGGAGGAAGGGTAGGTACTTGCCTCTTTGAGCCTTTTAATGACGTATACTGCATTGTGTCTCTGACCTTTGTAGACCTCAGCAAAAATACCTTCATTAATTCGATTCTCCTCACTGAAACCATTGGTAGCATTTATCACTTCCCCCTGGGTCCACAAAAGGCTCCCACTAGGAAGATCAGCAATCGGTTCCTGCTGAGGAGTGGAAGAACCACAGGGCTAGAAATAACAGAAAAAAAACAACACAAGTTTATCTCCCTGGAACAGTGGATTTCTCTCTCTGCTAGGGACTTTAAGGGCCTTTTAAACACAGCCAAGTCATAGGACCCAGTTACCACACAGGTCCAAGGCCAATTAGTAGTGTGGATAGGCTCTGAGAAAACTAGTCCTGTATTTCTAATATAGGCAAAACTCCCTTTGTCTTCTAGGACTCCAGGATGTGAGTCCTATATGGATATCCGCCGAATTAGAAAATTCACATGCAGGATTCCTTTCAGCCCTGTCGGTGATGTGTTGACATCCCTACTGAGTTCATTTTCTACTCCACAATTTATTTTCCATGATAGCAAAATAAACCAGGGTTGTGTGAAATTGTGACTGCTCTTCTATAAGATCAATACTTACGTTTTTCACAATTCAGTTTGGTAGTTTTGCTGTTGTGAGAAATTTTGCACAATGGGAGATTTTGCATTGAACACAACTGAAAATGTGAATTTTGTTGTAGGCACAGACTTTGCTTGTAAAAGAGGTTTAGTTTGGATTGAAATGTTGCCGATTTTGGGGAGAAATTTCACTCCTTTGCCTCAAAAATGGGTCCTTCTTCACTGAAAAATATCCTATTTCCAAGTGAAACATTCTTAAACTTGTGAATTTTTTTGTGAAAGGGCAGTTTTAGAGTTTACAAAGATATGTAAATAAGCTCAGCTATGGAGTGTTTTCAGTTACATTGCTAAAGTTTCACACAGCTATAAAATAAACATTTTAACCATCTACTTTGGCTTGTTCTCAATAAATAGCTTAGCAAGTTGGATTTTTTAAAATGATCAGATGTTTATTTAAAGAATTAATAGCATCAGGAGTGACACTAAAGGTATGTCTATACTGCAATAACAGCTCTGTGGCACAGCTGTGCCTGGCCTGGGTCAGCTGACTCGGGCTCGTGGGACTATAAAATTGCAGCATAGACGTTGGGGCTCGGGCTGGAACCTGGGCTCTGGGACCCTCAGCACACATAGGATCTTCGAGCCTCAGTGTTTACACTGCAGTTTTATAGCTCCACAGCTCAAGCCCAGTCAACTGACCCCAGCCAGCTGCAGATCTTCTATTGCAGTACAGACATACCCAAAAGTCAAGTTACAAGAACCATCAATCCTCATGCTTCAGGGCATAAATTGATCATTAGCTGGATCAAGAAGAAATATTCTCCATGTTATACATTAAATATTGTAATTAGGTGCTTGATAGGAGCTTTACACCTACTACTGAAGCATCTGGCACTGAATGCAAAATTATTTTGTTCTTCCAGTCCAATATCGGTTCCAGTTTGGCAACTCCTGTGTTTGTTTTTTACTGAATGAACAGCTCCATTTGATATTATAAGTCCCAATATGTACGAAGGATGAAATAGCTTAAATATTAGTGTGCAGCTCCCACACCTCAAGCCTGATAAATCTGTTCAACATACAAAGGTGCAAAACACAAACTCCCAGCAAGGAGCTTTGGAACCACTGCATTTATGTACAGCAGTCTCCTCCTCTGGTTGGAATGCCTGTATCATGTTATATTGGACATTACCAGTGAGATTTAAAGGTTTAAAATGTAAGCTGCCTCAAAATTTTTAGACTCTAGTGGGAAATATTGATTAAAGTGTAAACTCTTAAAAAAAAAAAAAAAAAAAAAAAAAAAAAAAAGAGTCCCCAAATTCACCACACTTAGGAACTTTTCTTAAACTTCTAAAAATAAATATCCCACCCTTACTTCCATGTCTGGTGTGATCACAGCACAATACAATGTGAAAAGCACTCTTTACTGAACTGCATCAGTAACCACACTGGGAATTCTCTCATAATCAGTTGCCATCCAGATTTGTTTCCCATACCTGAGTTTGTAATATGCAATGGAATTAATGAGCATAGTTCTTCTCAGAGGTTGAAGTCAGCAGAGTCAGCACAAGTTCTTCAAACAATACTTGTGTAAGTGAGATCCAAATTAGGCACCATGTTTTCAAGAGATATACAGTTTATGCAGGTAGAAGGATGCACACAAATTCCTTTTAATTAAAGGAACACAGAATGGCATGAAAGGCAATTTTCATGGTCATCAGAAAATTGGGGTTTAAACTATGGGGTTTACCTTCACACTCGATGAACGAGGAGGATTTGATTGTAGGGAGTGCATAAGGTCCTCTGGGGGAGGTAGTGGATAGGGGAGTGAGTCTGAGATTCCTCCAGAAACTGGATCTGAAAATGACATTAACAGTGATGGGGAAATGCATTATTTTTGTGATACTAAAAGTATGACTAGTTCAGTTTCTGCGATTGTTTTCTCAAGTCCCCTAAACCAGTTGACAGCCTGTCAGGACTAGGCACATTGTGTGAGGGTGCAGATTTGTTCTTCTGACTCACCCTAACAGGGTGGGACTCTTTAATTCTAGCTCAGGGATATAAAACGGTCAGTCTTCTGAAGACAAGAGAGAGAGGGAGAAAGTGGACGTCTTGCCAGGAAAACATCAGGAACAGATAGCTCAAGAGGAAGTTCAGGGCGTTGTTACATAAGCAGGAATAAAGGCAAACCACAGGAAAGGGTGAGTTTGCGTCATAATATAGTATGTCTATGCTGTGTTGGGAGTGCGAATCGTCTCTATCTACACATTCATTCTACCATTAAAACAAATATATCTCATGTTATTTTACTTACTAGGTGCTGCTAACACATGCAAGTGTGGTAAGTCTGGTGATGGTCCAATCTCATTTTCTTTGGCTTTGTTTTTGTTTTCTGTGGGATAACAGAGTATGTTCTCCTGTTTAGGTGACTCTAATGGCACTCTGGCAGGATTAGTAAAATTAGAGACTGATACCCCTGCAAAACAAACAAGAAAAAAAAAACAACATACAGCCACACTGGGAAAATGAGCTCTTAATCTGAGACAAAATGTCCTAAAAATGACTTAGTACATTATCATTAAAAATGCTTAGTCAGAGTGTAACATGTTTTTATTTAGTTAATATAATTTAAAAATAAGAACAGTCATAGTGGGTCACACCAATGGTCCATCTAGCCCAGTATCCTGTCTTTCAACATTTGCCAATTCCGATGCTTGCTTTGGAGGGAATGAACAAAACAGGCAATCATCGAGTGATCAATGCCCTGTCATCCACTTTTGGCCATCAGAGGCTACGAATATCCAGACCATAGGTTGCATCCCTGACCATCTTGGCTAGCCGATGTTGATAGACCTATTCTTCATGAACTTATCTAATTCTTTTTTGAACTCTGTTGTAGTTTTGGTCTTCACAACATCCCCTGGCAATGAGTTCCACAAATTCATTGTGAGAAGAAGTACTTCATTTTGTTTTTTGTTTTTTTAAACCTGCTGCCTATTAATTTCATTGGGTGACCCCTGGTCCTTGTGTTATGTGAAGGAGTAAATAACACTACCTTACTCACTTTCTTCACACCATTCACTAAAATATTGTGTCATTCTGATATTATCTGTCTTATTATCATCTATCACTTTTCTAATGGTTCCTAACATTCTGTAAGCTTTTTTGACGGCCTCTGCACATTGAGTAGATGTTTTCAAAGAAATGTTCACAATGACTTCAAGATCTCTGTCTTGAGTGGTAACAGCTAATTTAGAACCCATCATTTTGCGTGTATAGTTGGAATTATGTTTTCCAGTGTGCATTACTTTGCATTTGTCCACATGATTTAGACTAAATAAGTATTACTGAGGATGAATAAAAAGTTATTTTTGAAACAATAGTATTTCATAGTTATCACCATGCATAACTTGGTACTTAAAAAGATAAGTTAGCAATAATAATATATTGCTCTTATCATATGGGACATAGCATTTTTCATCCAAGGATCTCAAAACACATTAGGTACATTAGTTAAACCTCACAGCACCCCTGTGAGGTAGTAGTGTATTGTTATAGCCATTTTATGGATGGGTAAACTGAGGCACGGAATTTCAGTGACATGCCCAAAATCTCACAGCCAGTCTGTAGCAAAAGTAGGAACATAACCAAGGAATCCACGCACTAACTTTTGCATCTCTTTATATGTCCCTTGTGGAATAAGTCCTATAGAACATACTAGAAAATGATTACTTTTTTGTAGTCTTTTCAAATCATTGTATAGATTTGAATAGAGAATTATGCTCCAGTTTTAGAATTCCATAAGATAGTTCACAATCTGAAGAGAAGGAGTCTAATTCTTTATTAAATTTCATAGGATCTGAGAATAATTTCTACAGACCACTGTTGGTTCCTCCTATTAAATATTGTGGGACTTTTCTGGTAAGAAGCAGGAGTAAATCATCATCTTGATGTACAGAGAGAGACTATGTCATACCCATAGTAATTATTATTTGGGGTGGATCACCCCCTCACATCACAAAAAAATTGTGTGCAAAAAAACTCTCTCAGGGTTTTTATGAACAATGTGTAAAACAATAGTAATGCTTTGCTCTTATACAGCTTTCTTCCCAATGTGTTTTACAAAAGAAGATGTGTGTCATTTTCCCCACTTTATGACTGGGGAAGACTGAGGCAGAGAAAAGTGAAGTGGTGTGCCCAAGGTCACACAGCAAGTCAGCGGCAATGCCAGGAAGAGGGCACTAGTCTTCTCCCCCCATCTCCCAGACATTACTCTATTGGATTACACTGCCTACCTCTTCATTGATATTCTTTTTCAAATGAGAGACTAAGATTAAACAAGTGTCTTCACAAACCACGTTCAAAGGGAAACAACCCCATTAGATGATATTGGAGTAACAGACTGAACATGAAATGATTTAATATTTACTCTGGCAAAAGATCCAGGGTAAAAATTTCAAGGGCACCTAAGCAATGTAGGTGCTCAAGTCCCATTGGTTGTCAATGAAGCATCAGCTCTTAAATGCCCAAGAGGCTGATCCAAAGCCCAGTGAAGTCACTGGAAATACTCCCATTGACTACATGGGTTTTGGAACAGGTTCTAAGTCACTTTTGAAAATAAGAGTCTCTAAAGTCATTTGGGGGTCTTGAAAATTTTACCTCTGAGGGCCAAATTCTGCTCTTACACTGTCATATATCGAGAGTCACTGGATTTATTCTAGATTAACATCTGTGAAACTGAAAGAACTTGGCCCCAAATTTCAAAAGGTACGAAAATCCTGCTCTCATTAAAGTCACTTGTTTTTGGTGAAAGCAGGAGTAGGGCCACAATCCTTTGTTGCCAATTATTTATTTCACTTTGTCCTGTGAATGTATCACAAAAGTTTAGAGAATTATTGTGTATCTCAGCAGTTCCTTACTGCTGTGAAGTGATCGCATGGAACATCAAGCTCATATATCACCAATGAAACACGTACCACGGCCTGGTATACCTGACTTGCCTTGAGAGGGTGTTAAATGTTAGGTTATTCCTAGTTTAGGTCACACTTTTTAAAAAAAACAACAGTTCTCTAGACCAGGGTGTCAACTTGTGATATTTTTCATCTCATTCCATTTCCAAAGTACGCACTTCAGCAGGTGAAAACAGGAAATCACAGCTGACTAACACATAGCAGAAGTAGACAAGTTGGTCAGCAAGGAAAAAAAAAAAAAAAACCAAACCCCAAACTCTAACAGAAAATGTGTGGTTTCAAAGCCAGTATGAACGTAAAGGCTGAGCTAATTTATACAGAACTCAGGATGCAAGAAAGGACTGTCTATATGTTTGTGGTTCTTAGGTGACTTGTTGATCCTGTGGTATAATTCTCACTATGTGCGCAAGAAGACTAAGGGCATACCTACACTGCCCTGCAGCTTGGAGTAAGAGGTTGTAAACAGCAGCATGCACTCATGTGCTGCAATATAACTCTCCTGGGGGGACACTGCTGGCGTGAACTTAAAGATCCCAAGTTTTCATCGTGCAGTGTAGCCATGCCCTGAGGTTTAAATCCCACAGCAGACATCCATGAACACTTATTTCTTTTACCTTTACATTTACAGGAACAGGTTAGAGTGGGTATATTATCCTTTTCAGAGTAGCAGCCGCGTTAGTCTGTATCCGCAAAAAGAACAAGAGTACTTGTGGCACCTTAGAGACTAACAACTTTACCTGAGCATAAGCTTTCGTGGGCTACAGCTCACTTCATCAGATGCATAGAATGGAACATATATAGTAAGAAGCCCTCAGGCTCTTCTTACAAAAAAATACAACAACCTGAATTGGGGAACACCTTTGCTCACTGCACCAACAGATCCTGCACTAAGTACAGGTTGGATGAAACTGGGAATCAGGTCTCAAAGAGCAAAACATGGAGTACTGTTAAGAGTACATTAGATGCAGACAAGTTATCAGTGTACAGAAATTTGAAGGACAAAAGCATCCTCAAGGGAAAGAAGGCATTACTTTATACAATTAAAGAAGGGCATATGTAGGAGCAATGGGATGGAATTAAGGTAAGAAAAGGAGGGGAAAATTTAGGCTAGCAGGAAAAGCTTTCTGACAATAGGGTGTATTAGGGTGTGAAAGGTTTTCCCAAGGAAGTAGCTGGAAATTCACTGCATGGGACATTTAAAACTACAATGGACAATGCACCTGGAAATGCCCTGCCTGGACTACATGATCTCAACTTCAATGATTTTTGGGTCAATATGGCATCTTGCACTGATTTTACTAAATATGAAAATTATTGTTTTCTTTTTGATAAAAAACCTGGAAGCACTAATATGATATTTATTGTACCACACCATTATAATAGGTTATTTTATCTTAAAGATGGTTTATATCAGCAGTACAAACCAGCCTTCTTTTTAATTTTGAAGTCAGATAATATATATGCGTTTTACTTAGTAGTGGCTGTATCTGAAACAACAGGATGTTTCATTTATAATTTGTGTTCTTCGTAAGTATGAAAACCAAAGGCCCTAAGTAGGATGGGGCACTAGAGTTGTGCAAAACTAGGCAGATTCACTTTAGATGCACATCTTTGGTTTTAATCTGCCTGGCTCTTGCCCTAAATTTTTCTCCACTTCCAGATCTGAATGAAACCAAGCACTCAGTCTGAAATTCAGACAAATCCATTGTTTCCTCTGGCACTGCGTCAGAACCACATGAAACCACAAGTTTTATGGGGTTTCAATGTGACACCAGGAATTAGGCACCAAAAAAAAAAACAACACAAAAACATTCTGTATTTCTCTAGTTAAAATTGACACTCCCTGCTCACCAACAGAAGTTGGTCCAATAAAAGATTACCTCACCTTGTCTGTAATATCCTGAACTGACATGGTTACCCTGCATAATCCCTGCATCATGAGGTTAGGGTGCTTATTTTTTTCTTTATTGCTCTTTCAACTAGCTGAAAAGCTCTAAAATTAGAACTGCTTTCCCCATTGACACTGGTTTTCTGAGGGCCTTTTTTGAATGTTGTAACTTCCTCTATACCCAGCAAACATGCTACCACTGAAGCTACAGAAATGACGTTACTGTAAGAGTCCAGGGGAGTCATTGTTCCTGACATTCAGAAATGGCATTTCAGTAGAGCAGAAAACAGGCTTGATGGAGTTCTAATCCTTTCGGTAACAATCTGCCAATAACTTCTGATATCAGCTTTTGGGGCCCAATTCTGATCTCACCAAGGTAAGTCACGAATAACTCCATGAAGTAACTGGTTTTACAGTGGTGTGAGTTAGATCAGAATCAGACCCTTTCAGTTTTATAAACTGTTTGCCCACAAAAAAAGTAGCACATTATCCTCTGTCATGTTTGCTTGAGGAGTCTCCGCTGAATAAAGTACTCAGGCACAAAATATAGATATTGAGGGCAAGGACTTCAAGGCTTTTCTTTTCTTTGACATGCAGCTGAAAAGCAAGCCATCCATGTTTCTGCTCACAGCTGAACACATTTTGGAAATCCCAATATGAGGTAATAACATGAACCATTCTGACTACTGCACACTGGGGAGAGTGTGGGAGGAGAAAGAGATTAGGGCCCAATCCTGCAGTCCCTCAAAGCAAGGGGGAGTTTTGCCATAAACTGCACTGTAGGAGTAGGTGATAAGATATCCAAGTAAAATTAACTGTATGACCAATTGGGCACCATAATGTAGTTCTGCAAATTCTATACATTTGAATTATAATATATAATTATATATATTATATATATAATATAATATAATGGACATTGGTCAAAAATGAATATTGATCACGCCACAATATCATTTAAAAACTGACCGTTAAATATTGACAAAGCCACAGATTATTCTGGGGATTTGTCCTCTCACCCCTCTTCTGAATTCTCCCTTTCCCATCATATTTTTTTCAGCATTAACCCCCTTCTTCTCTCAGATCCCCTCCCTCTCTCCTTCTTCCCCCCCCATCATCCTGTCAAAATCTAAACCAGTTTCCATTCAAAGGCCATCAGTTCCACTCCTTCATTGACTAGAGCAGTGAGACTCACGAGCCACAAGTGGCTACTTCATGTGTCTTCTGCGGCTCTTTGTAGCACATGATATTAAAACACTATGTGATTTAATTATTAACTGATCTAAGTTAGTAAAAGCATCCTGATTAGTTAATATGTTATTTACCAATTGTAGCTGATAAAATAATACTTGGTCACTTTGCTGTGAGGATTAGATAGACCTCAGTGGTTCAGGAGCCAAATTACTTTGAGTGCACTGGCTTGGAGACTTGCAGAAATTCCACGGCCAGAGCAACTGCTTTTACAGCATTTTTAACCTCTGCTGATCCTGGTAGGGAATAAGAAGCTGCAGCTGGAAATGGAACCTGAGTCTTGGACATAACCAATTACAGTAGAGCCAAGAGATCACAGGACAAACTAGTTCAGTGTTTTTAAAACTAGCACTAAAATGATCAGTTTCTAGCTATTAAGCAACGCAGAAGAATATGGTTCCTCTTATTTATTATGTTTTATAACTTTTGAAAATGAGACTTAGGCCTTGTCTACACTGCTACTTACAGCACTGAAACTTTCTTCACTCAGGGGTATGAAAAAACACACCCCTGAACTATGCAAGTGTCAGCCCTGTAAAGTGGTAGCGTAGATAGTGCTACAGTGCTGGGAGATGCGTCTCTCTCGGCACTGGACCCGCGACTACATAGTCATGCTAAAGCGCTGCCATGGCAGCTCTTTAACATTGGCTGTGTAGACATACCCTTAGTCACTTCAAAAAAATGTATCCATACTTAATTGCTAAAATAAGGCTTTATCTGCTTAGTAGCCCCACATCACTGTATATATGAAAACTGCTCAAAAAGGAAGGATGAGACTGGCATGATGGTCAAGTGGCTACGGCACATATGTAGGCTTCGGGAGACTCGGGTTCAGTTCCCTCCATGGCCACAGACTTTCTGTGTTACTTTGGGCAAACCACTTAAGGTATATCCACATACAGCAAATAAAAAAGCCACCCCCAGCACAGCAAGTCTCAGACACAGGGTCTACGTACTAGGGTTTGTGCTGTGCTGCTAAAAGTACCCACATAGATTCTTGGGCTCTGAAACTCACTCCCTTCCCAAGCTGGCATGTCAGCATAGCTGTTTATAACATGAGTCCTCGTCTGTAGACCTGGGCTCTGAGACTTGCTGCCACAGGGTTATTTTGGTCTATAGACATATCCTATGTCTCTCCATGACTCAGTTCCCCATCTGTTAAATGGAGATAATAATCTGTATGTCACAGGGGTGTTGCGACGATAACTACAATATGATATATGCCAGCAATGCCTCTCTGCCACGTATACTGGCCAAACCAGACAGTCTCTATGCAAAAGAATAAATGGACACAAATCAGACATCAAGAATTGTAACATTCAAAAACCAGTAGGAGAGCACTTTAATCTCCCTAGACACTGAATAACAGACTTAAAAGAGGCAATTCTTCAACAAAAAACTTCAAAAACAGACTTCAACGAGAAACTGAAGAACTGGAATTAATTTGCAAACTGGACACCACCAAATTAGACCTGAATAAAGACTGAGAGTGGATGGGTCACTATAAAAAGTAATTTTCCCTCTGCTGATACTCACACCTTCTTGTCAACTGTTGAGAATAGGCCACTTCCACCTTAACTGAATTGGCCTCGTTAGCACTGACCCCCCACTTGGTACGGCAACTCCCATCTTTTCATGTGCTGTAATATTTATACTGCTTACTGTACTTTTTACTCCATGCATCTGATGAAGTGGATTTTAGCCCACAAAAGCATATGCCCATTGTTAGTCTCTAAGTTGCCACAAGGACTCCTCCTTGTTTTTGCTGATACAGACTTGTCATAAACAGACAGCTAAGGGTTAATGTCTCTTTCACCTATAAAGGGTTAACAAACGGTGACCTGCAAACACCTGACCAGAGGACCAATCAGGAGACAAGATACTTTCAAATCTCGTGGAGGGAACCCTTTGTTTGTGGGTTTGGGGTTTGGCTTTGTTCTTTCTGGGTCCTGGACGGGATTAGAGGTGCAACCAGGTTTCTGCCAATCTCCCTGCTACAGTCTCATATCTATTCAGAATTGTGAGTAAGAAAAAGGCGGTTATAGTCTTTTAATTTGTTTTCTTATTTGCATATGTGTACTTGCTGGAAGTAGCTTAAATTGTGTTTCTGCTGGAGAAAGTTTCTTTCTATTGTTTATAAGCTAAAAGACCCTGTAACTTTTTACCATCTAAAGAGCAGAGATAAACCTTTTACTTTTTTATTAAAAGTTTTGCTTTTAAGACCTGTTGATTTTTCTCTCCTAATTAAGGCTCAAAGAAATTGAGTCTGTATATACCAGGGAACTGGTGGGAAGCAAGGAGGGAAAGGTAAATTTGTATTGCCTCTGGGTGAGGGGGAGAGAGAAACTTGATCTCTCTGTGTTGTGTTTCAAGGAATTGATATCAGGCGATCTCCCAGTGTTCCCAGGGCGGGAAGGAGCTGGGAGGAAGAAGGGAGGGGGAAGGGAATGGTTTATTTCCCTTTGTTGTGAGACTCAAGGAATTTGGGTCTTGGGACCCCCAGGGAAGGTTTTTGGGGGAGACCAGAGTCTATCAGCCGCTCTACTCTAAGTCCTGATTGGTGGCAGCCTATCAGATCTAAGCTGGTAACACAGCTACCACTCTGAAACCTGATACATTAACAATTATAAGCCACTCAGATATTACGGTGATGGAGATCATATAAGTACCTTAGATAGAACATTAATAAATGTAGTCTTACTACACACCCCACAAAGCCACTCATTATTATCATCCCTGTTTTTCAGATATGGAGCAGCAATTTGCCCAAGCTCCTACAGGAAATCAGTAGTATAGCTGTAGTATAGCTGATCGCAGACTGAATGCAGATCTGTGGACTTCTACTCCAGTGCCTTAACCACAAGACCATCATTCATTACATCAGGGGTCGGCAATCTTTCAGAAGTGCCGAGTCTTCATTTATTCACTCTAATTTAAGGTTTTGCGTGCCAGTAATACATTTTAATGTTTTAGAAGGTCTCTTTCTATAAGTCTATAGTATAACTAAGCTATTGTTGTATGTAAAGTAAATAAGGTTTTAAAAATGTTTAAAAAGCTTCATTTAAAATTAAATGAAAATGCAGAGCCCCCGGCCTGGTGGCCAGGACCCGGGCAGTGTGAATGCCACTGAAAATTAGCTCGCGTGCTGTCTTTGGCACCCAGGTCATAGGTTGCCCCTCTGTATTACACCATTTTCTTTGGTGATTATGGCAGAACAGCGATGATCCTGAGCCATGAGGTGTAATTCTGGATTCCAAGTTTGCCGCCTCCCCCCAAATGTATGTCTCCTCACACCTTGGATTTTGGGCTGACCTATTATCTTTTGTGAAATTTGGCTCTCAAGCTAGGCATGAATTCTATCCACCTGAATTCAGACTCGGGTATTAGCCCCAACTCAACTCTAGGGCAGGAAGGCAATGTATTTAATTACTGCTTTAGCAACTGTTCTTTTTAAGGGCTCGGCTACACTTGCAAGTTACAGAGCAATAAAGGAGCCCCGGGCGCACTAGCTCACTCCTGGTCCACACTGGCAAGGCAGGTAGAGCGCTCTGACTCCATGGCAACAGCGCTGCTGGTATTCCATCTTGGCAAGAGGAATAATGTTTGCTGTGACTTGGCTACAACGCCCGGGCGTCAGTGTGAACGAGATGTTGCATTACTGTGCTCTGATCAGCCTCCGGAAACATCCCATAGTCCCCTTAAGTCAAGTGGCCACTCTTGTCATTGTTTTGAACTCCTGTAGGAATGCAGAAATGCCCTTTCAAAGCTCCATTTCTGACAGCCGGCATGCAAGCCATTACTGGGAATGCTGTGTGTGTGAGAGAGAGAGGTCTGCTGCTGTCTGAACTTGCAAGACAGCCTGCTGACATGCTCTCAGCCCCCCAAAAACCCACTCTCTCTCCCTCCACATACACAACACGTTCCCTGTCACATTCCACCCCATCCCTCCCATTTTAAAAGCATGTTGCAGTCACTTGTATGCTGGAATAGTTGCAGTGGTGAGCTGGAGCCGGTTCGCAGAAACTGGTTGTTAAATTTAGATGCCCTTTTAGAACCAGTTGTCCCACGCGGGACAACTGGTTCTAAAGAGGTTTCTAAATTTAACAACCAGTAAGTTGTAGTGACCCAGGAGCGTAGCCAGCGGCCGCTCCCCCTGAGTACATTATCCAGAAGTGGCATCGTGGGTGCCTCAGCTCCCCGCCCCGACCCCAGCTCACTTCCACTCCTCCTCCTTCCCTGAAGGCTCTGCCCAGCTTCTTCCTCTCCCCTCCACTTCTCGTGAATCAGCTGTTTGCACAGAAGCCTGGGAGGGCAGAGAAGCGGTGTGGCAGCTTCACTCTCAGGGAGGCGGAGACGGAGCGGAGGTGAGCTGGGATGGGGGGGGGGGCTGCCCACGCTGCAGCAGGTAACCCAGAGGATTGGGGGGCGGGGCACAGGGGAACCGCTTCCCACCCCAGCTCACCTCCATTCCGCCTCTGCCTCCGTGGGCCTGAGCACGAAGCCACCACTTGCTTCTCAGCCCTCCCAGGCTTCCTGCGCAAATAGCCAATTTGTGGGAAGCGGGGGGACTACAAGCTTGGCCTGACCTGGTGCTCCAGGCGCTGTGCGGCGGTGGCGTGGCCTGGCTCCAGCCAAGCGGCGCGGCTGTAGCACCGCCAGCCACCTCCAGGCAGCGCAGTAAGGGGGCAGGGAGTGGGTGGAGTGTTGGATAGGGCAGGGGAGTTCGGGCAGGTGTTCGGGGGTGGGACGGTGGATAGGGGCCAGGGCGGTCAGAGGGCGGGGAACAGGGAGGTTGAATGGGGGCAAGGGTCTAGGGGGAGCAGTCAGGAAGGAGGGGGGGTTGGATGGGGCAGTAGGAGACAGTCAGGGGCAGGGGTTCCAGGGGCAGTCAGGGGACAAGGAGAAGGAGTGGTTGGATGGGGCAGAGGTCCTGGGGGGCCATCAGGAATGACAGGAGGGGTTAGATGGAGCGGCGAGGGGGCAGTCGGGACAAGGAAGGAGGGTGGATGGGGCAGAGGTCTCGGGGGAGGGGGCGTCAAGGAACATGGGGGGGCGTTGGATGAGGCAGGAGTCCCGGGGGGCAGACCATAACCCCCTTGTGGGGTGAGGAGGGAACCGGTTGTTAAGGTTTTGGCTGCTCATCAGTGGATAGCTGCCCATAATGCACCACTCCCAATGCCACTGCAAGTGCTGCAAATGTGGTGATGCCAGTGCGCTTGAAGCTGTCAGTGTGGACAGACTGCAGCGCTTTCCCTACTGCGCTCTACGAAGGCTGGTTTAACTCAAAGCACTCTACATCTGCAAGTTTAGCCATGCTCTAAAGTACTCTACTGTCTAACTTTCCTGGCTTTTATGAACCCCATCAGCTACACCCCTCCCACATGCCACTCCTAGTTCACTGTGCTCCTTTAATCTCACTCAAACAGTTCAAGCTTTGCTTTCCTCTAAGGCCTGATCCAGCTCCCATGAAACTCAATGGAAAGATTCCTCTTGATTTCCATGAGAATGGGTGCATTGGACAAATTCATTCTATTAGCCAAGTGTTACAGCAGAGCTTACAGGCAGATTTTACTCCCAGCTCACTTGGAAGGAAGTTGTTTAGATACTATTTTTAACAGGGAAAACCCCTGGACTTGCTGGTGTTTGCTGAGTGCAGAACAGTCCCCTTTACCCCAAAATCTTCCAGCAAGCACAAAGGCCTGGTCTACACTACGAGTTTATTTCAAATTTAGCAGCGTTAAACCGAATTAACGCTGCACCCGTCCACACAACGAAGCCCTTTATTTCAATATAAAGGGCTCTTAATATCGATATCTGTACTCCTCCCCGACGAGGAGAGTAGCTCTGAAATCGGTATTGCCATTTCGGATTAGGGTTAGTGTGGCCGCAATTCAGCGGTATTGGCCTCCGGGAGCTATCCCACAGTGCACCATTGTGACCGCTCTGGACAGCAATCTGGACTCGGATGCACTGGCCAGGTAGACAGGAAAAGCCCTGCGAACTTCTGAATTTCATTTCCTGTTTGCCCAGCGTGAAGCGCTGATCAGCGCAGGTGACAATACAGTCCCAGAATCAAAAAAAGAGCTCCAGCATGGACCATACGTGAGATACTGAATCTGATCTCTGTATGGGGAGATGAACCTGTTCTATCAGAACTCTGTTCCAATAGACGAAATGCCAAAACATTTGAAAAAAAATCTCCAAGGCTATGGTGGACAGAGGCCACAACAGGGACTTGACACAGTGCTGCGTGAAACTTAAGAAGCTGAGACAAACGTACCAGAAAGCCAAAGAATGAAATGGACGCTCACGGAGGGAGGAGCGACTGATGACTGTAGCTATCCCACAGTTCCCGCACTCTCCAAAAGCCATTTGAATTCTTGGCTGAGATCCCAAAGCCTGAAGGGTCAAAAACATTGTTGCGGGTGGTTCAGGGTATATGTTGTTCCACCCCATGAAAGCAAAGGGAAAAAATGTTCTCTCACCTTTTTTCAATGTCACCATATGTCTACTGGATGCTGCTGGCAGACACAGTGCTGCAGCGCTACACAGCAGCATCCCCTTCCCTTTCCTTGCCTTGCGGACGGCAGACGATACCGTATGACTGATATCCATCATTGTCGTCCCGTGAGTGCTCCTGGCTGGCCTCGGTGAGGTTGGCCAAGGGCGCCTGGGCAAAAATGGGAATGACTCCCAGGTCATTCTCTCCTTTAAGCTTTGTCTAATGGAGATTCAGTCCTGCCTGGAATATCATAGCAGCTGGAGGCTGCCCTCCCCTCCTCACCTTGATCTCTGCTTGCAGAGGCAATAAAGTCAGTGTTGTTTCAAATTTATGCATTCTTTATTACTTCATCACACAAATGGGGGGGATAACTGCCACGGTAGCCCAGGAGGGGTGGGGGAGGAGGGAAGCAACGGGTGGCGTTGTTGCAGGGGCACCCCCTAGAATGGCATGCAGCTCGTCATTTCTACAAGATGTCTGGGGCTCTGACCCAGAGCGGTTGTTTACTTCTCTGGTTCTTTAGTAGGCTTGCCTGATATTCTAGGCAGGACTGACTCTCGCTTTAGACAAAACTTAAAGAAGGAAATGACCTGGGGAGTCATTCCCATTTTTGTCCATGTGTCACCAGCTGACCTCACCGAGGCTGGCCAGGAGCACCCATGACAGCAGCAGACAGTACAGTGTGACCGGTAACTGTCATTGTCAACTTGCAAGGCAGCAGACAGTACGGTATGGCTGGTAACCGTCTTTGCTAACTTGCAAAGGCAAGGGGATGCTGCTGTGTAGCACTGCAGTACCGCGCCTGTTAAAAACATCCAGTAGACATACGGTAACAGTGAAAAAAGGCTGAACGGGCTCCATGGTTGCCGTGCTATGCTGTCTGCCCAGGCAATCCAGGGAGAAGGGCATGAAATGATTGTCTACCGTTGCTTTCGTGGAGGGAGGATTGAATGATGACATTTACCCAGAATCACCCATGACACTGTTTTTGTCCCATCATGCACTGGGATCTCAACCCAGAATTCCAACGGGCAGGGGAGACTGCGGGAACTATGGGACAGCTATGGGATAACTACCCAGAGTGCAACGCTCTGGAGATCGACACTAGCCTTGATACATGGACACACACCGCCAAATTAATGTGCTTAGTGTGGCCGTGTGCACTCCATTTTATACAATCTGTTTCCAAAAAATGGTTTCTGTAAAATCAGAATAATCCCATAGTGTAGACATACCCAAACATAGAGGATCACAGAAGCAGGGTGTGATGAGGAAAGTAACTCACATCAGAAGAGACTGAGGTCAGATAGGATGGAGCTGTACTTAATAAGGGAGCTAGATGCTTAGGATTCTGCTGCATGTTACAGAAAATGGTGTAACATGCATACATACAAGAAGAACGATCATTATCCAGAAAGAATGTGGTTGGTGTCACTATGTAGCTGAGATTATTATGTTTTCTGCATACTTCAGGAATCAGCTGCTGGAGACAACTGCCATACGGAGGGCTGTTTCTCCATTACCTTATATCTTGTGTAGTCATCAACAGGAATTTTATTTGGTCCTTGCTGAGACAAAGCTTTCCTTGACTAGTGGAAGTTTTGCCTGAGTAAGGTCTGAGTTGTTTTTGAGTGAAAACAGAATCTCAAGATTTCACCCAGGATCCCTTCCATTTTCAAATACAAGAGCAGTTTTAACTAACAAGAGAAATCTACCATGCAGCATCTGGGTTTGCTGTGTAGTTGCTCTGAAGATTACTGTAGCTGGTTTTCAGTCTTTGAGCCTTGTAGTCTAAACTACAATGCAATAATATTAAATAAAGGAGTTCCTCCTGCGCTGAGTGAGGAGGAGTCACACTGAGGTCATCCAGCTGTTTACTGAAGACTTTGCTGGAGGTTGCCAGATAACTCTACCCTGGGGCAAAAGTGACGACATCATCTCAGGTGTTAATAAAATCCATTTCCTTAAAATCTTTGAATGCCACTTTTGAAAGCCTGGTAAAGATTAAATTCCCCTGCCACAGAAAAGACATAACACCTAGCTGAGTAACAGACTCTTCCTGGAAAAGATAAAAATCAGGTTGCAAATTGCTGTTCCTTGCATGTAATTAAAGAAAGTGTGGAGAGGTTTGTGTGTCCAGTTCCAAACTGCTTTCTCCAAAGGAAAGAATGCAGCTGATTTTCTCCATGAAATCATTACAGAATGGTATACATAATAGGATTACTCAGAAATGCCACAAACGCCCTGCACTGAGCAAGCACAAGAACAAAGGTGGATCCAGGATTCCTTTGTAGGGAGGGGGTGGAGTATAGTGTTTTAATGGCTGCTTCTAATTAGAGTTTAAAGTGTGACTGTGGGATTCCACATTTATTGTCTCAGTGACTTCCAAACTAAATTTGCTTCATTTAGAAAAAAATTCTTCTTTACTTATATAACAGCTAGACCTGCCAACTTAGGCTATGTCTACACTATAGACCTTACAGCTGCACAGGTGAACCGCTGCAGTTACACCCCTGTAAAGTCTCCAATGTAGCCATTCTATGCCTGTAGAAGAGAGTTCTCCTGCAGACATAGCACGGTCCACACTGGCGTTTTTGTCAGTGAAACTTATGTCAGTCAGGAGTGGGATGTTTTCAGACCCCTAACCGACAAAAGTGCTAGTGTAAGCAAAGCCTTCGTTTAGAACCTGAGGGTATGTCTACATCTACAATTTTGCAGCGCTGGTTGTTACAGCTGTATTAGTACAGCTGTATAGGGCCAGCGCTGCAGAGTGGCCACACTTACAGCAACCAGCGCTGCAAGTGGTGTTAGATGTGGCCACACTGCAGCGCTGTTGGGCGGCTTCAAGGGGGGTTCGGGGAACGCGAGAGCAAACCGGGAAAGGAGACCAGCTTCGCCGCGGTTTGCTCTCGCGTTCCCCGAACCACCCTGCAAACCGCAGGGAAGGAGACCTGCTTGCTCGGGGGTTCGGGGAACGCGAGAGCAAACCGGGAAAGGAGACCAGCTTCGCCGCGGTTTGCTCTCGCGTTCCCCGAACCACCCTGCAAACCGCAGGGAAGGAGACCTGCATGTTCGGGGAACGCGAGAGCAAACCGCGGCGAAGCTGGTCTCCTTTCCCGGTTTGCTCTCGCGTTCCCCGAACCACCCAGCAAACCGCAGGGAAGGAGACCTGCTTGCTCGGGGGTTCGGGGAACGCGAGAGCAAACCGGGAAAGGAGACCAGCTTCGCCGCGGTTTGCTCTCGCGTTCCCCGAACCACCCTGCAAACCGTAGGGAAGGAGACCTGCTTGTTCGGGGAATGCGAGAGCAAACCGGGGAAGGAGACCAGCTTCGCCGCGGTTTGCTCTCGCGTTCCCGGAACCACCCAGCAAACCTCAGGGAAGGAGACCTGCTTGCTCGGGGTTCGGGGAACGCGAGAGCAAGCCGGGGAAGGAGACCAGCTTGATTACCAGAGGCTTCCTCAGGTATGCTGGGATACCTGCTTATTCCACGGAGGTCAAGAAAAGCGCTGGTAAGTGTCTATACTTGGTTACCAGCGCTGGATCACCAGCGCTGGATCCTCTACACCCGAGACAAAACGGGAGTACGGCCAGCGCTGCAAACAGGGAGTTGCAGCGCTGGTGGTGCCCTGCAGATGTGTACACCTCCTAAGTTGCAGCGCTGTAACCCCCTCACCAGCGCTGCAACTTTGTGATGTAGACAAGCCCTGAGTTAACAACTGTGTTACTGATGTGCAGGTCAGAATAGATACCAGCTCATTTTCCCATAGCTCCGTTGGTTCTACAGGGTAGATAGAAGTAAGATTTCTTTCTCCTACAGAGAGTAGATGTGATCCTGAATTCACACCGGGGGTATATCTGTTAAGTAAGAAGGTGCCATTTTTGCATTCGCCAAATGATGTTAATTGAGCAGAACTCCCTCTGAAACCAATGGTAATTTTGCTTGATTAAGGAAGGTGAGATTTTTGGCCCTTAGTCACTTTTAAGAGTAAAATTGCATTTTCAGTGGGCTGTTCAACATGTATGTTTCAGTCTCCTCAAGACAGCTATTATTTTTGTCTACGACAGTATTAACTCAGACTCCAAGTACCTGAAACCCCAGCAGTTTATCTGAGGAACTTACATAACTGATTCACTAGGGTGTAGTCAATGTTTGTGAAGCACTATGGATGTGCTAAGTATCACCATTATTTGCCAAGGACAGGATCAACATTCCTCTGATGTGCCATAAATAAACTGACATCCAGTGTATAATGTTAAAGCCTTGATGCCGTCCATCAGTCAAGTGTTATCTTGTTACCATTCTGACTAGCATCAAGAAACAGCAAGAGACAAGTTCATCATCTCAAGCCCGTCCTGCTAAATGCTGAGTGCCTTCTGCCTGTTGCTGAGTATTCCTGCAATTTACTTGAGTGATGTTTGGATCTGAGTTTTGGTTCAGTCCATCTCTAATTTATAGGGTCTGTTCTTCCTTGGACAGATAAGAATAAATCCTGCTGACACTAAGACTAGACATTCACCTCTGACCAGGGCACCAAAATGCTTTGAGAGGCAACATGGCCCACTGGATCTAGACAGGATTAGAAGTTGGGAGCCTGTTCTGGCTCAGTTTCTCCCTGTACAATTTGGGGCAAGTCACTTAACTTCCCTGTGCCTCGGTTTCCCCATCTCTAAAACAAGGATAGTTCCTTACATGGACGCTATGGATATGAGCTGGTTAATATCTATCTGTAAAGGTCTCAATGTGTAGTCAAAAGAAAAAAAAAAACCAAAAAACACAACTTGGGTACATAAGGTATTGAAAGGAATTGGATTATTTCATAATGCCTTTTTATAAGTCAATGCTTTGTTCAAATTCTAGGCACCCTATATCTAAAGTGATATAGCAGAAACAGAGGCTGTTCACAGAGGGTGATAATTATTAGAGACCTGGGAAAACCTTCATACGGAGACACAGAAAAGACTAGGACTATTTAGTTGAGAGAAGGTGCTAAGAGGAGACACACTGTAATAGAGGTAGACAAAATACTGAATGGAATAGAAAAGATATATCAGAAATTCCTATTAGTGCTTACTCACAAAGGCGCCAGTTTCTAATTTCCCCTGGGGGGGCTCAGCCCCAGGCCCCACCCCCAATCCACCCCTTTCCCCAAGCCTCCACCCCACCTCTTCCCGTACCCACTCCACTCATTTCCCAAGGCCCATTCCCATCCCTTCTCGGCCTCTTTCCACCCCTCCCCCAAGTGCATCACGTTCACACTCCTCCCCCACCCTCCCAGTGCCTCCTGCACACCGGTAGAACAACTGATCTGCAGGAGGTGCTGGGAGGTAGGAGGAGGAGTTGATTGGCAGGGCCACCAACAGAAGGGAGTGGGGGTGTGTGGAAGGGGAGTTTGGCTGCCAGTGGGTTCTAAGCACCTGCTAATTTTTCTGTGGGTGTTCCAGCCCTGGAGCACCCACGGAGTCAGTGCCTATGCTTACTAATAATACAAAAGCAAGGGTATGCAATGAAAATTAAAGGCAGTGGATTTAGAACTGACCAACGGCAACATTCTTCTACACTACGTATCATTAGCCACTAGAACTGAATGATACATGATTTCACCAAGGCCCACAGTTTACTAGAATTAGAACAAACACCATTACATTTTTTTTTAATTCTCTCAGATGTGCTAGACCAGGGGTGGGCAAACTTTTTGGACCGAGGGCTTCACTGGGGTTGCAAAACTGTATGGAGGGCCAGGTAGGGAAGTCTGTGCCTCCCCAAACAGCCTGTCCCCTGCCACTTATCTGCCCCCTTCCACGTCCCGCCCCCTGGTTGCCCCTCTCAGAATCCCCGACCCATCCAACCCCCCCAAATCCTTGTCCCCTGACTGCCCCTAACTGCCCCCCAGGGACCCATAACTGCCCCTAATTGCCCCCCCAGGGACCCCACCCCCTAGCCAATCCCCCTGCTCCCAGTTCCCTGTCTGCCCCAACCCCTATCCACACCTCCATCCTCTGACAGGCCCCTGGTACTCCCATGCCTATCTAACCCCTGCCCCCATTCCCTATCCCTTGATTGCCACCCCCCCGAACCTTCGCCCCATTCAACTGCCCCCTGCTTCCTGTCCCCTGACTGCCCCCTGGGACCCCATGCTCCCTTACCATGCTGGAGCCAGCCATGCTGCCACACTGCCCAGCAGGGATGGTGGGCCAGAGTGCTGGCGGCATGGCGCGCTGAAGCTGCCATGGAGGGGGGACGGCAAGGGAAGGGCCGGGGCCTAGCCTCCCCAGCCAGGAGCTCAGAGTATGGGCCAGATGGTCCCGCGGACCGTTGTTTGCCCACCTCTGTGCTAGAGACATAAATTCTTGTGCTTCAGAGCATTAGCCAACCTATCTGGGCAGGTTGCTTTCTACATCAAGGTTCTTGCATCTTCCTCTGAGCCATCTCATACTGATCACTGTTAGAAACAGGATATTGAACTAGAGGAACCAATGATCTGCTCTGGTATGGCACTTCCTATGTTATTGCTTAATATTATTTGTGAGGGTGGAAAATTAATGAAGTTGGAATTTTAGAATGAGGTTTCCAGTGAGAGGTTTTCTTAACTAAAAAGAGGGTTTATTTTGCTAGGGTTTACGTTGCCTAACATAAAATACAATAAGTTCCTCTCAGGGAGAGGGATCATCTACTCACAGTCCAGAATCACTTGTGCTGCTCGGTAGAGCTGCAGTGCTTGGAGAAGTTCCAGTAACTGTTGGACTGTTGCTAGCCTCACTCCCCACCACCACATGAGCTCTCTTGTTATGCTGATTCCCGTCTTCTCCATGCATTTGATTTTCCGCAGTTCTGTCTGATCAGTTATCACAAAGGAGGCTAAAGGTAAAGAAGGGATATTTCTCTCATAAAAAGTGGAACAAACAAACACAAGCAGGGGAAGTCCAAGCCTATTGCATATGGTAATTTAGTTTACATTTGCACAATTGAAAAAATAGGTACACAATAAATTAGGAATAAAGGAGATCATAATGCGAGTCTCAAGAAAAATTGGTTCCCGGGAGTAAGAGGTGTTAAATGTTCTGTAAAAATGGAAACATTTCTTTAAATTTTTAGAGACTCGCAAAACCAAATGAGCAAAATTCCTTGCACTTTTCTCCACATTTTCCATGTGACTTCCAGTGCCCCTGATATTTTACACCAAAGTGAGACCAAATTAAATTTCTGGTGTGGTGCCACTGAAATTGATGGGCTAAATTCAGCAGTGAGTCTGTGGCCCTACGCACACTAGGAAACATCACTGTTGCAGTATTCAGTTTAATTGAACCAAAGCTATATTACAGTTTAGTGGCAAGTGTAGACAAGGACAAACCATAGTTAGTGAAGGGTCAGCTAAACCTACTGGAAAAATGGTGCAGTTTTCTAGTGCACAGAAGGCCTAAGTGAGGCAAGAAGGAATCTAAAGGTATGTCTACACTACAGCTGGCACACCTACGGCGCTACAGCTGTGTCACTGTAAGTGCCATAGTAGACGCTTCGTACATTGATGGAAGGGGTTTGTCTGTTGATATAGTTAATCCACATCTCCGAGAGGTGGTAGGTAGATTGACAGAATATATTCTTCCCAGCCCTGAGCAATATAACTAGGTAGATCTAATTTTTAGTACAGACCAGGCCTAACGTTACTGTAATTTAGGCCTTGTCTATATCCTGGTCTACAATTAAACTTTAGATCAACCCAGCTCTCTCTCTCAAGGATATGAAAAATTCACACCTAACCCTTGGTGTAGATGCAGCTAGGTTGATGGAAGAATTTTTCCATCAGCTTCACTACAACTGCTTGGGGAGGTGGTTGGAAAAACCTGTTCTGTTGCTGTAGGAAGCATCTACACTATAGGCACTGCAGCGGCAGCACTGCAGCTGTATTGCTATAGTTCCCATAGCGTAGACATGCCCTACACGACAAATGTGTTGCTGATATAACTATAATGGAAGAGCCTCATAGTGCAAACAGTTTACGTCAATAGAAGGTCTTTGTCAGCATAGTAACACTGTCTCCCCAAGTGACATTAGCTATGCCCACAGAAGCACTTTTCTGTTGGTGTAGCTTAACACTGTCTCCCCAAGTGACATTAGCTATGCCCACAGAAGCACTTTTCTGTTGGTGTAGCTGCATCTATACTGGGGGCGGGGGGGTTCTGGCATAGTTATGGGTATGTCTACACTACAAAATTATGTCGACCTAAGTTACTTTGGCATATACCCACTGCAGTAATTAAATCATTTCTGCATGTCCACACTATGAACCTTGTGTCAGCGGTGTGCCTCCTCACCAGGAGCGCTTGTACTGATTGTAGTGTCAGTGTGGGGCATTGTGAGACAGCTTCTGAAAGCCAGTAACAGTCAACATAAACAACACAGCGTCTACATGACACTGCACTGACCTAACTACATCAACACTGACTCTATGCCTCTCCTGGAGGTGAAGTTATTAAGTTGGCATAGTGAGGCAGTTACATCAGTGGGAGCAAAATTTTAGTGTAGACACTTACATAGTTAGGTTGACATAAACTGTCACCAGTGCCGCTGTGCTGTTTTGTGGTCATCAGTGGCTGCAGCTAGTGCAAATCCCCAGTGTACATAATGCTTTAGACTCCCTTACACTTGGTAAATTAGTGTCAGGGAGTTCAAATTTCTCTGCTTACACATTTCTCCTTAATTTGGCCCAATGGAGTTACAGCTGGGATGGAATTTAGTTCATGATCTTTTATTACTACATCCTTTGTCCTTTTTCCACAGTCTGCTATTGTTCACTGTGTTTCTCTAATTTAGACTCCAACCTGCAGGAACCTGTTCTTCTTTGACCTTCAGACTCTTGGGGTTTGGGATAAACAATTTTCTCTTTCAATACAAAATGTGGATTTGGGGGGACAGAAACAAATGTTGGATAATTTAAAATGTGAATATCCAGGAACTGGATAATCTGGGCATGTCCATCTCTCCAAGGGTCCATGCACTGAATAAAAAAAAAAAAAATTAAGCAGAGAAAATGTCATAAGAATAGTAAGGAAAGTGCTTATTTTATATCTTTTGATTTCTCTTAGGAGTGAAAAGCCAAGTAGCAAAGGAAGCAGGTCAGGGTTATTCAAATCTAGAGTTCTGATTCAGGTCCATCTCTACCGTTGGAAAATCAATGTATTCAGAGGTAAATTTAGCATATAAACAAGGTGGATAAACAAAAACCAAGAAACAGGGCAAAGAAACGGGAATCATAAAATCTCCAAGCCAGAATGGGACTGATGGGATTAGAGCAGAAGTTCTCAAACTGGGTGTGGTGAGGTTATTACCTGGGGATCATGAGGTTATTATAAGGAGGTTGCGAGCTGTCAGCTCTGTGCATGGTGGGGCTCTGGCTGACAATTCCATGGGTGCATCAGGGCTGGAGCACCCACAGAAAAAAAAAAATCGAGCCAGCTTTCCTCCCCCAAGCACCTCCTGCCCACCACAATCAGCTGTCCCAGGGTGTGCAGGAGGCGCTGGGGGCAGAAAAAGGAGGGGCAAGGGCGAAGCAGGGGCAAGAAGAGGCAGGGTGAGGACGGGGCCTTGGGGGAAGGGGGTGGAGTGGGAGCAGGGCCTGGAGCTAAGTGGGGTTTCAGCACCCCTGGAGAATGGAAGAAGCTGGTGCCTGCGGGCAAGGCAGTCAGCCGGAGCCCCTACAGTCCAGCCCCACCCCCAACCCCGCTTTGCATCCAGCATGTAATAGCATTAAATATAGAAAAAAGTGGTTTTAATTTATAAGGGGGGATTGCCCTCAGGGGCTTGCTTTGTGAAAGGGGTCGCCAATACAAAAAGTTTGAGAACCACTGGATTAGAGAACAGAATCAATAGTGTAGAAAACAATGGTAGTGGAGTGGCAAGCGAGGAGAAGAGTGGAAAGCCCGTCAGGCAATGTGGGAGCTGGGAGCCTGGCTGGGGTGGAGGAGCAAGAAGGGACTTCCAAAAAAAAAAAAAATCACATTATATATCCAAAGTATTTCTGTGCTTATCTGAATATAATGGAGGTTTTGTCACCACTAAGTTATTTCCAGCTTGATTCCGCTAATGGCTCCATGCAGGTGAAGCCCGGAGCCCCACACGCATCCATACAGCATCTGGTCTTTAGAGAGCACCAAAAGTGCCTGTGTGTCAGGAATCCCCCTGTGTGACTGGAGCCTGAGCCCATCTTAGGAAGCAGAGAGTTCACTGCCGGGGCTTGTCTCCATCCACCTGCCCTGGCTCCTGTCACCTGCCTGGCTACACAGCCCCCTGCCTGAGCCGCTCCTTGTCTGCAAACCCCCCACCCCTTCGCCTCTCAGCGCGGCCCTGAATCAGGGCTCGCCGGCGCTGTCCTCCCCGCAGCGCGGCGCCCCGCTCTCACCGAAGCGCATCCAGTCGTAGTCGTTCAGACAGTCCATCTTCTGGCAGAAATCCTCCAGCACGCAGGCGGGCAGCGCGTGGATGTACGCGGGCTGCGGGGAGCTCCGCGGGGCTGGCTGTTGCTGGGCCATTCCTTCTCGGTCACTTGCTGCGCCCCCGCCTCCGCTCCCTGCGCCGGCCGCGGCACGCAGCGTGTCCAGGAGTCGCTCTCTGGCGCCTCTCCGCGCGCAGACGCCGCCTCTCCTCCCACACGCCTCAGAGGCTTCTTCTTCTCCGGGGGCGGCCATTGGCGGCCTGTCCCCCTATCAGCAGCGGCCTCTGGCCCCCCAGGCGGATGTGTACAGCCAGAGAGGCGATTTGCCTCGCTCAGTCTCGCAGCCTCGTGACACGCGCACTTGCCCTCAAGCGTGGAGCAGGTTTTTCCTCCCTAGGGGGGGTGACTGCGGCTCCAGCCGCCTTGCTAAGTTATGAGTGTGAGCAAAGGCAGCTTCCCGGAAAGTTACACAGCCCAGGGGTTTCCCTAGACCACCCCTGGATTTCCCCAACTCCCCCTCCCAGTTACATGCAGTGTTGCCAATGTAGTTCGTGGTTGGAAATTGAAACGTTAATACACATTTCAGAAGCATATACAGTATATGAGAAAATACTGGTACGTGAGAAAGCAGAATGGGTTTGAAAAGTATGGACAAAGACTAGCTTTCTCGTATAGCTGTTATTTATGACAAGGTCAGCACATTTGTTTCTGCTATATTGGTCTACCTAATAATTTCTAATTGTTATTGATAAGCAAGGTCTGAATGAGCTCTCCCCTGACAGCTAGTGATGAGTCAGGGGTGGGTGGAAAGGGTTTAGGACCAGACTGTGTTTACAGGTACACACCTACTCTATGTATCCAGCAGACAGAGCTGTGCTACCCAAGTGATCAGTTTTGGCTTGTGTTGGGTACAAATCACTTAAGTATTAAATGTGGGGGTTATGAAATGTTGTTATCCTTGTACGAGTAAAGGGCAGCAGAATTGTACTTAGCCTACCGGAATGAGGGGGTCTCCCTCAGTGCTTAATTTGTGCTAGGGCTTGCCAGGGCTGAGCCCTCACACCTCTAGGCTTGGCAGTGCATGGCCCTGGGACCTCTGGGCTTGTCACATCAGTTATGAAAGTAACAGACTTGGCATCTCTTTCATTACAAATCAAGTACTGGTCATCCTCAACTGAACTGCACTCCCTAAGCAGGAGGTTTGGATGCCATAGCCTAGTGAAAAGAGAGAGGGTGGGGCACAGGTGTTTTGCCTGGTAGTTTGGGATCTGCCTAACAGTCACAGGCACTATTTGACCTGCCCCTCTCTCCTGTTTAGAGAGAGAGCTAATAAGTGACCACTAGAGCTGAAATCACTGATAAACAGGTCTAAGTGCTTAGACCTGCTGTGGGACAGTGTTTCTGTGAAAGAGACAGCCCAGCCTGCACTAGCAATGAGGTTCGCCCACTGAGAGCAGGGTGGAACTATGTGAGACCGACTCGCAGAGGTCACAGTGACAGGTGGCAGCAGAAGGTGACAGTGCAGAGCCATTGGGGATGGAGCGGTAGAGTGAACTGTGGCATGACAAACAACAGCGGCCAGAGCATTGGACTATGTTTTAGTGATTTTACTACAGAATGTTAGATTTATGACTGGGACACTTATATAAATACGTTTCCTAGTAGGCCAAGATTTTTAAAATGCATTTGCCAAGGTCATTATCTCACATGGCTATCTCAAGAGGTCATTATCTTGGGGAGTTTCTGTACTAAACTTTTTTATTATAATTATTTTTATGTAAGAACAGACATATTGGGTCAGACCAAAGGTCCATCTATCCCAGGATCCTGTCTTCCAATAGTGGTTATTTCAGGTGCTTCAGAGGGAATGAACAGTACAGGAAATCATCGAGTGATCTGTCCCCTGTCGTCCACTCCCAGTTTCTGGCGAACAGAGGCTGGGGACACTCAGAGCATGGTGTTGCATCCCTGCCCATCCTGGCTAATAGCCATTGACTGACCTAACCTCCACTCCCAGTTTCTGGCGAACAGAGGCTGGGGACACTCAGAGCATGGTGTTGCATCCCAGCCCATCCTGGCTAATAGCCATTGATTGACCTAACCTCCATGAACTTGTCCAGTTCTTTTTTAACCCTGTTATAATTTCGTCCTTCACAATATCTCTGGCAAAAAGTTCCACGGGTGACTGTGCATTGTGTGAAGAAATACTTCCTTTTGTTTGTTTTAAACTTACTGCCTATTTATTTAATTGAGTGACACCTGGTAAGGGATAAATGACACTTCCTTATTAATTTTCTCCACACCAGTCAAGATTTTATAAGCCTCCATCATATCCCCTTAGACTTCTCTTTTTCAAGCTGAAAAGTCCCAGTCTTTTTAATCTCTCCTCATAGGGAATATGTTCCATACGCCTGATGATTTTTGTTGACCTTTTCTGTACCTTTTCCAATTCCAACATATATTTTTTGAGATGGGGTGACCAGAACTTCATGCAGTATTCAAGATGTGGGCATATCATGGATTTATATAATAAAAGTGGAGGAGCTTGGTTTGCCAGACTGATCAGCTAAGCCTATACTGACAGCCTATATGAAAAGGCTGCAAAACACCATGCCTCTGGACTGCATCAACTTGCAGAAAGCCTTATAAGCCAGTCACTGTCAAAGCCAATTTTAGAAGAACTTAATGAGGCTGTTAAGAATGCTGGAGACACAACTCAGTTTATGTGATCCAACAAGGTTGTTGCACCATAACTTCTATTTAAGTAAGTATCAGAGGGGTAGCCGTGTTAGTCTGGATCTGTAAAAGCAGCAAAGAATCCTACATAGCAGAAGAGCATTGCTGGCATATGATGGTGTATATTACATTGGTGGATGTGCAGGTGAATGAACCAGTGATGGTGTGGCTGATCTGGGTAGGTCCTGTGATGGTGTCGCTGGTGTAGATATGTGGGCAGAGTTGGCATCGAGGTTTGTTGCATGGATGCAACATGCAACAAACCTCCATGCAACAAACCTCGATGCCAACTCTGCCCACATATCTACACCAGCGACACCATCACAGGACCTAACCAGATCAGCCACACCATCACTGGTTCATTCACCTGCTCATCCACCAATGTAATATACGCCATCATATGCCAGCAATGCCCTTCTGCTATGTACATCGGCCAAACTGGACAGTCTCTACGGAAAAGGATAAATGGACACAAATCAGACATTAGGAATGGCAATATACAAAAACCTGTAGGAGAGCACTTCAACTTCCCTGGCCACACTATAGCAGACCTTAAGGTGGCCATCCTGCCGCAAAAAAACTTCAGGACCAGACTTCAAAGAGAAACCGCTGAGCTTCAGTTCATCTGCAAATTTGACACCATCAGCTCAGGATTGAACAAAGACTGTGAATGGCTTGCCAACTACAGAACCAGTTTCTCCTCTCTTGGTTTTCACACCTCAACTGCTAGAACAGGGCCTCATCCTCCCTGATTGAACTGACCTCGTTATCTCTAGCTTGCTTGCTAGCATATATATACCTGCCCCTGGAAATTTCCACCACATGCATCTGAAGAAGTGGGTATTCACCCACGAAAGCTCATGCTCCAAAACGTCTGTTAGTCTATAAGGTGCCACAGGATTCTTTGCTATTTAAGTAAGATATACCACACAATACAAACTGGAGGCCAATGTTTAGTGCACTCTCACTTGTTAACCCTGAAGTTGGACACTGGTTTCGAACAAGACTGGCAAATGCTCACTATCTTTCTGAAA
The DNA here is from genome assembly GCF_025201925.1 of Gopherus flavomarginatus. NCBI lineage: Eukaryota > Metazoa > Chordata > Testudines > Testudinidae > Gopherus > Gopherus flavomarginatus. The sequence goes on along the minus strand of NC_066622.1, from coordinate 18,911,699 downwards.
AAGCTCATCTGACTCTCTAGAAGCATGTGGTTGTTACCCGGGGTTCTTTCAACCCAAAGCTCTTGGTAACTGTTACTCTGTGTGAGGAGGTGTCAGGAAATAAATCAGAGGAGGCACAGCCATCCAACCGATAGATGGCTGGCACAAACAGGACAACACAAGAGTGCTTTCGCTTAAAGATAAATTTTACTAGTCTCAAGCACTTACACACATCCACAACAAGATTAGTAAAACACCCCCAACCCTTGATAATTACCAAAGCTGAGTGTGGCTCTCGAGCAGGCTACTGATGGCCAAATCTTCCATCTGCTGGTGGGGACCGCAAGATGTATCCAGAGGGAGAGTCCAAAAGAGTCCCCAAATGAGTCCAATTATCTCAAGCTTTTTCACCTTATTTATACATTAGTTATAGAATGACATGTCCCTTAAAGAAACCTTGTTAAGTAAGCAGTTTTAATGATCAAGCAAGAGGTTTCTTTTGAGTATTGATTAACCAGGTGTTGTTTTTTTCAGAGTCTGCAGCTTTGAGACCCCAATAGACATTCCTGAGGGTACATCCTGCTTTTTAAAAATGCATGCATCAGCAACTTCAACACAATTCTTATCAGGAAAGATGCAGGGTCAAGCTGCCCTTGTTATGGCACCCAAAACTGCCTCCCCTCCTGCCTTGGTCAAGCTGAGATTTCTGAATGGCCAATTTACAGCTTGCTGACTAGGGTGCCTTTAACATAAGCCATAGTGGTTTTAGGCACTTTACTGGTTTGCCAGTCTCCCTGTACACAGTGCAACAGTGGAAGACTCAGCAGTTGAAAAAGGTAAAGAACTCTCTCACCATATTCAAAACATGTACATACATGGCTGATGATGCTCCTATTTAAATAGGCATAAAGTATTAAGTAATTGTATATGTTATCTTGATGTCCGTGGTAGGCCAGTAGATGCATTCTAGTTTTTCAGTTTATAGAAGACACATCAGCTGCATCTGTGACATCTTAGAAGAGTTAAATGCTTGTAAATTGAACCCCAAACAGATGGCTGCTTGTGCATTTGATGGAGCTACAAACTTCTCTGGAAGACATAGGGGAGTACAAGCTTTGCTCAGAGAAAAGTGTAACCCTAATCTCTCCTATTCACACTGCAGAGGTCATCTACTCCAGCTAGCGCTAGTACAAGCTGCAGAATCTTAAAAAGATATTAAAAAGCCACAAATGTAATGGCTTTTTTATACTCTTTTTTCAGCAAGAGTCCAAAAGGACTGAATGTCTTGAAAACAAATAGAAGATACATTGGGATTGAAGTTCAAATTACCCAACCTGGAAAAACTTGCTGGCTTTCTCATGAGCGATTCTTGGCTGTTGTCTTAAAATTATTGCAACTATTATTACTGGCTTTGGAAAATATCCACCAAGATAGGACAGATCTAAGTAGTGAGGTTGGTGGATTACTTTTGTTACTAAGTTCAGAGAAGACTATTGTCATTCTCACTCTTGTAAGTCTACTGTTTAAACAATGTCATCCAGGCATCTGCTACAAGAGTAGTAGATCTTTGTCCAGCAATAGAAGCTACCGTTGGATCAGTCAGAGATATCCATTGAAAATGTACTGGAAGAAGCAAAGACTTCAGTCCAGAACTTGACTAATGAAGGTACTTATACTGACTCCTTAGTGAAGAGGAAAAGAAGTGCTTGTTAAGCCAGCTGAAAAAGTACACAGACTTGATCCTTATGAATCTACAATAGCGATTTCTGGATTCTATTGAACCTCCACGTATTTTTTACAGATGCCTGTCTTATAAAACACCTACAACTGAGTGGAGTGAGACACTACCAGCAACAGCGCTGCTATGGGATCAGGACTGAATAGAGAATTTTGAACACAGAGTGGAATATCATATAACGAACAAATGAAGATTTCACTTCAACTTCTTTCTCATCACTAGCGGTTCAACCCAATCTTTGTGCTATGTTTCTTGGGTTGAAAGAAGTAGGAATTCATTTCTTGCTGCTCCCGGTCACAACAGCTGCAGTTGAACGTACTTATTCCTCATTTAATAGAATTGTGTATTCTAAAAGAAGTCACCTTCTGCCTGGTCATGAGCATATTGTGAAGGACTGGAAGTAATGGACACACAAAAAGACACCAAAGAGTGCAAAATTACAACAAGAAACCAAGATGGACGTAGATATAGTGCTTTGTAGTAAGCTTGAGTAGCCAACTTTAATTTTTGTTTAAAACATTCATTAAATCTAACAAAATGGTCATAAAACATTTTTCATTTTTTACTGTGGTGCTATACAGCAGACCTTTGCCCTCACGGTCTCAACCCTCATCAGCCCTCACCCTCCATGAATATTCCAACACCCCCCCTAATTTAAATTCCTGGCAAAAACACTGATTCAGCCCCCTTCTGGTCAAAGGACAGAGACAGTGACCTATAACTTAGGTTGACCTAAGTACCTCACCTAGGGGGCGCGAAAAATTCACACCCCTGAGAGACATGGTTAAGCCAACCTAAGCCCCTGTATAGACACTGCTGGGTTGATGGAAGAATTATGTCAGCCTAGCTACCATCTCTCCTTTTTACTACTGCCACAGAAAAGCCTCTTCTGTTGCTTTAGTGTAAGTGTCAACAGCCCCTTCAGCGTGGTCTTGTAGTGGAATTGCACCTGCTTACGCCAACTCAAAATCTGGCCAGTGTGTACCAGGATTGGTACAGATGACCCGTTTGTTCATTAGTATCATTGGTACTACTGTGTTAGTACCCAAAGGACCCATTTGGGATCTAGTCTCCACTGCACTGTTCAAACACTTAGTAGGAGACAGTCCCATAATGACACTCAACAAGTCAGAAACAAAAAAAGGAACAAGTGTATAACATACAGTTAAAGTGATAGTACCTAATTCTGATGTAGTATTTTTTAATCTGTAGATCTCAAAGTCTTCCCTATCCCTCTAAAATAGGGAAGTGTTATTAACCCCTTTCTGATAGGGGATTTGAGACACAGAGAGACTAAGGGCAGATCTACACTTAAACCAGCTGCATCAGCGCTGCTGTATCTTACACTTCAGTGAAGACACTACTACACTGACAGGAGAGCTTCTCCTGTTGGCATAGTTAATCCTCCTCCGCAAGAGGCAGTAGCTATGTTGATGGGAAAAGCCCTCCCGTCAACATAGTGCTGTCTACACTGGGGGTTAGGTCAGTATAACTGCGTCACTCAAGATTGTGTGGATTTTTCACAGCCCTGAGCGATGTAGTTATACCAATGTAAGTTTATAGTTTAGATGTGGCCTGAGTGTCTTGCTTGAGATCATACAGCAAGTCTGCAGCAGTACAGGAAATTGAACTGCATCCTATGGGTGCTAGGTAAGGACCCTAACATTGGACATGGTTCCTCTCAAATTCATAGCTTTATTTAAAAAATTACTTTTAACCCACACCCCTGAGATATACTTGTTCTAGACATTTTAATTCTTCTTGTCTATATGTTTTATATATGACCTGCCTTTTGCGTTGTGTTATCACTAATTAGGTTTTTAAAAATTATTTTCAATTTTAACCTTATTAATCAATTTTTTATTTTAAAATACTTTTTCACTGAACCCTTTGCCTTATTAGTTATTTAAAAAGATACATAGCCCTTGACTTTTGTTGTACTTTTTCAATTATTTTAACACTTGCATTTTTGTATTTAGCTTGTACAATCCTGCAAAATGATCCACATGGGCAGATCCTTACACCCGCATAGACTCATTCCATCCACATGAAACAGCTTGCAATGTATGTAAATTATTCTTAACTTTTTCCTTTTTCTGTTATTTTATTTATATTTAACCCTATAATTTTTCTATTTAATTTAAAATATTATTATAAGTCTTGCCATATTTTAAGTTTACCTCTTATCATATACATATACTTTAAGTTATGTTACAATGTTGCTAGCTCTCACAATTTTACGTGTGTCTTGCCATTTTTGGTGGTTTTCTTACAGCTTCAGCCATTGGAGTAATGAGAATCTGAGTTTCCTTAAAACAAATTAAAATTACTAGCCCTCATGGATTCAGAGAAAAGCTGGAAAATGTGACCTGAGTGTCACCTAAAGGTTCAAAAACCAGAAGACAGGACAAAGAATCCCAAATGTATCATAATTTAAAATATCATGATTTTTAAGGTAATCTTGTGATTTATTGGGGCCTGACGCTTGATTTTTTTAACAATTGGGGGTTTAGTAATACTGATGTTATGACAATAATTCAGTAAGTTCCCCTAGCCATTCAACCATTTTCCCATACTTCCTCATCACCCCTCCTGCCTGCTCCCCTCTACCCTGCATGGAAGAAAAGGGGGCTTTTTATAGATCATTGACTGGGAGGTGGGAGAGAGAAGCTACTATCCCAAGTGGTTGACAGGAGGCAGGGAAGTAGAAACCCTTGTTTTCCTTATTGTCTCTGGCACGACACTTTCCCTGGCAGGCACTGGGCAATAGAAACCAGGAATGAGAGATCTGTGGGCTCATTGCCTCATTGGGCAACTGAGGGGAAAAAATGGAAGAAACTTTTGCCCACCAATGAAATGCAGCCACCTTTATGATGAAATTTGGCATCCAGGGGTTTTGACAGGGTAACTGAAGAATCACTTTTCAAACTGAAACTATATACTTTCCCATATATTTTGTGGCCATATTTGATAACTCTTCCTGTTAAATAATGGCATATTATCCAGGATTCCATATTTCTGTGTGCTCCTCTCAATCCCTTGGACAGTTACTGCAGGTGATTTAGCAGGAATAATTGTCATTTCAATAGGAGATATACCTATCTCCTAGAACTGGAAGGGACCTCAAAAGGGCATTGAGTCCAGCCCCCTGCCTTCACTAGCAGGACCAAGTACTGATTTTTGCCCCAGCTCCCTAAGTGGCCCCCTCAAAGATTGAACTCATAACTCTGGCTTTAACAGGCCAATGCTCAAACCACTGAGCTATCCTGCATCAAAATCCCTTAACTGATACAGGCATCATTTTACCCAACACTGCTGCCTTTTGAGGAGGGGAGATGTGACAGCTGTGTACCAGCACACACTGAACACAACAGATTAGGTAAGGTTATCAAATTGGGACTACCAAATTCGGAAATTAAAAATACACAAATGAATAAATAAAAGAATGTAAATGTTTCCTTGAAACATATTGTAAAATCCATCACTAGAATAAGATCGATCATCATAACTATCATTAAAGTATCATTGTTATAATAATTTAAACCATAGCAAGGAGGTTTATCTCCAAGTGGGTAGGAACTTGGCAGGTCAGCTCTAGGGCAGAAAATGTGTGAGAATAGTACAATTGAAACAGCAGGGGAATTTCAGGAGGCAGAATGTAATTTTCTGTGTTGGAATTTGGCAGGGACAACAGGACTAACATCCGGTTCAAGGGATGTTCTTTGCTGTTGAGTCTTAGAGGGTCTTTCAATCTCTCAACCTTTCAAATTACAATGTATTCCCCTTGATTCCATACCAAATCAAACCGTACTGATATACAGTGTATGACAGACTGCCAGGCTAATTAATCACCACGATAAAACTACTGCATATTATTTCTTTATCCTCTGTTAAAAATAAATTTGGTGCTCATGAAAACTGCCCACTGACAGGCCCACAGGCTTGTCTGCTGTTCCACAAGAAGAGGGCAGCATGGTGAGCAGGGGGCAGGGAATGGCGAACTGCAGCCAGTTGGAGCTGCGATCGGTCAAACCTGCGGACACTACAGGTAAACAAACCTTCCTGGCCTGCCAGCAGCTTTCCCTGATAGGCTGCATGCCAAAGATTGCCGATCCCTGATATAAATCATGAGTTTAGCTGAAAAATTAAATCATACTGATGTGAGGAATTGTTATGAAATACTGCTCTTGCAATTCCCGTGGCAGATACATATGAAGTCCTTTCTGATGTCAGGATGTTTCTGGGCCATGAAAAATTAGATACACTCAAAAGATACACTCTCTGAATTGCTGCACGGAAGGTATGGTGAGCATGTGATAACCTTCAATGCCAATATTAGCATTCAATTTTTATGACTAGGTCAGACAATGGATAGTATTAAATATACTGAAAGACATTTTAATGTATGTTATAGCGATAGACAGTATCACACAGACCTGCTCTTACATTCATACTGTGAATAGCTCCAAAATGACATTGCCACATGACTCAAGAATCAGTAAAAACAGAATTATAAATTAATATCTGATACATTTATATCTGCTTCTCATTTTGAAGAGGAACTGGTCAACATTTTTTAAAAACTGATGTAACAGAAAAAAATATTACCAATGCTTTGGCAACAGGAAAATGAGGTTACATCAGCTGAATAGATGGGAGCTGAAAGTAGGTCAGGTCTTAACAAATCCAGATGACAAGAAGAAAGAACAAACAATTGTGGAGAATAAGGGAAAGACTATAGTGTGTGGTTAAGACACTGGCCTGGGACTCAGGTGCTCTGGGTTCAGTTCCTGCCATAACCTCCTTGAGAGTTTAGGCAAGTAATTTAATCTCTTCTGTGAAATGGGAGTAAGAACACTTTCTTTGTCTATATATGTAATAAGCTCTTCAGGGCAGAAAGTGTTTCTTACTCTATGTACATACAGTTGTTGAGCCAAAGGGGAGGGCTCAGATACATTCAATGAAGCCACATCAGGTGCATAAGTATAATCGGTTTTATTGCCAAGCTATAATAAGGTTCCCAGCCTTCACGTGTTACTAAATACGTGCTTTCCAGCAACTACGCAAGCAAGCATCAATGCTTACGCCCCTTCTGCTACTGACAGTCCCTGACCCTCCAGCCTTGTCCTTGAGGGCTCGTAGCAGGCACTGCTCCAGTGTGGGCAATTCCTGGGCACCCGCAAGGCCTAGGTCCATAGGTGAGACTGTTAATCTAATGCAATCCTCATAGCTGTTTTTATCACCATCTCCTTCAAAGGAGGGGCGTATTCACCCACAAGCAGGCTCTGGCAGAAGACACTGCTGCTCTATTCCCACACTCAACACTCTCAGGCCTTCCTTATCTCTTTACTTGTTTATTCAGCTGAGTGGCTGCAAGCCAGACCCATCGCTCAAAGCCAGTTCAGTACTAGCTCCCCTGGAACTATGCTTGTAACAACAGCCGAAAGTAACTTGCAGTCAGCCCCAACAACAGTGTCTAAAACAGTCAGACCCTAATCTTGGTTGTGTTTTCTCGATGCTACTATAATACAAATAATAAAATAACCCTCAGAGACCCACTGATGTGTTGAATAAACCACTTTTCCCAAAAAGCATGGGAAGAATAAGGGCAAGTCTACGGTACAGCACTACATCAGTGCAGCCTGCGCTGCTGGAGTGTGTCTGGTGAAGACATGCTATACCAACGGGAGAGCGCTCTCCTGTTGGAATGATTACTCCACATTATCAAGAAGCAGAAGCTATGTCGGCAGGAAAGCCTCTCCCACTGACATAGCGCCAGTGTGGACAGCGTAAAACTTGCATCTCCTGGAGGGTGTATGTGTTTTTTTTCCACACCCGAGTGATGTAAGTTATATTGACTTGGGCAGTAGCGTAAACTTGCCCTCAGTGCATTAGGAATGAAAGAAATGGCAGAAACTGGACTCATTTAGGTGTGGAAAGGTTACATAAGCCCTTCATCTTGGATGTGGAAGAGTCTTAGGAGTATTTATGGACTTTGCAAGGTATTAAGTACACAACGCCCTCTGGCTTTGCTTATAGTGCTTGGCAGTTTGCACAATCAGATGCAAAATGGGGTGCAAGCGCTGTATAAAATTCAATTCTAATCTGTATTTGGACAAAACTCCCACTGATTTAAAGTACATTTTACATGTGGTTCCATGGTTTGTTTGCTTGTCACTATGCTTCCCTCCAGATTTTTTTTTAAAGCTAAAGCAAAAATTCTCCTTTCAGGTACACTGTGGGTCAGGGCCAGCTGGAATTTTCCCTGAACAGCCAAGAACAGAGTATAAAACTTAACATATTCTGTTCTGGTATTTTTCCTAAATAGCTAAGCTGGCCCTGATCCACGGTGAACCATGTCTTAAAATTAAGACAAGAAACCTGCAAAAATCAATTGCCTAGCGGAATCAACACTAATTAAAAGTTTAATTAAGTTGCCTTGGTATCTTATAGATACACCTCTACCCTGATATAATACTGTCCTCAGGAGCCAAAAAATCTTACTGTGTTATAGGTGAAACCGCATTATATCGAACTTGCTTTGATCTGCTGGAGCGCTGCTTTACTGCACTATATCTGAATTCATGTTATATCAGGTCACGTTATGTCGGGGTAGAGGTGTACTTCTAAAAGGTCACCCAAGACACAACACTGGGCTCCTAAGTGTGTATTTTCTGGTAAGTTGTTGCTTCTGGGGCAGATGCACCAATATACTCTGCTGCTTTACGCCACTCCAGCAGACGAGTGAATCTGGCCTTTTAATTATGTTCAGTCCTCTACAAAGTATTACTGAATGTTTATAACCTGAAAATATTACTTTTCATAAATTTAAAAGCAGCCAGTCACAGACTGGTGGAGTAATTTTAACACAAACTTTAATAATCCTGATAGTCACAAGAGTACATAAAATCTATGTAACTTAGAACCATATTATACAGAAAGCTTAGGAATAACCCCAAAAAGCATGTTCAAACCTAAGATCTAGTAGTTATTAGAAAAACAGTCAGTTCAAAATAGGCTGGTTTTTTAAGTGGATTATAATACATTTATTGGACAAATATAGAACAACAAAAGAACAACACTGACAAAAAGAGTCTGTCCCAGTGTTTGTAGAATTGAACCTTCCAAGTATGTAATTTGCCATACTTTAAACAAAAAAAAGGAAGTTTTAGGGCCTGGACAAATTACTAAGTGTCCGAATCTGAATCCAATCTACATAGCCTTGTCTACATCAGATTTTTTTTTTTTTAGTATTTCCCATTGTTACTACTACTAGTGGAGCAGCAATCAGAGGTAGCAAGAATGGAGTACTAGTGTAGGCAAGGCATTGGCGTTTTTACCACAACTGCATTAGAGGGTGGTTTTAAATGGTGGAAACTGCTGGCACCTTGTCTACACTAGATCTCCCAACATTGGAGCTTCATCATTAGTAGCAACAGAGGGAAATTTTAGGGGGAAAAGTTTAGCATAGTCACAGCCTATGGAAGAGGTTAGTTATGTTTTGTAAACTGGTGATTTTGTTTCAGTAGTTTTGCAAAGTGTACATTTGTGGTTGGTTAAAAATACCACAGGGCTTCCTTCTAGTATGCAAGAATATATGGCTAAAATGGTAGCTGATAAACATACACAAGAAAACTATGTAAAAAATAAAACTCAATATCAAGTTAATATGTATTTACATTTTCTGGCACAGAACAAAACTCAGTTAATTCACAATGTTTTAAGAAAAAATAAACTAATATTTACAAAAATGGAAAAGCCACAAATATTCACACTACGGCTTCTTACTCATGTAGTTTCACAGCAGTTTTCCTAGAATGTATACATTTTGTTTCATTAGAAATAAATGTGCAAGATTAAACAATGGCAAAATATTACGCAAAGATCTGCTTCTCATCTCGCATAGTACTTACACCTTTGATGGATTCCTGCATATATGTTATTTGCATGGTTGTTGTTGCCATGTTGGTCCCAGGTTTTGAGAGTGACAAAGTAGGTGAGGTAATATTTTTTACTGGATCAAATTCTGTTGGTGGAAGCGATGAGCTTTTGAGCTGCACAGAACTTTTCCTCAGGTCTCAAGGAGGTAACCAGAGTGCCTGAGCTAAATACAAGGTGGGACAGATTGTTAAGCATAAGGGGTTCATACATATTATAGCAGACCACTTAAAATGAAGTGAGCAATTAGCAAGCAGTAAGTTGCATTACAAATTGTTGTAATGAGCCATAAAACCAGTCTCTGTTAAGTCCAGGGTTTTTAGTATCCAATGGAATTATGAATTGAAGTTCCAAGGCTCATCTTCTGAAGGTGTTGTGCAGGTTTACTTTGAGGATGAGGTTTGAGAGGTCAGATATGGAGTGATCGCTTTGTGAAAAAGTGTTCGTTCATAGGTGATATGGTGTTTTTGTCTTTTATCATTTTCTTTATGAGAGTTAAATTCAGAGCACAGTGATTGTCTGGTTTCACCCACCTAGTTATTGCTGGGGCACTTGATATACTGGATAAAGTATACCACATGTTGTGATAAGCATGTCTATGACTCTTGGATCTTAAAAGGTGTGTCACAGGGAGATATTGATTATTGTAGCATTGGCATTAGGTCTGCAGGTTTTGCATCTGTTGTTGGGACAGGATCTTGTGCTGCTTTGAGTAGGCATGTCCTGGTCTGTGTCCTCTTCTGGCCTTCAAACAACCCTCCAATCTTGCCAACTCATCATCAGATGCAATCTCCCCACACACCAGGAAACATTAATGCAAAGTGATGCATAGAGGTCCTACACATAAGTTAATAAAATGGTCCAGCAACAAGAAAGGGAAAAACATCCAGCCAGTGACCTTTTAAAGCGTTTTAACCTAGAAATATTGTTAAACCCTACGTGCTAGATTCTGATAACCCTGATGCAGATACACAAATGCAGGGAGAAGGGGCAGAAAACTCCTTATGCCCATACACACACACTTTCCATTGACTTTAGTGAGCTTTGGAACAGGTTTTCTAAGAGCAAGATGGGGCAGGCTATCCCATCCACAAGATTCCACACCCATATAGGTGCAATATTGGAATTTGACCCAGGGAGCAAATTTAGTCCTTGTGTAAGGAGGTCAAAATCCCCTGAAGTCAATGGAGTTATACATACTTATACAAGTGCTGTGTTTGGCTCCTGATCATTCAAGCAGCTAGTTCAAATTCATCCTTGGCGTGGCATCCTTTCTAATGATAAGGAAATTGTCTGTATTTATACCCTCCAAAAGTGAATGATCATGGGCAAGCCAGTGTTGTATCGCTGTATCAGAAATGCCTTTTGTTACATTTGTTCTGAAACAGACAAAGAGCAAGATTCTGTTCTTAGTTCCACTCATACAGGGCCAATGATGTCAATAGCACTGCATAGGTTTAATTACATGCAGAACTGAGTCTACTATGTTTAAACTGAAACATCATAAACTTGGTATATGTTACATACTATTTGATCTCTTGAATCTGGCTCTTGCCATCCTAATACATTTTATATATTGAAACCAAATGAGAGCAGGCACTTTTCAGAGCATGAAATCCTGACACATACTCAGCCCTTGAAATGTGTTTCAATGTGGTTAACATCACTTACACACAGTAGTTTCCCAGTGGAGTTTTCTTCCCCACTTAAGAGTCTGGAATGAATGATGTTCATTTTAAATCAGAGACACCATTCCTTATCATTTAACTTCTTTCCAGAGACAGCCGTTGAAGATCCTTCCTAATGTCGGGATGATCTTCCAGATCTTCATATAATGACCGAACAATATCCAATCTCCTGTAGTCCACTGGTTTTACCAGACTGCGAATAACCTGAAGACACCTCTCTTTCAGACTGAACACTGCAAAGAGAGAGAGAGAAGATTAATATTTATGTAATTTGACACTTGGAGCTTCTCTAGCACTCTCCAGCCAAATATGTCAAAAGTATCTCACAAACATTCATGAATTTAGCCTGCAATACTTCTGAGAGATAGGTATTACTTTTCCCAAAATGGAGAGAAATGAGACCCAGTGAGGTTAGGTATATCACAGAGTCACTGGCAGAGAGAAGCAGAACTCAGATCTTCTGATTCGCAGTTATGTACCCTCCCCAGTGGATCATGAAATATATCACAAGATACATTAGAAAAGCAGAGAGCGGGGAGGCTTAAATAATGTCAAAACCCTGTAAATAACTGTAATCAAGAGAAATTAATTATGTTGCTTTAGAAATCCCTTGTTTTCAATTTTTGATATAAAGTTTTTATTAATTGCCTGAATAACTGATTCATTCACACCCTCCCTTGTACTAAAGTAGAATAAGGTCTCTGATCTTAGCTCATCAATTTCCCCTTCAATTCTAGCAGATTGAACTCTCTTTATAATTGTACCTGGAAGTGTGATATTTGCAAATATGGGCTGGCCATTCACATTGCGAGTAGGCACAAACAGCTCTGTCTGATTGACAAGAAGTCCATCATCTGTTTCTGCATCTCTGAACAGCCAAAGATGTTCTATACAAAACAGAGATTAAATATAACAAAGGAGCTATATTTTTAATGGTTTTTAATGTTATCTTTCAATTGTATATAAAGATGTTCTATACAAAACAGAGATTAAATATAACAAAGGAGCTATATTTTTAATGGTTTTTAATATTATCTTTCAATTGTATATAAATATGAGGAAGGTAATTTATTTTAAAATGAAATTGAGCTCTGGAATTAGTAACTGTTTCAATTCTTCTTGTGGCTTGTGGATTTCAAATAGATGTCAGAACTTATGTCCACTAGGGATTTCCCAGGAGCCAATACTGTTGCCAGGTCCTTAAATAAACACACTTAGGCAGCCATGGACCCTTTGGACATCAAAACAGTGGCCACAAGACAGGCAGGGTGGGCAATACCTACTGTTTTGAATCAGATACTTTATTGGCATCCACTGATATAAATCCATCCAAGGTTCACCTTTACACATCAGTTTCACCCCCCTGCTTCAATAAACTCCCTGTTCGTCCCCACCTTGGCGGGCATGCACCCCCCCGCCCATCCCCACCCTGGTGGGCATGCACCCTCTGTCCATCCCCACACTGGTAGGTCCACCCCATGCCCATCCCCACCCTGGCAGGTGTGCACCCCCCACCCAAGTAGGTGCACCCCGGGCCCATCCCCACTGTGGTAACCGTGCACCCCGCCGCCCGTCCCCACCCTAGCAGTTGTGCACCTCCCGCCCGCCCCCATCTAGGTAGCTGTGCACCCCCACACTGGCAGGTGTGAGTGCACTCCTCCCCTGGCAGATGTGCACCCCCCGCCCGTCCCCACCGAGGTAGCTGTACATCCTCCGGCCGGTGCCCGGCTGCAGGACCGGGTAGGGCTGTGGCTGGCCCTCGAAGTCCAGCCAGATGGGGATGACCACCCGGGGGCTCCGATTACAAAAGATCACGTGAGCGGGCTCCCGAGTGTTCAGAGAGCGCAGGAGCCGTCCCCTCTGTTCCGCCGCCAGCTCCTGTGGCATCTCCAAGCCGACACGCCAACCCCCACTGACCCGGGGATGCGACGAGGCCTACGGGGCCTTCCTGCCCATGCGCGGTGAGACACTGACGCCATTACTCTGTGGGGTAGTGTTTGGGCAGAAAACCGCCTTCAAGCCGCATGCGCGGCCTGTCGGCCATTGCTCTGTGGGGATTGAGGGCACTTGCGCTCTAACTTTACTGCGCCTGCGCCGCCTGGCGGCGGAGGGGGGTGTGGGGAAGTGTAGTGAGCGGCACTGCGGCCTGTCTAGTTAGGGGGCGGGGGCGGGGGCGGGGGCGCTACCATTTTGAGCTTGTTTGAGGGTGTCGTGTGGGCGGGGAGGACGTTACTGCGTCCTCAGGGAAGGGGCGGTGCGCTGGGGGGGAATGGGGGCTGGGCAGGCAGAGGCTGAGCACGGGTCAGGGGCTGAGGCGGATCAGAGAGTAGCACATTGTCTGATCGTCGGCAGCTCGAGGATGGGAGGCGTGGGGAGGGGGTGATAAGGTGTCCTGATTCTATAGGGACAGGCCTGATATTTGGGGCTGTATCTTATAGTGGATCCTATTACCCTACTCTCCCACCCCCCGTTCTGATTTTTCACATTTGCTGGCTGCTAACGTGTTAGGCTGAGGGGTGGGTGATGGGTGTGTTCCATCCAGCGTTACACTGGCCCCAAACTGGTTCCAGATTCCATGGGGGGCGGGAGGGGGGGGGGTTGCTGGTTATGAACCAAAAAGCCCTGTGCAATTTGGGTCTTGTGTACTATAGAGGTGACCCTTTCTCTGTGGTCTCCTTAAGCTGCCAAAAGTTAGGGTGCTTTTGCAAAGCTAGGTGTCCCTAGGTGTAATTTAAATGTTCATTTTGTGGGCGTTCAGCTACTAAGTGATTGTGGCTATAGTAGTCTTTTGCAAGGTTTTAAAGAACTAGGGCTTAATTTCATTGTGAGACTTCTGTTATGATTCTATACTTGTTTCTTTGGATCATTAGGTTTGACTAGTGCTATCAAACTGACCGCTTACAATAGAATTGTAACAGTAGCATGTTCCCAAAAAGCAACACTGTTGTATGAGGTGTTCTTGTAGCCCCGTTGGTCTCAGGATATTCGAGAAACTAGGTGGGTAAGGTAATATCTCTTATTGGCCCAACTTCTGTTGGTAAGCGAGACAAGCTTTTCCCCTACACAGAGCTCTTCCACCTTGTATTTAGCTGTGGCCATTAAGAGTACCTTTCCCAGACTTGATGAAGAGCTCTGTATAAATCAAAAGCTTCTCTCTCTCACTAGCTGAAGTTGGTTCAATAAAAGACCTTACCCACCTTGGCTTGCTAAAAAGCAACATTAACATTCAAATTGTACAGTGGAAATTTTCTTTATCACTGTGGTGTCAACTGCAGTTTGGAAAAGCCTTGCTGAAATGATTACTAAGTATTGGAAAGGATGTATGAAATGACATTACAAATCTGTGTTCAAAGAATATTATTTACATTGCAAAGTGAAACCCTTGAAAGTTAGGAAATTTAGGTTTCCATGCAATTTTAATTGCCCCTTGTGCATCTGCATTATGGTAACTTTTAATTACATAGTCACATAGTATTTTTTTTCCCCTCAGGATCCTTGGAGTTTAGGGAGCTATTCCTAATAATATCAAGAAATTTCTGTGTGAGAGAGAAAAGGAGAGGAGCATCATACATGCTTTTTGAATGGAAATGATAAAAATAATTGGTCTCTATAGCAGTGGTTCTCAGCCAGGGGTATGCAGAGGTCTGCCAGGGGTGCACCAACTCATCTAGATATTTGCCTAGTTTTACAACAGGCTACATAAAAAGCACTAGCGAAGTCAGGACAAACTACAATTTCGTGCAGACAGTGACTTATTGATACTGCTCTATATGCAGTGAAATGTAAGTACAATATTTATATTCCAATTGGAAATGAGAGAGAGTAAGTAATTTTTCAATACTAGTGTGATGTGACAGTTTTGTATTTTTGTGTGTGATTTTGTAAGCAAGTAGTTTTTAAGTGAAGTGGATTGGGGGTATGCAAGACAAATCAGCCTCCTGAATAGTGTACAGTGGTTTGGAAAAGTTGAGTGCCGCTGCTCTAGAGAACAATCAGGCCCTCTACATAAAGTAATATTTTAATAGTTTTACTAATAAAAATTCACTATCAAAATTACAGAACACCACCTGTTTTGATGACCGTAGGGAAAGTACTTCTGAGAAATTCTGAATGTATATTTGTGCTTTATGGGATGTATAAGTTTTAGTAAATGTGAGGTGTCTGGGAGTGCACATGTGTAGTAGTGTTTACTTTGGATGGGTCTATGTGTCTGATAGGTGTACATATGGTGTATAAAACAAGTGGATGAAAGGATGTGTATATTGGAGTGGATAGATTTGTGTATGTGGTTATGTATGAAAATTCTATTGTGTAAGGAAGTATGTATGGGCATGAATGAGTCAAAATGTGTGTGTTTTGTAATTGATGCATGTGGTGGGCAGAAATCTTCCAAAGTTCTATTTCCAAATGCACTGTGCTGTACTCTCCTGTGAGGGAGAGGGTCCTTCTTGGAAGGTCCATATATCAAGGTCCTGTCAGCTACATTTCCCTGGATACTAAGCTGTAACTTTCAAAGCAACAGAAACAAAACTTCTGAAGATCCGCCTTTCTCCCCTCCTTATTGGACAATGTAAATCAGAGCTTTTTAAGACCAGCTATGTCTGTTGTCTGTATGAGTTAACTGGGCAATGGATCACAGATTAATAACGGAAAGAGGCATGCTTTATTTCTAGCTCTCCTTCCAAATCTCTCCCAGTAGATCAGTGAGGCAGGATCTTATTAGCTACATTTGACAGTTCCTTTGCAACATTTATTAACTAACTTATTTCAATTTGGAGCTCCTACATTTAGGATTTAGCATTTGGAAATTTGATTGCAGTTTTTATTTATTTATGAGCCTCATTCTCTCTTTTGCTATTACCTTTATTTACCGTTGGAGGAGAAGGAATATTTATTGTATTTCCTTAGTGGAGGAGACTTTGCATATTTTTTGGCCTATATTTGTGCCCCCCCGCCCGCCCCCCTCCCGCCCACACAAAATGCAGTGGCTTTTGTAGCAACTAAACTCTTAAAACTGGTAATTTTTCAATAGGCTCTTGGTGTGCATTTGTGTCTTTTATTTCCAACAGCAAGATGTTACTAGACACAGAGACAAGGAAAGCCAGCATCCTAGCCTCACTCCAGGCTCTGGGGGAGGATTCTGCAAATGGGAGAAAAAGGAAGAATCACAGAAGAAAGCTCATCTCTGGTCCGAGTCCTACTATGTGTGGCTGCCTTCCCCCAGGGAAACTTCTGCATGGATCCAAATCTGATAGAATCTTCCAAAGGGGAAATCTCACGGGACCACTGGCTCTGGAAAGGGTGAGACTGACAAAAGCAAAGCTGGGGAAAAGGTTCCGAATTCCTAAAGGCAAAGGAGACAGCAGATGGGCACTTTCCCAATCTCTACAGGAGGTCATGTCCTCTGCCCAGGAAGACCAGGCATGCTTTCAGGTGAGGACGAGCAGGATATAGTCTTATATGGGACTGACTGATAGGACCAAATTTAACCTTGATATAACTCTATTAACATCAGTTAATAACCAGGAATAAATTTGTCCCTTTGTACTAAGTAAGAAATTTCGTATATATGTAAGCAAAAATAGATTTTTTTGCACAGAAACTGAGAGAAGATTATATCAATACAGTGGTTATAATTGTGTGATATAAATTAAAGAGGCTTTCATGTCAGGGCATCTAATGTTGCGCCTATGTAAAACTGCCAGAAGTTGATAAAAATCTGATCTTTTAACTATAGACTTAAACCATGTGGAAAACTCAGAACTAACTTCTTGTTAGAGAAATACATCCAGTATTTCACTTTTCTCTGTCTTCTGTTAAAAGGAATGGCTGCATGAAGGATGGCTTTTTGCTTCTATCCAGTCGTCTGCTGCTGCTGTCATCACTCATTCCTCACTCAATGTAAAACTGATTCTGATCTCACACTAATGTGACTATTGACTTTAATGGAGCTATTCCTGATTTACACTGGTGTGTGTGAAAGCAGAATCTGGCCCATAATCTTCTGCTTATGAGATTTCAGTTGGAAGCTGTGGGCCCGGTTATAATGTCACAGGGTGAGGAATACGCAGCAGGGGCAGAAGGACTCAAGAAACAAATATCCTATTTCCACATAAACTTTCTAAGTAGTAAAGAATGAGGGGAGGATGAAAAGAAAATCTAGTTCCTAGCCAGATGATTTTTGGTGTTTTTAATGAGGTGTTTCAATGAGGTGTTTCAAAGTTTTATTCAACAGAGGCTGTGATAGCAGCAGCTGTGGCTCCTCTGTACCGCTGCTGAAGTGTTTGAACAGTGGATCTATGAAGTTATGCACCTACTGGCCACTCTAAGTGCCCCCGCTGCACTGCTTTGCAGAAAACTGATACACAATAGTGCTGAACCTCCCGGCACAGTTTCTCTGTGTCCCTGCTAATTCCTCACTTCCTTGTGCAGTAGAACCATGATTGTGTTTATGACCTTTCACGCCTTTAGGAATGCAGATTTCTCCCAAAAGAAGTAGGGGATTTTCAAAAGAGGATAATATTTCAAGGGCAATCAATCCTCATACTTCAGGGCATATACTGATTACAGGACTAGGGTAAAGTGGAATTTTCCTCATGGACAGTATTGCCTGGTTACATGCATTATCAAGGTTTTCTCTGAAGTATCTGATATTGGTCAGAAACAGGCTGTAAGGCTATATGGGATCTTGGTCCTCTTCTGAGATTGTAATTTCTAGGTTCCTATAAAAGACTTGAGAAAAGACAATGAGTCGTAGTACAGTTTTGTAGACCTGCAGTTCTGCCGCTTCAGCTTACAGTATAACAGGAAAAATAAATGCACTTTTGCATGGAAACGTAAGTCCTTTATCTGAATGGCTTTAATAAGGAGCTTCAAGTATGCAAAGCATTCTTCAGCTCTAAGATTTTGTAATGATACTTATTGTGTAACTAACAATCACTGGAACTGGTAACAAGAGTAGCTGGCTATTGGTTCCTTTTTTCTTTCAGCCAAATCTTCTGTTCAGATTTCAGAAAGCTGCTAAAAGCATTGTTATGCTTTGCTTACTTTACAGAGAGCACCACCTACTGTGAGTAATGAATATTTGTTTGTAATGCATTTTATTCTATTCTACTTAGGCTTTTATATCACATCCTTTATCATGGTATTTGAGCACCTTGTACATAGTACGTAAACACTTCTGTTTCAATTATACATCGTGTTCAATTATAGTCTGAAATTTTGGGTTAACTTTGGAGCAGGTAAATGAAAGTTTTGTGACATCATAGAATATGAATGTGTTGCTATTTAGTTACTGTTTATGGATCTTCCAGAGTTTATTGGGTATTACCTTCATGAGTCCTCATAACCTTTTTGCATATTTGTCTGAATTTAGTTTACAACATTTATATGTAAATGACCAGAAGATTTACAGCTCCAAAAATTACAGCCAAGTTTAGAAAAGGAGAAGTTTTTGTTTTGTATAGTGGTGAGATGTGTCAGTTACAAAAATAACCCAGGGCCCAATCTTTCAAACACTCACTTATTCAGGTTGGCCCATTGACAGTAACAAAACTATTGGAGGCTATGTGTATGGGTTTGCAGGCTGGGTCTAGTGTTAGAAGTGTGTTAGCCATTTGAATTGGTCACTTAAGACACAATTAATAAGATTAATCTCCATACTTTCATACACTTGGTAATTCGTAGACCCATGCTTAGGTGTTTGGATATGGACAAGAATTATAGGCCTTAAAATTGTCTTTAGTTAGCTGAAAGATTTTGCGCTAACAAGTGTGTGTCTTTTTGGTTAGAGCCAACCTCAACTATGGGATTGAGAGAGTCAAGAGATGGAAATCCCAATCAAACTACATGGAACAGTCTAAGGAAGAGATCCTCTTTGATGTGACACTGTTCAGGGCTAAAAAACAGGTAGGGAGAGAGCAGAGTTACCACCTCTAGGTTGGCTTCATTGATAATTATTTAGGCTGGATAACTTGGACCTAATCAGTTGCATATGTACTGACACAAGGGTGATCTCAGGGTCTGTTAATTTGAATATAATGCCTTGACAAAAACATATGGTTCTAGGGCTATTAAGAAGCTGGTTTTAGGCTAGATCACACTAGAAATGTTTGCTTTTTTTGTTAGTTGGTGAAGGATTCGATTTCTTTACATTTCTATGCTGGTAAAAATGTATATGTAGATGCAGTTATACTGACATAAAAGTGCTTTTGCTGGTATAGCTTATTTGGTCATGGAACTAGCATAAGCTATACTGGAAAAGCAGTTTGGATTTTTTTTGCCAGTATAAGATGTCTGCACTAGAAGGGGTTGCCTGGTAGCTATACCAGCAAACTGTTTCTAGTGCTGAGCTGGTGCTAGTGGAGATGCAGTTATTCCAGTATAAAAGTGCTTTTGCTGGAATAGCATATTTTGCTTATACAGGCAAAACTTTCCCGTGCAGACTAGATCTTATATCCCTAGTGAAAAAGGTTCAATTGCAAATTTGTTGTGAATTTTTAATCTTGCATTTGAGCTTCAGTAGTCCCTTGTAATGAGACCATAAGCAGTATTAAGCACTAGTTTCTACCATACTGTTCCTATGTGTAAAATCCAATGTGGCTGAATCTTCATCGGTGTTTTAATCAAACAGTTGCAATTTAATTACAGTTCAGTCAATCTCTCTATTCTGGCTAGGAGCCTTGACGCAGGCACTTTATATCAACAAGTATAAAACTATTGTTTCATCAGTTTTATTGTACCTGCTCATTTTTTTGCCATTTATATTTTAATTCTTTTTGCGTGAAACTTGGGAATTAAGTTTTCTGGCATTCCTGCTTCCATACCAGTGCTCTTTCCTACCTGCAATGTGCAGTGGCATATAAATAGCATATACAACACATGTAGATAGCACATTTGACAATTTCCTTTACTTTATGCTGAAAATCTGATGTATGTTATAGTGAACTGTGAACCATTTGAACTTTTCTGAGGAGGATAAAAAGATTGCTAAAAAGTGCATTTTTATGTTCGATGTGAGGCAGATGAACAACTTTTCTTTTGGAAATTCACTTTTAAATGACTAAAATACCATCCGAACAAATCCATAAAGGCCAGTGTCAGTTTAATTGTGTCAAATGTGCCTCATTTTTTCATGCATTTACTCCAGCCAGGTATGAAGTTATCATGATTGCACATGTAAACATGCCTTTGGGGATCTGTGCTTACGTGCCAAAACTGCCTGAAAAATCTGGTCTTGAATGTGAAGCATGGTATAGATTATTTGCAAGGTTTGTTATTTAGAATTGTGCTTCAGATTTCACAGTTGTATGGGTGAACCTAAGTATGTATGTAGTTAGTTAGTAAACCCAAGTCACGTAGTATTTGTGTTTGTTTTTAATAAGCTTTTTTTCCTCCCCTTAGGGAACCATTTGTGTGTCCATAATAATGCAAGCTCTAGTGTTCTCAGAGAATCTTTACTATCCAGGAAATGAAATACTCCAAGGAGATGAGATTATGTATTATTGCTGCTCTGTAAATGGCTTTTTGCAGCATTACCAAATCCCAGGGAAGGGGAAATAAAAGCTATTACAAATCTCAGAACCTGTGCTCATAGCCCTGCTGATGAGTCTAAAATAATTACTTGGCTTTACAGTCACCTGCTAATTAACAGGCTATACATTTCACCTGGTTACTCATGATTGATTCCTAGGATCATGCAGTTCCGACCATTTGCAGCTCTTGATCCAGGCTTGCAACTCCTCCTGTTGTCACAATTCTGAGTCCTTTTCTTCCCTCTGTGTATGCAATTCACATTGACATGAATGGGAGTTGCATACACTGATGCAATGTCTATATGCCCTTAAGCACTCCCTTTTAACTTAATTGGTTGAGGCCTATGGAATGAATTAATTTATTGAAACTGGTTGATTAAAATGAGATATTCTGCAGATAGCAGAAGAGAAGTGTGATTGACATTGAAGTTAATGACTATCATCATCAAGCATTAATTAAGTTTAATCAGTCTTGCAAATCTTCATTGCTCACAAACTTGTCTTGAAAATAATACTATCAAATAATGGTCCACTGATGGATATAAAATATCCTTAATCTATCAATTTACCATTGGAGCACAACTCAGAAGACCTAGAGTCTATTCCTGGCCCTGCCACTGGCCTGCTAGTTGACCATGGGCAAGTCACTTCACCTCCCCATGCCTCAGTTGCCCAGTGTGTAAATTGGGGATGCAGCTACTGATCTTCTTTGTAAAGCACTTAGACATCTACTGATGAAAAGTACTATATAAGAACTGGGTCATCTTCTTATTATTATTACCACAATACTCTAGACCTGACTGCAGTATAGCAATGTATTGATACCAAACAGCATCTGTGTAGAAAGGAACCGTACTGGTTGCTTTATAATAATTGACTTTCCCTTCTTGAAGTCAAGGATCTCTGAGCGTGCCATACATATTCTTCGTCAGTGTCCTCAGGAGCGAAGTGAGAAGGACATCAGCTACATATTAATCACCCTGCAGCCTGTGAAGGCCTTTGGAAATTACTCCACAATGATTCAGAAGAAGGTGGCAAAGGCTGGATGGTATTCAAGGTAATAAGGAGGATAAATCCTGTGGGAAGAGAGATTGAATTGGTAAAGTCATATTCAGCTCTGCTATACAGGCAAAACAGGTCAGTGTTTTGGGCAGCAGATCAAAGGCAGCAATAGTATGAGTTAGTGTATGGGCTGACATCTAACCAGTTTGTGTAGGACAATAAACACTATAGTGCTGATGTTGAATAAAGGCAAGAAAATTGCTAAACTGTTTTTATTTTTATAACAACTTGTGGTCTTGTATAGGGTCTTTACCATGACTAATGTTCCATTGACAAGCAGCATGATTTACACTACCACAAAGATACAGAAAAGGAGGAAAAACAGCTAAAGCATTTGAAATGTAAAATATTAAGTAAGGCTTTAATTTTAACATTTTTGTTCCCTTTCGCTTTAGGTGGAGAGGTTTTTTAAAAGACCCTTCCCCATTTGATAGTCGTTTAGATGGTATCAAAGGTGGTAGTAACTGTTCTTTTTGGGAGAAAAGAGACGTTAGTTGAGAAGGGTTGAAGTGTTGTTATTGCTGTTACTGTTAAAGTCAATCCGGTTTCCTAAGAAGACAAAACCAGACACACACACACACACACACACACACACACACACACACACACACACACACACACACACACACACACACACACACACACACACACACACACACACACACACACACACACACACCAAAAATAGAAAATGCAGCTTGTGTCTCTGATGTTGACTTACATTTCTCACTGCTGAAACACAGCATGATCTGATCTGCTACTCTGAGCCCTGATCTACACTGGGGGGGGAGATCAATCTGAGTTATGCAAATTCAGCTACGTGAATAATGTAGCTGAAGTCGACGTACTTAGATTGACTTACCGTGGTGTCTTCACAGTGGTGAGTCGACTGCTGCCACTCCCCCATCGACTCTGCCTGCCCCTCTCACGGTACTGGAGTACAGGAATCGATGGGAGAGCGCTCGGGGGTTGATTTATCATGTCATCGGTTGCTGGCCACCCATCTGGCGGGTAGTGTAGGCGTACCCTGAGACCTGGCAAACTTGTACCAGCATTAAACGGTTTAGGGTGTTGCTTTTAGTTGCCTTTCTGGTCACAGGCTCACAACAATGTTGCAAAATATACAGTCTTGAATAGTTAAGCTAGACTCTTGTTAGACAGAAGAGGAAAAAGAGAGGGATAGGAAGAGAAGAAATAAGGTAGGGAAGGAAAACACACAAGGAGTAGGGGGGCATTTTTTTTGTCTGACCCCCCAGGTAGTGTTTGGGATTCAGCCAGAGAGGTGGCAGTGTCAGACAGGACCCTCTCTCTGGCCTGGTCTGGAAATCTCTCAGGATCAGGATGACAAGGCCTGGGGTGTCAGAAGACAGTGGGAATGGCAGCCATGATGGTAAAGCTTGCTCCAGTATCCGTTTTTTCTCCCTGCAATCTTTCTTTAAGGATTCTAAAAGGTAATGATGGGTGGAAAAGCCACCAATTTTGTCCACCAGTTAGGCCTAATTTCCAACACACCAATTTTGAGTCATTGATTTTTGTTCTCAGACTTTTCTTGTTTACCAAACATGATTTTAACACAGTCCTTGCATTATATCACTAGACCTTTTTGTTTGGACTAATTCAAAGTCTTTCTGTCTTGCGTTTGCACCTCTTCCATTCCACATTTGTTCTTATAGGTTACTGGGACATTTTATGAACTTTTACTCTCTTTTCACTGTTGAGCTCACAAGTAGGGTAAATATGTAGACCCAATTATTACAACAGCCCTGAATTTTTGGTATGTTCAAATCAGGATCCAAAATTGCATTCACTTTTCACACTTGAGCTTTGATATACAAGCATTTATACTAACCAGTCTGTGTGTGTGACAGTATAGATGAAAATCTGCCCTTTTGGGGGCAGGAATTTGGAAATAAAATGTATGTTACAACTCCCAACCAGGCCTTACTTATATTAGCACTTTTCCTGCCATGGCTGCAGCTCCATCAGTGTTAGCAAAAGAGGGAATCCTAGTAATAATAATTTATAGTATCTAACTCTTATATCCATAGATCCCAAAGGAGATTATAATCAATTTAGTGATGGGAAACTGAGTCACAGAGAAATGAAGTGACTTATCCAAGGTCACCTAGCCAGGCCAGTAGCAGAGCTGGGAATAGAATCCAGGTCTTCTGAGTCACCAGCCAGTGCTCTTTCCAGTAGACCACAGTATGTAAAACAAAATGAGATGATGTGGGTCTGTGATTTAGCAATGAACTTAAGACTTTGAAGATTCAGGATGTTCAGAACAGCTTGGAACTATAGCAACACTGTTAAACTCTTTATTGTTCAGGGAATCTGTCCTTTCTAGGTATGAATCCTGCCAAGTGATGATCCAACAGGGCTACACACCACACTCCTTCTATATCTGTCTCTCAGGATCTGGTAGGTAGTAGATTATTAAAAAAATAAGAAATGGTATTTATTGCTGTGCCTCGGGGAGCCCAATTAAATTAAGGTTCAGTTTATTTATGTGAAGGGTGTACAGTGTTTCTTCTACTTAAGATTCTTTACAAGAGGCCTTTTGAATGTTTTACAGCATTTTAAAATGAACTTCAGTGGAGCTGGCAGATAGCGCAATAACCTTATATAGGGAAAGCCTTGTTTTCTGACTTCAGACAGGAATTGCTGCATGGTGGATAGAGACCTTTGATCAGCAGTGATACTAAGCTTCCTTGCCTCTTTCAAACATAGATAAGCCATCAGTATTTTGTTGTTAAAGAAAACCAAAAATTAGGCACATGTTGCCCAAAGATAATTCCTCCAGAATTCTTATGTCTGACAGAGGGTATGTCTACACTACGAAATTAGGTCCAATTTATAGAAGTCGATTTTTTAGAAATCGATTTTATATAGTCGATTGTGTGTGTCCCGACTTAAGACTATTAAGACCATTAACTTGGCGGAGTGCATCCACAGTACCAAGGCTAACATTGACTTCCGGAGCGTTGCACTGTGGGTAGCTGTCCCACAGTTCCCACAATCTCCACTGCCCATTGGAATTCTGGGTTGAGATCCCAGTGCCTGATGGATCAAAAACATTGTCACGGGTGGTTCTGGGTACATGTCATCAGGCCCTCCTCCCTCCCCACCCGTGAAAGCAACAGCAGACTATCATTTTGAGTCTTATTTCCTGCGTTACCTGTGCATACGCCATACCACGGCAAGCATGGAGCCTGCTCAGCTCACCATCACCGTGCATCTCCTGGGTGCTGGCAGACATGGCACTGCATTGCTACACAGCAGCAGCTCATTGCCTTGTGGCAGCAGACAGTACGTTACGACTTGTAACCATTGTCATCGTCTCCTGGGAGCTCTTTTAGCCGACCTCGGTGAGGTCAGTTGGGGGACCTGGGCAGACATGGGTGCTCATGGCAGACCTTGGTGAGGTCAGTCAGGGGTGCCTGGACATAAATGGGAGTGATGCCAGGTCATTCTCTTTTTAAATTTCATCTCATGGAGATGCAGTCGTACTGCACCATCTTCTGGGAAGCAGCTAGGCAATGAGGATGGCTAGCAATCATACTGCACCGTCTTCTGGCAAGCAGCCGGAAGACGACGATGGCTACCAGTTGTACTGCACATCTTCTGGCACGCACCCAGGAGATGACGATGGCTAGCAGTCATACTGCACCGTCTGCTGCAAGCCTAAGATGTATAAGAGAGATGGAGTGGATCAAAACAAGAAAGAGACCAGATTTGTTTTGTATTAATTTGTATTCATTTGCTCTCTCCTCCCTCCCACCATGAATAGTTGGGGAGGGATAGCTCAGTGGTTTGAGCATTGGCCTGCTAAACCCAGGGTTTTGAGTTCAATCCTTGAGGGGGCTATTCTATGTGACAGTTGTGTGTGTTTCTCCTTGATGCAAACCCACCCCCTTTGTTGATTTTAATTTCCTGTAAGGCAAGTTGCCCCTCTCTCCATCAGAGCAACGACAGACAATCATTTTGCACCTTTTTTCAGCGCAGATGCCATAGCACGGCAAGCATGGAGCCCGCTCAGATCACTATGGCAATTATGAGCACTGTAAACACCACACGCATTATCCTGCAGTATATGCAGAACCAGAACCTGCAAAAGAAAACCAGGCGAGGAGGCTATGGCAGTGCGGTGACGAGAGTGATGAGGACATGGACACAGACTTTTTTCAAAGTACGGGCCCTGGCAATGTGGGCATCATGGTGTTAAAGGGCAGGTTCATGCCACGGAACGCCGATTCTGGGCCCGGGAAACAAGCACGGACTGGTGGAACCGCATAGTGTTGCAGGTCTGGGATGAGTCCCAGTGGCTGCGAAACTTTAGCATGCGTAAGGGCACTTTCATGGAACTTTGTGACTTGCTTTCCTCTGCCCTGAAGTGCAACAATACCAAGATGAGAGCAGACCTCACAGTTCACAAGCGAGTGGCAATAGTCCTATGGAAGCTTGCAGTGCCAGACAGCTACCGGTCAGTCAGGCATCAATTTGGAGTGGGTAAATCCACTGTGGGGGCTGCTGTGATCCAGGTAGCCCGCCAGGGCTTCCATTTAGGGGACCTAAGCGGTCGCCTAGGACACCAGGATTTGGGAGGGTGGCAGACTGCTCCGGTAGACCTCCTGCAGGCGTCCCTGCAGACGGTCTGCTGGTCCCGCGGCTCCGGTTGAACATCCGCAGGCACGCCTGCGGCAGGTCCACCGTTGCTGTGGGACCAGTGGACCATCCGCAGGGACGCCTGCGGGAGGTCCACCAGAGCTGCGGGACCGGCGAGCCTAGGGCGCCAAAAACCCTTTGACTGCGTTGGCTACAGGAACAGTGCAAGAGCTGCTGCTATCAAGTGTAGTGAGTCTGGGAAATGTGCAGGTCATAGTGGATGGCTTTGCTGCAATGGGATTCCCTAACTGTGGTGGGATGATAGATGGAACCCATATCTCTATCATGGCACTGGAGCACCAAGGCAGTGAGTACATAAACCGAAAGGGATACTTTTCAATGGTGCTGCAAGCACTGGTGGATCACAAGGGATGTTTCACCAACATCAATGTGGGATGGCCGGGAAAGGTATATGACACTCGCATCTTCAGGAACTCTGGTCTGTTTCCAAAGCTGCAGCAAGGGACTTACTTTCCAGACCAGAAAATAACTGTTGGGGATGTTGAAATGCCTATAGTTATCCTTGGGGACCCAGTCTACCCATGAAGGCCATGGCTCATGAAGCCATACACAGGCAGCCTGGACAGTAGTCAGGAGCTGTTCAAACTATAGGCTGAGCAAGTGCAGAATGGTGGTAGAATGTGTATTTGGACGTTTAAAAGCATGCTGGCACAGTTTACTGACTTGGATAGACCTCAACAAAACCAATATTGCCATTATTACTGCTTGCCGTGCGCTCCACAATGTCTGTGAGAGTAAAGGGGAGACGTTTATGGCGGGGTTGGAGGTTGAGGCAAATCGCCTGGCCGCTGATTACGCGCAGCCAGACACCAGGTGGTTAGCAGAATACAGGAGGGTGCGGTGCACATCAGAGAAGCTTTGAAAACCAGTTTCATGACTGGCCAGGCTACAGTGTGAAAGTTCTGTTTGTTTCTCCTTGATGAACATGCCCCGCCCCCCAACCCCGCAGTTCACTCTACTTCCCTGTAAGCTAACTACCCTCCCCTCCCCCCTTCGATCACCATTTGCAGAGGCAATAAAGTCATTGTTGCTTCACATGCATGCATTCTTTATTAATTCATCACACAAATAAGGGGATAACTGCCAAGGTAGCCTGGGAGGGGTGGGAGAGGAGGGAAGCACTGGGTGGGATGCGGGAGGAGGGAAGAACAAAGCCACACTGCACTTAAAACTTAGTGAATGCCAGCTTTCTGTTGCTTGGGCAGTTCTCTGGGGTGGAGTGGTTGGGTGCCCAGAGGCCCCCCCCATCGCGTCCTTGGGTGTCTGGGTGAGGAGGCTATGGAACTTGGGGAGGAGGGTGGTTGGTTACACAAGGGCTGTAACGGTGGTCTGTGCTCATGCTGCCTTTCCTGAACCTCAACCATACGCCAGACCAGATCAGTTTGTTCCTCCAGTAGCCTCAGCATTGCCTCTTTCCTTCTGTCACCAAGCTGATGCCACCTATCATCTTCAGCCCACCACTTATTATCTTCAAGCCGCCACCTCTCCTCACGTTCATATTGTGCTTTCCTGGACTCTGACATTGATAAAGAGAGATAAAGAACAGTTGTTGTTTGAATGCCAGCAAACACCGGAACTATACGCTGTGTTATGCAATGATTCCAGACTACGTGCTACTGGCCTGGCATGCTAAAGTGTCCTACCATGGAGGATGGAATAAGGCTGCCCTCCCCAGAAACCTTTTGGAAAGGCTTTGGGAGTACATCCAGGAGAACTTTATGGAGGTGTCCCTGGAGTATTTCCGCTCCATCCCCAGACACGTTAACAGACTTTTCCAGTAGCTATACTAGCCGCGAATGCCAGGGCAAATTAATCCTTAAACACATTTGCTTTTAAACCATGTATAATATTTACAACAGTACACTTGCCAGAGGTCCCTTCTCTGCCTGGTGGGTCCGGGAGGCAGCCTTGGGTAGGTTTGGGGGGTACTGACTCCAGGTCCAGGGTGAGAAACAGTTTCTGGCTGTCGGGGAAAACGGTTTCTCCGCTTGCTTGCTGTGAGCAATCTTCAACCTCCTCCTCCTCATCCCTCAAACCCATATCCCTGTTGTGTGCTACTCCATTGACGGAGTCAAAGCACATGGTCGGGTAGTTGTAGGAGCACCTCCTTAAATGGCATGCAGCTCATAGAAGTGGCATGTCTGGGGCTCTGACCCAGAGCAGTTGTTTGCCTCTCTGTTTTTTTGGTAGGCTTGTCTCAGCTCCCTAAGTTTCATGCAGCACTGCTGCAGGTCCTTGTTATAGCCTCTGTCCTTCATGCACTTGGAGATTTTTTTAAATGTTTGAGCATTTCGTCTTTTGGAATGGAGTTCTGATAGCATGGATTTGTCTCCCCATACAGCCATCAGTTTCCGTACCTCCCATTCAGTCCATGCTGGGGCTCTTTTGCGATTCTGGGACTCCATCATGGTCACCTTTGCTGATGAGATCTGCACTCACCTGCAGATTGCCATGCTGGCCAAATAGGAAATGAGATTCAAACGTTCGTGGGCCTTTTCCTGTCTACCTGGCCAGTGCATTTGAGTTGAGAGCGCTGTCCAGAGCGGTCAAAGTGGCGCATTCTGGGATAGCTCCCGGAGGCCAATACCATCGAATTGTGACCACACTACCCCAAACTCAACCTGGCAAGGTCGATTTCAGCGCTAATCCCCTCGTTGGGGGAGGACTACAGAAATCGATTTTAAGAGCCCTTTAAATAAAAAAAAATGGCTTTGTCATGTGGACAGGTGCAGGGTTAAATCGATGTAATGCTGCTAAATTTGACCTAAACTCGTAGTGTAGACCAGGGCAGAGAGAAGGATTTAAACTTAATCTTCAGTGTAATCCATTAGAATTTCAAACAGGTTTCTTTTGTTTACATTTTTTTTATTCTCTGTCTCTTGAAAACTTATGGCTCTGTTCCTTTGAATTCCAAACTGCAGCACAGTGAGCCTGATCTTGTGAAGTACTGAGCACCATGGTGCTCTGTTTCTCACAAGATTTGGCCTCCTGACAGGAAAGTTTTGCCACATTAGCTGGAATTAGGGATCCAGTAATTTGTCTTGGGGGTCTGTTTTTCTGTATTTACACATATGTTAACATTCACTAAACCTCACAGAAATTGTGCGTTTGAGTGCAGGTGCATGTGTTAATGGAAGGAGTAGAGCACTACTCATGTTTTAAATACATCTATTTCCTTACACTGAAACGTGAGTAGTAATGCAGCATATTTTCTGCATCTAATCATAATTTGCTCACACCTAGCAGAAACAATGAAACAGACATGTACCTTGCATATTTGAGAGTATTTTTTGTTTATAAAAATTGTAGGTCCAAGAGGAATTTTGTATCAGATCAGTACACATCTCAGAGGATCTGAGTTTAGGCACCTGTCTCCTGGGCAACATGTTGTGTCATCTGAAACATGTTGCCACGCACTTTAGACTCTTCTCAGCTGCATATTTGGTAGTGTTAAGGAAATGCCTGTGTTACATAAATAATTCTCTAAGCTCTTAATACCAGTCTGCACTACAGAAAATATTCCAGACCTTTTGTACCCTTCAAAAGAGTCAGAGTCTGTGTGATCATGTAAAGTTTACAAGAAGCAGTAATACTATGTCCCTATCATTTGTCATGTTTTGTAAACCTACCTTCCACTCCCTATTTTTGTTTTCTTGTTTTTTGTTTTTTTTGCAAAACATACATTTTGGATTCAAACTGCTTGAAAATATCCTGTTGAAGCTCACAACAATCAGGATAATGATACATATAGTTTTCATACTTAAAGAGCCTCACATCACATTCACAAGGGGCTAGAAAAAATGCTAACTTGTTTGCACAATAAGCCCCTATTTGATTTACAAGTTAACAGCTAATTCATGGTGATCTTTACTTTGTAGCAACAGTTATCAAGAGGAACAATGACAGTGACCAAGTAAAGCCTGCCTGGTTCTTTAGTCGAGGGGATGCATTTGGGGTGAGTTACAAAACAGTGCACTAGGTGTTGAAATACATCAACAGCAAGATAGGTTTGAGTCACCCTGTTGTTTTTGCAAGGTAGATAAGTTGAGTTTCGTGCAATTTACTGTGTGTGTCACACAGAAGAGACACAAAATTGAAATCTCAAACACTTGTGGTTATTAAAATTTCCACACGCTTCCCCTGAGAGCTGAGGTTTGTCCAAGTGTTCTTGGGTAACATTTCTACTTGCTAGCACTATAGTGCTGCATTCTGTGCACCAGTTGGCTACTATTCTGCACTCCAGCTGTGTTTCAGTGGTGGAGAGAGATCTGTCTTTTGGGATATAGAGTCCTGTATAAATAAGATGAC
Organism: Gopherus flavomarginatus; assembly: GCF_025201925.1. Taxonomy (NCBI): domain Eukaryota; kingdom Metazoa; phylum Chordata; order Testudines; family Testudinidae; genus Gopherus; species Gopherus flavomarginatus. Next base: position 18,880,767 of record NC_066622.1, on the reverse strand, counting down.
TTTTTATAATGTGTGACTTTTTACTATCTGCTGATTTATTTTCAATACCACAAAACATATTCTCTGTTGCCTAGTTAAATATAGATGTGGGGAGAGAGAAGATTTGAAATTAAAAAATGATTAAAAATTAAATTGATATTTTAAAATTATATGCTTTTCGTCTCCTCACTCCACCCTTTTAATTATTGTTTTTCAGGATAGAGAGATTATAAATGGTGACTACTGGCAGACAACTGTTATTATTCAGGAACCAGCTGAGTTTCTCTGTATTGACCGAGAGGTAAATATTTCTTACATTTATGATAAATAAAAATGGTTAATAGTCAAACATATGTAAGTCCATTGGGCCAAATTCTGCCCACAGTTACAGCCAGGCTACCCCTACCGAGTTGCAGCAGTGTTGCGTGAGCATAATCAAAGGTCAGAATTTGGCTGCCTTTATTCAGAGACACTGCGGTATAAATATAATTTGATGTGCAGCAAAAAGTTCCACCATTGATGGCTGTTCTTCAAAAATTTGTTCCATCTGCATTTGATGGATGATCAAGTTGCTACACCCCTACTATAAAACTGCCTGAGGTAAAAGTGGAGAATGCTCACCTTGTGTTATATAATCAGATGCTTTACATTGGTGTTGTGTGTGTCAGATTCAACGGATCACACAGTTGACCATGTGAATGCAAACATAATGTGAGGTCAACAAACCATGTTTATGCAGCGATGACAGAACCAGTTTGGATAAAGTAAGAATTCCCTAGGTTCTTGGTTTAGAATTTAGACCCATCCTTTTTTGGAGGATCGGAACAGTTTGAATGACCTTTTTTTGCCATTCTTGTGCACTATTTCACTTCTGGGTTTTGGCTGGGAATGGAAGAGGCTCATGGCAAAGCCAAAACACCACCAGGGGAGTTGTTCTTAGGGTATTCCTAGCTTGACTGGAAACCAGAAGTGCTAGAAATTCCATGAGTCTCGCCAGATTCTGATAGTTCAACAACTGGGAGATTCTCCCCTCCCAACCTTTGAAGATGTATCCACCTGTAGTTTTGCTATACATCAACATAATGCAGAGACTTTAAAACACAGTGGGCCAAATTAATCTCTGGTGTAACTGAAGTGACTTCAATGGAGTTACATCAAGGGTGAATCTGAACCAACCACTTGCTACTTATCCATATCTGAAAATGGAGCATGAGGTAGATTAAAATAAAGTTATCTTGACTGTACATCCAATTAACTGGTCACATATGTACTTGGTTGTTTGTGTGCGTGCAATTCTTAAGTGCAGTGGCGGTGACTGCGTGCACGTATTGGATATGCATATACACAAGTATTTTTTTCTAAAAACGTAGGCCTTGATATCCATAACCAAGCATGTAACAGGAGGTTTGAAGGGCTAGTCAGCCTAGTGCAGTGGTCCCTAAACTGTGGGGTGCGTCCCCCTAAGGGGGCGCGGAGGAATGGGAGAGTGTGGCAGGGCCCTAGCCAGCTCCCATTGGGAGGGGCAAGAAGAGAGCGCCATCTAGCCCCGCTTTGCCTCCAGGCCTGCCCCCAGCCACAGCTCCACTACTGCCCCCCTGCCAGTCCCCACAGCCTTGGCACCTGACCGCGGCCTGGCCACATCTTCCGCTCCAAGCCCCAGTCCCAGCCTCTCCTCCAGTCTCAGGCCCTGGCCAAAGCTCCTTTTCCGGCCCTCGACATGCCTCTAATCCTGACTGCAGCACCAGTACCGGCCCCGGCCTCAGCCTTGAACCCTGGCAGTGGACCCCTTACCTCTGTCCACACTTCCCCTCCCTGGAAGCCATATCTCTCCTTCTGGCCCTGGCTTGGGGGGATGTGGACAGGGGAAAGGCAGGCACACTAGGTGAAGTGTTGGGACCACTGGCTTAGTGGTTAGAGTGCTTAACTTCCTGCCTGCTGCTTCTGTGGTCAATGTGCCTCAGTCTTTAAGGCAGGGATGTAGGAGAACCCAGGCCCTCCCACTCTACCAGGTCCGAGCCCAGGACCCTGTGTAAGTCAACCCTTGAGTAGGAGAGCTCCCAGAGGGGCATCTACATCCACTGCCCTGGGCTACTTTCTACTGTTGCCCCTTCAGTTTGCGACATGGCCCTACAATCCAAGTTCCTGTGATGGCTTGTCTCTAGAAGTGCCCCCTGCTGGACCGTGGGCAGCATCCTGCTCAGTCCAAGGTTCCTCCGTGTGGGGCAGCTGTAAGTTTGGTGGGGTTGGAACCCCCACAAGGACTCCGTGCGTCAGTCACCTGGTTTCCTTTTAGGCTGGGTGCTCGTAGGCTGCCTCCTTCATCGCTTTTGGCCAGGAAGACAGTTCCTGGTGGCTGCCTTGGCTGGCAGGCTAGTGATCCTTCCCTCAGGTATGGAGGCAACTAGCTCCTACCTCTTTGCCAGTAAGCACTGAACCGAGCCACTCCTTCCTTCTCTCCCCACCGGCCTGGCATTGGCTACGGGCATAATGGGCCAGGGCTAGCTGGGCCCAAAGGCTCTCCCTAACCCTTTCCATGGTGGATTGTTTCTCTGCTTCACCACAAAGCAGATAGCAATTTATTGCATATGCAGAGAATATTGGGACTGTGGTACTGTACATACGTTGGGAAAAACAGGTCCTTGCCCTGAAGAGTTTCTAATCTAAATCATAGATTGACAGTCTAGTCTAGGTACACAGACTAGACCAGATGAAGGTGCCATTTTTGGATTAGAATGGTAGATAACTTCACTTTTAAAAAGTGTTTTGTTCTTCTGTCCTTGACTGATTGATTATTGTTGGAAAAACCTCGTGGAAGACATGAGCATTCAAGAGGGATTTGAATCTAGAGAGCAAGGCGTCTGGGGTGGCATAAAAAATGGGAAGACGGGTGGGAGCAGTGTAAGTAGTGGGAAACGCAGTGTTGGACTTTGCTATAAGATGTCTCTGACTGTGTGTTATGGTCAGTCAAGTTCGAAGTACTCATGAACACTGCTGGGGAATAGCTATAGATAATGCTGCCCTTTGGATCAGTCACTGTATTGTAAATCAGAGCAGGATAAAAGGATAGTCTTCTAATTATTGTAGTTAAGGTACTAGAGTAAGAATCGGGACATTTGGTTCTTTTCCTAGGTTTGCCACAGACTCACTCTGATGTCTTGGACAAGTCACATAAACTGGGAGATTTTCAAAGGCGCCTAAGGGAATGAAGCACCCAAATCCCAATGAATTCCAGTAGGAATTGGGTGCCAATCCCAGCCTTAATCTATGTGCTTCAGTTTCAGGATAATAACACTTCCTTACTTTGCAGGGAGGCTATGAGGTTAAGTCATTAATATTTGTGAGATGCTCAGATACTGTCATGACAAGTGCCACAGAAAATCCGACACATAAAATAAGCAGTGAATGATAATGTCATGTATAATACAGCCAAGGTGCCAGGTCATATTTCCTCAGGAGCTACAGAAATTGTGCTTCTCAAAGGAGGGATGGGTGAGGGGAGGAAAAGCCCATAAAGGAAGAGGGGGGACCCTTCTGCAAAGGAAATGTTGGTTAAACTGTCTTCCTTCTGGAGTCCTAGTTCTGTTCCTTGTAACATTGCTGTCTACCATTCTCATCCTTTAAGTGCTTAGGGAACCACTTTAAGATAAGAGAAGAAAGAGTTTGATTATGAATAGGCGAATGGGAGGTTTTTCTAGTTTTAAAATATTTTTTAACTGGTTGTTTTCTTAAAGGATTTCATCAAGATTTTCCTGTCTGGTGGGAAAAAAGTGTTTGGAGATCCTGAGCAGATGCGGTTTCTGAGGTAGGATGGAAGAACTTAAGACTTTTCAGTTACCACATCTGTGAATCCGCTGTGTTGTTAACTGGAGGAGGGTTCATCACCAGAAAAATACTGTTGTCCTTTTGACGGTTTTTCTCCTCTTTCACATAAGCAAGTCAATTAACTACTCTGTGTGTCTCAGTTTCTCCATATGTAGATAGGCACAATAACTCCTCTCAGGATTGTTGTGAATCTTGCTGATTTGCCACATTGGAGATCTTCATGTTGAAGGCATTATTAGAACTACTAATATCTTTAGTAATAATGAATCATTTACAGTCCACTAAATGTCCTGTCTCTGTTTTGTTACAATGGCAAACTAACTTTCTGGCATAGTTTGAGAGATTTTACTTTAACATTATACTGGTCTTGCTGATCCCTCCATAAAATGAACAGGAGTACAGTGAACTTTTAACACTACAGATGCTATTTGACTTTAATAGATGGGATGTTCCTCACAATTGCTTTCTCTGATTTGCTTAGAAGTCTGCACTATTTTAAAGGTTGGCCCATCAATCTGCTGGAAGACAATCCTGGAAAATGCATTGTCTGTCACTACAGGTAAGAAAAGTTTATTCAGTGTAGAAAACCAGCATTATCCAGTGGAATTATTATTATATAACATTTAGATTGTGCTGTAAGTTTCCATTGTGCTTTACAAATGAGTACTCTGGCAGTGGGGTTATTCATAGTAGTAAGCACTATGCCCAATAGCACATGTTTTCAGGACTGGGACCACCGAAGACATGTTCCTAGACCCTAGGAACTTAGTTTGAGACCCTGATCCTGCAGTTGGATCTACTTTGGCCAATCCCTTTGCACCTGCAGAACTGAGATCTGCATGATTCAGGGTCAGCTGAGACAGATGTAGTTGCAGAATTGGTATCTAAATAAGGATGAACATAGGGTGCTCACTAAAAATCTCTGGCAAAACTAGAATTTATTATAATGTTAGTATTTGTCTCTCCATAGATGACTAAGGCTTTCACATTTCCAAGGCTGCAATCTGGACTGTTGAACAGCTCTGTCCCCTCAGTTATCCAACCTGGGTTGCCTTTTACACTGTTGTTGTGAGAGTAAGCACTCCTGCTCTGCTCTCACACAGCTTCTAGCATGTAAATCACTCCAAGCCATACTCTGAGTGCTATGGCCAGCCTCTCTTGTATTACACTGCAGAGCAACACCAGCAAATTCCCAGTCCCAGACTTCCCCCAGAAATGTGTCTCTTGTATTACCCAGCTTTTTCCTGGATAACGCAGGCTTATATAAAGTCTGTCATTTTAATAGAAAATGATATGCACAAATCCTGTTATCTCAAATGGAGTTTCCCAAACACTTCAATCACACTGGTCTTGATAAAACAGTGAAACAGGTTTATTAACAACAGAAAGATTGGTTTTTAAGTGATCACAGGTAATAACATAAGACCGTAAGAATGGCCATACTGGGTCAGACCAAATGTCCATCAAGCCCGGTATCCTGTCCTCTGACAGTGGTCAATGGCAGGTGCCCCAAAGGGAATGAACAGACAGGTTATCATCAAGTGGCCCATGCCCTGTCACCCAATCCCAGCTTCTGGCAAACAGAGGCTAGGGACACCATTCCTGCCCAACCTGGCTAATAGGTTTATGGAAGATAGACATTGATGGATCTATCTAGCACCTTTTTGAACCCCGTTATAGTACTGGCCTTCACAACACCCTCTGACAAGGAGTTCCAGAGGTTGACAGTGCATTGCATGAAAAAATACTTTCTTGTGTTTGTTTTAAACCTGCTACCTATTAATTTCATTTGGTGATCCCTAGTTCTTATATTATGAGAAGGAGTGAATAACACTTCCTTATTTACTTTCTCCATACCACTCTGATTTTATAGACTTCTATCATATCCCTCCTTAGTCACCTCTTTTCCAAGCTGAAATAATGAGAAATAAAAGTTAGAAGTGGTTATAAAGAAATAAAAGGTAAAACACAACTAGTACCTAACTTAAGCTAAATTATTTCAAAGCAAAAGTATGTCTCACCATGTTTTAGAAGTCTTACTGACTAAATTCCTTTCTGCCAGGATCCCTCCTCAATCCAATAATGCTTCCTTTTTCCTTCACACATTGTTGATGCTCTGAGTAGCAATGAAGGGAGTGAGGATTTGGGGCTTCTGTTCTCCATTCTTTATACTTTTTCCTCTCCTTTGAGTATTGTCTCCAGCTGGGGTTCAGGAGACACAAAGTTTGTGAGGATGGGAACCTCCAGCTGTTTGCAAAGATATAAATTACTCACTACACGTTTTTTCCTGCTAAAGAATGGCCGCTTAAACAGGTGATAGTCCATTTGATTTTGTGGACACCTGACTGAAGCATTGGTTAGCCTTTTGTCTCTGGGGAACTGTTTTATGACTGTTTCCCCAGATTTGGAACATGTCTAAGTAACATCATAAAGCAGAATCTTATAACTTTAAATACAATATTGCCCCACACACTTTACCAGGACAATAAAGGTCAGTAAATCATGAGTTTTCAGAGGATAACTTACAAGGCATAGTTTGTACAAAATTTATCATAGTCTTGAAAAAGAGGTAGAAGTAGGAATACACACTGCCACAGGCTCATATCAAATGACCACTGAAGTCAGTGAGTCTTTCTGTTGACTTCAGTGGGTATTGGATCAAACCCTGCACTGGGCCTGACAACTCTGAGAGTTAATGTTAATTGCTGACTGCATATTAGTTAATTGTCTATAACATTGGAAAATTGATTTTGATGGCTCCTCGTTTCATAGGTACAAACCATGCTGAGTACTTTGTGAAAGAGTTCAAAAGTGTTATTTTAATAAAATAGCTCATTCCTCCAAATACCTGACCCTGAAATCTCAGCCATCCTCACAGGAATGTTTGATGATGGTATCAGGCAAATTTAACAGATGGACATGGCAAAAGCAGTAGCACAAGTGATATAAAGTGAGTCATGTATTTATTCTTCAGTATGTGTGTTCACTGGACTTCTCCAGATTGGGGAAGGACTCTCCCCACTTTCAGAACAACCTAGGTTGCGGGGAGACTTTCTGGCCTACAAGAAGTAACTCAGTTCATCATCTTTTGGCTTCTTTCGTGGAGCGCTCTTAAGTCGCTGTGAAGGCTAAATGACAGCTGAGCATGACAAAACTGCAGCACTTCAGGAACAGCATCAGAGTCTGCTGACTACATTGTAGATTTGGAGTAATAAGGAAATACTTTAACATTTTCAGCTTTTGGGTAGTTCAGGATGAACATTAACAATAAACAATTAACAATAAAAAAACTTTTTTCACTGTCTAACGGGTCAACTGAAATAACTCCTGAAGTGTTCTCTGAGAGCCTGATCCTGAAGCAGGGGTTCTCAAACTGGGAGTCAGGACCCCTCAGGGGGTCAGGAGGTTATTACATGGGGGGAACATGAGCTGTCAGCCTCCACCCCAAACCCAACTTAAAATATATAAAAAAGTGGTTTTAATTCATAAGGGTGTGCGGGGGGGAGGCCGCACTCATAGGCTTGCTATTTGAAAGGGGTCAGCAGTACAGAAGTTTGAGAATCACAGTCAGTGGAGTCAGTGGAAAGACTCTGACATCAGTGAGCTCTGGATCAAATCCTGTGTTTTCACTCAGGCCGTCTCCCATTGAAGTCCACAATTGTTTTGACTGAGTATGGCCTCTAGGATTTAGATCAGTATTAACACACGTTTTCATGAAACAAAGCAACACAAATATCAAACAAAACAGCTTACAATAAAATTTAACTATACTGCAGTACTGGACATCCAAACATAGCCATGTCGTGCTAGTGCATGCTAGAGACCTGAAAAATGAAATGCATGATAATCAGATCAAACTAGCTCCCTGGATTAAGATGAGTGAAATACAGAAAGTAAACAAAAGACACAAAAACAAGAAGATTTAAAAAAATTATTTCAGCCTTACTGAAACAGGTAAGGAACTCTTAAAACATGACATTAAACTCAATGGACTTGTTAATGGGAATGTATGTAGTGCTCATGGAAAATAGCCTTAATTTGGACTCTTACAAGAAATCTTAGGAATCTCATGCCTTTTCTATATCTGTTAATTTCCTTTTGTTTTTATTGTAGAAGAGGAACCATCATTCTTAGAAACAGTAATGTGACTGAATGGATTTACATTGTGAAAGAAGTGAGTATTTACAAAGCCAGCATGGAGTTTGGAGATTTGGGGAGGTGCTGTTGGGTGATGGTTATTTTTAAACTACCTTTCATGTACTTAAAGGGAAGTTGTTCTGTACTGAAGATTTTTAAAGATGACTCTTGCCTAAGCAACAGAGCTCCCGTGAACAGAATAATGGAAGCTGAAGCCGGCAGTGAGTATGACAAAACACCCTAATGATATTCAGCAAGATTGTTAGATAAGCCATTGAATTCTCCTCTAGGCATGCTTGAAAACATTAGCAATCTGAATTCCCATAGTAAGGATGATCTGTGTGCCATTTTTGTACCGGTATAACTATTTTTCTTAGGGGGTGCATGTGACTTTTTTTTTTAAATGAAATAGTTTTACTGGTGCTACCCCTAGTGTGGATACAGTTGTACCAGTATAAAGCTTATTTTCTTTCCTGTATGAGAATAAGCCATACTGGTATAACTGCATTCACACTATACCGATGTAGTTAAAGTGGTACAACTTTTGTGTGTAGACATGGCCTACATTACCTTTGCGCTCATGCAGACTTCAGAGAAGAGGGTATATACACATTGCAGTGGTACCTGCATATAGGAGACCTGGTTATAGTGAGTCTTGTCCTAGAGTGAAAGTTCTGAAGTGCTTCACTGCTACCCAGTGGACTTTCACTTTTCCAGTCCTGCTAGGCTAAAACTCTTGGACCTTATCCATGTTAGACTCTTTTTTTCTTAGCAGAAAGCACTCTAGTGTAGGGAGGCTGCTGGCATTTTAGCCAGTGTTGTCTTGACTTTCTCTGGGAAGCAGGTTTTGCTCCATTTTAGAATCCTGGCCTAAACCCCGACACATCACCACTTAAAACCCTAGGTGACATTTTCCTGGGGATTAGCCATTGTCCTAACAGCTAATAAGCTCCACAGCCATTGCAAGTTAAAGCAGCCTTATGGTTACTCTGATTTATATTGAGGGCCAATTCAGCCCCAGGATTGCAGGAGGTGGAAAGATGCTGATTGTGAGCCTGGGACAGCTAGAATAATCTATATGTATTTACATTAATTGTAAATAAATAGTTTAAAAACCAAAGAAGATAAAAATGCTGATTTTGTACATATATATTCTAATGAAATAAGTAAAATTTTTCTTGCTGTGTTTTTAATCAGTTCGCAAATCTTTGTTGACAAGCAGGACAGAGACTCCTGTGATCATTGCCATAGACACCCTGCTGAAGGGATCTGTGTTTGTGAGTATTCCATACTGAAAGAAAAATGCCTGCTTTCTTGGCTGCCATTAAAAAATGCATGTGACTCAGCTTACGCTCACTCGTGTCCTTTTGTCCATTCATGGCTTACGGCATTCACAATGTGCTGCCACAGATTCACTGCTCCGGTACTCAAGATAACAAAATTAAAGCTAGCTTACGTATGTCTACGTGAGCTGCAATCACAGAGATATACCCTCTGAATCATCCTTATCAGTCTTTCAAAACGTTAGGAAATCTTGTTGTTACTTTATTTTATCTCTGATCCTTCTGAGCTGGGACATTTGCAAATAGGATTTAAGGTTATAGAATATGGTTCTAGTCAAGGCTCATTTTCTTTTAAGTAATTTTTAACAAAGGCCTGTCTACTCTAAATATATCTGACTCAGGGGTCGTGGTTACAACATATTTGTTCCCTGACCATGTTACAACATGGTTACAATTTGTTTTGTGGATGGTACTATGCCTCTGTAATTGAATTAGAACTTTGGACAGTCCAAGATTATAGTTGTGTAGATGATGTCAAAGTAATGGCAAAAAATGGTTTCCCTTGAATTATTTCTCCAACTATATACGTACAGGACCGGCGCCAGTGTTTTTGGTACCCTAGGTGCATGGCCATTTCGCCACCCCGCGCGCTGCTTCCGTGGCTTGGGTGGACCTGCCGCAGGCGTTCCTGCGGAGGGTCTGCTGGTCCCGTGGCTCTGGTGGAGCTGCCACAGGCGTGCCTGCGGAAGGTCCACCGGAGCTGCGGGACAAGCAGACCCTCCGCAGGAATGCCTGAGGGAGGTCCACCGGAGCCGCAGGACTAGCGGACCGTCCGCAGGAATGCCTGCGGCAGGTCCACCAGAGCCGCAGGACCAGCGGACCCTCCACAGGCACGCCTGCGGCAGGTCAACCGGAGCCGCCTGCCGCCCCCCAATAATCCTGGAGCCCTAGGTGATTGCCTAGGTCGCCTAAATGGAAGCGCCGGCCCTGTATACGTATGACATAATTGCAATTCAATTCTTATTCAAGACGGCACTGTTAAAACATTTAAAACTGAGCTTGACAAAACACTGCCAATTGTAGGGAACAATCTTTCACTGGTTGGGAGCAGATTCGGTAACATACTAGATATCTGATTTCTGTGTTTCTAAGATTTATTATGTTAAGCTGGTGGCTGCTTCCCCTGTTCATTCAGACACGTGTGTTCTAGCGAAATGCACTTCTATATGACATTTCTGTATACACCATATTGCAGAGGTGACACAAGCTCCGACCAGGTTAGACAACTGCATCATGTCTTGGAGAATAGATGATCCTAAGGGATAAAATCCTAGCTCCACTGAAGTCAATGACAAAACTCCCTTTGACTTGATTGGGACCTGAATTTCACCCGATGCATTTATTAATATATTGGCACCCTCTGGCCAAAGCCCTCTGGACTCCTAATACAATATAATAAATAAAATACTGTTACAAACAAAAAGACAACATGGCCCACCAGTAATCAGGATGAACTGCAGCAATGGTAGGAGAATTTGAGTGGACAGATTGTAATGAGCATGGCTTGTGCTGAAAGTGGCAAGGGGCAAGAGGCCAGGATTGTGGGTTTTATCGAGTCTGGCTCATTTCAATTTTCTTATCTTTAAGGGACTGTTAGACTTTCTTTTTGAGGATCAGCCAAATTTGTGTGTAGTTAGCAATGGAGCTGAGTGTCTTAAGATCTCAAAGAAGTTTTACCTGCATCATGCCTCCAAAGATCTTCTGCAGAGGCTGCAAAAAAAAGTAAGTACACATTTATTTGTTTTTATGACTACCCATCTTTGCTAAATTAGATGAGTTTTGCATCTCCATACCTTGTAGTTTTCACAATTGCACATGTTGTGGAATAATGTTAGGCATTAAAACCATGAATGTGCTTTCAAAAAATCTGAGAGGGTAGAAAGAAGTAATTCAGAACATAGCAGTAGTTACTTGATATAACAGTCTTCGAATGAGCATCGCAGCAAAGAAACAGCCAATCAACATTATCATAAACCACAAGTAAAATTTTCTCCCCGGGAGGTATCCTCATCACCCCGCCCCCATCCTTTGACCCCTTTATGCTGGGTAAGAGGAGCCCTAAAAGCTCTGCTTCAAGCTGGGGAAGGATTGCCCTCCACAGGCACTGTGGTAGTCAGCATAAGGCTGCCTCCTGAGGACCCCCTCACTATTCCTGCTGGCTTAGAGGCCCACAGCACTAGCCACTACAGAGATTCTGGGCAGCACTGGGGAATGCCATAACCTAGAGAGGCTTCATGTTGCAGCCTAGGATCCAGAGGGTCCACCTACCATAACCTCCTCTCCCATGAGCAGCGGATCCGTGAGTTCTGGGAGTCTTAGCGACACAGCACAGAGAGTCACTTCCAAAGTCATGATTTGTAAGCACACAGTGTTTAGTAGCATTTTCAACAGTAGGGTGAAGATGGCGTTCTGGGCGCCGCATTTCAAGAAGGATGTGGAGAAATTGGAGAGGGTCCAGAGAAGAGCAACAAGAATGATTAAAGGGCTAGAGAACATGACCTATGAAGGAAGGCTGAAAGAACTTGGGTTTGTTTAGTTTGGAAAAGAGAAGACTGAGAGGGGACATGATAGCAGTTTTCAGGTATTTAAAAGGATGTCATCAGGAGGAGGGAGAAAAGTTGTTCACCTTAGCCTCTAATGATAGAACAAGAAGCAATGGGCTTAAACTGCAGCAAGGGAGGTTTAGGTTGGACGTTAGAAAAAAGATCCTGTCAGGGTGGTTAAACACTGGAATAAATTGCCTAGGGAGGTTGTGGAATCTCCATCTCTGGAGATATTTAAGAGTAGGTTAGATAAATGTCTATCGGGGATGGTTTACAGTATTTGGTCCTGCCATGAGGGCAGAGGACTGGACTCGATGACCTCTCGAGGTCCCTTCCTGTCCTAGAGTCTATGAATCTATGGCCTTGTCGAATGAGTAAGCAAAATCATGAGGTCTAGATTTTTTTTTTTTTGTCCCATAAAAATAAATCCAAAGGATGGGGCACTATAGAGTGTACGGTTTCAGAGTGGTAGCCGTGTTAGTCTGTGTCAGCAAAAACAACGAGGAGTCCTTGTGGCATCTTAGAAACTAACACGTTTATTTGGGCATAAGCTTTTGTGGGCTAAAACACACTTCATCAGATGCATGGAGTGAAAATAACAGTAAGCAGTGTGTGTGTGTGTATATATATATATATATAATATACACACACAGCATATGGAAAGATGGGAGTTGCCTTACCAAGTTGGGGGTCAGTGCTAACGAGTCCAATGCAATCAAGGTGGATGTTGCCCATTTCTAACAGTTGACAAGAAGGTGTGAGTATCAGTAGAGGGAGAATTAGTTTTTGTAGTGACCCATCCACTCCCAGTCATTATTCAGGCTTAATTTGATGGTGTCCAGTTTGCAAATTAATTCCAGTTTTGCAGTTTCTCGTTGAAGTCTGTTTTTGAAGTTTTTTTAAATTGAAGAATTGCCAAAAAGAGTGTGAGCATCTTCCATTATGTAACATGCAGTCAGGTCTGGTTTGAGTTTTCTCTTTTTAAATGAGTCTTCCACAAAGGCTGTTTTCATTTAGGAGGAAATGGAAAAGGTACCATAAACCTACCTAGTTTTTGTTATGAAAAGTGGATGGTTATTGTGACATGCCAGTATCTAGTGTTAGCCTCCTATTATTAACTTCAACAATGTAATAACAAAAAAACATGGTTTTACCATATGCGTGCAAGGAGCCCCATTCTGGATTTAGATTCGGGGAGAACACTGGTTGTTTGAGCTGATGGCAGTTTCCTGGTAAACATGAGCTTGTGAGAAAAGGTAGCTACGTTGAGCTAATTTAGAACCTGGGAATTTCCTCCCATCTTCAAGGCATTTTGGTAGCACACAGGCTCTAAGGTTACATGGATGGCAGCCCACAATTGTTTCATTTGCTCCAGAAAGCTTCTGGTAAATGACACAAGTTCTGGCAGCATTCATTCACACAGTGTTGTAACTGGCAGTTGTAGCTACTTTTATGAAACCAAACTGTTGCTTGGGCAGCAGTTTGTAGCAAACCTTTAAGTTAAGAACAGGGTTTTGGCCTTATCTTTTTCTCAGTTACAGAACTCAAAATCTTAGTTATTCTTAACTACAGGAAGTTTAATTTATTCCATTTTTTCCTGTACTAACCTGAAAAGGAAAAACTCAAAGGCTAGGCCGATTGCTATGATAGAACTATCATATGCATAAAGATTGTATCTGCTTGTCTAGCAGAACTGGGTGCAATTGACAATTTCTTTTTAAGGTGTTTTTCTTAGTATAAAATTTTTTTTCATATAATCTAACTGCTCTATCTTAGGTATTTATATGGCGTCCCAATACCATAGTATCAGGAAACCTCCCAATCTTTAGTATATATTACCTTTGTAATAGCCCTCTAAAGGAAATGCTATTATGCCCCTTTTACTGATGAGAAACGGAGGCACAGAGAGGCTGTGACTGACCTCAGTCACACAGTAAGTCTGTGGTGAAGCAGGGACTGGAACCCAGGTCTCCTAACTCCAAGACTAGTGCCCTAACCACTAGGTCATTCTTCCTTTCTGTAGCTACCAGGGAGGGTGCTCATTATTTTTTAACTCTGTAGCCTTTAAAAAAAAATGTGCACCTTCACTGGGAGCTGCAGCATACACAGCACCTCTGAAAATCATCCCTCTTCATTAGGCACCTGAATATGGATTCAGGAGACTCTCTGGGCACCTGATTTTCAAAATGTCCCAGCAGATGTGGTGCTCATTTAGCACTCACTGTAGCTGTTCCTTGTGTAATAATCATCTGTTTTAGAAAATCAGCTAATACTTCATTATGGATTGTAAATAAGATCTAGTCAAACTGGTGTTAGACACTGCCCAACTGCTCCGAGGGACTGTAAATGCATCTTTTTGTTTAAAGGTAGATTTCTGTCCCAGTCTTTAACAGCACTTCAGTCACTCGATCTTTTAAATCTAAGTAAGTGGCATTATAGTCTAAAGCTCAGGTTTTAAAATGCCAGGAGAAAGCATAGTCAACACACCTTTTCATTTTTCTGTGGTGGATAAACTGATTCCATGTAGTATCGTGTTTAAAACAGATCACTATCAGCTGTCTGTTAACAGTAGAGATCCCATGGTACAACTTACCCCCCCAGTCAACCAAACCAAGACACTCCACATACACGTGGTTCTCCACCTGGGAGGATGAGCAGACGTGCTAGATGTTAGTCACGTTGCTTAATGCACTACTGGAAGGTGCACAGATATTGTGATGAGCACAGTATAATAATCTATATAAAATGACACCATGAGTTTGCTTCTTTGTTCTTGACCATATTTCCCCTCAATATGTACAATATGATCTGCAGCATTTCTTATGGGAGCAGTCAGCTGTAATATATAATTTTTAAAAGCTTTCAGATGAAAGATGCTCTATATAAATAGAGTATTTAAGCATCTTGAGTATGCACGGCGTTAAAATGTGCATTTTCCAAAAGCTATGAAGTTGTAATAGCTGATATCAAAACGGCCAAAACTAGAGATCAGTGATAGTAAAATACAAAATCTATATATGGACCCTACATATAGGGCTATATATATTAAAGAACTTGTAATATTTCACTGAGGGAAAACTATTTCAGAGCAAAACTTTTCCTTATTTATAGATCCTTCAGCATATACATTTATAATGGAAAAAATTAGGTGACAAGACTATTCAGTTTACATATTTGGCAAATTTTGCCTATTTGAAGTTCAAATTTCTACATCATTTTTGCTGTCGGACTAGTTCATGGCAAACATACAGACTTGCTGGTGGTTAGCTTATTGTATAACAAGTCCTGTGGGCTTGTTTTTGGTACTGATTGGATAACTTATGTAACTAACACCACAAAAAACTATTACAATTGATCATGCAGATTAAAATACGCATTAGTGGAATATTTAATGTTTTTCATAAGTGTTTTAACTTCTAAAGTTTGGTTTCTGACAAGCAACTACAAGTCAAGTCTCATCTGAATTTTTTGTTGAATTTAGTGAATTCATATTAATTTTTTCACTATACGCTCAATGGAAATGAATCCTTTTCATAAAGGAAGAGGGGGAGGAGGTTTTCACCATGCATTGTGCCTGAGAGATTTTGATCAGGGCCTAATGTCTTTGCACAGGAACGTTCCTATCCCAGTGATGCAGAGCTAAAGGAACAGCTGCAGCAGGAGATACAATGGCAGATTTTTCGCAAAGCAGCTTTAAAGAGCACAGTTCAACAGATTGAATTGAAACGCAAACTGCTTCAACATTGCTATATGAGTAAAGGGCTTTACCCATGGTGTAAGAACTGACGTGTACACAAATTTCTGTCAACAGTGAAACTATAAGATACCAGTGAGTACCCCCTAAAGCAGCAAAAAGGTCCATCTCAACCCCAAAATCTTGTGAAAGAAGGTGGTATTAAATCAGGCCTGTAGTTTCTTCAATTTTAGGGTAGGCTACAATGGTGAAAACTTTTTCAGGGAACTCTTTCCCTGTATTTCTTAAATAGTTAAAACGCTCTTTCCTTCATGTTAATTCCATGACAGATATCATCTGTTTTTGAATGATTGGTACATTTGCTCATTGGTATCTGTACCATTCTTCTACCCAACTCCTATCAACAGGTGAAGGAACATGAAGTAAGTTTCTTCTAGATAATTAATACACCCTGACTGGGAGTGTCATAGCAGCTGTTATCTACTGATGGTATGCACTTAAGTGATTGATTGGATTATAAATGACACTGCTTATTGCTGATGCTAACAATAGCATAGTTAGCCTTTTTGTACAAGGGACACCACACAAGTATATTATTCCACCAGGGAGAGAAATCAGGAAAAAACCCTACAGGGAAGAGTCAGAACATTTGCTGCTGGAGAAAATAGTGCATGAAAAATGCAGAATTTGCTGTAGTGAAAAGCAGAAGAATACTATTTTAGACACTTAAGTTGAATTCGAAGTTGTGGAATTTTATAGTCTGTGAACGAACAGGCTGACGGCCTTGAAAAAACAGCAAAGAAGCTGCTATCGTGTTGTCACCACCCTGGGTTTTATCTTTAAAATAAACCGCCTTAATTAACCTTTTCAATTGTAGGTTTTCTTTTACTGTTAGTTGATTGTTTTACATTCTCAAACATGTCAAAATCATGCTTCAGTGTATGTAACTTAATTGAATCAGAAGTATATTCCCACCTCCAGTTACTTGTTTACTTAAAACAAATAGATTCCCTTTCATTGGCAACTGTTTTTATAATTATGTATTTAAAATATTGTAAAATGCCTGTTTTCTATTCTTAGACTCAGATCTGTTAGGACTGCTTTCCTCCTCTGGTGTTAGTGTGTATATTTTCAAGAAAATATCCTCACTTGATGGTTCAGTCTAGGAGAGAAGGGATGAGTGGCATGTTACTGATTTTTATTTGAATCTTCTGTTAAGAAAACTGATAAAATGCATCTTCTGCATTTGAAATATTTAAAGTTACTTTAAGCTTGTTCTTTGTTATAGCGAATGATAGCAAATAAAACCACAACAAATGCACGCTAATCTATGTTAAGCCTTTATTATATTCAGGTAAAATCATAAAGTAAAAGCTCAGTGCAACAAGGAACTTTTGAGGAACAAAAAAAATCCATGTACTGTGGCTGAATGTTACCTTGCCATGGTCACATGGGGGACACACGTGCTTGTATGAGCAAAAGAATTATAGAGGGATAGAATATCCTTTTTATTAGAACTGTAATGTTGGTGGTGCTTTTTCCTATATGAAGAGTCTTGTTCAGTAAGTATTAAAGGCTGCATGAAAGTCTACTACAGAACAAGAAATGGTGAATGAATGTAACTAAGACAGGAAAATCCTAAAGAAGCCAACTCTTATCCAAAACATCTAGAACTTGAACATTTACTCTTCCATCCTTAAACACTTTCAACAGTGAAGGATGGTATGAACTTTTTGAGGAAGATGATAGTTACCAGTTTGTCAATCATTTTTACCCCAGTACGAGAGAGATGACAGACTTGAGAAACCACTTACTGTACATTTACAGTAGGGACAAAAAATCACTTTTAAAGCTTCCATTCATCCAACTGTTACCACATTCCTCTTGAGGTGGTAGCACAGCTAAAGCATCTTCTAGTCAGCCTGTTGAATTCAAATGTATCCTTGCAATCACATGTTCTAGTCTAAATCTGTCCACCCAAACACAAGAAATATGCAATACTATATGAAGAGTGCTACAGTATTTCACATTTTTTTTAAATTAAACAAACACTTTGCTAAGGCCTCTTTTTACATTTCTCCACCCCACCTACAGTAGGGATACATAATACGTAAACATTTACTAAATTAGCACTTAGTTGAGGTAGCAGGTGAGAACAGAGGCAGCAGTATCAAGGTACTGTAGTGCAAAGAAGATGCCATTTCTAGCAAAACATAAATGGAGGCACTACTTTGTGTTAGTCTTTTTACGTTTTGGCAACGCTATTAACTAATGAAACAGAAAGGAGACATCTCTCCATTGGGAAAAAATCCTTCCATAAAGCAACACTATTACCAAAAAACCCCTCAAACTAAAGACAACCAAGAAGACAGTCTTCAGTAGTCTTGTACATCAGCAGTTTAAGATCTTCACACACATTCTACCATTTTGCAAAGTTACCCTGCTCGTTCTCTTGTGAACATGAAAACGTACATTTAAGTGAAAAATGCCATAAACACAGTAAAGCAGATTCATATGCACAGGAAAGAATTGGTAATTCTGTTGGTGGATTTGCTTTTTTTCCTACTTGGTTTCAAATAAAAAGGTTCCAGAGTACACAGTGGAAATGATACTTTTCAGGCTGATCCCTGGACCAGTATTCTCTTAACAGAAATTTAAGGCATACACTCTAGCAAACAGCTTTCCAAGAAATTCAGGCAAGTGGATGCTGCTTCGTATGTTTGCTGACAGGTGGGTTACCAGTATGATCTTTTCTCTCCTGCTCTTTCCAAGGTACGTTTCAGAAGATAAACTGCGGCATGAAGTCCCCCTACGTTCACCCAGACTGTATGACCCTTTTGCCACAAGTGTCCCATTTTTGACAAGGCCTACAATGCAAAAAGAAAAAAAAAGTGAAAATTAATATAGGTGGAGCTGAAGCCTATGAATAAGATTGTCTAATAGTTTCCATTATGAGCTTCTCTTCAGAGGCTAATTTTTGCCAAACTTTAATCATTGGAAGCTGAAATTTTCCAGGCAATTTTCACTCTTCCTTAAATGATTTAAAAAAAAAAAGCTTCAGTGAAAATTGTTCTGTTATTTCTAAGAATGAGGTTAGGGGAAGTGGTAGCTGCACCAATGTTAAAAAAATCTGCCAAACATTTTTTAGCACTTCCCTGCATTGGAGCAACGAGCAATTTTAGTTCTCATATTCCTAACTTAAGTGCTTGACTCTGCTACCTTAATGTTCTTATCATTTTGTGTGTAAGTTTATTATACTGAGAATACACACACTGATCCTTCACCTTTGGGATGTACAGGTCAAACACTTGGGGATCCTGAATGTATAAGTAGATGCACTTAAATTGCTTTTCTAACCTATTCACAGTTGAACAGTGTGCCATATGTTATGTTTTAGTAACTCATTCCCATTAGGTTTCAGTGACCTGTAAGACAGTTTTTTGAGTGGAAGGAGCAAAGGACAAATATATGAAGAGAATCAGTCAGTTTTGAAATTGGGTTGATTTTTTGACGGGAGCTGGGAGATGTTGGGGCGTATTTTTTTTTTTCCCAAGAGTGCCTGAAGATATTTCAGTTAGCATGTGAGTGCTTTTTGTAGTAATGATTCAGATTTGACCTGGATGACATGGTGTGTCAGTTTCTATACAGACAATATACTGCCAGAAGCATGACTTCTATATGTTTTTCATTAAGTTCATCCTTGTAATTTAGGTCTAATCACTTCTAAAATTTAAACAGAAGAAATCTATTCCTTAGAAAGGGAGGTGAATCTGTAAGGTAACTACTGCAGAAGAGTCTACCATCTAGTTTAGAAAGAACATTTTAAATTTGAATATCAGTTCATTTTTAACACAATTTTGGGCCTGATGCATAAGTTGACTTTTCTCTGTCTGAGGGTGTTTGTAAGAATATTAAAAAAAAAAAAAAATTCTAAAAAATGCTTAAGAACAACCTGTTTTCCTATACCTTGGCAAAACATTTCCTATCTTGGGTAAGTAGTACAGCTCTCCCTGTCCCAGGCCTGCAGATGCGACTCATCTCCATAAGGCACGATGGGTAGAGATCCCAGTTCTTCTTTTTAGATCCTATCCTAGAATGAAAATTTAGACTTGTACAGTGAGCAGGCTGCTGCAGAGCAGTTGAAAACAGTTCATTTTCAATTAGTCTTTCTTGCATGGGTTAGTCTGATAATTTTTCCTTTTCCTTTCCACCTTTACTTCCAATAAGAGGATATATTACTAATGCTCCACTGCATTAGTCAGTTTATCAAGTAATTAAGTTACCTCATAGAAAAAGCATTCAGGTGCCTTTTCCCGTAGTAAGTGCTCTAAGAGCTATAGCAACAGCAACATGGTTAAGTTACAAACATCTAGCAACTACAAATGACTTGCAATCCTCTCTCCACCCCAATCACTCCTCCCAAATCTAGGTCCTTGAATTAATAAGCAGGTCTGGCTCTCAGACAAATCACTGCAATACGTTAGTTGCTGCTATTTCATGGAAGTTTCCAGTACATTATTTGAATTAAAATGTGATTCTGAATGTCTTGTAACTGTACGCACTTTAATGAAATAAGGGCTTTTATCAATATTTACTGAATATATTTATTATGAGTCAAGGTATTCAGTGAAACCGTCCAAAAACACAATGATATAAAAGCATTTAGAAGAGCCACCATGAAACTGGCAGAAGGTTTTATAATCTATATCTTAAAACTGCTACACTGATTAGTTTGAAAATTAGAAGTGCTTGGATACCATGTTTCAAACTAGAGTGAATTTTCAGAATTTGTGAAGTGTTTTGAAGTTGTTGAAGGCTATAAAAATACTGACAAGAATTATGGCACAGTCTGAGACCCTGGAAATTCTAGCAGACCTTTAGTGGTGGTAGGAATAGGAAATGCTGCTGCATGGTTCAGTCAAATATAGTAACCTTAAAAACTGTTTCAAAATGATGATTTGCACCTCTTTCCAAATGGCATGTCTGTTACAATAACATCCACAGAGCTGGTCCTCAAGGGGAGATTGCAGATATCCCACTGAATGGTATCTATGGGTATGCCCCAGGAAGTACCACTGCAAATAAAAACATTCAATATCAGTAATAAATCATGCCTTCAAAAAGGTTTTTCAAATAAATAACCATGGTATTATGTCAAACAGGAATATATTAAAAACAGAATGAAATAAATCCATGAGAAAGAGATTTCTTTATGCAAACAGTTGTGCCACAAATCCACGTACACTTCTTACCTTTCTTTATTCTGATTTTTCTTCAACAAAGAGCAGATATTATTTGCTGCTCTTTTCACAGCCTGTGGATTGTTATCACCTGCAATATGATAACAGCTAGGCCACTCAGTAGCCCCCTGAAAATGGAAAAAAAAATTGATAAAATCTGTTATGCTGGAATTGGTGAATTTAAAAGAGCCAAAGAAACAGTAACCTACCTGTAAATGGCAGAATAAAGCAGTAACAGTCAACTTTCAGCTTCAATATTCCTTACAATATATCATTTCATATATCATGCATTTTCAATGACTTGACAATACTCTGGGATTTAGTTGCTTCCGTCATGCAAGCTGCAGAGGAAGGTGAAGCCACTAAGGGTAAGTACCTTTGTAGTAGTTTGAAAGTTGAGGAGATCTTTGATGTTTGGCTGCTTCACTTGCTGAGTAACAGTAAGCCACCCAGCATGTAGTTGATTCATTTACAATATACAGGATTCAGTTACATCACTGTTTAGGCCCCTTTCCTAATTTAAATAAAGAACAAAAGAAGGATTACCTCTATTGGTATAGCCCCTGTTCCACTCATTGGATCAATTATGATGTCAGTTGGCTGAGGATCACAGAGCCTGAAGAACAGAAGAAACAAAGGAAAGTTTTAACAGATGCAAAAGTTTCTACAGACAAGGTAAACTGGAGAACTACTTAAATTCTTCAAATTATACTATTCCCACAAAGTAAGGAAATGTTAGTAACCACTTGGAAACAATGTTTAGTTAACTTTATATACAGAGACACATTAAAATATTTTGAAGGATGCCGTTAACGAAGTGTTATGAACACAGGCTATGGTCATACACACTTTTTTTCCCTGGGCTTCAAAATGATAGTGATTATAAATCATTGCAAAATGTTCATGATGTTTGTTTGAATTGTTTGTTTATAATTAAAAAGGACTTTTCAAAAAAGAATCAAGTAGCTGAGTTTCTAGAACAATATTACATGGCAATTAAAAATAATACACTGGACTGACCTGAGCATACCATAAGCAAGGGTGGATCGAAGAGTTGTGGGTCCAAAATGTGTAATATTTCTTCTGTGAAGACTCTCTTCAGTTAATGCAATGCCCACCACTACTTCATTATTGTGAATGTTCAAGAGAACCTAGGATAAAGTTAACAACTACTATGTAGGAGTAACAGAAATTTTAAATAGTGTACTTAAAATATTTATACTGTGCTTTAGTCTTACAGGATTCTTTACAAGTAATAATGTTTATGAAGAGTTTGGAAGGAAAGTGCTATGTGAGTGTTAAAGTTCATTAATAATAATTTTGGGTGTATCTAAATCTCTTGATTGTTGCACATACATAGGTTTTTTTTTTTAATCCAAGATTTCAAAGCACTCAACATTAAGCTAAATGCTCCTCTGAAGTAAGTAAATAATAAAATGAGGATATGAAGCAGATATTGGGTAAGTGACTTCACCAAGATCACCATGTATCAGTGGCAAATCAACAATAAAAAACAGTTCTCCTGGTTCCCAGTATCGTATCCTAACCAGTAGGGAACACTGAGAATTGTATTCAAGGATGCTGAGCCAACATAAATGCTTCATTTCAGGTCACTCCCTCCCTCTGCCCCATACACACAAAAACTGTTCATTTAAGTCTGACCCTAATTTCCAAGTCTCCAGCTTCCCATAATGAGAAATCAGAAGTTGATATTAACTATGCAGTACCTGATATGAATATTTTTTCCTGTTCAGCTGGTTCATGCATATATGATTCATAGATTCTAAGGCCAGAAAGGACTACTGTGAACACTGCTCTCCTGCTAACACAGGCCATAGGACTTACCTGAATTAATTCCTGTTTGAACTAGAGTAGCTCTTTTAGAAAAACATCCAATTTTGATTTTAAAATTGCCAATGATACAGAATACACCACAATCCTTGTAAATTGGTACAATGGTTAATTACACTATTAAAAATGTATACCTTATTTCTAGTCTGAATTTATCTAGCTTCAACTTCCAGCTATTGGATCTTGTTATACCTTTTGCCTGGTAGATTGAAGAGCCTGCTATCAAATGTATGTTATCTATGTGGGTATTTATAAACTGTGATCAAGTAGGATGTATCATAGTGCTAATTACAAGAGATTAAAAAATACAGACAAGCCCCTTAATCTTGAAAGTTACAGAAATTAAGTTCATTTTATTCTAAGAAATCAAATTTATGTCATTGCTTCTACTATGGAACAACTTTCTCCCCTAGAGCAGTAGTGTCATATAAACATATTGGCTTAAGCAAAGATACATGAAGGCTCTGAAGCAAAGCAGCAACTCATTTATAGGTGTAAACATATGTGAATATTATTGAAAAATACTGGTGCATTGTACCTCAACATCAAAGTTGGTCATGTCAGCCTTCCACTGGAAGTAATCTTGCACAGCTCCACCAAAATCTCTTGCTGCATCATTTGATGTAAAACAATGTTTGTCACCTGCTCTATTGCATGTAACACGGAATTTCAGCACCTGAGCTTCTGCTTCACCTTTCTTGCAGTCACCAGCTTGGTCTTCATTTCCAGTTATATTTAGGAATTCATCTTTGCCATCTGATTGGTCATCTGCTAGGAGCATTTCCTGTGTCTCTTCTGTGTTCTGTTCAGCAGATTTCAAGCTCGGGGTATTTTGTGCGTGGTCAAGCAACTCTTTATCAGCATCTTTTTGATTTGCGCTGTCCTTTCCTCCATCATCATTCAGCTTTTCTTTACTTGCACTACTCTGTTGATTTTGTTTTTTATGTTTTGTCTTTCTCTTCTTTAGGTTGGTATTTAACTTCCATACTTTCAAAGGGTCAGTCCAGGGCAGTTTTTTAGCCAGGTCCTCCAAATCCTTTAAAGCGTCTTCCTATACAAGATCACAAGATCACCAGAATATTCAATAATGTGTTTTGGCAAATTTTATAGGCAACTTTCAAATACTCTTGGGTGACCTGGGGTAAGTCACATCCTACCCCCTGTATCTGTTTCCTCATCGGAAAAAAAGAGGATAATGAGACTTATCTTCCTCTGTAAAGCACTTTGAGATTTAGTGATGAAAAGTGCTATACAAGGAATGCATATTATTATTTAAAGGACTAAGAAGTCATTATTTAAAGAGGACTGTCTATAGTCATTTTTGATAATGCACCCCAATCTGACTTGCAACACCCCATCTACTCCAATCTTGGACTCTGCTGAGCAAAATATGCAACTAATATGGAATAGTGCTAGACTACGGGGTGGTTCTTTCATTTGAACAAACATTTAAGAGAAACCTAGAAAGTATATGGCATACAAAAGAAAAACAATCCCAGCCCCCAAGACTAAACAATTTAAAATCTATTCTTACATGAAAAAAAAATCCTCATCCAGGAATTTCCTTATGAGGAATTGAATGTTTATTTTTTATTTTCATTTATTTAAAAAATAATCACACCTACCTGAAGATCTGGGAACAGAGAGAGCTTACCTTAGTTTCTTTAAACTGATAATCTGTAAACTCCTGAACAACAACAAATAAATTATCCACTGATCTTAAACGATGAACCTAAAATAAATTACAAACAATGGTAATATTAGTAGCCATATGTAAATGTCTGTAATTAAAACTTGGTCTGGTTACATCTAGACTTAAGGTACAACAGTGCAACTATTCTGAGGCTGAATATTTGATGCTTTAATATTGTAAAAACATATTTCTTGTTTCTGTAATTCTTTTTCTACTATTGTTTGTGTGCACATAGCTCCTTTTCAGCATCACATGTGATCACCACAAAAACATACATTAGAACAGGGAAAAAAACTCCTTGCACTATTTCAGGTTACTTGCTTCTGACTTCATTTACTGTTGCAGAAGGAAAAAAAAAATCTGAACTTAGTTCTTGAACTGTAAGTAAAGGAGGGAAGGGTTTTTAATTAATTTGTATTCAAATATATATTAATTGGTAAATTTGAATACTAGAATGTTTTGATGATGGGAAGACAAACATTTATATTTTTAAAAAATAGTTTCATGTTTAGTCACAATGAATAATAGGATATCTATGATATTTTAAAAAAAAATCTACAAGTTGTGTAGTTTGCAGTTTAATAGAAGTCATGTTTGAGTCCGGGATGGCTGTATTTCAGCTGTATGTGAAATATTTGCTGACGATACAGAATTAGTAAGGGTGAAAAAGGATGTAAAGCATTATATATCATTAATTGAAGAGGATCATAACCTTAGAAATTACTCCAGCACTACTTCTGAAGAATGAACACTCAATGGTTAGCATACATAATATTCAATCCATATACAGAAAATCACTAACTGATCATTTAGGACATGCCTGTACATCAAAGGAGAAATGTGTAATTTAGGGGGACCAGAAGGCCAGCCCAAGGATGAAGAGAAAGGAATACTAATAAACTCCTAAACTAGAAAAATTACCCAAGGAACAAAACGTGCAAACCTGTGAAAGTTTCTCTACTGAAATTTCAAAATAGATTTTCCCTCGGTCCTTGCTTATTCTGGACTGTGATCCTAATTTCTCTTTGACTTCATCTGCTGCTGTCAACTCAAAGCCAGTTGGTACAGTAGCTCCAATAGTGACCAGGATATCTTTCAGGCTTGAGCTGGGATCACCTTCTAAGTTTTCAGTTAAAGGGTTATGGGTATCATCGAGGTTCACTTCGGCTAAGGTGTCAGAAGCCTCTTCAATAGCTGACATTTTGACAGCACTTCAGACCCTCGTGCGGGTCTATTATGTAATGTAGCGGCAGTAGCACTTCTGCAAAGAAAAACATGGCCTAAGCACGACATACAGGAGTCAACTTTTAATGCTACTCATCTGAGCGAGGAGGGGCTGAATAAATACCAGTGTGGATTAACCAGCTGTCAAACCATACGTATTCTGAGCCTGGACGAAGCTAAGGCCTTCACCAGGCAAGGGGAACGCTCCTACCAATGGCCAGCACTCTTTCAAGCCGCTTGTTGAGGGTAATGCTGCCCGAGTAGCGGGGGGATCTCCCCGCCACCTAGCTCCCGCTTTGCCACAGCGACCCCACCCACCCAGCGGGCTATTTGGGGAGAGGGCGGGACGCGCCCCTCCTTTCCGTCCCTCACAGAAACTTCACCTCAGAGACCGGGGGGGACACGGCTTCACCGAGTCGCCTGGGCCCCTCTGCCGCCCGGTCTCTGCCAGGGGGTCTCTCCACTCTCCCTACCGCCGCTGCCGGGGACGCTACTCTCCTGGACCCCCCCGCCCTCTGCCAAGCTGGAGGGGGATACTCAGACACCGGTATCCAGGCACCGCACACCCTAGTTACCGGCGACAACGCGCACTACCACGCACCCAGCACGTGAGGAGCCTGCAACGCTACTTCCGGTTCCGGCAAGTGAAGCGCAGCCAAGCACTTCCGGGTCGGTCTCCCTTTGCTTCCCCGAGGTCTCGACGTGAGTGCCTGTGACGCAGGCGCCTAGCGGCGCGCTCGCGCACTGTGCTCGGTGGTGGCTCGTTGTTATGGGAACTGGCAGCCCGCCAGGCTTGACGGTTGTTTGCCACTGAGCCTGCTCGGCCGGTCGAGTCAGCTCCTCTTGGAATTGCCGGGCTCGCGGCAGACGTGGCCTTGCGGCCTAATCGAGTAGCTTGACAGGCGCTAGAGCGGGTTCCCGAGGGAGACTTCCGCGCGCAGCCGCGCTCCGGGCCGGGCCCCTCCTAGTTCGGACCT
This sequence comes from Gopherus flavomarginatus, assembly GCF_025201925.1. NCBI lineage: Eukaryota > Metazoa > Chordata > Testudines > Testudinidae > Gopherus > Gopherus flavomarginatus. The sequence goes on along the minus strand of NC_066622.1, from coordinate 18,854,264 downwards.
GAGCTGGGATTCAGGAGACCCCAGGGGTTGCCGTCCTAGCTCTGCTACAGACTTGTCCAAGGGGATACGAGAAGTTATTTCGCGGCCTGATCAAAACGCCCGTTGAACTCAATGGCCGTCTTTCCGTGGGAGCCAGATTTTCGGAAGTGTTGGGCCCCCACAGCGTTTGTGCAAATTGGGCTCGTAAATCTTCAGTGACTCAGTGGAAATGGGAGCCCACTTGTATGTAGTGTTTGCAGATCTAGGGGTAGGGTGGCCAGATCACCACACCAAAATATCGGGACACAGTGGGGTGCCATCAGCCCCGCTCACAGCACCCCGCTTCTCCCAGGCTCTGCCCTCCTGCTCAGCCCCCCATCCACTGCCTTTCCTCACCTGCTGGCTTGCTGCATCCCTCCTCAGTCCCCCACCCACTGCTCGCCTGCCTGCCGCTTGCCTCTTCACCCCCCTGCCCACCACTCACCCCGATAGCGCTGACTTCCCCTCTGCTGGGTGCGTGCTCACCCCTCCACCTCTTTCTGCCCCTGCACAGCCCTCGCTCTGCCCCTATTCCACCCCTTTCCCCCAAGTCCTCGCCCCTGCCCTGCGTCTTTGCCTCCTCTCCTGAGCGTGCCGGGTCCCTACTGCGCCCCGTCTCCTGAAAAATGCTAAGTGCCACCAAACAGCTGTTAGCCAGCAGGAAGTGCTGGGGTGGGGAGGAGCAGGGACGCAGCATGCTGCGGGGAGGGAGGGAGAAGGCAGCGAGGAGGAGGGAGCTTGGCTGCAATTTTTCCCTGTGGGTGCTCCAGCCTTGGAGCACCCACAGAGTCAGCACCTCCCTCCCTCCCACTCGACTCCTTACCTGAATATTGGGACAAATGGCATCCTGATCATACATTAATCAGGACACAGAACAAAGGGTTAAATATCGGGATAATTCTGATATCTTGTCACCCTATCTAGGGATAATAGTGCTGTACTAGTGCTAAGTAGGGTGACCAGATGTCCTGATTTTATAGGGACAGTCCCAATTTTTGGTTCTTTTTCTTATACAGGCTCCTGTTACTCCCCAACCCCCTCCGCATTTTTCACACTTGCTGTCTGGTCACCCTAGTGCTAAGCATTAGAAAAAATAGGCTTTGAAGACATGTTAATAGTCAAGTCTGAGAAGGAGCTGCCAATCTAAGTGGCAACAGTTTAAGATTACCCATATCATAAAAAAAAATCTTAAATGAATATCCTGCCCCCATCAGACAAACAGGTAGGCTAAATTCCTTCCTAGTGATCGTGTCAGCCACAATAGTAGTTAGAGGTCGGGCGATGGTAAACCTCCATCAGAGCCATGTGGGAATCCTGCTACTGTTAGTCACCTCGGTTATTAAATCAGTTCAGAGATGGATGAGAGGCAAGTTTCTTTCAATATTTAGCATTATAGCAGGTTTTTACATTTTTATGAAGACAGCACATTGCTTTATTGAGCATTTGTCAGATTTATAGAACTAGATTTTAAATGATTTTTCCCCAGCACAATAGTCCTGCATGTTAATCTCTCTAGTCAATTCATTGTTCATTTATGGGGGATGGGATCCTGGTCCCAGTCTTCCAACTCAATGCAAGTTAAACACACACAGCATTTTTTTAAAATAAAAAACGTTCAAGTTTTTCTTGTTTTTTAAAGTAAATCCAAGTGACTGCTGATCCTATTACTGAGAATGTGTTTGGAGTAATAGTAAACTCTGTGGGGCAGAGTCCATCTCATGTTTTTGTACAATGCCTGATTCATGACTGAATCGCCTAGGTGCTACCACAATACAAATAAAGTGTGTATGTGAGCGTGTCTGTCTGTCTGTCTCTATAGTGTGCTGCATAATGACAATAGTCAGGTCCTAGGTGGCCTCCAATTTATGATAAGTGTAGAGGCAAGGTAGAAAGAGAACAAATAAGTAAGTTTGAGAGAATTTAACTGCATGACCAGGAGAGCGGGATCTTTTCCCATTCCAATCATTTATTGTAGAAGTCCACCTACTGCTAGCCCTCTTTCAGTTTAATTTTATTCGTGCCTTCCTGTTTTTTGTACATCACAACTTGATATCATATGGACAAACCAGTGCTACACTATTATGTACTACTGTGGGTGCATTTCTGCCAACTATATTGCTCAATCTGCCAGGGCAGTTTGATTTATTCTGCAGAGAAACCTTGTCAAGATTTAGCAATCTGACATTTATCTTGTTCCCCCAAATCAGTCTCTAATTAATGTAGTTGATTTATTTGGCCACTTAACATTGAAATGGTTTAAGGAGATAATTTCATTTCCACTTTGTTATGATTGCAGCAAATAAATGAAATGTCACTTTTTTTTTTTTTTAGCCCCTGCATTTGGTGACTCATATGCAAACAAACCCTTTTCAAAGCTTCGTTCATCCCCCCTTCTTCAAGGGAATGTCTCTGCAGTGCTGAATTTTGGGGAGTCATGAAGAGGGGTGAGTTCTCTTGAAAGAACTATTGGAAAGTACAGTGGTTTTTAATTTCTCATTTCCCTGGCAATCTTTATCCAACATGTTTGTGGACCACTGGTGTAAAATTTGACTCGAAAGTGCATGAGGTGTGTGTGTCCTTCAGTATTCACCCAGTGGCAGAGGTGCTGGCAGCCTGCAGGACAGTTGTTGTTGCTGTCCTCTTCACTATTCACCCTCTTCTTTCCATCTCCTGGGAGAAGATAAGGAATAGAAACCTCTTCCATTTGTCCTTGTTCCCACTTGGATAGAGATTTGATTTGTCTCTCTGTAATGCATTTTCTTCTCATCTCCCTCTGGCCATGTATCACTGCATGCTGAAGTGACTGATCAGTTGTTCCTATTACAGCTGTTACTGCATTGCCTGCTGTCTACATCTCTTTAGCTCAATCCATTAAAGGATGCCCCAAACCCTTGAGACTCTCAGTCTCAAACTATATGTAGAGAGAGTAGGAGACCTGGCTTCAAGAGAGCAGCTGGATCAGGACAACGGAAATGTGGCTGGATGGAGGACTCGGTGAAGAATTGTTGCCAGAGAATACTTGAGAAGGTCAGAATTCGGCTGACCAATAGAGGCCCCAGTATGCAACAGCTAGCACTGTCCCTGCCTGCTCTGCCTCCCTCTGTGCTGCTTCGCTCCCGGAAGCGGCCAGCATGTCCCTGTGGCCCCTGGAGGGGGAGGGGAGGAATTGTGTATCTCTCTGTGGTGCCCACACCCTGAGCGTCGACTCCGCAGCTCCCATTGTCCTGGAACTGCGGCCAATGGGAGCTGCGAGGTGGCGCCTGTGGGCAGCGCTGCACAGAGACTCCCTGGTCCCCCTGCCTAGGAGCCGCTGCCGGAGGGGGAGTGTGCTGGTTGCTTTGGGAGCCATGCCACCCGAGGTAAGCACTGCCCCCCTGCCCCAAACCATATCCCCAACCCCCTTGTCCCAGCCCAGAGCCTGCACCCCTCACCCCCTCCCACACTGCAACCCCCTGCCCAGGCCAGAGCCCGCACCCCTCCTCTCCCTCCCAAAATTGAAATAATAAATTATGCAGAATATTTTATGCGGCTAGAGTGCTTTCCATTCAGTATTTGAAAATGGTTTACAAACTATGCTACCAAATTTTCAAAAGTGGCCACTGATTTTGGGTGCCCCAGCTTGAGACACTTAGAACCCGATGTTCAGAATTGCTGAATACAGGCAACGCCACTTGACTTCAGGATATAATTTAAGCCAAGAGTAGGATTTGAAAACTGATTAGATATTTATTTGGTTAATGAGAACATGCACAGTTACATTAGATAAAATCATTTTTTTTTTAGAAGGGATATAAACCCTCATACTTTAGGGCATAAATCAGTCACTAATAGATGGTGATTAGGAAGGAGCTTTCTCTGTGGTCAGGTTATTTCATAATTGTCCACTGTGAGGTTTCTTGCACTGTCCTCGGAAACATTTTGACTGGATGGACCACTGATCTGGTCTGCTATGGCAATTCTTATATTCCGGTTATGCAACTGGATGAAAATAAGAGAACTGGTGAAGTAGCTGGGTTTATTCCATTTTGATTGAGGAGGATACCAAATGCAACCAAAATCTTCAATTGCAAGAAGTTCCCTCTTCTCTCCAAACCTCCAGTGTAATATAAGCGTGTTAATATTTCACAGAACCCACTCAGTAAATTAGGCAATTTAGCTTTGCAATTTGTCTTTTTGAAGCTGGCCTGGATCTTTCTTGCTTGTAAACCCCAAGTAACACATTTAATTAAGCAATAGTCAGTATTCTCTCCTGCTAGGTATAGTTTGTGTTCAGCATTATGCTACAGTTCTGTTCTAGTCACCCTAGAGAGCATCTTCCTCATTTCAGAAAATGGAAATGAGCTGGTTAGATGCCTGTGCAGCTGCCAAAGACCCACATGGGTGAAACTGTGCTCTGCATGTAAACAGTGAACTAGCTATTCTCTGTTCTTAAAGGCAAGTATGCAGTAGGGATGACCAGAAAATTAAGAGCATTTCATGTTCCAGATATATCACAAAATACTGTATATTATTTACATTGTGTAATAAGGAAGGAACTTTATTATCCACAGGTTACTCAAAAGTTCAGCACCACTACAGGCATCGGGCCTGATTCTGTAGTGCCCTGCACTTTGTGTAGTCAATTATGCCTGTGGAAAGTGGTTGTAGAAGTGCTACCAAATCAGAAAGACAGTGTTTGATGTTCCCTTTATATTGATGTAAATTACTTCACAAGGGGTAGGGGGCAATGAAGAATCAAGCCTATTTTTGTCAGTGGGAATTTTGCCTGTCTGTGGGTTTAGTGCAGTGTGAGTGTTCGGTGTAATTAGCAATGTACCATATAATAATAGCAACTGTGTTTTCTCATTGTTTGGTTTTGCTCCAAAACAAATTCTATTCTACTAGTATATCTCTCCTTAGCTATGTGGTCAGGGTTGCTATAGCTTTCAGATCTGTAAATTGGCCCTTTGTTGGCATTTCTGTGCAACTTGGCAATAAGGGGGATTACATTTTTAAAAAACCGTAATCTATTAAAATGTTTCCAAGAATATGCAATAGCTCACACAAGACTTTACTGTAAATACATTAGCTTTTCCACCACTCCTTTTCTCCATTCCTTTCCTTAGAACAGTTTTTAAAAAATAGCTCTACGTTTATGACAGAATCATTACAAGCACTGCTGTGAAAGAATCTTCTTTGATTGCCTTGGGAAATATTACCTCAAAAAGTCAATCAGCTATTTCAGTTTGATGCTTTGGACTGTAAAAGTTATGTAGCGCTCGGTAAATAATTGTTTTCCCCCCAAAGACATTTATCGTGAGAGTAAAGTCCATTCATCCGCCAGAGGGCAGTCTTACATGTGTAGACATTAGGTATAAACTTAATACAATAATAGAGAACTGGATCTATATGGTACCTTACAGAGCATAAGACCAATTCGCCCCTCACTTATGCTAGCTTAGTTATATTGATGGAATTGCAGTGGGTACAACTGAGTACAGAACTAGGATGGAAAAGGTCTCTTAACTGATATTGTCCTTTTTTTTGGCCATGGAGCAAAGAAATGTTTTATTTGTATTTGGTTTTGCAGTGTATTTGCTTTTGACTTGGAATAGATTTTAGCACATGTACGTTGGCTAACATACATGTAGATGTTTCTGACACTTGCATCCCACTGCTGGTAATCCCATTGGATTTAAAGATAGCCTCTGAGAATCCCATATTTTCAGACAAAAACCCGCTGTCCTATTTATTTATTTTCCCCCTTTTTGTTATCATGGGTTTGGTGTTAAACTAGTACTAATCTATTTGAGTTGTGGGTTGGTGAGCAGAGCCCATCAAGAAACAAAAGGCCTGTCTCCCTCAAGTGAAGGGAGTGGGCCACAAAATCCACAAAACTACTAGTGACATGGGAAAGAGAGTGAAAAAAACAGGGGCAGGATGGAAGTTTCAGGGTTAAAAAAATTAAAAATCCCCGGTTATTTAGTCATGATAGTGTTAACCGGGATGCAGCCAAGCTCCCTTATTTCCTGTTCTGGTCAGTGAGAGTTCCCTCCCCAGTTGTCATGTGGTTAAATAAAGCAGAAAGTTCCCAGCCTGCTGTCCTGTGAGCAGACTTATTTTTGTTGCATTGAACAGTCCATTTACAAAAAGGGGGACTTAGATCACGGACCACCAGACTGTTGGTTTACTTTTGCACGGCCACCCGTAGCTCCCAGTGGCCGCAGTTTGCCATTCCTGGCCAGTGAGAGCGATGGGAAGCAGCATGGGCCGCAGGTGGCCCACCACTGCTTTAAGGAGTCAAGGGTGAAAAGAGAAGAGAAATTCAGTCTTGCTAAGAGCCCAGTCTGTTATTGCTAAAAGGTATCTTCCAAAAGGACAGATCCAGCTCACCTGGTATAAAACATCTGATTTGTGTTGTGCAGCCTCTCCTGGATAAACTACTTAATTGCAGCCCAGTAGTGACAAACATGGTGGAAAAGATTAAAAAACAAATAAACCTAGATCATGCTTCCTAACTGTCAGAGTGGTTAAGCACTGGAATAAATTGCCTAGGGAGGTTGCGGAATCTCCATCATTGGGGATTTTTAAGGCAGGTTGGACAAACACCTGTCAGGGATGGTCTAAATAATACTTAGTTCTTCCTTGAGTGCAGGGGACTGGACTAGATGACCACCTGAGGTCCCTTCCAGTTCTGTGATTCTATGCTTTGTTCTTTGGGTAAATACAGGACTTCTGGTTCCAGGATTGTCATCCATCCTGGTTCTGTGGCCTCCTGGGGACATCAGTCGGTGGCCCTGCCATGGAGTCATGAACACAAGTGTGTGGCTGGCACGGTTTCTGGATTCCCCCTGTGCCTGCCTCTCCTGTAGCTAGAGGGAACCCTTGATGCAGGTTACCCACCACTGATCTAAACCATCCCTGACAGGAGTTTGTCTAACCTGCTCTTAAAAATCTCCAGTGATGGAGATTCCACAACCTAGATATGCTTTCTAATGTCCTCATGAGAAAATAATAGGTGGAGTCTTCATAAGAACGGCCATATTGGGTCAGACCAAAGGTCCATCCAGCCCAGTATCCTGTCTACCGACAGTGACCATTGCCAGGTGTCCCAGAGGGAGTGAACCTAACACGTAATTATCAAGTGATCTCTCTCCTGCCATCCATCTCCACCCTCTGACAAACAGAGGCTAAGGACATCCTGGATAATAGCCATTAATATACTTAACCTCCATGAATTTATCTAATTCTCTTTTAAACCCTGTTATAGCCCTAGCCTTCACAACCTCCTCAGGCAAGGAGTTCCACAGGTTGACTGTGCCCTGTGTGAGGAAGAACTTCCTTTTATTTGTTTTAAACCTGCTGCCCATTAATTTCATTTGGTGGCCCCTAGTTCTTATATTTTGGGAACAAGTAAATAACTTTTCCTTATTCACTTTCTCCACATCACTCATGATTTTATATACCTCTATCATATCCCCTCTTAGTCTCCTCTTTTCCAAGCTGAAAAGTCCTAGCCTCTTTAATCTCTTCTCATATGGGACTGTTCCAAACCCCTAATCATTTTAGTTGCCCTTCTCTGAATCTTTTCTAATGCCAGTATATCTTTTTTGATATGAGGAGACCACATCTGTATGCAGTATTCAAGATGTGGGCGTACTATGGATTTATATAAGGGCAATAAAATATTCTCCGTCTTCCCACTACCCTAAAATGAGGGTCCCGCTTTGAAACTTGGTTTAAGGGAGAAAAGATAGTCTTGTGATTGGGTGGTCCTGAAAGTAGTATATTGGGACTCTACTCACAGCTCTGTTACTGACTTGTTGCATGTTCCTGGTGAAGTAATTTAAAGGTATTTGGCAAATGATTAAAAACAATTGGTCTTGTGACCGTTTGGGTTTCTTTAGGATGGATAAAGAAGACCTGAAGCATTTTTGTTTGTTTTGGCCTTTTTTTTTCTTTAACGTGGAAAATATCAGGGATATTCTGGGCTTCTCTAGTTTTGATGACACATTATATGTGTCAAAAGATCATCTAATCTTACACTTCAATTGAAGGGATTGGGGTGATGAATCTTTTAAAAGACATCCTTTCTCCAAACAGTTAGTCATTAACCTTAAATAGATGTTTAAAAACAGGCAAACAAAAAACAAAGAATGTTAAATACTGTAGTCTGACTAAACATTTCTTCCCCTCTCGGTGGATCTGCTTTCACTCTTGACTCCTGTGATGTCATCATTTCACTACTTCACCGGTCATCATAGGGTCTTCCAGGGTAGACATGACTGAATTTCTAAAGTAAAAAGCGAGCAGAAAAGGTTCCATTGTTGGCTTTGGAACAATGTGAAAATAATGTGCTATGTTGTGACAAGATGGACTGTAATAAACCAAATATTAGCAAAAAACGTTGGACTGTGCAGTTGCTTTTAGTATAGATTGTAACTGTTTGATCCAAATGACTGTGTATTTGCAAACCATTGTGAATCAAACAGATTGCATGAACAGCTTTCTGTGCCAATGGTGAGGGGGCTGGCAGAGCTCAATATACTCTTGGAGCAGCTTTACACTGTAGTGCCAACACTCTGGTATGTCAGAGCAAACTCACTTCAACAAAGAAAGCATTGGACTGTACAGCAGGCAGGCTTATTATCAGGGATGTCTAGAACTTATGCCTGTGTGATGTTCCCCTGGTGTTATCAGGACCAGTGATCTGCTAGGTCACTCCAGTCCTTGACTCTGGGAGCCAGCCTTACCCTGCTCTGCTGTGAGAACCCCCAGTCCTGGGCTGTTCACGTACAGGCTGTGGCGTATAAACTGCTCCCAGCTACTTGCAACCAAAAGACACTAGCCAATATCTCCAGTCCCAGACACCCTAGGACTCTCCGTCTTGCAGTGTCCAGTTATGCCTGCTGGATGTTGCAAGCTTACATGAGTTCATCAATTTAACAAAGAAATTGATATGTACCAGGCTTGTTATCCTACGAGGAGTCTTTGACATGCTTCAAACCAAGCACAATGCTTTAGGTAGAATAATCAAATTTATTAACTACAAAGATAAATTTTAAGCAATTATAAGTCAAAGCATAACAAGTCAGATCTGTCAAATGAAATAAAAGCAAAACGCATTCTAAGCTGATCTTAACACTTTCAACGCCCTTACAAACTTAGATGTTTCTCACCACTGTCTGGTTGCTCTTCAGCCAGACTCTCCCCTTTGATCAGCACTTCAGTCGCTTGGTGTGCTGTCTGTAGATGTAGGTGGAAGCGAGAGGAAGAGCATGGCAAACATCTCTCCCTTTTATCATGTTCTTTATTCCCTCTTGGCTTTGCCCCGCCTCCTTCAGTGTCAGGTGAGCATTACCTCATCACAGTTCCAAACTGACCAAAGGAAGCGAGGGTGACTCACTCAAGAGTCCAACAGATCTTTTTGTTGCTGCCTAGGCCAGGGTCCTTTGTTTCTGTGAGGCTGGGCTGGGTTTGTCCCATACATGCCCTGATGAGGTGTGAACTGCCTCTCTGCTTTTGGAGAGTTTTTGCCTGGGCTTATTATAACATTACTGTAACAACAATTACTATAACAATGCTCAGTGCATCATGAGCTTTCCGAAGATACCCAACATGACAAACTTTGCAGTGGATACCACACAGTCATTTTACAAGGATAAACATGGGGGTGCTGGGTGTTCTCCCGAGGTACAGAGCATCACAGCCTGTTTCTGGCATTCCAGTGAATCTAGTAGTTAGCGCACAAGCCTGGGAGTCAGGACTCCTGAGTTTTAGTCGCAGTCTTGCCAATGACTCACTGTATGACCTTGGTTAAATTATTTGGCTTCAGCTTCCCCCACTGTGCAATGAGAATAATAAATTTAGCTCCCTCATAGAGAATGAATGAGCTATTTTTAAAGCGCTTTGAGATGTTGAATGAAAGGTGCTGGATAAACACATAATATTATTTTGTTATTTAGAAACAGATTAGAAGAGGAATTAATTTGGGAGGATTGACAGACATACGGGTTACCTTACTGCAGAGAATAAATAGAATTAGGAGACCAACTAACTCATAGCAATCCTGACAAATCCCTGTTTGAAGCAAAGAAGAGGTAGGAACGGAAGCTGTTAGCTACGTAAGCAAGGAGTAATACTGAGCACTTTAAAGTAAGAAATTGTTGCCATAACAACAAATTACTACTAGCACTGTTTCTTAAAATATGACAATGATTTTTCTGTCCTTCCCCACCCCCGAGAGAATTGCACACAAACAACTGAGCCACTATCAGAGCACCACCTGAAAAGTAACATGTATGGCAAGTGATGCAGAACAATGCGCAGAGTGTTTCTGGATAGTCAATGTGTATGTTAAGGAGAAAATGGAATAAAAAGTTCATATGAAAGGACTGAAAAGACAGAATCTAAAAATATCACAGTGATCAAACCATTCAGCAGTGCATTGTATACAGCTCTGTGCTGGGAAGCTAGTCATTATCATCTATTGTGGTTATAGAAAAACTCTGCTTATAGGCCCTAGTTCAACAAGGAACCTAAGCACATGCGTAGCTTTAAGCATATGAGTAATCCCATTGAAATGATTAGAGTTATTCAAGGGCCTTGCTTAATCTGTGCCATAGTGAAGTGGAAAGAACATCTCAGGCCTGGTCTACGCTGGGCGGGGAGGGCAGATCTAAGTTACGCAACTTCAGCTACGTGAATAATGTAGCTGAAGTTGAGGTACTTAGATTGACTTACCGTGGTGTCTTCACTGCGGTGAGTTGACTGCTGCCACTCCCCCGTCAACTCTGCCTGCACCTCTCACGGTGCTGGAGTACAGGAGTCGGTGGGAGAGTGCTTGGGGATCGATTCATCATGTTTAGACTAGACACGATAAATCGATCCCCGAATCAATCCCCACTGGCTCAGTTGCTGCCCGCCAGTAGTTCAATGAGTTTCAGTGGAACAAATATTCTCACTTATACCAGTGAAACTCTACTGGAGCTGATGGGGCCACCTGGGATTATAGAGCAGAATCTGGCCTTTCAAGGTGCATTAAATCTTCAGATTGAGGAAGAATGTGATGTTTCTAATATTAAAGCTGGGTAAAAATGTTAAAAATAATTTCACAAATATTTGGATTTTTACAATAATTTCCTTTGACTGCATTTGTGCCCTTTTAGGCTTTGCTTTCTCTTTATGTAGTTGTTCAAGCTTTACAAGAAAACCTGTGTACAGAAAGGAAATTTCAAAAGCAAGTACATGATGAAGCCAAAATTGGAATTTGTATATTGATAGTTTGAGCTTCTCCAGTTGAGGAACAGAAACAACACCATGTGATTTATCTGACCAGTCATAACTAACCAACAGAGCTCACATTTTGAATATTCACAAGCAATCCAGAAAGTAAAATATTTAAAAAGAGAATTGTCAAATAAGGAATAAATTAAAGGAAACTGCAATCTGTTCACAGATGTTTAGCAATCAGGAAAAGAGACATGTTTGTCCAAAATCATGGTCCATTATTAGCTTAGGGCTTGACTACACCCCAAATTGCATCAGTTTAATGAAAAGTGTGATGTAAAATAGGTTCAGTGGTGCAAATGACTATGTGGTCACTCTTCCATTGATGCAAATCTGGCATATGCTGATTTAGGTCAAGTTAATTGGGAACAGGTTTAAGGTCTGTCTAGCCCAGTAACTTGTCTCTGACACTGATCAGAACCATGATGCTGCAACTTCTGTATGTAGACAAGGCTACAAGGTTTTGTAAAGAGACTGACATAATTGAAAACTTATTTTTATTGTTTGTGAACAGATTTGCTTATTTCACAGTGATTTCTGCCTCCATATATTCTACGTGATCCTTGTAGTTGCATTCTTCAATGCCCTGGTGTGGCAGGAGATGCCTAATGGAGTTTAGATAGCATGGATGCAGCCACTGGAGTCATTTAAATTTTTGTTTTTTTTCAGATAAACTAAAATAACATGGGTTTTGGCTGAAAAGCACCTTCCCTGTTCAGGCAGCAGGTTCAGGTGGAGGATATTCTCCACGTGGCAGCTCCCTGATGAAATAGCCTACGTACTTATTAAGAGATGAAATCAGATTTCCTCTTGTAAATTGAAAAATTGAGCCCTCATTGCACATTGAGAGCTTTGCTCATGCCAAGTTCATTGCAAGTTAGGGGCCATGACCACAAAACCAGGGTTGAGTTCAGGTATAAGCCGCACAGTTCAGCTCAGAATAACTGTGATGTGTAGTATAAATTCCACACAGTGCTTGGTGTTACAGGGCTTAAAACCCTCTGGGCTAGGGACATGATTTTCTCTCTTGTTCTCAGCTGCCAAGCTAGTAGGCATATTCTTCCAGATGAGGCTAATTAGAGATTGCTACATGATGCCTCTTTATTCTGCATGTGTTCTAATCTGTTATGAACTATCCCTTAGTTAATCATTGTTGTATTGGCCCTCCCAGGCAGATGATTCCCATTCTTAACTCCTATTTAAAAAAATACATCAGTATTCTATTCTAAGTAATGGTCCCAAATGGTCTAGCTTGTAGTTGCATTATTGAAGTATTTTGGGAGATTAGAATAATAGAATCATAGTAATGTAGGGCTGGAAGGGACCTCTCTGAGTCATCTAGTCCAGTCCCCAGCCAGTGCTAAGATGGGATTGTCATAGTTATATTTTATAAGAGAATGTGCTCCTGATTAGACTTGAGGAAATGGTGCTAGATTGTAGGATCTGGTTCTGGGTTTTCTTTCTCTCTGGTTCCCCTGATCGGGTATAAATTCAACAGTTTTCAGACCAGCCCAATCAGCAGAGGGCTGCAAAGCATGGGGCTCCTGTGGGCTACTTGTGTGGAAACCTGGCCCTTACAAAGAACAAAAAGCAATCCGTGCACATGAAACTGCATAACATCCTAAGCAAGCCTTAGGGAACCAGAGCCTCCAACATTCTTAAAACATTCAAAGCCAGCACGGAAAATGCAGGGAGTTGGGGGAACTGGAGAAAGTGGCATCCAGGCTAAATCTCCCTAAGAAATCCCCTCAAAACTCAATTTTTTATGCACAGTACACAATTTAAGAGGTGATGACACTAACAGAATTTGTGCTGAGCCCTTTAATATAGCTATAATTTAGGATTATTTTGCTAGATAATAACTGCTGTTTGCATGCGGCTAATGGCATGAGAAGATGCCAGATTTCTTTATATTTTCGTCTAGCCTACTGTAAATACACTGGTAGCTCAATTACTGCCATATAGCTAGCACAGAGATACTCTTTATAGCAGAGCAATATAGTAGCTGCGGTAGCCGATGAACTATTTGGGCAGCATGAGGCCTGGTGAGCAGTCATTTAAGCTGGTGTGCACAGAGGCAGTCCCACATTGTTCAGTAAGCTAAAGAACATAGTGTCTGTCAGAGGAGTATGTTATACTCCCCCCGCTGAACTGTTCAAGTTACAGAGCATAGCCAATGTCAGACAGGCTTTTCTGACATCCCCACGGGGTAGAGGCTAATGTCACAGAATTTTTTTCCTCTCACCCCTAGTATCTGTTGTCTCTAAAGACAAGAGCAGGGTGTTTTTTTGTATTCTGCCTGGAGTCCATAATGCCTATCAGTATAAGTCACTGGAGTCTGGGAGGCAGAGCGCTACTTGTTGCTCAATTAAGTATTTGGGCAGCAGCAGCAGCAACCACCATCTCTACATTTTATTAGTATTCACAAGCATCTCAGGATTTTTAATAATGGTCAACTTTAAAGACTCCAAATTCCAGGAGACAGAGTGGCTCAGAAATTGGTAATTTGGAAGCTGGGCCTTCTCTTTATAGCTCACCCATTCAAATCTGACCCATATCAATACTATCTAAAAGCTGATCACCTAAGTGATGAAAGTTCAGTGGTTTCAGTCCAGTTCCTAGTGGACAAAGTGTCCTCCACCTCAGTAGAACCAATCTACCTTGGCTAGAATTGTCCCCGTCCCCCCCATCCTTTTTGGCAGAGGATTTCAGTCTCTAGGATGCTGATCTAGCAGCTTTCTCATGCATTCAGTTGACTTGCAGGAGATAGAAGGGAGCTCTCACTTATAAAACATGCTAAACTGTTTTTTTCTATTCCAGTTAATTAATATGGCTCTCCAACTTCATACAGTAGTAATCAGTGTCTCCCATTTTACCCTTGGATATAGGTTCTCAATCTGGAGCTCATGCCTGCCAGGAGAGGTGAGAACAGGTCCAGAGGGATGATTTCAATGGTAATTGCAGTAGATGCTGGGCAGCTCTTACAATTGTGCACCGTCCCCAAAATGTGTATTATTTATTTAAGGCCAGAGCCCATGCGTATTAAAAACAATGAGTTGTCCACCCTCCTTTCTTTTTGGCTAGATGTGATGGGAGTCCTAAAACCACGGGAGCCAGGTTTTGAGACTTTTTCTGTCAAGTATCAGAGAGGTAGCCATGTTAGTCTGGATCTGCAAAAGCAACAAAGAGTCCTGTGACACTTTATAGACTAACAGACGTATTGGAGCGTAAGCTTTCGTGGGTGATGTACATGCATCCGACGAAGTGGGTGTTCACCCATGAAAGCTCATGCTCCAATACATCTGTTAGTCTATAAGGTGCCACAGGACTTTTTGCTGCTTTTTCTGTTGTAACATCAGTCACAGTATGGAAACTTTTGAGAACCACTGAGCTGCAGGCTCCACAGAGCTAGTAGCCCTTTACTGTGCATTTCAGACACACCCTGTCTCCACACAGTAAGAAAAATCTCCAATAATTTCAATATCCTTTCAGATTAATAGGAATGTTCTGACTTGTACCTGCCAGAGAACAAAAGCAGAACAATTTTTTTGAGTCAGGCAAATGCTGATTCTTGGAGGCAAATTGTGAGAGGTGAGAACTACTTAGACATCTCAGGATCATTCTTCAGTATTTTCCAAGGTTGCGACTATATATATAACGCTGGAGAAGGGAACTAAAACGATAGCCCTCATCATTACATTAAGGAGTTAAACATTTAATTCCTGGCTTGTCAGGTCTGCTTGAGTTTTAGGGAGGGTAGTCTAGTGCTTAAAGTATGGGAATGGGAACAGAGTTAGGACTCTTGAGTGATAGTCCTAACTATCACTGAGTCACAGTGTGGCCCTAATAAATCACTTCTCTATGCCTTGTGTAACATCCCATGAAACGGCTATAATACTACATGCCCTCCTCACTGTGGTGCTGTGCACTGATGTTGCTGTTACTGAAACATTTGGGGATCTTTAGAGAAAAGATGCTAAACAAAGGCCTGAGAGGTGCTGAACTCCTGAGAAGTGCATTGATTTCAATGGAAATTGTAGGTGGTCAGCACATTTTAGGATTTAGCCTTGTACCTGATCTATTTTAGGCCCAATCCAGTACCTATTAAAATCAATGGTTTGGGCCCTTATTTTTTACTCTTCAGCTTGCATCAATGGAAAGTCACTTAGAGTAGCTTTCAGGGGCAGTGCATATGGTGGTATTGGACATAATGGTAGATGCCAACCCCCTTTTGTCGTATACTTGGGTAATGGGGGAAGGAAGGACAAAAGTATGTGTTCATTTTTCAGTCTGTATCCACATTTCCAAGGGAAAAGGTAGAGACGACCCAGGCCTGCTGATAGTGGGGGGGCAGCCGGCTTCAGCGTTGTTACTGAGCATACTCAGTCCGTGTAAGCATGCTCAGTACAAGTCAAGCAGCAAACCTGCATGGCCCTGCCCACGTATCACCTCTGGCAAGGTTTTCTTTTTCTCGAGGTCCTAAGGCATTTCTTTTGTAAAGAAACATTTCCAAGATTTAAATTAAGTGCACGTGTTATTCAAAAAATGACTGATTTTTTTAAAATGTAGCTTTCAAACTGAAGCCTCCCTTCTTGATAAAGAGACCCCATTAATGCTTTAAATGACACTGTCTTGTTTAGTGTCCGGGTTTTGTTTTACTACACCTCAATTTCTGGGTTTGACAACCAAAGGACTGAAAACATGAAATACTTACCAATCCTCAGCTCTCAGACCCAATAGCAGAGTCCCAGATACAGCTGTTGTATTTCATTCCAGAGGTGTTTTCATTTCAGTACTGAGTGAAGAAATCTCTCTGAAATAATCAATGATACTTTGTACTTCTATCACACCTTTCATTCAAAGACCTCAAAGTACTCTACAGATATTATATACCACAACACCATGTGAAACTAGACAATCATTACACTCTTGAATGAATTCACATAGAAAAATGATAAAAGACAAAACACCTTACCACCCATTGTCAAAAATTATCACAAAATAATCACTCCATAACTGACCTCTTGGTCAATGTCGTCAAAGGAAACTTCCACAACACCTTCAAAAGACGATCCTGGGAGCTTAAATTAATAACTCTACTAGACACCAAGAATTGTGGACTCAGTAGAGACACTGGTTTCATGTCTCATTACGCTAATCTGTAACCCACTAACTCTTCTTTGTCCTATGACTGCAGTGGTGTTAATTGCCCACTTCATTTTGAATGGTTTATGTGTTAATTCTTTAAGATTAACAATCGGTGCCACCTTGTATTTAGCTATGACTCTTTGATTACCTTTCCCAGATCTGAGGAACAGTCTGTGGAGCTTGAAAGCTTGTCTCTTCTACAAGCAGAAGTTGGTCCAATAAAAGATATTACCTCACCCACGTTATCTCTCTCGTATCCTGGAACCTACACAGCTACAACAACAATGCAAAAAACACCCTGCGATGCAGGTGAGCTGAGCCAACTCAATGCAGCTCAACCTTCAGCTCCAGGTCACTGGGGCTCTCTTTACCCCATCAGAGACAGGTTGAAGTGTTAGTGATAAGTTTTACCACTGATGCTTCCATGCCAGCTGCCATGGGAAGTTACTTAAGTTGCTTGGAGAAAAATACACTCATCAGTTCTAAATACATTCCATTCTGGCTCCCACTTGATGGAACAAAAACCTTCCCCGACTTGGCAGGGCAGAACTGTCTGAGACAGGTTGTTTGGAGATCATATTCTAAAACTTGGGACCAATTGAGTGGCTTTTCATGGGGCTTCACATTGCCTAGAACTACCCGTGAAGTTAAGGAATAATTTCACCCACTGCTGGAATGCTGCCATTACTTGGGTGGAATCATCACAGCAATACTTTGCAATAGTATAGGATAGATAGTGAAAATGTGAAATGTCACAGACATTTAAATAGGTAGAAAGTAGTGCTCTAAGTTAAAATGTAGCCGGAACACTGTTATCACCCCTGCCCATATGTAAAGTGCCGTAGAATTGGGCAAAACCAGATTAAACCCTGTCCAAAAGATGGCAACTCAAGGAGCATAGCACCTGCTTTCACATTGTTGTACTGATTCAGTGCTAACACAAAGAGAAGGGTGCAGTCTTCTAAATCATCACTACCACATGTATTAGATAGCTTGTAATCTTGAGGTCATTTACAATGTATAAATTTTAGCTGTTTATTATCTGAATCACAGTTTGATTCCTTTCAGATCTATCCTGAATGGCTGGCTTCCTCCAACTCAGTGCAGAATGAGACCTTTTTTGTTTTTGAAAAGTCACAAAAATATAACATACTGCAGCTGTCTCCCTATTTTCTCATGCCAAAGTGTCCTGCAGTAGAATGGAGTCAACTTATCTCCTGGTGATGGTGGAAAAAATATTTTTTAATCAAAATTCATAAATAACTAAAACATTTTTCACAACTCATTATATTGCAGACATGAAGAAAATCACACATTCTAGGTCAGAATTGTCATCTTCCTACATTCTGCATATTGAGCTGTAATATTTATTTGTAAACCAATGAACTAAATTCATCCCTGGCACTACTACATTGGTTTTATCTCTGAGATTAATATGGGCCCATAAATTATCTGCATGGGCTCACTATACTAATCAAAATCATAAGAGACTTAAAAATACTAGTCTCTTTTGTCTGGATACATCTGTCTCTACACTCAAGAAGTATTCTGCTTCTCGTGAGCGATCCTAGGATCCATGTCAAGAGTCAGATGAGCTTACTATTAATGAAAGTTGAAGGATAGCAGACCACCAATGAAGTCCTGTACGCAGGACTTATATATGGACAGGAAATTACTGTGTTATGTGCAGGACTGTTACAATACATGCCAACAAAATTAATAACCATATAATGCTGTGGGTTATTAAAAGTGAATTCCCAAGGTGTTCTAGAGTGATATAGGTTTCAGGGAAACTATAGTTCCATTCAGCAGTTAGATTGCAAAGAGGAAGTATGGTTGAAAGGCTGTAGTAATGCACAGTTGCTGTTAGCCAGAAGTCAGATTTAATGATGAATGAACAAGAGACCACTATTTTTTTACATCTTTATGATCTGGAATGAATGAATAATGTGCAAAGCCAAATTCTTAAAAATATGTTCAGGAAAAGGGTCGCCTGTGGGGTTTACTTTGTCTAATACAGATCCCGAGCAGTCTCTTTTATTTTGTTAAATGGATCTTGGTTCACAGAGGAAGGATTGTCCAGAGGTTAGGGTGGTACTCTGGGACTCAGGAGTCCTGGTTCAGTTCCCTGCTCTGTTACTCACTTCCTGTGTGCCCTTACACAAGTCACTTGAGGTGAACTTTGGAAAAGCGCTCAAGTGACTTAGGAGCTGACATCCCATTTTATGAGTTGAATATTTCTCACGGGTCATTTACCCTTAGTGTCTCTGTACTGCAGTTTCCCATATTTACAATGAGGATATCCATACTACCCTACCTTACAGGCTGTTATGAGGATAAATACTTTAAAGATTGTGAGATATTCAGATACAGTACTATCATCATGGGGGCTATAGAAATAACTTCTGGAAAGCCAAAGCAGGCATGTGCAACAGTGCTTGTGAGTTTGAGCTCTGAGTAACTTAGAGCCACCAGACACCCCCCAATAAAACGTAATGGGCCAGCGAAGACCACCCATTGCTGGCATGTAAAGGAAACCAGCTGCAAGCCTCTGCTGTAAGTATTGATGATATCCACATGTTCTGCCTTTCTATACAGTCTGAGGCTACGGGTGAATCATTAGCACCACTTTGTTACAACAATTGAAATAGAGCTGTTACAGTTTTTCATATTTTTATGTGAACTTAGTGCTCTCAAAAGGCACTATATTGGAAGACAGTGGGGACTGGACTCCTTCATTTTCCCCCAGAACAGGTACAGCATGAGCTGTAGGCTGTGGCACTACAAGATTTCTTTATACTGTCTTACCAAAGTATCTCTACCCTGTCCTGGAGTTTGAGAACGTGGTCCAGTCATCACTGATTTTCAGCCCTTGACTTTTCACTGAGATGGCCAACAGAAGCAGTGAATGTAGTGGAAGCTGTGGTGATGTAGCCCCTGTTTACTGGGATGTGAACTGGGACCCACCCACTCATTTCACATACCAAACTGCCATCAGGTGATAATTACTTAGCTTCAATCATTCATAATTAATGACCTGAGATAGACTGAAATCTGATCACTAACAGGTAAAAGGCACAGTCGTCTGAATTCAGCCTTGACATAAGCAGGTGCAGTTCCTATTGATTTCAGTGAAAGTTATCCTCATGCTAAAGCTGAATTTGCCTTGATTCATCTTGAGCCATCCAATCTTCCTGCTCATAAAATGCTAACCAAGGATGGACTGAAACTAGAACTGAGATCTGAACTCCACTTCTCCCTGTAAACTTAGGGTAAGTTGGAATCTGGATATAAATTTCACAGCTTGGACCCATCTCTGCTTTTTATACTCTTTTTCTGGTCCTCCACTCCTTTTTTTGGACAGTCATTCTTTCAATATATTGCTTGCCTTTGTTTTCTTGAATCACATATTTGTATTTATTTATATTATGGTAGTATGGAGAGGCTCCAACCAAGATCAGCATCTCTTTGTGCCTGGACATACATTTAGTAAGAGACAAAAAAGCATATTGCTAAACAGACAAACCAATTATTTGTTCTTTCTTCCTTTTTTGAGTTAGTTCTGAAGTCCCTGACTATGGACAGACATCGGTGTCTAAATGGATTCTTGCCATGTGACATCGATGAAGGGTAGGTGCCATTGTTTTCCTCCTGTACATAATTAAAAATCTCATTTTATGTTGAAAAGTTGTGTGGGGTGTGTGTTTTTTTGTTTTTGGCTTTTGAAATACTTCTGAATATTCCCTAATGCCCTCCTGACTTATCAAGATTTCTCAAGGCAAATTTTAATCTCTTTATATTGTGCCCTGAACGAATAAAGCAGCTGTCTGGAGCCATCTACGTTGTTCTTAATGTGACAGGTTTATGGACAGAAAACAAACTAGATATTGAAAAAGTATTGTGAAACGTACTGTAGGAAGCAAGATGAAAAAGGGTGGTGAATAGACAGACTCACATAGGTAATTTTCAACCTTCGAATTCTATAGTTCTGCTTAGCTTCCATCATATGCAAAGCAGCAGATTTGGATTTATTTACATACAGTGATCTCTGATGATGAGCGTATGTTCTGCAAGTGTTTTTTGGCCTCTGTCATAGACAGCTAAGGGATCTGTAGAATCTAATGGACGAGCTGAGTGGTGTCAAGATAAACCTTTTTATTGTGAACAGCAGCTATGTACAGAAATGAGGTAACAAACTTTCTACTTCCATATGTAGCTGCAGCCTGCGACTGCCCTATGTTGTGCTCCTTTGGTTCTGTCCCTGGGAGAAAGTGTCTCATAGGAAACCAAGGACTGTATAAAAAGTGTACAAGAAGTGTGGCATCTCTACACTTCCTGTAGGACTTACTCTATAGCACTGGAATCTTCAGACACAAAGATGTACGGTCTCAAGACATCTGCTTTATAAACTCCTTTGGGCATGTCTACACTGCTTCTGGGAGTGAGCATCCCAACCCAGGTCCACAGATTTGTGCTGGTGGAGCTTGCACTGGGACTCTAAAAATACCTGTGTAAATATTGTGGCTCAGGCTGGAGCTCAGGCTCTGAAGCAGGGGGGAGGCTTAGGAGTCCAAGCTCCAGCCCAAACCACAGCATCAAAGCATTGCCTACATCACTATTTTTAAGAGCAGTAGTGTGAGCCCTGCTAGTATGAGTCTGGCTCCCAAATGCAGTGTAGATTTGCCCAGTTTAGAGGCACAGACAAGGAACATTTTTTAAGACTTGGAGGAAACTCAGATTTCCCCATTTCTCACTTAGCCAGACCTGAACTGAGGAGAAAACACTTGTAAGGGAAATGGAAGAAACTTCTGTAGGAATGGAAAGCAAACCTCTCTCACTTGCAGAAGTCACTTCAAGAATGGAAAGAGACTTGAATGATGGTCTTGGGTAAGATGCAATAGCTATTACCAGACCTTCTCTACAAAAGCCCATGTCAAACGTTGATACCATTCTGATTCCCAACAATTTTTTCTTTCTTTCCACTGTGGTGAAGCCTGTATATTTTCCCTTCATAAATCTGTCATCTGAAGAAGGCTCTAAGCTGCCCTGGTCTTCTTTTTTATTGGATTAGTGCACAAAGGGGATAGACATTAGAGGTACTTTCAGGGTGGTAGCTTGATTTCCACAGCTACCAAGACCATCATTGAGGACTTGCAACTATAAACCTCTGAAGGCTCATTTTCATAAGGTAGCATAAAGGGGAGGTTGTCTGTGGCTTCATATTTCTTCCTGCCCAAGTCGTGTGTGATGTCTCGCAGGGCTGCCTTCTGGCTCCAGTTCTTTTTTTAATATTTATATTTTAACAGCTTGAAGCCATTAAATAGGTGATGTGAGCTGGGCTTTTCATTGTTTCAAAACAACGCCTACATTTGCTTGTCATTTACGTCAGAACCTGGCAGCAGTCTCCTTGTCAAACTGCCTAACTGAGACTTTCTGCTAGCTTGCTGGAAAATATACTATGCCTTAATCCAGGGGTTCTCAAACTGGGGGTTGGGACCCTTCAGGGGGTTGTGAGGTTATTACATGGCAGTTGCGAACTGTCAGCCTCAATCCCAAACCCTGCTTAGCCTCCAGCATTTATAATGGTGTTAAATATATGAAAAAGTGTTTTTAATTTATTGCACTCAGAAGCTTGCTATGTGAAAGGCGTCACCAGTATAAAAGTTTGAGAACAATCAGACTAAAACTGAAAGGGTAGTGCAGAGCAGATTGTAGGGATGAGGATCTCCAGCTTGCATTTTGACAGACTAGTTTATTTAGCTAGTGTTTTTCTTGAGAACCTTAGTGACATTGAGAACTAGAGCAGGTTGGGAATTTTTTGACAAAACTTTTTGTTGAAAAATGTCAATTAAAACCAATTTTTTTCATGGAAACATATCAACATTGCAGAATAACCAATAGCCTAATGGTTAGGGCATTCACCTAGGATGTAGTCAGAAGCATGGACTCCTGGGTCTCCTACATCCCAGATGCATCCCTAACCCAGGGATCAGCATCCTTTGGCACACGGCCCTTTAGGGAAAGCCACTGGTGGGCCGGGATGGTTTGTTTACCTGCAGCAGCCGCAGGTTCGGCCAATCACAGCTCCCATTGGCTGCAGTTCACCATTCCAGGCTAATGGAGGCTGCAAGAAGCAGCATGGGCTGAGGGACCACGGTCGCCAAGTGTGGGTTCGGGCCTCGGTGAAAATTTTTTTTGGGCTCCCCAGCAAGGGCAGACTGGCTAAACAGGGCTGGGGAAGCCGGGACCCGGGCCCCTTTACGGACTGCTGGACCCTGGTAATTTGTACCAGCTTCCCCCACTCTCGTTGGCCCTGTGAGCGATGTGCTGGCTGTCACTTCCCACAGCCCTCATTGGCCTGAAAGGGCAAACCGTGGTCAGTGGGAGTTGTGATCGGCAAAACCTGCGGACGCTGAGGAAACAAACCATTCTGGCCTGCCAGCAGCTTTCCCTGATGGGCCACGTGCCAAAGGTTGCCAATCCCTGCCCTAACCACTAGTTATTCTGAGATGCGGGTTCTCATATTTTTTCAGATAACATTTCAAAAACGTTTGGAGTTTTTTTCAGGCTTTTGGTGAGGCTGTGAATTTCTATAACTAATCGAGAGTTGATTAATGGTTGATTTTTAGAATGGTCCAGTCCATACAATAGACCAGATGATGCCCCAGGCAAGGAGTGTCTTTGGTGCCCTGCTTTCATTTGTTAAACTTTCGAATATCTTATTTTTTATTGCATTTGTGCCCCATTACATGTCTTTGATATATGATTTACACACATGATTTCTCCCTGTCATATTCAACAATAAATTTGCGTGCTAGGAGCTGTATTAATTCATGCCATATATAAGCAAATAAAATCTTAGTTTTCTCTAAGCTCACAGAAACGTTTTTAATTTTAAGAATAACTGAAATCAATCAGTTGAACTGTGCACCAACATTGGGTGGACTAGTATTAAATAGTGTTACAGTAGGTTACAGTCTTAGCATGTTAACCCTAGTTCTTTAGTGCAAAAGGTCGCTTTTCTTGCCTTTGCCCTCACAAACTGAAGCACACCATCAGAGAAATCCAAAAACTGATCAATGGCATTTTCAAGCAATAAAATAACAAGCAATGTCAGTCTCTCGTCAGCCATCGTTGATCGAAGATCTGTTTTAATGAGCCTGAGCTTCGAAAAGCTGTGCTCACCTCTAGTAATTGTGACCAGCAGCATGAGCAGAATCCTCAAAGCTATCTATCCATTAGAAAAAGTGTCCTTCAGCTTTGCATCATGAATGAATTGGAGAACTTGGAGTGGAGAGTGCTTCCCATGTTGCAAAATGTGACGGATGTTGTCTAACTTGATATAGAGGTCTTTATCATCGAAGTCCAAATATTCCCCATGCGTCAGCATCCAGTGAAGGTCTGTACAATTGTTCAAGAATCTGCTGGAAGCTTACTAAGGTCATACAACCCTCTTTCCCCTCCTTCAGGTCTTTTCATGGTGCTTCATTTGTCCAGACCTTTCTTCGATGGACACATCAGCAGTGTCAATGAGCAAGCAAAAAACCCTCCTGCTTGAATTTTTCTTCTGAGTTTCCCATCACCTCATCTCTGCCCTCATAACCAAACTGTTTTTTCTTCTGATGAATACAAGTTTCCTTGAAGACAGGCTTAACTCCTAAGTTTTCCTTCATTTCTTTGGCAGTAATGATGACATCTTCAAATCCATTGTCTCTGTAGGACACAACGAAATCAAGGCAGCTTCTCAACAAAGTAGTAGTGGTAAGAATGTCCATTGACTGAGTTTGTAATGCCTTGCTTACAAACTTTATGTGGAACAGGATATCGTGCCAAACCACAACTGAGACCAGAAATTTGAAGTTAGTGATCTAGTTGTCAGCTTTGCGCCTTGTGTCAGATTCCAGCCTCAGCTTTACTTGATTGTACCAGTTCCATCAGGGTGTTGTAAACCTCAGTCACTTGGTACCTCACTGGCCTTATGTTGTCAATGAGGCTCTCCTAGCAAGTGTCACTAGCAGCTTCATGGTCAGATTTGTAACATTGTCTGTGAGGCTCTTCCATTTGATAGTTGATGCTGAAAACAGGACATATATCCTTTGCAGTACTCGGAAGAGACATACTGAATCTAAAGAAGATGACGCTGCATCCAACACAACCAGGTTGAGCAAATGGCAGCCACAAAGCACAAAGAAAGCTCTTGAATTCAGCACAAAGATTCTTGCTTGGATGCCACTGTTTCTTCCCTTCATGTTCACACAGTTGTTGTAGCCTTGGCTGTGGCAGTCCTGAAGCTTTATTTTATTCTCATTCAAAATGTTCATAAACAATTCTGTTCTGTTAAACCTTTTCCAGTAGAGTCATCTGCAGACCAGAAATAGATAAAGTGTTCCTTTACTTGGATACAGCCACCTTTGTCATCAACAAATCTTACTGTAAATGACATCTTTTCACTGTGACTAATGTTGAGAGTGCAGTCTGTTATTACAGTGTAGTACTTTGCTTTGCTGAGCCACATCAATATGTTATCAAGCACCTTCCTTGTCATGACTCCAGTCATTTTTAATTGTTTTGCTGCAATAATGGTCCACAGCTTCTTTACGAACTATTTGACGTACATGCTCATGCATGCCATCATCGTGTTTCCCAAGGAGCTTCACCAAATTGAGGAAATTACTGTTATGTTCAGCGAACAACTTATTTGATGAGCTCTGGAAAGCCAAATTATTCTTTGCAAGGAAGAGGGTAACTGAGATCAGACACTCAAGCACATTCCTCCAATGCTGGGTTTCTTCATTAATAATGCGCTGGTTTTCTGTATTTGTGCATTTATTCAGCTTGAGCCTGGACTTGGTAGATCTCCATCCATTTGGAGTAGGCTGTAAAATGGCCAGATGCTTCTGTAGGGAAAGTCCCTGGCGGGCCGGGCCAGTGCATTTACCTGTCCCTTTCGCAGGTCCGGCTGATCACGGCCCCCACTAGCCGCGGATCGGTGCTCCGGGCCAATGGGAGTTGCTGGAAGCGGCGGCCAGTAAGTCCCTTAGCCTGTGCCGCTTCCAGCAGCTCCCATTGGCCCGGAGTAGCGATCCGCGGCCAGCGGGAGCCGCGATCGGCCAGACCTGCAGACAGGGCAGGTAAACGCACAGGCCCGGCCTGCCAGGGACTTTCCCTATAGAAGCAGCGACCCCTGTTTGAGAAACCCTGGTATAGAGTCTAATACAGTGATGGGCAACCTGCGGCCTATGGGCTGCATGCAACCTGTCAGGGTAATCCGCTGGCAGGCCGTGAAACAGTTTGTTTACATACATGGCTGCCCATAGCTCCTAGTGGAATCTGTGACCTTCATGAAAGACTTGCAGGCTTATTTATAACAACATCCCTGACATGCTGCTCACCTTAAAACTACTGACATATACTCTTAACCTGAACTTCATCCTAACCTAGTATTTGTCTGGGAACAGGTCCCAGGCCTTTGGGATCTCCTGGCTATTAATCCTGTGCTTTCATTTGCTGACCTCTTCCATTCTCTTTGTAGTGGACCAAGTCCTCTAATGAGGAAGGGCTTGAGCCATCACTCTGTCAGGGAACACTTCCCCTAAACTATCTGGATTGCGGCTAGGGACTCACTGATGCAGACAGCTGAGTATACTCTATGACATCAAGTAATGATCACAACTATCCGTACTGTTTTCTACATTATTAGGGTTAGAATTCACTAGGCAAATGAGGAAAGATGGAACATGCCCAGTTCTTTCAGCCTAGGGAATAGAAGGCTGAAGGGATGGGGAGACATAAGTCTTCAGATATGTAAAAGGTTGTTACAAAGATGACAGTGATCTTTTATCTCCATGTCCACTAAAAGTAGGACACGAAGTAATTGGCTTAGTTTGCAGCAAGGGAAATGTAGGTTGGATATTAGGAAAATATTTGTTATTATAAGGATTGTTAAGCACTGAAGCAGGTTACTTGAGGTTGTGGAATCCCCATCATTGGAGGGTTTTTAAGAACAGGTGAGACAGACACCTGTCAGGGCTCATCTAGTCTTACTTAACCTGCCTCAGTGCTGGGGGATGGGCTAGATGACTTCTTGAGGTCCCTTCCAGCCCCCATTTCTGTGACTCTGTGAACCAGTTTCCACTGGCTGCCTGTTCCACTGGGTACGTAGCATGCTCCAGTGCAAAAGCACCTGCTTAGGAGTTAGCTAACCTGTGTTCTCTTTACAACCCTGCTATTTACTTGTTGTATTACTTGGGCAAGTTTCTCTGCCCAGTTTTCCCAAATGGTTGTAATAATGCCTATCCACCTTTTGAAAGGTTATGGAGGTTGAATTCTTTACTTTAATTTTATTAACAGTTATGGCCTAGGGTGTGACAATGACTTGCTTATGATAAATAAATAAAGCAAACAAATGTTACTGTTTTCTAATTTCTTCTGTCCCAGAACTAAACTCTCATTAACATTGAGATTATGTGCTAGATGTTTTGGCCTAGCTGCCATTACTGTGAATGCAGAGTAACCCATTCACTCCCCCTCTCCAAATAGCCCAGGCATTTGGGATTAATTGCATGTAAACCTTTTGTTTTAAAAGCAGTGGTGAATGAGAGGAAAGGGTGCGGTAGGTAGTGTGTCCTAGGATATTTTAGAAAAATAAATGGAGTCCTTTTGTTCATTCCAATCAGCTGTGTCTTGCAGTGACAATGGTTTTAAGTAGATCTGATACATCTCCAAGCCAGGATACAGTGTTGAATCAGAGATGGTAATGTAACAGTAATGCTATTTGCAAATGTTACATGTATTATCGGTTCAGTGCAGATGCATCACTTAGACATGGGTAGTGACCAAATGGCAAAAGTGATGTTGTTTATACCTGTTGAGTTCAAATACTGCATTCTGATTGGTTGACCCATATAACGATATATTGCACAAGCATTAAGTGATGCTATAAAGCTCTGTAGCAACAACAAATCTGTCTGTGTATGTCACCAGAAGATAGTGCTGTCCATTGACTAGAATAAAAGACCACTGCTTTCAACTAATTAGATTAAAAAATCTTACCTATATAAAATAAAGCACAGATGGGTGAGTTTCTTAGGCACACGGGTGGCCTGATAGCTTGGAACTCCATCAAGTAGTTGCTATTGTTCCTGTTCCTCCTCCTCCATTGGCCTAGCATGGCTTGCTTGCATTTTTCCCATTCATTATTTTGTAGGGGTGGCTGCCTGGCAGACTTGGGAGCCCTGTAACCACTCTATCCATCTCTCTGAGCCTGCTAGGGCGAGAGCTGACTGGAATGCCTGGCCGTCCTTCCCAAGGTGGAGGTCATTATGGTGGAACCAACACTTCTTCTGACTGTGGACAGGACTGCAGGTTGGGTGACCAGCATGAAGACCAGTTGGTGGTCTCTAGCACTTTCTCTGCTTTTCCCAGAACCCTTCCCAGGAAAACTGGTCTGGAAACTTCAAAATTTCATTTTAAAAGAAATGTTTAGTGAAATACTTTTTCCATTTCTTGACCATGGTTGGGCATGAGGGAGGTGGTTTTTAAAACCCTTTGCAGGTGGATCCCCTCATCACAGGAATTGCTAAAGATCCCATCTGTGGATGAAGACGGGAATGTAACCGGGCTCAGCTGGAGAACTGATTGACTAGAAAGAACTCTGGACTCATGGGTTTGTTTGGCTGGATGTGGAGACCAGATTCCTCCTATAACAAGAACAAGGAGATTTAGTAAGAAGCCCTTTTGCCTTGGTTTGCGGAACTCTGGCTTTGCCATTTTAAACCAGCTTTCCAATCCCAATATTAGTGCCAGTTTTAAATTATTTGTATCTTGGAGCCCAATCCTGCTTCCACTGAAGTCAGTGGCAAAACTGATTTCAGATCGTAGCAGGATGAGACCCTTTTTACATGTATTTACTTATTTTTATTTCATGTTTCCCCACCCCCAGTACTGAAATCACTGCTCACATATATCTCCGGTGGTACTTGAATAAATCCTCTGCTGTGATCTGCATTACCAACGTGCCTTTAAAAACAAGCCAAGCGAACAGCACTAATGTATGCCCTGTCACTCTCGCCTGCTTTGATTCTCTCTCCCTCTGGAGTAACAGCAAACTTGCCAGGCATCCAGATTTTGTTTGAATATATGCAGCTGAAAACCAAAGTCTGACTTTTTTTTTTACATTGTAAAAACAAGCATTACAAAAACATTTTCATTGCAAAATGAGTTGCAAAAGAAAATCAGTGGCTATTCCTTAGGTTGCATGGTAGCCCTTTCTCTCTGTGTAGTGGGCTGAATGTAAATCCTAGATGAGAATAATCCAGAATTTGAGGAGAATTTATATTTGGATCTAAACTTTGTATTTCAGCTCCATTTCTAGTTATAAGATAGCTCACATTGAATATTCATTGTATATAATGGAGCATTTTCAAAAGAGGTGGGTCTGAACTTCTGCACACTCGGGGGACGTTCTGATTAGGATCCAAACCATACAGCTTGGGGCCTGCCTCGAGTATCCGTGGCTATAGGACTTGTAAGTGGCCTGCCTCTTGTTTCTCTCAGTAGAGGGCAAGGGATATTTATTGAGCAAGAACCTTTTCTGTAATATTGTTTACATCCAGCCAAGAAGCGCGATGAGCCTAACAGCTGTCCACAGGTACTTCATCTACGTGTTGGCATAATCAACAAGCTGAAGAGTAGAGAGAAGGCAGATGTGACTAATACACACAGTTACTTCTCCAAATGGGTTGACACTCCCCCTACTCTCCAGAGATAGGTTTGGTGAATGCACGTTCAGTGGTATACAGTGCCTAGAAACCCAAAGGCAGTTCAACTAATGTTCAGTCCATTTGCTGCTAAAATCGCCTAGACTAGACCATGGCTATCATGACTTCCCTTCACGTTACAATGAAGCAAGCTGCTTTTGTGGCTCTTAAATGCAGTATGAAAGTCCCTAGCTATAAACCAGGGGATGTTTTATACACCCTGCCCTTGCAGTACTGATCAGAACTGAGCACATCACTAAATGGCTTACACAGGTGTCCAGCTTTTTTTAGAGCTTGCCCATATCTGTGGGAGATAAAAGTTCCTTTTTCACCTCTGGACATTCCAATCAAAACTGTAGAATGTTCTCTGACTGGCTCTGTCCTGCGCTGACTGGCTGTTTGCTGCAACCTCCCCCCTCCCTCACAGTCTCCACCTCTTCCCTCCACACCTGTCCCTCTTCCCCTCTTCTGCCCTGCCCCCTTTGTGACAGGGCAATTTTCTTCACTATCCTGGACAGACCTTCCTGAATTAAATTAAACCCAATTGAATTAAGGTCAAGCATATTAGGAGTTAGTTATATAAAAAATGCAAATGATTCTGCATTATTGTGGGATTGAATGTCTCCAAGTGGAAAGTGTTTTGAGCTTCAAAGTATAGTTAAAAGGGTTTCCCAGGAAGTCTCTAAGGAGAGGTTATGCAAGATCTGAGCCTTTTGAGGCTTTGCCCTGAGGAGGGGACCTTTGTCTGATCACCTACTATGTGAGGACAAATCAAAGACCCAAGCTGTATAGAGGAGTGGCTCACAGATTTCTGGGTGTGCTTGTTCTGAGCAAAGGAAGTTATGAACTTGTAACCACAGAAAAACCCTGTCTGGAGTTTGAAGGACTGTTCACCTGTCAGAGCACTTGTTAGAGGTGGGGTGATCTCTGGTAAACTTGTTAGCATGCATGGAAGTTCTTTTGTTGTTTTCTCTCTGCTTTTACCTTAATAATATATGTACTTGCTTAGAATGATCTGTGGGGTAATTTAATTGTGGAGAATTATGCTGTTTATAGCCTCTGAGGAAGGCTGAGCCAGTCTGCATTGCTGGGGAATTCGCGGTGTAGGCAGGAGACTGTGCAGCATGGAAATACTCTGATCAGGACGGGGTAAGATGCATCTCTCCACGCAGGAGAGGTGATGACTGGGAGCTGGAAGGCGAGAGTGGGCACCCTTGCTGGGCCATGGAGGGGGAATTCAGGAGCCGTTGCCCTGAACTGTGACAACCCTCATCCCCTTCCCCTTCTTCTTTCCAGTTAGCAGATCCCCTCCTACATACACTCCTCCCTTCCCCACAAAAACTGAAAACAACAGTGGGGCTAACATGACATTTGCTACCATCACTCTCTTCACTCTGCTTCTGTGTTCTACCCCTTCTCCCACCCAGTGTGTGTCCTGTCTCTTCACATTGTGAGCTCTTTGGGGCAGGGACTGTTTACTGCTCTGTTTGCACAGCACCTAGCACAACGACTGGGGCTCCTATATGCCACAACAATACAAATATGACTCTCAGTCGTTAGTCAAGAGGCTGTTAGCTTAGTCAGATCCTTACTGCATCACTCAAAACTTCCTTTCCTCCTCTCTCAAATCTCCATAGCAGGAAAAAACGAGCGGGTGGGTTAAGTGCATTTCTAAAGGCTGAATTAAGATAAATGCTAGTGGTAGGAGGAGGGGCAGCACTCAAGGCTTATTAACCACTCCATGTAAAATTCTTGATTCCTCAGTTAAGAGCTTTACCAATTCACATTAGTTGGTGCTCTGTATACATAATGAAGGACTGTAGTAATAACCCCCTAAAGTCTCCAAGTATGACTGTGCTCCGAGGATAAGCCAGGGGAACTCTCAATAGAAAAGTGAATGCGATGTGCTGGTGAGCATTTCCAGGCGGCTATGTTCTGAGTTTCATTCTAGCGTGGAACGCTCTATAGATCAGCTTGGATGTGCAGTGAGTAGCAGCGTGTTTCACATTTAATTAAGTGGAACCAAATAGAACTATCTCTGAGCCAGCACGATGCCTTCCAGGAGAGGACTGCAGCCAAACCCAGACTTCAGGAACATACACCATAAAATGTACCCTGTTGTTTACATGTTATGAAGCCTTCATCTTCTAATGGTGCCAAAGGATTGTCTGTTCTGCCTCCTCCCCCACCCCTGTCTGCTTTAAGCCCTCTGTAAGTACACTGACATGAGAATAAGGAAGTTTGAGAGTATGGAGTGCTGTCACACCCCCCCAGGTGCAAATGCATTAGCGGCCTCTCAAGTAAAGGAAACCAAGCGACCTCTGCTCAAGTGAGACTGACTTATTCCTTGAGAAACTGATTTCTGTTTATTTTACATCTAGCTCTATACCATTCTCTTATCCATTTGATTATAAAGCACTCTATGCTGGTGGGTTAAAATAGTCACGCCCATCTTATAGACAGGGAAACGTAGATACCCGGAGGTGAAGTGATTTGCCTAAATTTGCAAAGCCATGGGAAAGCTGAGACTAGAACTGGAATCTCTTGAGTCTAAATCTAGTGAGATCCTCCCACTGGACTTTGCTGCTTCACTTCTCCTTTCTAAGAGTCCGGTGTGACAGAACATTACCAGTGGTTGGATGATTAGCAGCCCAGTTGCCATCAAACAGAGCTTGCAGTTAAGACCAGTTGACCCTGCACAGGTACTTCAGAGGCTGCAGAGCGCTATTCCCATCCCACAGCCAGCACACAAGTGTCAGGGGCAGCAGTAGTTTGGCTCAAATCAGTGGGGAGCATACTAGGGGGAGGCAAATAGTACTGTTGGCAATTAGCTTGGGGTGTGTGTGTGTGTGTTTCTGGGTGGAATTGGGGCAGAGTCATGGTCCTTCCCCTCTCAAGCCAGCTGGGCAGCCCTACCGGAGTGCTGGCTATACCCTTTTTAAAAGACATAACAAGACCTGTTCCTCAGCATCTTATCCTCCTTCTCCTGGAGGCCTCCAGATATCATTGCTCATGTGGAGCTCCTCCTCCTCCTCCCCAGTGTGCCACCACTTCTGTAGTGGCATAATTTGGCCCTTCACGTCTAGTGACTTTCATGCAGTGGAGTGCAAAGCCACCTCTGTATAATAAAACTATTGTGCTCTATAGAGAAAGTGCTCAAGCCAAAGCCACTCTTCAACATCCTCTCCGTGTTGAGTGAAGGTGGAGCACGTGTGCTAATGCAGTTGCTCAAAGGGAAAAATAATACTTTAAAACAAACTACACTGTATAGGGGCGGTTTCAGGCACCAACACGCCAAGCGCGTGCCTGGGGCGGCAAGCCACGGGGGGTGCTCTGCTGGTCGCCGCGAGGGCGGCAGGCAGGTTGCCTTCGGCAGCATGCCTGCAGAGGGTCCGCTGGTCCCGCGGCTTCGGCGGACCTCCTGCAGCTGTGCTGCCGAATCCGCGGGAGCAGGGACCTCCCACAGGCAAGCCGCCGAAGGCAGCCTGCCTGCCCTGCTTGGGGCGGCAAAATACCTAGAGCTGCCCCTGACACTGTACACATGTGTGTGTTAAATGTTACAGCCTGCTCAAGTAGACCTGCACATGAGCAAAGGCAGAATCAGACCATTAACTTGACAATGAAGGGAAGCAAAAGCTTCTGTTTTTCTCTTTATCACTTTAAGAATGTTGCTCTTGTGGAGGGTAATCATAGTAATGGAAACTAAGCATGGAGTCTTGCTTGTGCCCCACTTACTGCTGTTCAGACTGCAGTCTCTAGCTTTTGGTTAATGCATTAACCATCACGTGTCATGCACTTCTGAATCCTAAATCTGATTCACTCTTTTGTGGCTCTTGGCCTTTGTTGTGTGGCTCTTGGCCTTTGTTGTGTGCTGGCCCTCATGGCTGGTGTATAATGTTTGTTGCTTAGATTACAAAAAGGACTGTAAATAAAATGCAACAAAACCAGAGTTAAATTATATTCTTTATATTTGGTGCTTCCAACTTGGCCTACAGTAGGAGGAAGGTTTTTTCAGCACTGCTTTTCTCCAGGATTACTTCGCCAGAAAATAGGGATTTCCAGACTGGATCACACCTAAGGTCCATCAAGTCCGGTATCCTGTCTCCAGCAGTGGCCAGCACCAGATGCTTCAGAAAAAAATGCAAAAAATAAATAAATTCCTAATTGCTTGTAATTAGAGCCCGGTTTAAGCCCTGAAGTATAAGTTTTAATATCCCCTACATTTGTTAGCATCAATTATTATAACTCTGGGTATTCTTGTTATCCATAGAAATGTCCAATCCCTTCTGGAATCTTGCTGAGGTTTTACCCTCAATGGACCTTTTGCGGCACAGTGAGTTCCACAGTCTAATTAGATGTTGAGGGAAAAATATTATATCACTGTCGAATTTGTCATCTTTCAATTTCATTGAACGTCCTTTTTTCTTCTTCTGTTATAAGATAGGGAGAACAGAAGCTCCTGATTTCCTTTCTCTAGTCCAATCATTAATTTTATATACTTTTATTATGTCCCCTGTAGTGGGGTGGTCACTCGCTCCTGCCTGGAAGGGCTTAAAACTGCCCTGGAGAGGGCTGGGGCAGGGGGAAAAGCTGGGCTGATTGGGGAAACAGCTTCAGCTGTGGCCAAGCCCCAGACAGACCCAGCTGGCACTATAAAGGCCAGGGAAGCCAGGAGCAGGGAGACTCTCTCTCTGCCTTTGGAGAGGGAGGGTTCCATTGGCATGGAATGGCAAACCGTGGCCAGTGGGAGCTGCGAGTGGCTGAACCTGCGGACGCTGCAGATAAACAAACCGTCCCAGCCAACCAGCGGCTTTCTCTGATGGGCCGCATGCCAAAGGTTGCCGATTCCCTACAATAAAATCTTATAGACACCTTATAGAATTTTGTAGGATGGTGTTGAAATCTGTAGGGTTTTAGAGTATTTTCCAAATAACTCTGTTAATGTCATCCCTATTAAAGTCTGTAGGACTTTTCTCTAAGGACAGGAATCCTGATTTCTAGTCCCTGGCTCTACCACTTAGGGCACTTCCCTCCCCACCCCCGGTTTCAGAATCTCATCTCTAGGACCAGGATCCAGTACACAAAGTGATGGAATGTCTGTGCCTTGACCTGTTTCCTTCTCTAAAGGAAGTCATAATAAGCACCTGTGAATAAAACTGCACATAGAAGTTGTTGTCTGAGATCTCTGATCATAGTTAATTATTTCCAACTCATCATTAGTCATTTCTGTGGTAGGAAAAGGCAAATGTCTCTGATGCAGTTAAAACGCACAACTACAACACCTGGGGTGCTTTGTGTATTTAGGATTAATACATAGTGATTACTGCATACAATGATGTGGGAACCATTCACTGAACATGTGGAAACTGAGGGCCTGATCCTCAGCTGGTGCATCTTGATTGTCGGCACTTCAATTGGCTACTTCAGCTCCTTATATATGTTCAGTCACCTCATACTACTGACTCATTATAATCAGTAGAATAATTACATTCAAATTAGCTGTAAAGGAAGAGTGGTGATATTTTTAGTTACTTCTGATGTCACAGTAGCTTCATTTAAGAGTTACCTGAGCTTGTCAATAGCCTATATAGTCATATCAATCAGTTACAATTGTTAATAGCTTTGCTTAACTATAACATGATTTCTTCATGTGTGGCCTATGCACAAGACTTGAATTTGTAATTATATGGAAAATTTGCAGTGATTGCATTATTCTGTTAAAATAATTTCCAACAAAGAAAAGATTGACAGATGCTAAACTTCTTAAAAGATCCAGGTTTTAATTAATTTAAACTAATTGATTTACTTGTGAATTCTCAGAGAATTAATTTTGTTCTTGAAGAGTCAGTGCTTTAAGTTGAGGGAAGATTTGTTCTATATTTTTATACATAAGGGAGGTTGAATCCCTGCTTTAAGTGCAAAATGGAACTCATGTCTATTTATGGCATTGCAACCACAGCCTCCTTGATATGAAATAAAAAAGTATACACAAAGCATACAAGTGACTGTAACTATAACTCACATTGACAGAAAGCTGGTTTTGCTGAGATTCATGGGGAAAGTGAGTTTCAATGCAAAAAGCTTCTTACTTTTTATCATGATCTACATAACTTATGTAGAACTGCAAGATAATAGGATATAGCATTTACAGTCTAATATCTATCCAAAATGCATATATGGAATGTAAAAATAAAAATATGGAATACACTTTTTTAAAAAGCCAAGCTGATGAGCTATGTACATTTACTAACAAATTGTGTTGACACTAAAAGCACCAGAGCCCACACATCAGATTAGTTTAGGAAGCTGGACACCAAATTGCAAAACCTTCTGAAAAAGAGCCTTTGAACTTGTTTTAACCAGAATGGTACAAATGTATAAAAAAAAAGAATATTGTTGTGAATAGGGTTACCAATTTTGGTTGGACATATTCCTGGAGGCTTCATCACATGCCATAATCTTTAATTAAAGATTATTCTTTCATTCCTGGAGACTCCAGGATAATCTTGGAGGGTTGGCAAAACTAGCTGTGAAAACAGCACCAAGGAATGTCTGAAATGACTTGCATGGGAAATGCATCAGGAATAACTGTCCAAAGGATCCAGTTGTCTTACTGTTTTGAGATCTCTGGATGAAAACCTCTGTATCAGTGCAAAGAATTATTACTGAGTAAATTATGGGGGAGCTATGAATGATATTATGGATCAGATGTGAAGTTGCCCAAGTTTTTGCATGCAGGGAGGGGGAATTGGGATTTGGGTGTACAAGCCAAATATTTTGTGCCTGCAAAACTGAGATTTAGAGTGGGCAAAAATTGGTTACCCAAACAAGTGCATCCACAAACACTGAGAGTGAAATTCTGAGCATTCAAATTCAAATTTGAAAGTTTCTCTCTGTATATTTAGGAATCCACCAAGTTTCCTTCCCAATTCCAGATAGCATAAAAAGGGAAATGAGGGACATTGCTAAGTTTGAGACTGTTACTGGAGAGAAAAGGCTAGTAAAACCCATCTACAGCTCTTGAGTCATTTAAATTCAGTTGGGAAAAACACAATGGGGAACAATCCTGACCAAGGGAATATGTTACATAATATGATGAGTGGGAATGGAGAAAAAGAGTCAGATTTCATGAGAGACAGAGTTAGGTGTGACACAAGGGCACAAAGGAAAGCAAGCAGAGGCCAAACTATATGTATAAAAGCTCTCTCTGCCATGCCACTCAGCATATTTAATAACCACTGCTAACACTTGGCTGTTGTATATCACTTTTCATCAGCCGATCTCTTTGTTTTACAAAGGAGGTCAGTATCATTAGCCCCATTTTACAGATAGCTGATGAATAATTAATGATATAAGAAAAGATAATTTCCCTACAACTCTGCCTGCTTGTTACTTTACTTATTACTAATGAAACAAGTCAGATGACACATCTCTGATTTCTCTGATTCTGTATTTCACTCCACCTCTACCTCCCCCATAATCTTTTTATTATAATCCATCTAACTGCAATATCAATCTCATTCTTGTGGATTATTTTTTAAATCTGATCATTTTATTCTCCCAGTTCACATTTTACATTAGCCGTGTTAGATTCACTGCTGTGTAAACTCTGGCTTGACAAAGAGACAATTTAAAAAACAGACAAGCATTGCCTCTTTGCTTATCTCCTCTTGAGTGCTTGATAGTAAACTGAAAAGAGTGGATGTCTGAACAAATTGCATCCAGAAGTTACCATTCCACCTCCCTGCAAAATAAATAAATAAATAAATAAATAATGTTCCATAGGCCTGCTGGATCACATGACCAATGTCGGCAGGCCAGATGAGAGCTGCTTATAGGGCCCAGCTGGAAAGCTTTCTGAGAAAAAATTGTGAATCCCCCCGCACATTCCCTCTCAGTTGTGCTTATTTTAAGATTCTGGCAACTAATGCCTGAATCTGCTGCCAGATTGTGCACATGTGCCCTGCCGCTTGACTCTTTTCCCAGTCAGAGCAACCCTTTTGTCAATCCTATTTGATTATATTTTTTATCAGGTAAGTGCCTGTCTACGTGGTAGGACTCTCTCTCCTTGTAAGTGCTGTAGAAGAGAGAATTGTATGCATATATGTCTAGAAATGGCAATGTGCAAAAGGTGGTGTTTACACTGTGATTATTTTACTAAATTCAGCATTTCCTTAGTGAAATGTACAGGAGTCAGGTAAGTCACGGACAGGTATGTGTGTGTGTTACACACTGATCTGCAGATCAGTGTATCATCTCCCTTCCGGCAGGTACACGCAGTAACTCATAACCCACAAATACAGTCACATATTCTAAATCTACCCTTTACGCCCCAGTTCAGTGAGCACAGAGGAAGTCAGTAATAAATGAGATGAAGAGTCAGAAACTTGGGCCTAGATCCACATAGGTATCTAGGCTCCTAACTTCCATTGAAATCCATGGAAATACCCCTGGGCCTTGATGACTAAGATGAAAACTTTTAGTTTGAGGTTTGACCTGTGGCTACAAAGCAACAGTTGATGACATTTAATTTTTTTCATAGCCACAAACTTTGGCAAACTTGGATGCAAACTTTTAGCACTTACATGCTGTCTACGAACACTTCAGGCTTGTGGCTCACTGCTGCTTACTGAGTCTGAACCATGTTTGTTGGAAAAGATCTATGAACTACTTAGCACACTTTGGGGCATTTAAAAATACCATATTTTAAACAACGGGGAAAACTCAAATTGTATTTACCAATATGACCACTAACCTCTGAACCAGGCCACTGGGTTAGCAATGAAATTCAGCCATAAGAAATCTAGGGGCCATTTGAACTAATGCCGTTTCTGACATTAAATAAATTAGATGTGAAGCCATTTTGAACTGACATTAGAAGGGGTTGTATAACTCTACCGGTAGCCGTTTTTAGAACTGAGGCCTGGACTACATTTAAAATTTAAGTCGACCTAGTTACAGCACTCAGGGATGTGAAAAAAAATCACACCTTGAGCACTGTAGTTAAGCTGACCTAAAGTTTGGTGTAGACCCAGCTAGGTGAACAGAAGAATTCTTCTGTTACTTTAGCTCAGGGAGGTGGATTTCCTACATCAATGGAGAAATCTCTTCCATTGCTGTAGAAAACATCTACACTATGGCACTACGAGGTGTAGCTACAGCGCTGAAGCTTTGCTGTTTCAGTGCTCATAGTGTAGCCATAGCTTGTTTCAAGGTTTAAATTCACGCCCTTGTTCAGTCTCTCCCAATGAATGCATAATTGTTAGAAGCAGATTTTTATCATCCGATACTGATCGTTTGAATTTTTACAGTCTTCACAGTAAGTCTTGACAGTCTTGGTCACTGACAATCTCTTATTAATCCCTCTGCAAAGACAACTAGCATTCTCGCTTCCCAGCTCTGCCCTACCACTAGGCCTCATGCAATTTCCTTTAAGTGCAAGATGGTAATTCAGCCTTAGTCATAACATAGTAAGGCCTTGGCTGCGCTCTGATCAGACTGTCAGCAAGGGTGCTTGCTAGCTATGCTTATGACTTGAGCTCTGCAAATCTGTGAATATCCACGGACTATGTTTGCGGATCGCCGATTGGATGTGGATACAAATTTTGTATCTGTGCCGGGCTCTACTTGTGACTTGTTCTGTGGAGATTGGTGATCTTGGTGTAAATTCCAAACGTTTTCACACTGGTCAATGATCTGGCATCGCATTGTGACAGTTTTCATTCACTACTCACGTGGATCTAGAGTTGGAGTAGTGACCCAAAAGGTTTTGTATCTTATACTGTATCCCCACAGCCACCCTTCACCTGCTGTTTTTTGTCTAGGTAGCTGCTTACACTTCTAATCGTGTTTAATGGAGGATTTTTCTATACTTGGCAGAGTTGAGAAGTTTCTCTCCTAGATGCTAATGAAGAGGCACGACTCATTATCTTTCCATCATCATATTGGAAGAGGAAGGGCTAACTTTCAAGGGAATGATCCTGTATCTCATAGACGAACAGTCTTCCTCTAAGATATTAAACAGTATCATAACCATACAGGGAACAAAATTGCTAGTTTGTTTTAATACCCAAAGATTTTCTGAAGATTAAAGAATTAATATTTGTGAAGCAACTTGAGATCCTTGGATGCATTAATTATTATTAGTGCAAGTATTGAATGAATTCGTTAGAAGGAAAAAAATCTGACAATGTAGCTTTTTAAAAAAAAAGAGAAGCAAGAACTATATTTGATTTTTTTGTTGTAATTTTATTGATCTTGTTTTCCACTCATTGATGCAGCACTTAGTGGTCCACTCATGAAATGTCTTAGAATAAAACTGTATATTCCCATTTTGTAGTTCTCTTTCAACATTTGATTTCATTGTATTTTTGTAATTTAAAAAAAAAAAACCTAGACTAGACAACAATTTTAAAACTGTCCACAGAGAGAAAGCCCAGGGAAGTCAAAATTTAACAAACAGTAATAGGAGAAACCATATTTTCACCACCTAAAGCCAACTGTGACTACCTCACAGCAGCTCTTTCCAGGTGAAAAGTCCAGCCAACTATGACTACCTGTTCAGCAGCTCTTTTCCAGGTGAAACTGTTCTGAAGGGTGGGCTGTATATCTGATTCAGATATCCCACCATGCTCCACTTGCTTAAAAGCATAGTAATAACTTCTCACTTTGAGCACTTGGAAGAAGTGTTCAAGTAATCATGTCACTCTTTGATGATAACAGAAGGTTTTCTTTATCCATTTTTTAGGAAAGAAAATAGGGGGGAAGATGACAAACAAGTAGTGATAGAAATCTGGAGAAAGTTTTTACCCATACAAGGTAAGTGGTTTGATATTAAATGTTACCAAACAGAATTAAAACAAGTATGTCCCATGGTTGTTTTGTGTCATGGTCTATACTATTATGTTAACCACTTTTCCAAGACTATGATAAATTTTGTACATAGTATGCCTTGTGAGATATCATTTGAAAACGTATAATCTGCCGAACATTATTGTCCTTGTAAAGTCAAGTGTGCTATCTCTTACTTAAGCAGCTATTCTCCAGCAAAGGGAAGGCGTGAATGAGAAATTTACATTTCATCACAGGTCTGGTACAACCCTCATGTCCACAAGAGACTACTTGTCGCATATACCCCAGCTAAGGTAATCCTCAAAGAGAGGAGAGTGATATAAGAATGAGACAGTGGCCTCCAACTGGCCTCTCTCCTCCTCCCATCTCTCTGCTCATGACACCAATGAATACCTGAAGGACACTGAACAAAGCAGGGAAGGGTCACAGGCTGAAAGGAGACCCAGTCTGTGAAATTTACTGCACGGTGTGCTAAGACAAAACTTTTTGCTTTTAAGTTCATTTAGCTTGTTAAATTAGGTATTAACTTGTGTTTTACCCTTTTATTTTCTTTTGTAACCAATCCTAACTTTTATGCATCATCACTTGTAATCACTTAAGTTTATTAGCTATGGAAAGAGAGATGTTTATCTTATTGTTTTATCTTAACCAGTGTGTTTGGATTGGAGGGCATGCGGATACTCCATTTGGGATAACAAAGGCTGGTCCATTATCATTTTCCTTTGATGAAATGATGGACTTTCTATGTGCTTGTACTGTTCAGAAGGGTACTAAGCAGTACCAAACTGTGATGCCGCTCCTGCCCCACATTGGGCTCTAAGGGGTTAATAGACCCCTAGGGACGCTGTGCTGGAGGCAGCCAATTAGAGAAGGGCTGAAGGGAACAGCCAAGCAGGCCTATATATAAAAGGAGCTGCAGAACAGAGGAGGGAAGTTCTCTGCTGGGATCCCAGGGAGGCAGGACTGTGTCTCTGGAGGGCTGAGAGAACTGCCAGCACCCTGGACAGAGCAGTGCTGCTAGTAGGGACCGGGGGAGCAAGAGACAGCTCCTGGCTGGCTGCTGGGGTTTGCAAGCTGAGGCCCTGAGGCAAGGGCAAAGAGGATGCTGGGGCCACAAGGAAGTGGCCAGACAATTCGCTGCAGTTGCCACTAAGGAAAATGGCTGAAAACAGCGGACTGCAGGTCCCCTGGAAGGGAGGAGCACACTGTGTGGCACAGCTGGAGGGCTGTGTTGCTGAAGCAGACACTGTGGTCCTTGGAGAGATGTGGGTCCTAGAGAAGGAGTGATGGCAGTGAGACACCACCTGAAGAGGGCACTGAGCTAATTCCCAAGACAGCCGACAGGAGGCACCACAGTGGCCATTACACAGATGCACGTTGTTAGGGGAAGAAAGCTGAGACTAAGAATTTTCAGGTGTCGGTCTGTATGTAATTAAAGAGTGAGTGGTCAGAGTGCTCATGTCTTTAGCTAGGAGTGAATTTGCATGCTGAAGGCTGTCTGAAGAGGAAAGAAGTTGATGATCTGACAACAAAGCAGTGTAAAAGCCACCCCAGTCTAGAAAATTAAGGGGACACAGCTGTTCAATGGTCCACCTTGTACCCTGGGTAATGTCACATACAGGTTCTCAGAGAACCCCTTTCCCAAGGAGGAAAAAGAGCTAGAGCCTATTTCAGGAACTTCACTTGTAGAGATTTAAAAAAACAACAAAAATAATGTCATAAGTTTATGAATGCTAGAGCCACAGCTTAATGGGCCCGTAAATTAGCTCTCACCAGATAGCTAAGGGTTAATGTTCTTCTGCCTGTAAAGGGTTAACAAAAAGTGACCTGAAACACCTGACCAGAGGACCAATCAGGAAACAAGACTTTTTCAAATCTGGGTGGAGGGAAGTTTTGGGTGTGAGTTCTTTGTTCTTTGTCTTGGTTCGGTGACCCTCTTGGCTCTGAGAGTGATCTTTCTATCTCCAGGCTTTCTAATCTTCTGTTTCCAAGTTGTAAGTACAAGGATAGTAAGACAATAGGTTTATATTGTTTTTTTGTATTTACATGTGTGTAGCTGCTGGAATGTGTTAAATTGTATTCTTTTTGGATAAGGCTGTTTATTCATTTTTTCTTTTAAGCAACTGACCCTGTAATTTGTCAACTTGATACAGAGCCTATTTTTAATGTCCTTTTTCTTTCTTTTTATATAAAGCTTTCTTTTTAAGACCTGTTGGATTTTTTTTTAGTGGGGGCTCAAGGGGATTGAGTCTGCAGCTCACCAGGGAATTGGTGGGAGGAAGAAGACAGGGAGAAAATCTCTTTGTGTTAGATTTACTAAGCCTGACTTTGCATACCCTCTGGGTGAGGGGAGAGAGAGATTTGATCTCTCGGTACTTGTGTTTCAAGGACTTGAAGCAGGGAATATCCTAGGGTCCCCAGGGTGGGGAAATCTGGGAGGAGGTAAAGAGGGGGAAGGGAAGTGGGTTATTTCCCTTTGTGGTGAGACTCAGGGCATCTGAGTCTTGGGGTTCCCCAGGGAAGGTTTTGGGGAGACCAGAGTGAGCCAGACACTGGAATTTTTCTGGCTGGTGGCAGCGATATCAGATCCACGCTGGTAATTAAGTTTGGAGGTTTCATGCTAGCTTCTCATGTTCTGAACTCTAAGGTTCAGATTTGAGTAGGAGAGTTGTGACAGTCTGTAAATTAGCTCTCACCTTTATTTTCTCCCACAAAATTAAGGAAGGGGAGTGTGCCTGGTTTCTCCAGCTTCAGTGTCCTATCTTCCTTCCTGGGCTCTGTGGCTTTCTTCCTGAAGATTTAACTGCAGTCACAAGCATCTCCCTCAACAATGTACCCACACAGCTTTGCTTTTTTCACTAGCTGCATTAAATATTAATATTGCATGACCTCTCAAGATTTATACTGCATTCATTGAGCAATCAGAAGAGTCACTCTATTTGCTTTGTGCTTTGTAACTGGAGACTAGTTTTTCAGTGCTTGGGAAATATTCTTCCACTAATTCTTGGACCTCTTCTGTGATCAACTTGCCTTGGAACCTTCCCATTTGTC
Source organism: Gopherus flavomarginatus (assembly GCF_025201925.1). NCBI lineage: Eukaryota > Metazoa > Chordata > Testudines > Testudinidae > Gopherus > Gopherus flavomarginatus. The sequence goes on along the minus strand of NC_066622.1, from coordinate 18,811,170 downwards.
ACATTCATCATACTTCTGTTTCTCTGCTGCTCTGTGAATTGCAACTCATCGTCGGTTTCGAATGGGGTGCTCTCCTGACTGTTTTGAGTGGAATTGTTGTACAACTAATGATCATGAACCAAAACAAGGTGGGTTTTTAGCCACCAAAAATCCAAAATATGAGATTTCATACCTGACTACAGCACAAGCTCCAGCTGCATCCAACATGCCTAACTTGAGAAAGTAAAATTTGAGACAAATGCTAGAATGGAGCATAACTTTCCTCTGAACACTGAATCACCTTCCCTGACTTTCCAGCATTTGAATGACAGATGTGGGTGGAAAGCAGAAATGATTCAGTCTCAGTTCTAGCCTTTATCCCAGTGGCAGGAGATCTATTGCAGGGACTCTGCTTCCAGAAGCAGGGCTAAGAAGAGCAGAGAGAGCTCATCAGTTCTAGTACTGTTGTCACAGTAAAATGCACATAATCTGTCCTCCTAATATAGTTTGGAGCTGAAGGTTAACAAGGGGCAATATCGGAAATTAAAGGAACACATTCAACTTGAAATCTAGTTAGCTTTAGGCCTAGTCTACACTATGGGTTAGGTCGAATTTAGCCACGTTAGGTCAATTTAAAAATGACTGCATCCATGCAACCAACCCCATTCCATCAGCCTAAAGGATTCTTAAAATTGACTTCTGTACTCCTCCCCAACAAGGGAAGTAGCACTAAAATCGACTTTTCTGGGTTGAATTTGGGGTAGTGCAGATGCAAATCGATGGTATTGGCCTCCGCGAGCTATTCCAGAGTGCTCCATTGTGACCACTCTGGACAGCACTTTGAACTTCAATGCATTAGCCAGGTACACAGGAAAAGCCCCGGGAACTTTTGAATTTCATTTCCTGTTTGGTCGGTGTGGCGAACTCAGCAGCACTCAGCAGCACAGGTGACCATGCAGTCCCCCCAGAATCGTAGAGCGTAGAATGTTTCTACGCTCCCCCATAATCTCCATCCCTGAGGTTATTGCAGATTAGAAGGTGAAAAAAATGCACTTGTGATGACATGTTTTCCGAGCTCATGCAGTCCACCCGCACTGATAGGGCACAGCTTAATGCATGGAGGCATTCAGTGGCACAGGCCAGGAAAGAATTAAGTGAGCGTGAAGAATGGAGGCAGGATGTGATGCTGAGGCTAATGGGGGAGCAAATGGACATGATGAAACATCTGTTGGGGGAGCAAAAAGACATGATGAAGTGTCTGTTGGAGCTGCAGGAAATACAAGAGCACAGAGCCCCACTGCATCCACTGTATAACCGCTTACCCTCCTCCCCATGTTCCATAGACTCCTCACCCAGACGCCCAAGAATGCGGGGGGGGGCAGGGGAAGGGGAAGGCGGAGGCTCTGGGCACCCAGCCACTCCACTCCAGAGGATGGCCCAAGCAACAGAAGGCTGTCATTCAAACAGTTTGATTTTTAGTGTGGCTGCCTCATCCATTATCTCATTTTTTTAATTAATAAAGAAAGAATGCATGGTTTCAAAACAATAGTTTCTTCATTTCGAAGTGGGGAGGGTGATTGGCTTCCAGGGAATTAAAATCAATAAAGGGGGCAGGTTTGCATCAAGGAGAAACACACACAACTGTCACACCGACACCTGGCCAATCATGAAACTGGTTTTCAAAGCCTCTCTGATGTGCAGCGCAGCAACCTGTGCTCTTCTAATCGCCCTGGTGTCTGGCTGTTCAAAATTGGCAGCCAAGCGATTTGCCTCAACCTCCCACCCCGCCATAAACATCTCCCTCTTACTCTCACAGATATTATGGAGCACACAGCAAGCAATAACAACAATGGGAATATTGGTTGCACTGAGGTCTAATCTAGTCAACAAACAGCACCAGTGAGCTTTTAAATGTCCAAAGGCACATTCTACCATCGTTCTGCACTTGCTCAGCCTATAGTTGAATGGCTCCTTACTACCGTCCAGGCTTCATGAACAGATCCTCCGAGCAGGAGAGCAGAGTTGCAGTGGAAGCGGTGAACAAGGACCATTAGCAGTCCTACTGCACCATCTGCTGCCATTAGCATCCAGGAAGACCAGAATGGATCCCCCAAGCTCATCGCTGGGGAGCAGGAGAGTAGAGTTGCAGCAGAAGCGGTGGAGCTGTACACCATGCCCTGGAGGTTGCTAGGAGCCGGGCAGGGAAGACATTCCCATAACCCCCGGCCAAGCTACATGTCTGACGAGGACGGTTAGCAGTCCTACTGCACCGTCTACTGCGACGGCAAGGAGCTGCTGCTGTGTAGCAATGCCAGCTGCTGCATGTGCTTCTGTGTCGAATGATTGGAGGTCCAGGTAGGGCAAGGTACCTCGGCCAAGGCAAAAGAGCAAGAGCCTTCGAGCTGTTACATGTGTCAACCACAGAAGTGCCTTGGGGTGTTACAGCGCCGACCGGACTGGAATGTATGGCTGCAAGACTTCTTCACCAGGGACAAAGGCAGGGGCGGCTCTAGGTATTTTGCTGCCCCAAGCACGGCAGGCAGGCTGCCTTTGGCAGCTTGCCTGCGGGAGGTCCCTGGTCCTGTGGATTTGGCGGCATGCCTGCAGGAGGTCCGCTGAAGCCGCGGGACCAGCGGACTCTCCGCAGGCATGCTGCTGAAGGCAACCTGCCTGCCTCCCTCACGGCGACTGGCAGAGCGCCCCCCATGGCTTGCCGCCCCAGGCACTCGCTTGGCATGCTGGTGCCTAGAGCCGCCGCTGGACAAAGGACAGGAATATGATGCATCTAGAATCTAAAAAGGCCAGCATATTTCCCAGAGTTACTACCCTTGATAACAGAACATCAATGATTGCATTGGCTACTTGGATCACAGCAGCCCCACAGTAGACTTGCCCACAACAGCAGCAGTGATGGTGAGCTGAGTGGACTCCATGATTGCTGTGGTATGGCGCCTGCAAGGGTAACCCAGGAAAAAAAGTGCAAAATGATTGTCTGCCATTGCTGTCACAGAGAGAGGGGCGACTGACAACATGTACCCCAAACCACCCCCGACAATGTTTTTGCCCCATCAGGCATTGGGAGCTTAACCCAGAATTCCAATGGGCGGCGGAGACTGTGGGAACTGTGGGATAGCTACCCACAGTGCACCACTCTATAAATCGATGCTAGCCTCAGTAGTGAGGACGCACTCCGCTGACTTAATGCGCTTAGTGTGGACAAATGCAATTGACTGTAAAATCGATTTCTAAAAATCAACTTCTATAAAATTGACCTAATTTCATAGTGTAGACATACCCTTAGAAACCAAAAGTGGTTCCAGGTTCCCCATCTGCTCTTGAGCCTCCTTACCAAAGACATTTACAATCACATTTTTTTGTATCTCTTTTTTTAAATGCTTGTGTCTGTCTCCTTTTACTGTACAATAAATTCACAAAAGCAGGGGAAACTGACTTACAAGGAAAACAATGAAATTGACTATTGCAAAATGCTGTCAAATGCACAAGATAAACAAGCTGGAAGAAATTTTTTTTTTCCCTCTAATCACTCAATATGCTCTTCCAGTTTGACTGTGAACCACTGATAACTACTCTCTGGGAACGGTTTTCCAACCAGTTATGCACTTACCTTATAGTAGCTCCATCTAGGTTGTATTTCCCTAGATTGTTTATGAGAAGGTCATGCATGACAGTATCAAAAGTCTTACTAAAGTCAAGATACACCACATCTATAGCTTCCCCCTATCCACAAGCCTTGTCACCCTGTCAAAGAAAGCTATTAGCTTAGTATGACACTACTTTTTCTTGACAAATCCATGCTGACTGTTACTTATCACCTTATTATCTTCTAAGTATCTGTCTGCAAACTGATTGCTTAATTATTTGCTCATTATCTTTTCAGATACTGAAGTTAAGCTGATGGGTCTGTAACTGTGTCCGCCTCTCCCTCATCCCCCTTGTTCCAAGCTGTTTAGGGCTAGATAGCTAACCTCAGTTGCTGCAAATCCTACCAATACAGTAGCATGTATATTGAAAACCCCACCAATCCTACCAAAACACTGCACTATACACATGATCACCTTATACCTGTCATGATTCAAAATAAGAATGTGTAACAAATGCAGATGAGAGGAAACCAACCCCATGTGACAGATGTTAGTCATGTCACTTAATGCAGTACTGGGAGAGACTCATAGTACAGTAACAAGGTGGTGTCTTGTTTCGAACAGAACTGTACTGCTGGCCTTAATCAGGATACTGTCAAACTCAAAGCCCTAGAGAAGCCAGAAGTGACCAGATGTTTCCTGGTGCCGTGAAATGAAAGGTTTGACTTGCATCGCCTGTGTAGCTTCATGTGGCCGAGGTTTTTCGACATCAAGGCTGTGTTTGTTGAAATGCATAACATTCACCTGAGCAGGTGCCTCTTCCAACCTGTTCCCAAACACTGTCCCACCCTGCAGTGCAGGGATCTCAAACTCAAATCACCACAAGGGCCACATGAGGACTCATACATTGGCCCGAGGGCCGCATCACTGAAACCTTTTCCTACAATGATACAAAAGTATAATCAAAAATGAAAAAAAAGAAGAGTAATATAGTATGCTATTAAAAGTCAACGTATTAACTTTTTAAAAACTATAATGCAAAGGGGGTTTTTTAATAAAATATAAACACCTGTAGCTATTCCTTATATGGTCAGTAACACTGATGATGATCTACACTAACAGTCTAGCAGCATAACTGTAATGGCAGGAACTTTTTAATGTAACTATTCATATAAAATATGTTGCCACTTTTAACAAACGTTCTTCCCAACTACACTCAGCAAAGAATCATAAGGTGAGCGGGAAGTCATGGCTGCACAGCCCAAGAAACATGGGAAAAGCAGTAACAGAAGGCTCCTGAAAATGCTGCCAACAATATTGAAAGCCTACATGGATGCCTTATGTACCAAAACAAAACCCCATACTCTGCGACATTTATTACCTTTTGGCTATATTAAAAAGCAAGCCTTGCCTTTAGTTCCAGCTGACCAGTTCCTGACTGGCAAGCTAATTGCAGCAACCAGTACATGCATAGCAATATTTTTGGTGAAGTGAGCTGCTTTCTCTGTAGTGAGAGCAAAGCAGGACTTCCGAGAAGAACATGGAAGCCCGCGAAGAATATTGGGCCAGATGCTTGGCTGCTGTGAATGGGTGCATTGACTTCATCAGAGCTGCTCTGATTTATACCAGCTGAAGATCTGACCCATTGTGCTTAGTCCTGTGGCTTTCTTCCCTTTGGGGATTAAAATATGAAATTAAAAATCATCTTTGGAGGCAAGGCTGAGGAAGGGTTTGAATTACAAATAGATCACTTAGGGAAGTTTTCAGGGCCTCAGACTCTGCTGGGTTTAACTGTCCCTAGTGGGTGAAATGAATTTCACACATGGAACAGTCAGACTCAGTGCAGCTAATAGGTGTACCCACAGCCAAGACCCAGAACTGCATTTATCCCCTTTGTGACCCACTACATTAGCCTACAAGTATGGCCACAGCCCTCTCCGCATCACTTGAGGATCCCATAGACCTTCCCTACATCACTTCCTAGTGTTGCCCTTCCCACTGAGCTTTGCAGGGCCAGTTCAGAGACTGCTGGTGGTACTCTGCATGGCAATTCTGTGGATTCCTCACACCACTCTAGCCTACAACACCAGGCTTATGTTATTTGGAGGGCCTTGCACCTCTGGGTGAATTCCACCTGTACAGAGCATGTAATGCTGTGGTATAAAGCTTTTAACAGTGTGAGGTTTGGGACGTTCACATTACATTCCAAAGGTGAAACCACAAGTGAGACATGCAAGCTGAGTGCCGCCAGTAAATCTTATGGAGCTCACCACACCATACCACCTGCTTCTGTTCAGTTTGATATGAAAATTATTTCAGAAAGGATGGAGGCTATTTTCACAAAGATTTCTTGGTACTATTTTTCATATCCCTCCCGCCACATAATGCCAAGTGTTTAACTATACAGGCTTTGGCAAGAGAGGAAAATTATAATTAGTTCTGTGCTTGGGTGGCTAGCCGGTGCCACCGCAATGTCCACATTGCTATTTTTAGAGCTCTAGCTCCAGCAGAGCTAATGCACATCTGTCTACTGGCCTGCTCCCAGCTGCAGTGGAGACATATCGGGAGAGTGTTCCCGTGTGCTTAGGGGGAGAGGAGCCACTGTCCCTCCTCTTCAACAGCTGCAGCATGTACTGTCCTTTGCAAGTGACTAGTCACCCTGCTCAGTTAGATGGCTGTGGTGGGCAACCACTCACTCAGAGCCCAATATTTCTGTGGTCTGCAAACACTTTGGGATGAAAGACAACCAAGCATGAGTTATTTTACTATCGTAGACCTGTCTCTGGCAGGCCGGTCAGGGAACACATTCTTTGCTCTGGGTGCCAAACTAAATACAGAATTTAAATGGCCAGTTTTTCCTAGCAGCCGTGGTGTCACAACCATTTCCTCTTCATTTTAAGTTGTAAAACCTTGTGGTTTTAAAATAAAAACAAAAAGAAGTTGCTGGCTGTTGCTTGGATACCTTGTCAACCCCCAGCTATTTATCTCACATCTCTGCAGTATTTGCAAAGGTGGGATATAAATTGTCACATACCATATGATATTGTGAGCAAATGGTCATGTAATGTAACGATCTCAGCTTTTTTAACCTCCTTGGTAGTTCAGTGTGTAATGTGTAAAAGGTGTTTATATTACTGGAGGTTTTGCCTAAGCACACACTACAGAGGGCCCTACTATTTGGGGCACAGTTCAGTAGAATCTATCTTGGGGTTTTCTGAAGAGACTAAGCAAATGTCTATGCTACAGTGACACAGCTCTGGCACTGCAGCTGTTCAGCTGTAGTGCCATAGTAGAGACGCTTCCACCTCTCTGAGAGGAGCTACCTAGGTCAACGGCAGAATTCTTCCATCAGCCTTGCTGCGTTTACAGTGGGGGTTAGATCAACCTAAGTGTGGCACTCGGGCACAACATTTTTCACAGCGCTGAGCAAGTAGCTAGGTTGATCTAATTTTTAAGTATAGACCAGGCCTGAAGCCTGAATCATCTCTCACTAATAATGATATCACATTGCTGCAACTTGCATGACTTCAGTGGAGCTATATCTAAATAGAGAGAGAGGAATTTTTTCAGCTGAAACTCTGTTTTTGATGCAGAGCGCAGATTCAGCAGCACCAAAATGGTTCACAAATTTGTTTAACTGTTCATGTAGGGATCCCTCTTCCCTCAGTAAAAAAAATTAAAGTGTTTTGGTTTGGAAGAATTTTTTGTTTCAAAATTATGTTTAATTTAATTTTTAAAAAATCCAAAAACATTGGTCAAAATAAAAATATTTCATTCGATCTGAACTGAAATCTTTTTCAAATCACCAACAATTTTTGTTTTCAGTTCAATCCAAAACTTTTTTTTTTACTTTTTAAAATTGTCAGTGAATCACATGGTCTGTTATCTACACAGCTCTACTCTCAGTCTGTATACAGAAAATGCACTGGTTTTAACTAAATGAGTTTCTACATTGAGCTAGTTAAATCTGTGCAACCCTTGTGTATGGGCTCTGGTTTTAAGACTTTCTTATATTTATTTAGCTTAATTCTGTAACAAAGTGATATTCCTCTCCAAGCCAATTTAAGCGACTCAGTGTGGCATGTGACACTGGATTGGGAATCTGAAGTTCTGGGTTCTATTCCTGACTCTGCCACTGATCTGCTGTGTGACCTCAAGCAAGTCACTTTGCCTCCTTAGGCTGCTATATCCACTTCCACTTTTTGTCTGTCTGGTCTGCTTTGTTTGTGATTTCTTCCTGACAGGGACTGTCTCTCAGTGTGTGTTGGTAGAATGTGTATCAGAAGGGGGCCCTGATCTCAGTTGGTGCTGCTAGGAGCTATCATAATAATAAGGCACATCAGGAAAGCAGCATGTGGAAGTTTGCATTGCTGCCACCTGTGCTGTTCTTGCTCAGTAGACCAAGGACATCAACCTCCAAGTTTGTCAGTTCACCATTTTCACAAGAATTGTCATGCAACCCTCACACAATGTCACCTTCTCAACCCAATGGCATTGGACCTGATTCCTTATTGCACTACAACTTGTGTTGCCATTTACATTAGTGCAAAGTGGGTGTAGAAACATTGCCATTATCACTGCATAGCACTTTACACCCTCTTTATCCTATTGGGAGCAACTACACAAGTGACAGAGCAATAGAGAATTGGGCCCACTGTTTTCAGGCACATCTTGGGTCAGGTCCTCAGCTGGCGTCAATTAGCATAGCTACAGTCAAACGAGCTAATTGAACCAGTTGAAGATCTGGCCCTTTGTCTTAAAAGCCAATGTTCTGTGATGACTTCCTGATTTAATGAATGCTAGTCGCTTGGGCTATATCTTCACTGATAAAAAGGTGTGGGTTTTATACGGTGATAGCTAATTTGAGTTAGCGATATTGCTGTGAAATCCTAATGAAGACAAGGCACAGGTGTTTTTTTATTTTGATGTAGTCAAAGGTCAAGGTCAACACTCCCCCGTCCACCTGGGGTTTATTGTTATGAGCTATGTTGAGGTTAAATAACACTCGTTTCCACTAGGATTTCACAGCAAGAACTCCAGTTAACTATCCATCTCAATGTAAAAACACTTCTGATTTTTTTGCAGTGAAGATGTAGCCTTGATTTCAAATAGAGAAGGCTACATTTTGGAAACTCTACATCAGGGGAAGGCAACCTATGGCATGCATGCCGAAGGCAGCACGTGAGCTGATTTTCAATGGCACTCACATTGCCTTGGTCCTGGCCACGGTCCGGGGGCTCTGCATTTTAATTTAATTTTAAAAGAAGCTTCTTAAACATTTAAAAAACCTTATTTACTTTATGTACAACAATAGTTTAGTTATATATTATAGACTTCTAGAAAGAGACCTTCTAAAAACGTTAAAATGTATTACTGGCACGCGAAACCTTAAATTAGAGTGAATAAATGAAGACTTGGTACACCACTTCTGAAAGGTTACCAACCCCTGCTCTACGTAAATGGAGACTTTTTTCCCTGTTAGAAACATTGGGAGCCCTTCTGTGCCTTGGGAACACACCATCTGTTGTTGTTTTTATATAGTGAGCTATTTTTAAATTCCAGGGATTTTTATACTTTTTTTTGTTGGGGGGGAGGATCCAGGGGAAAAAGTAGTATCACTTTTATGAAGGCATTTTCAGAATTGCTTGTTTCCTTTCTAACTGCTCCTGCTAGAGTCACAGATTCAATGGGAGCAGACTTAGTCTAACACTGAGCGCTTTTGAAAATATCATTTGGTATGGGAGGTGATGATGACTCTTTAACAGTGAGTCAGTGGCAAAGCTGGGATGAGAGATGCAGAATTTCTGATCCCAGTCCCATGCTCCGATCATGGGGGTATTAGTCAGCTGACTGTGATGTCTCATTTGTCTATATAGCAGCTTTATGTAGATTGTAAACTCCTTAGAGATCAGGGATCTGGCTGGTGTACATTTGTTAAGCACCCATTTGGTGCTACAGAAATAATCAATAATCAAGTTTGAAATCTCCATGCTCCTGGACCCAGATGTTTGAATCCCAGCAGGGATGACTTGGCCTTTCATTCTTTCAAGGTGGATAAACTGAGTACCGTGCAGTTTACTTTGTGAGCTTAACCTTTCATCTTAGGCCTTCAAAACCAGGATCCTGTCTCTCTCTTCCATGGACACTAAAGGTGCATGGCCCTTTTTGTAGGAGCAGGATTTTGGCCTAATGTTGTTTGCCCAAACATGCCTTCCCCACACTGTGTGCTGTGAAACATCTTCCGTCCTCCTCCCCATTGCTAATTGTATCTATAAAAATGTAAGTGATTTCAGAGGAGAGGCCCTAAATAAGTGTGAAATTATTAAAGCATGTACTGCTATCAACATGGAAGGATTTTATTTTCTGTACCAAACCCAAATGAGAAAAGGTTACTTGGTCCTGAACGCCGCAATGCTGGCATGCTAGAAATGCACAGGCAGATTCCAGTGCCAACCAGAACTAGAGCAGTTCTTTAAAAAAAAAAATCTTCTTAGCTAGATAGTTACCAAGCAGTTGCATGACACCTTCAATACACTAGAGCACATCCTTAGCTGGTGTAAATCAATGTAGCTCTACTGAAAATGTTGATTGAGCTATGTTAATTGACATCATCTAAGGATCTGGCATCCTCTATGTAAATGAGGTGCGAGTACATTTCTATCTGTTTAGAAAAAATATATAATGCATTTCAGATGACTGTTGGAAAAGATCTTCAGGGACATAAATAATAGCGCTGATTCTCAGCCTCACTTCACATTTGACTGAGTTGCAAAAGCAGCTCAGTCAGTTGACACATGGCAAATATTATAAAAAAAAGAGAGAGAAAAAGAAAAGATGCCATGGGTCTAGGGTGTAACTGAACAACAGCAGTGCTGCTATTTTTGATGGAAATCATTGAGTCTTTCTGATATGAATCCCATGCAGTTGCACATCTTGAGCAAACACAATGTTCCGTCTTTGCACAATTCAGATCTGCAACTAAAAGGACTCGACTGAAATAATATCGTTGGCAGTGCTACCGGTAAAAGGCCCTACCTCTCTGTGAGTCTCAATGTTGTGAAAAGCATCCTTAGTTTATAGATAAAATACCTTGTACACGACACTGTGTCTTTAATCTGGGGTTCTGCCAGCCGCTGGTAAGCACGTCACTCACATTGCAGCAAAAATCTTCCTTTAGCTGGGTTGGAACAAAAGCCTAACATAGTGTTCCAAAAAAGCGTGTGTGGGGGGAAGACAGTGATAACAATTAAACTGGATTCACACTGTGTACAAATTCTCAAACCAGAAGTGGGCTGTTGCAGGGAATAATGGCAGCAAAAGAGAGCACAACTTTCCTTTTTCATTTCTTCTGGACTACCTCCAAGTAATCTCTATGTCACTGGTGTTCACAGCCATATCACCAGTGTCATATGTCTCAACACTGCTGCTGTATAGCAGAGTTTGACTTACATGCTCCATTTGAAGGGGGAAATTAGCTTTCTTAGAGCAACAACTGAAAACCTCTGCTTGATTTTTGTATAATAGATCAGTCCACAGCATTTGTCATGTGCTAATACAACAGAGCCACAGCAGTGGTGTTTTGTAGGATATATTGCAACCTATCACTAGAGAGGGATGCCGAATGTGTACCTGCCATAGTTTAATTTTGGAGTTGGGTGGGGGCTTGCTTTTTCCAGCCATGTCCAACACTTGTGAGTTTGAGGGAGCATGTTAGGCCTTGATGAAAATTTTCCCAGTGCATGCTGGGGCTGGTTCAGAGCTGACTGAAATCTGCAAGAAGATCCAAAGAATTCATTGGGCTCTCCATCCAACCCCTAAAGCTGGCCTAAAAAAGAGACTGAACTTGTCATTGTAAGACTGCACTGCTACTATCTCTGAAAGAACATTATGCTACATGGTTTGGTGTTGCCTGGTAGTTGTGATTCTGGATTCTCCTTGGCCTTTTACTCTCTTCCCTCCCACGATTGCCCTTATATATTTTTTCCAATCCACTTTTGCAGATGCTGACCCAGAATGATGAAGGGTGTGGATAGGGAACAGGCTTTCCCAAAAATGACACAGATTCTGCTTCATAGATCAATTCTTCATCAACCACTGTCATTGCTCAAATGATGCACTTAATAATAAACAGTCCTGGGGTGTGCCCACGTTTCCTTCATGCTTTTCCACTGGCTCTGGGTGCCAATTTCTGTCTATAATCTGCCTGCATTTTGTTTTTGGAAGCAGCTGCCTTATTTAGTCAAAAGAAAACTTTAATTCTATACAGTTATAAAGAAAACCTGTGGATAGACAATATTGAGGGTCTAGGTCTGTTAAGGGTCTCTCTCTTTCCTATACTTGCCATGTTGTGCCAGAGTAGGTGTAATACTTCAGTGGTAGCTGGATTTGCTTGTTTGGATGAATATATAAATGTAAAAGTAATACTATTATTTATTATTATGGACTAAGGGTGTAGCTAGTGAATTTGAAGTTTTGCATTAAAATCTTTGCCATTACACTTAGAACAATTTCCCACCTCCTCTAAATTCTGCACAATTTGGCAGACTACGTATTTTTACCTTGAAAACATTTGAAACTCCATATTTTTGGATGCCTTTTCCTCAAAATGGGTCTGGCTTTCTCCAAAAAGGGGCCCATTTCCAAGTAGAAAAATTTGCAAAATATGGTACATTGGGCTCATATGAGAATTTATAGTGAAATGCAAAATCAATGGCCTGGTATACACGTATGTTACTCCAGTTTCATACTGGTGTAACTCCACTGAGGCCAACAGTCACTCCAGTTGTACACTGATGTAACACAGGTGTGTACCAGGCCCTGTATTAGTTTAGTTTTGCATTTCACTACAAACTCCCATATGAGTGGTCAATCAGACCTGTGCTGGTTGGCTGTTTGCTCCAGCCTCTTCCTCCCTTTACCTCACATCTCTTAATCTCCACCTCACTCCACACCTGCCCCCCATCCTCTTCTCCCAGCCCTGTTCCCCTCCCCACTCTTCCCTTCAATATTCCCTTTCACTTCACTTTTCTTTCCACTTAGCTGACCCCCCCCGGCCCCTGACTAATTCCATCTCTATAATCATGGAACTAACATGACATTTTTTGCTGCCATCACATTCTTCACTCCACTTGGGTGTTCTACCTGTTCCCCTACCTTGTGTCTGTCTTGTCTATTTACATGTAAGTTCTCTGGGGCAGGGACTGCCTGCTACTCTGTGTCTGTACTGTTCCTAGCAGAGTGGGACCTCAGTCTTGGTTGGCCCTTAGGCACTGCCATAATAAACACGATTAACAAGAATTTAAAGTGTTTTCATCTTTCACTGCTATTTTTTTGCCCTCCTCTATTTGTAAAAATATATATGATACCGTCTGGTTTGTCCAGAGGGCCAGCTTTGCTATACATGCCAATCAGGCAATCGTCTCAGTCCTTGTGGTAGAGAATATTTTGGATAACGAAACATTTAGCAATTGTTTTTTTGTTTTTTTTTTGCAACAGAGGGCCTTTGGGATCAAGACATTTCCTAGTTTGCCTATGTAACAAACCTTTTCTGTGAGCCCTGAATGGACAGTATATTCTCTGGTTTAGACTGGACCTGCAGTAACACAAGTTGGAGTTGTGTGGGATAATCACTACTTCACATTTAGCTGAGCTAGTGAAGAAACTGATGCCTGGAAAATTAAACAGTGAGGCAATAATGCTGGGGTGCAGCTTAAAAGTGTTGCAATTTTATTTTTATGGCAATCTAATCACATGGAATCCACAGTCTGAAACATTAATGAATAACTCATCAATTTCAAGCCTTTCCTTTCTCTGTCCTCAAAAGCTTATTCCTCCAGGTAGGCTACTCATAGACTTTAGGGTCAGAAGGGACCAATATGATCATCTAGTCTGACCTCCTGCACAAAGCAGGCCACAAAATCCTACCGATCCACTTCTATAACAAACCCCTAACCTATGTCCGAGTTATTGAAGTCTTCATATTGTGGTTTGAAGACCTCAAGCTGCAGAGAATCCACCAGCAAGTGACCCATGCCCCACGCTGCAGAGGAAGGCGAAAAAGCTCCAGGGCTTCTTCCAATCTGCCCGGAGGCAAATTCCTTCCCGACCCCAAATATGGCGATCAGCTACCTACTGTGCTGGTCAAATTTCATGTTGTATAATCAACCGCAGTGCTTAGATCTGTAGCAGCAGAAGCATGGTGGTCAGATTCTCTTTCTCTGTACCTTGTTTAATAATTTCCGTCAGTGCAAAGGGGGTGTCCTGCTCTCCTTATCTGGTAGTGTTTTACATGCACTTTGCACACTGATGTCAATGAGGATGTAAAATGCAGAGCAATGGATAATCAGGTCCTTTGTGTGCAAAACACTCATGCAGTTGTTGATCTGATATGAAACCAGTTTTGATTATTTAGCTTGAGCTGTTTTATAAGCTAAACTCGTGTGTGCAACAATTTCCTGCTATGCGCATGCCCAGTACCCCTCCATCTACCCCTTCCAGTTTGCCAAATGCTTTTGGATACTCCTAGCCTCCATCTGTGCAGATTTCTAACAGCAAGTGTGTTTATGAAAGAACCCCACTTGTACATATGTCTTGTCACCTTCAAACCTAGCCGTGTTTGCCATGATCAAATGCAGTGTGCAACAGTTGGCTGAAATGTGGAACATCTTTGTTCAGTTGTGTCCCATTCTGCAATTGACAGATTATAATGGTTAGTAATGATAAAACCTTTTGTTAAGGATGGTTCTTCTCACTGTTTGAATTAAAGATACTTTTTAAACCCCTCCTCACTCTCCCAGAAAAACAAATTTGATCGTGGCCATCCAAAAGAGCCCTCAAATGGAGCATCAGGAGGGTTTAAACCGGGGTAGACAACCTATGGCACGCATGCTGAAGGCGGCACGTGAGCTGATTTTCAGTGGCACTCACACTGCCCGGGTCCTGGCCACCAGTCTGGTGGGCTCTGCATTTTAATTTAATTTTAAATGAAGCTTCTTAAACATTTAAAAAAACTTTTTTACTTTACATACAACAAGAGTTTAGTTATTTATTATAGACTTATAGAAAGAGACCTTCTAAAAATGTTAAAATGTATTACTGGCACACAAAAGCTTAAATCAGAGTGAATAAATGAAGACTCGGCACAGCACTTCTGAAAGATTGCCGACCCCTGGTTTAAACTCTGAGCCTTCATATCAACAAAAGAAACCTGTAGAGTTAAAAGGAGTAACTATTATAATCTATGTGGACCAGCCACTAGGGGGGGATGTGGCACACGCTTTGCCAGTGGACTTCTCAACTGGTAGGCAGCAGCAAAATGGTGGGGATTGGGACTCCAATCTGGGTTCTGTTCCTGGCTCTGGGGAATAGACAGAATAGCCCTTCACCTAGATCTGGCATCTTTGTTCTGAAGGGCAGCGTGGCTGGGTCTTGAATCTTACCTGCCAGAAGTCACCTTGTGCTGCCTCTCAGGGATCTCATTTGTAATGGGAGGGCTATGATGGTTGCCTGCCTCTGGATAATTAACGTTAATGGATTTAAGCACACAGCCTCCATGCTGCTGTGAAAATCTCCATCCTACTTTCCAAGAGAGATCTGAGAGTGGTGAAGGACAGTGCTTGGTCATTGCTGACTGGAAGACTGTTCAGGTGCAGAAACAACATGGAAGAAAGTGCAGAGACAAAGGAGCAGTCCGGAATGAAGCTTGGGTGGAGCCCAGAGAAAGGGAGGGGGCGTAGGAAGAAGTAAGGCTGCAGGTGTTATTTACACAGTATGTACCTGTCTAATTTTAGCGGTGTGAGTAAAAATGTGCTTATCCCACTTCCTCAACTGGCTGCGGGGCAGGGGTGTATGACACTGAAATGTCTGTCAGACTCCTTTGATCCCATTTTTCCCCTTCACTAGATCCTAGTTTAACCTAGTCACTCTGTCCCACTGCCCTCCACCCCCAGTGTCACAAATTTGCTGCCATGAGCAGTGCACAGAACTGTGAGAAAAACAGAATCTCTTTTACTTTAGCAGAGGCAAAGAACAAAGAAGGGGGAAAAATCCTAAGTGACTAGCCACTCCAAAAAGCAGTGAACATCTGCCCCTGCCTGTTGTAGGGACTCTGAAGGGTAAGGAGAGGGGTGTGTGTGAAAGGGAGGAGTGGCTTCCAAGACAGACCTATTTCATAGGGGTGGGGAGAGAAAAGTTTCCACTTTGTGTTTCAGGAAATGACATTGTCGTGCTGGAATTTACAATTAAGTTGTGAATGTGGCTGAAGCCTCTGGATTTTGCCATGAGAAGGCCCCTTTCACTGGCTTCATTTGGCTCTAATGAGCGAACTAAATTCTCATTGAAAAGCATGTCTTCCATTCAGCCCCCTTTTCTTCTTCAGCTGCTGTCACTCCAAAGAAGACCCCCGCGTGTAGCTTCCCTTCAGTTTGTGTGAGTCTCTTTGGCAGAACTGAGCAAAGGGTACGCGGTGACCTACTAAAACGAATCGCTGAGCCCCTGGAACAATACAGCTTTGTGCGATTAAAAACACTGAAGTCACAGTTTCCCAGGCTTGCTTTTTTGTACTTTCCTCTGGAGATGCCTAGCAATGAGGGGAACAGTGGGGTGGATTGCAAGGACTTACTGGTAGACAAAAGGGACTGAGGCCTTCCAAGGGATTCAGAGGCCATCCTGAGGTCTCCAACCAGATTGCACTACGTTCCCCGCCCCCAACAGCTGCATTTGGTTGCAGGTGCTTGAAAGTCATCAGGCTGAAATGTACTAGAAAGGGTAATTTCATCAAAAGATGAAAACCAGGGCGAAAGCAGGTTTCATTTGACAACTTGGAAAGCTTTCTAGGAACATGTGGCTTTTATAAAAGCAGGAAAGATTACTAGAATGCACACAGTTGATTCTGGGCCATTGCAAGGACTGTTGATGCAGTGCATTTTGGGTCTCTTGTGTTGAGATGTTCAATGCTTCTCGCAGCAGGAGGTGCACTCCCTAATTCCCACAGGAGTCAATGGGGTCCGAGGACCCTTGGCACCTTGCCAGAATCAGACCCAGTTTCTAAGTCTCCTCAATGCTTTTTCTATAGATATTATTTGTCATTAAATGTTTAGGGTGGTTCAGGGGGCTTAGAACTAGGAGTACTGGGCCAAAATGAAGGGAAGGAAAATGTAAACTGGATCCAAGGAAACTTCCTGCTGGTGGAGATCTGTTCAATTGTGAAATAGTCTCACAAGTAAAGGACTGGAAGCCCCATCACTTGAGACATTTAGAAGAGAGGAGAGACAGAACTGGAGAACAGACTGTTGGAAAGAGCCCTGCACTAGCCAAGAATGGACAAGATGTAGTAGGTCTTTATCATCGCTAATTTCTATACAATATAGGTAAAGGAGAACAAGCTCACTTGTGAAAAAGTGTGAATAGGGTAACAAATCTGTGGCTACTGAGTAGCTCATTATTGTCTCTTTGCTGCAAGCCACAGGAGTTTGGAGCTTCACGGTGGCAACAGGCCTGCTTCCAAAGCCCTGACCCCTGTCCCTCGAGTGTAAGGAGGATTGCAACAGTGTAATGTCGGAGAAGCATTTGAGTAGTTTTGAGTCTCTCCTGTAGAAGAGGCCAGTAGTACACATGACATACTTGCCAGCTCACTACAGTAATAATAACAGGATACATCCTTAAGTTCTTACCTTGTGCTTATGCAGACCAAGCTCCCATTGAAATTGATGGGAATTGAGCCTGAGTAAAGACCAGAATATGGCAGAGTCATAGTTACCGCTTGTAGATCTTAAAGCACTTAAATATGATTAGTACCATTATCCCCATTTTCCAGTCAGGGAAAGTGAGACAGGACGGTTAAGTGACTTGCCCACACTTGGGCTACAAAGCACTGGCTTTGGACCCGAGTCAGGAAAGCACTGTAAGTCCCACTGACATTTTAAAGATTTTCTCTGACTTCAGTAGGACTTAAGCACATGCTTCAGAGTTAAGCACATGCTGTCCTGAATAGGGATGCTTTCCTGAATTAGGGCCTGAATCCTCTGGCTCTCACTCCCATGCTATCGCCCCTGGCCCATCCTGCTGCATCTTCCTTGCATGTAAAGAAAGCTGGAGGAGAATGTGCCTTTGTTTATAGGCTGTCCAGTGCAAAACAATCCTCATTTACATATGCAGATATGTCCCTGACTCTGCAAGGTGGAGAATGCCTGGGGATGTAAACTGGAATCAAGGGACAGGAGCACCTTTCTGGATCAGGCTCACTATCTACATAGGCAAAACAGAATTGCTTATCAATTTCTGATAGATAATGGAACATCCTCCTACACACAGTGGGAGTTGAGGGTACTTAGCAGCTTGCAGGAATAGGCCACCTCTTACATCAGATTATTTAGTTCTGTAATATGTATTCCACAGAGAATAGAATTTTCTCCTATACAAGGTGGGAATTAAGAGTATTCAGTTCTTTTCGTGATTCGCTTCATACTTTGCAGGATTGGGATCAACGTCTGCAGGCAATGATATTGCCACATCTGATCAATAGCCCATAAATAGTCATTCAGAAACGATTAAAATGACCTGGTTAAAAGAACAGTGAGCTCCTCCTACTCTAGTGCAAGTTTTTTTTGGTCTGTTGCTACAGCAACTATGTACTAAGAGCAAAGATGACAGCAAGATATTAAATTTTGCAGCAATTCAATTTTCTACTGATTTCTTTGTCTTCAGTAACTGAATTCTACTCCACTAATTGTGTTAGATTTCAGACAGAAATATGTGGCATGAGTTCTGTGTTGCTTTCTCCTCCTCCCTTTAGAAACCAGTTACATGAAATTGCCTTCTTAAATGTCTATAATTGCCCATTGGATCTAAGTAACTTGGATGGCTTCTATCAGGATATCACATATTTTTAACCCAAACTGATTATTATGTGCTAGAAACCAATTTCCGTTAGTATTCTTTAAATAGAAACAAACACTTTCTGCACATTTCAGTTTGTGCCAATAGTACAAAAGCAAACTCATTGTAATGGAAGAGATCCTGTTAGATTACGAACCAGCAAACATATTTTATAAAGGAATACTGGCTTGGGGTGCCAGTTTGATCTTTCTGCTCTGTTGGATTTTACAGATCATGTCATCAGAGGGCTATCATAACTCATGTCTGCAGACTTGCAGGTTCATCTGTTTTGCACATGCCAATGTAACAAACTGTGGCTGCATACAGCATGTCAGTGCAGTACTTAATAGGGACTCACCAAACCTGGAAGGTTCACAATGAATGCCACAAGTCTCTACTACTTGAGCTAAAGGAGAACTCCTATGTGTAGGAGACTATTAAAGTTCAGGCACTAGAGGGAGACATGTTTGTACCTTAACAACGAGTATTGCATGAACACCATATATCTGTATGCCTCTACGGTCATTGCACATTCAGTGGCTGAGCTGTATGTACCATTGCACTCATTATGGACCACGTTCTACTGACTTTGATAGGAGCAGGATTAGCTGCTTTGCCACTCTTGCACGTGCAAAATGGATGGGCCCATACATTTTGGGGTGGCAGAGGCCCATTGAGAAAATGTCCTCTGAGTGATGAGGGGAAGCTACCTTGGCAGAATGAGGCATACAGTACTTACATTTCTGGGGCTCCACTTCTCAGCGTATGCTTACAATCTTCTCCATCTGCTGGTCTGATATGAATTCCCCCTCATACACACCCATGTCTTGGAAGATGAATCCTGCTCGCTTGGTGACAAATACCATGATCTAAGTCCTTACTCCCCCTAGCTGATAAAATTCTCTCTGCTCTTCCACCCACCAGTGACCAAGCATCTCACTTCATCCTTCCCATTGGGTGAGCAGCTCTCCCCAACTCCGCTATGCAGGTCTAAGGAGTCCAGGGGAAGCCACTGCACATCATACCGAGTGCATGGCTGTGCATGTCCTAGAGGCAGGCTGGTACCTCAGAATTTTTCTGGGTTGAAGAAGGATTTTCAGCACTGGAAAAACAATGCAGTAACTTGATATGTTTCTCCTAGACCTGAGGCCCAGCAGAATTATTATATATCATGCTGCAATAGGGGCATCTACCAATGCAAATAGCAGTGGTATTTCTCATAAAGCTTAGGGCACAACCACCTTTGCTTTTCTGTTTCCTTTGTTTAAGTCTCTCAAAGTGTTTGGAGTGTGCAGGAAATCTGACCAGGTGGCATGGTTCTGCCACAGGACAGCCTTCTCAGGTCAAATTTACAATGGCTACTGACAGCAAAAGGCATGCCAACTGCTCTCAAATTATAAAGCCCTCACAGAACTGTCACAGCAGCTACTGAAAAGGAGGCGATGTCAACAGGAAAACAAGAGCAGATGAGAAATAAATACCCAACCTTTAAGCCTTCAGATGGGTTGAAATTAAGGTAAATAATACCAGAACAGTCACTATATCTTTCTCCAACTCAAATGCATGCCTAGACCCCGAAGGAAGCACTCGGTTGGGGCACTGTTTGAACAGATCGTCTTTTCTGGTGAGATTTTCCTTACAATAAAGCCACAAGAAAAATCAGTGAAGAAACATGATTCAGTGGGTTCAGAGGCAAGTTATAGAGATATTGGATGGTAGACTGTAAGAGCTGGATGGGACTAAATAATGAATTTATGTATTTAATGTATAAATGTCATCTTTGTGCCTTGTGGGTGTACGGAATATGTAAAAAGGCCTTGATGTGTAAAACATAGAAGGGAAGATGAGAGCAGATTTGCCTTAGATGCACCCTTCTTGGGAAGGTACAAACTTGTGTTTTAATGAATGCCCTGGAGTGGGTCCCATTGCTGGGGACCTTCCACTAAGACACCCTTCTTCGAGTCCTCCAGAGCAAACAGCTAGGAGCCACCAGTAAAACCATCTAAACCATTTTAAAGATGAAAAGAGGAGAGAGGCAGGCTTCTGAGGTAGCCAGGACTAAACCACTTATGTCTTTATAGGTGCAAACCCACACCTTGAATCAAATGGGAAGGCAGAACAGTATGTGGAGCACAAGCATCATACTCATGCTAGACCTCTCTGCTAAGCAGGTGGACCACTGCATTCTGGATTAGCAGCATCTTCAGAGAGTCCTTCCTCAGACAAGTATCAAAGGGGTAGCCGTGTTAGTCTGGACCTGTAAAAGCAGCAAAGAATCCTGTGGCACCTTATAGACTAACAGAAGTTTTGGAGCATGAGCTTTCATGGGTGAATGCTGCATCTGAAGAAGTGGGTATTCACCCACGAAAGCTCATGCTCCAAAACGTCTGTTAGTCTATAAGGTGCCACAGGATTCTTTGCTGCTTCCTCAGACAGAACTCATTGCTAAAGTCCATCTATGTGGTGACAAAGGAATGGATGGCTGGAGACATCCACAGATCAGCCAGGACAGGCTACCTCCTCCTAGCTGACAGGAGATACTACTGAAGTCTGGAGATAAAGACACTGCAAGGATCCAAAAGCATTCTCAGACTGCTCACCTCTTTCGTGACAGCTGCACACTCTTCAGTGGCTGGTGGGTCAGATTCATAACTTCAACCTAGCAGGAATTAAGAGACATTGTTGGAGTGTTTATTTATGTACTTAAAGTTACCTGACAGGATTATAAAGGCAATACATGGGCTCTCAGGAGCTATTGTTTCTAAATACAGTTCAGATTAAGGCTATCAATTTGGACTGCTCAAAATCCTTATGATCTGCAAATAGTCCATCCACGATTTACAATTGTAATGATAAAGAGTATGTGAAATTGATGAAAGTAAAGGACTGACTGCATGGCCAGAAACAGAGACAGGGCTGGCAGGTATTGGATAGTCTTCCCCAATACTGCTAACGTGCCCCTCACTGCCCTGATTTTAGATGATAAGTAATAAATCTATGGTGACATGCCTGGGGATAGTAGTTATCAACTAAACCACAAACATACAGCATAGAGAAAAAAACTTGAGGCATTTGTGTTGAAAACATGGATTTTTAATCAGCTGAGCTGAAAGACTATCTGCATTGTCTAGGTTCCACTGGTGCCTAGATACCATAATAATTGGTGCATTATAAAGTCCTAAAATAGATTAGCTGTCACTAGTAGTGGGCTTGTAGCCTTTTTATAGGCTGTTAGCTGCTAGAGAGAGACCATTACAAACACTTGAGCAGATCTGATGTGCTACCGAAGAGTGCAGTGGTATATACACATGTGTAAGCCAGTATATCATCCTTTTTCTCATTAATTCAGTGCTGGCCTCCCTAGAACAGAGGCTGCCAATTGTGCTAGTAAACCACATGGTGGTTTTGTCTGGAATCCTGCCCACTTGGATCAAACTTACCAAAGTATTTTAACTTGTGACCTAAGCAAGCTTTGAACTTTGTTGTGCCGCAAGCCTAATGCACGACCACTACCTCCTGGCCTTGAGTTTAACCATCTTGAGGAAAAGAGTGTCATTGTAAACGTTCCTGCTCCTAAGGCAAAATGCAGTGTTTTCAAGGTAGATATAGAAGTAAGTTTTTCCTGCGGGGATGTTATAAGGCCATGGAGATAAGCTTGGGGCAGACAGTAAACTCATCCCCTGGCAGAGAAAACAGCCAAAGCTAACTGAAATCTCCTTGCCAAAGCAAGGCAAAATGCTGAGGAGCAGACCTTAGATGCTGATGGCCCGTGTTCTACCCAGGATCTGATAGCCAGGAAATGAACAGATATAACATGCCTGCAGACCTAATAAACAGCACCTTTGCAACCTCACTGCAAGGCAAGCAGCAGCTTGTTTTGCTTTGTGATGCTCCCTCTGGCCCATGTCGGAGTGAGGTTCGGGGCCTCCTAAGTTAATCCTAACCAGTCTCAGACGGGAGCTAAATTCACCATTATGGGAAGAATAGAGGATAAGGGTGAAGAAGTATGCCAACTTTGAGGCCCCAGAGGTCTTTCTCAACCAACTCCATAGAACAGGAGTGGGCAAACTTTTTGCCCTGAGGGTCACATTTGGGAATAGAAATTGTATGGCAGGCCATGAATGCTCACAAAATTGGGGTTGAGGTACAGAAGGGGGTGAGGGCTCTGGTTGGGGGTATGGGCTCTGGGGTGGGGCCAGAAATGAGTAGTTCAGGGTGTAGAAGGGGGCTCTGGGCTGGGGCAGGGGGTTGGTGTGCGGGAAGGGGTGCAGGCTCCAGCTGGGGGTGCAGGCTCTAGGGTGGGGCTGGAGATGAGGAGTTTGGGGTGCAGGAGGGTGCTCTGGGCTGGGATTGAGGAGTTTGGAGAGCAGGAGGACGATCAGGGCTGGGGCAGGGTGTTGGGGCATGGGGAGAGGCTCAGGGGATTCAGGCTCCGAGCGGCGCTTACCTCAAAGCGGCTCCTGGAAGCAGCAGCATGTCCCTTCTCTGGCTCCTACACAGAGGCATGGCCAAGTGGCTCTGCATGCTGCCCTGTCCACAGGCACCGCCTGTGCAGCTCCCATTGGAGTGCATAGGAGCCGTAGTGGGACCATGCCATGGTTTCTGGGCCGTAGTTTGTCCACCTCGTCATAGAATAGTAGAGTTTTTTGCCTTCTATCTGGGAAGTGGAAAAGTAGATACCTCCAACCAGTGCACTTCCAAATGGCTGAGTTTGAGAGTTGGAAATATTTTAAAATCTGTGTTTGTATCTTCACTGGAAATATGAGCCGTGGCTCCACACCCTGTCTGGAATTTTTAGACACATTGAAGTACTCCAGGTGAGATCCTAGTCTGGAATGTAAAAAAGAGGCCTTGCTGTTTGGATCAAGTTGGGTCACTGCATGATAGGAGCTGTAGTCTCCACAAGCTGCACATCTCTTAAAGATGAGCCTTGAAATTTGCTCCATTGAATTATGTGTATCCCTTGGGCTCCTCTCAAACTGCAAATCCAGCCCATGAATGGGCAAAGTTTGAGTGTTCGGAAATCAGCCTAGAAATGAGTAAAACTGAAGGGGACTGAAGGCCTGAATGGATCTGCTGGGAAAGGGTAAAGGTCCCCTGTCAAGACACAAACTGTATAACACACTGGGCCGAATTCTGCCCTCACCTCTGTGTGACTCTACGGAAATCAGTGAAGTTGCACTAGTATAAGTTGCTAGTCCTGGTGACGCTGAGTTGAGGTTCTCCAAGGTAGGAGTATTTTGAAAAGCTCCTTAATGTAGAGAAGGCTTTAGAGTGAAATGGAATCAATATCCCAGATTGTTTCAGGGGAGTTCAGCTTCACGCTGCTTATGAGGAACGTCCCCCTCTTCAGTCTGACACTATGCTCTCCCATGCTTACGTCAGCATGATCCAGTGTCCAATACTTATAATGCAGCAATTATCGCCTCCCAAATAAGTAGTAAGTGTTGCACTCAAAGGGGCGTGCCACCTCCCCCTCCTCTAGTGTTCTGGCTGGCTGGAGAAGGACTGGGAGAAGGAATCCTAAGGTCTTGTCCACTCTGGGATTTTAGCCACTAATGCAAATTCCTAGTTTAGACATGATTTTCAGTGGGTGAGTTTACCTTGAGTTAGGTCTTGCTGTAGCTGCTATCAGAGAGGAGAGAAGAAAAATTAGTCTGTTTTCTCTGTATTGGCTCTCAACTCCATTCCCCCAGCTTCCAATGTCCCCAGAAACGGCAGGGGGATGAGGAGAGACCTAACAGCCACAGCACTTTGCAGTTAATAGGACTTTTCATCTAAGCATCTCAAGTAGTTTAAGAAACTTTAAGCCTCTTAACATGTCTGTGAGCAGGCAAATATCATCTACATTTTGCAGATAGAGAACCTAAAGCACAGAGAGATTAAGAGCTTGTCTGTGCTTTGGGGTGTGTTTTTTGTTTTGTTTTGCACAAGTGTAGGTACACACTGACATAGCTGCACAAGTGCAAACCCTTGTAAACTTACTGCACCAGAATAAAAAAGGCATGGAGATATAGCTGTGACTGTGTAGATAGTTAAAAGTCTGCCATCTACTAGCACAAAAGAATATGCAACTTTGTTCATAAATTTGTAGAACCAATGAAGTTGTTGTAATGCACTGCAGCTGGCTTCTGTATTACACATCTTGTACCAGAATACTTTTTACACTGGTGCAGTGTGTCTAAAGGAGGGGATTTCACCAGTACAAAAATCCCCAGTGTAGACAAGCCCTTTGGGCTAGATTCTGATTCCCTTACTGACCCCGGGCAGCACCTTACTCTATATATGACCCTACTGAAGTTCAGTGCTATTCTGCGTGTGTAAAGGAATCAGAATCTGGCTCTTAGTGATTTACCTTAGGTCACACAACAAGTCAGTGGCAGAACCCAGATCTCCTGACTCCTAGCCCAGGGTAGGGTGACCAGATGTCCTGACTTTATAAGGACAGTCCCAATTTTTGGGTCTTTTTCTTATATAGGCTCCTATTACTGCCTACCCCCGTCCTGATTTTTCACACTTGCTGACTGGTCACCCTAGTCCAGGGCTGGAGTAGAACACTGCCATACGGTGGGTGAAGGTAACTTCAAAATGGATGGCAAAGGCTGTAAAGCACATCAGAGATAGAGATTAAAAAAATGAAGCCAGCCCAAGACTAGAACAGTGAAGTTCCTAGCTTGAGAGACTACTAGAAGAGAGAGAGGGAGAGCAAAGAAGATTAGGGGTCACCTAGCATGAACTGTCATATTCTGAGACTGAGAGTGATAACTAGCAGCAATGCTACTAGCTGTTAATATTTGCATAAAGATGTGAAGAGATTTCACAAATAGTTTAATGTCTGTGTCAGTTGAGGCTTGACATGACCATCAAGCATGCCTCTGGGCCTGCCCTACCAAGTCCAGTCAGTGCAGGAGTTGGCATGACTGGAGAGTTGACCTGGCGTGTGTGCGCGCGCGTCTATATGCATGCAAACAGCATCTGCATGCTGTTCTGAGGCAATAGCATATATGTTAAGCAAATCATGAAATACTTACAGTCTGAAGTCATAAACAAAGAGCGCAAGACAGCTACTGCCTAAGGAATTTTCCTTAATTTAGGAATTGCTTTGAGCAAACATTATCTCTGCTTCCTGAACACAAGCAAGGCTACTGCCCTGGAAGTAATCTGTATTAGCCTTACTGGAGTGACCACGTTGCCATAGTTACTGTTAGTTTCTGTATACCTAAAGCTTTAAGTATTTATTATAATTAAATGTTTTTCTCCCACCACACCCCTCACTTGAAAATTCTCTATGAGATGCGACATGAATTGTAATTCTCTTTCTCATCTTTCACCCCCTTTTTATTGTTTTGTGGAATCTCTGCCTATCTTAGACGCTGACATATTTAGCCAAGGTCACTGATTCATGCAGAGATTTGTTCTTCAGATGTTGCTGCTTCTTTATTTTTAGTGATGTCTGAATAACAACCAATCTTGACTAGATTATATAACCTTAACTTCACTTTGTTTCTATTTTGTTTTATTTTCATACGATTGAATATGCTGACTATTCTCAGATATTTAACTTTGCACAGAGAGAGGATCTTACCTGTTTCAACTAATCTATCAAGGCCATCAAAATCTGAGCTGTGACACGGCTTGGTATCTGGGGAATTTGACACTCATTCTCACAACCTTGATGAATGTTGAAATGAAAAGCAGCTGCCTTTAGAACTTGTATATTTATATTTGATTATATTCTGGAAATGTAACAAATGGCCTTGGAATGAATCTGTTTTAAATTGGCTTTTGCAGATTTTTTTATTCTAATTGGAGTAAAATGAGTTAATTTGTGAGTTTGTTCTGGACTTTCTAAAAACATCCAAAGTCATCTGATTGGATTTTTATTTATTTATTAGGGCTGTCAATCACAGTTAACTTATGTCATTAACTCAAATAAATTAACCCCGATTAAAAAAACTAATCGCAATTAATCACACTTATAACAATAGAATACCAACTGAAATGTATTAAATATTTTTGGATGTTTTTCTACATTTTCAATATTGATTACAGTTACAACACAGAATACAAAGTGCGTTTATATGTTATTTTTTATTACAAATATGTGCACTGTAAAAATGATAAACAAAAGAAATAGTATTTTTCAATTCACCTCCTACAGGTACTGAAGTGCGAGCTCTTTATCATGAAAGCGTAACTTACAAATGCAGATTATTTTGGTTACATAACTGCACTCAAAAACAAAACAGTATAAAACTTTAGAGCCTAAAAGTCCACTCAGTCCTATTTCTTATTCTGCAAATCGCGAAGACAAACAAGTTTGTTTACATTGACTGGAGATATTACTGCCTGCTTCTTATTTACAATGTCACCTGAAAGTGAGAACAGGCATTCACATGGCACTTTTGTAGCCGGTATTGCAAGATATTTACATGCCAGATATGCTAAACATTCATATGCCCCTTCATCCTTCGGCCACCATTCCAGAGGACATGCTTTTATGCTAATGATGCTTGTTAAAAAATAATGCATCGATAAAATTTGTGACTGTGCTCCTTGGGTGGAGAATTGTATGTCTCCTGCTGTGTTTTAACTGTATTCTGCATCTATTTCATGTTATAGCAGTCTCAGATGATGACCCAGAACATGTTCGTTTTAAGAACACTTTCACAGCAGATTTGACAGAATGCATAGAAGTCTTAAAAGAACAACACATGGATGTGGAAACTACAGAACCCAAACCACCAAAAAAGAAAATCAACCTTCTGCTGGTGGCATCTGACTCAGATAATGAAAATGAACATGTGTCTGTCCGCACTGCTTTGGATCATTATCAAACAGAACCCATCAACAGCATGGATGCATGTCCTCTGGAATGCTGGTTGAAGCATGAAGGGACATATGAATCTTTGGGGCATCTGGCACTTAAATATCTTGCGATGCCAAGTAGGCTACAACAGTGCCATGTGAATGTCTGTTCTCACTTTAAGGTGGCATTGTAAACAAGAAGCAGGCAGCATTATCTCCTGCAAATTGTAACCAACCTTGTTTGTCTGAGTGATTGGCTGACCAAGAAGTAGGACTGAGTGGACTTGTAGGCTCTAAAGTTTTACATTTTTATTTTGGAATGCAGTTTTTTTCTATATAATTCTACATTTGTAAGTTCAACTTTCATGATAAAGAGATTGCACTACAGAACTTGTATGAAGTGAGTTGAAAAATAATTTTTTGTTTTTTTACAGTGCAAGTATTTGTTTTTTTAAATTTCTTTTAATCATGCGATTAATCATGATTAATTTTTTAACCACTTGACATTCATGCAATTCCTTTTGTCTCCAAATGTCCAGCTGCTTATGGCATCTTGACTGATGTCTCAGTAGTGGTAGCACAATGTAGTCACATATTTTAAAATGGTTGTATGTACAGAATGCATAAGGACACAGTGGGATTTAAAGAATTTATCAGCCTGACTTGGATGATCATGTTGCTGACTCATGCCAAAACCATGGATAAATTAAGCAGGTCATCCCATATGAGTGCCAAAAAGCTATATCACACCACACCATTATGTATTTGATCTATGCCACATATATTACAGAAAAACTATGTTACACATGTTTCAGAGAGTTCCTAAGTTATTTTTACTAGAACTATTTTTTGTATCCCTCCACCTTGTGCTCCAGCCTCCATTAGTACCACACTGACCTGGGACCTAGGAAGACTTTGGTTCTATTCCTGGCCTTGCTACAGGCTTGCTAGCTGACCTTGTGCAAGTCACTGCTCTGTGCCTCAATTTCCCCTTTTTACAAATAGGGATACCGATATTGCCCTCCTTTGTAAAGTGCTTTGAGATCTACTGATGAAAAGAGAAGTATTACTATTATTATATGTATTACAGTAGAATCTAGAGGGGGAGCTGAGCGTGGGACTCTGCTCTGCCAGGCACTGTACATGCACACAGCCAAAGTCCTTGTGATGAAGAGTTTACAATCTAAATTGACAAGCAAGACAATCTTTTGGAGAAAGGAAGTATTATTTGTCCAGATGGGGAATTGAGGCACAAAGAGCTCCTGGCTCCACTGAAGTCAATGGGAGTTTTGCCATTGACCTAACTGGGCAAGGATTTTACCCAAAGTCTGACTTTCACAAAGCATCACAGGAAGCCTGTAAGGCAAGGAATTGAACCCACCTTTCCCAAGTGTCTCTCCAGTTCCTTCCTTCCTCTCAAGCCCTGAGTTATGGATACTTTTCTTCTCCTTGTCGTGTGGTCTCATCAGTTTATTCGGGTGTTTCACTAGGTTGGTGAGCAGTAACTTCCTTGCACTAAAAATATTCTTGAATTCAGCCTTTTGTTCTGATGCTGGAGACGGAGCCTCTCTGTGCCATCACTTTCCACTCCACATACTTCCCCTACAAACAAAAAATGTGATCTAGACCAGACAAGAATTCACAGGCAGAGTTGCTGGCAGATTCCACAACATCCAAGCTATAAGAAACAGCTGCAAGGTTGGTTGGATGAGTTGCTAAGTGCTCATTATTAGCTCTGCATTCTCACTGGAGTAATTCTTCCAGATATTGAATTTTTATATAGAGCAGAATTTACTCTACCCCCTGTTGCTCCTGACGCTGCAACTAAATGCCACAAATGAGCAACACATCGGAGAAGGGTCTGCAGAGATTCCCAACAACTGACTGGTATTTTTCTGAGCTAAAGAGGTTGAGGTAATATCTTTTATTGGACCAACTTCTGTTGGTGAGAGAGACAAGCTTGAAAGCTTATCTCTCTCGCCAACAGAAATTGGTTCAATAAAACATATTACTTCACCTACCTTGTCTCGCTAATATCCTGGGAGTGACACGGCTACAACACTGCATACTGTAATGGAAGATAATGTATTTCTCTGAACATTTTGTTTTGTTGGCAGCAGATGGGATAGCCCCTATGTATTGCTTTGTGTGTTCCTTACCTCAGCACTTGCATGGCCCAGCCAGGGGATTCCAGCACCTAAGCAACTGCTCTGGTTGGAACGGGGAAGACAATTTCATGTCCAGCTAGTTCCCTGTATGCTCTGCCGCACAGTCTCTGTCTACCAATGACAAGCATGGGTTGACTTCTGTTGCCTCTGTCTGTGCTGCAAGCTCCTTCAAAGAGACTTTTGGAATACTAATTCCCTTGTTTTGCATCAGTGAAAAGTTCAGGCATTCAACTTTCCTGTTAACTTTTAGGCCAGGGGTTCTCAAACTGGGGGTCGGAACCCCTCAGGGGGCCACATGGTTATTACATGGGGGGTTGCGAGCTGTCAGGCTCCACCCCAAAGCCCACTTTGCCTCCAGCATTTATAATAGTGTTAAATATATAAAAGAGTGTTTTTAATGTATAAGGGGGGGGGTCACACTCAGAGGCTTGGTATGTGAAAGGGGTCACCAGTACAAAAGTCTGAGAACCCCTGCTTTAGGCAGAGCTGAGATGTAAAGCAAGCAGTCTGGTAACTGCTTAGCAAAAGTTTAAAGCATGATCTACTTTTTTAAAAGGTATCTAAGCACTGAGCAGCGGGATGCAGAAAGCTCAGATTAGCTCCTCCCCATGAGCACTGAATATTTGCCCACACCTGTCCCCTTTCCTACACACACTGGACATCTGTTAGGCTGACCAAAACTTTGACCCTCCCAGCTATCAGTCCCTCATTATGAAACCGGTGGAAAGCTCATGAGAAGTTTGTAAATTCCCATGCTCAGTTGGAACATGGGAGCCTTACAATACTCTGTGCAGAACTCCAAGCTTGTGGTGATGCCAGATTGCCAGGTTAGTCCTGGTCGCTTGCGTGTTAACTGGTGATTTATTATGACCAGCACAAAGCTCGAGAGAGCCTTGTTTTCTTATTTCTTTAACTACAGTATCTTGCCACTCTTTTTTTACTCCACAATTGCGTCTGTCCACAGTAGAATCAGCTCTGCCTTTCCATCTTCTTCTGTCTTTCCCCGAGTTCTTTGCCTTTCTGCAGCATACCACCACATTTGAACTTACTGATGGAGTCCCACTCTACAACCCCCCCATCTTTCTCCATGACCCCGTGCTATGCTATCTCATTTAACCACTGCTCTCCACTCTAGCTCCATTTACCATAATGAACCATCATCTAGCTCCTTAATTATTGGCATCATCCCCTCCATTTCCGCCCCCTCCCTACAGTTGTCACATTACTCATCAAAAAGTCCCCCTTGACATGAGCACCCTCAGCAACTACAGCCCCATATTCAGCTTGCAATTTCTAAGCAAATTGCTGGAGACAGAATAATCTCTCCAACCATCTCCATTTCCACAGTATTCTTGACTCATTCTTATCTGCTTTCTGCATTGCTGTGAGACTTACTCAATGATGCAAGCTTAGTGACAGTTGATTTATTGAAAGAAGTCAGTTGCCTTTTCCAATTTGCTGAAGGCCTTGGAGTTGCTCAGACCAATGTAAATTTTATGTTGAAGTCTCTTTAGCAAATGATAATGCAAACCATGAAAAACAGAGAGGGGCACAAACACCACACTTCCTGCCTCGCATGTCACAGAATATTTACAGTCAGCAACAGACAATTTAGAGTAGGCACATTCTTTTGGCTTCCCCACACAAATATATGGCTAGTAGTCCATAGGGTATCCTCATTGGTCTCAGTTGCATGCATGACACTACTTTTCCTTCTATCCTCTGTCACCTTGAACACTTCGTTGGTGTCTCTGGATCCCTTCTTCTCTGATTTACTCATAAACTTGTTAACTGTTGTCTCTGTGTCTCTGGTGCCTGTTGCACCTGGGCCTCTCAATTGCTCCTCTCTTGAGAGACCTAGAGCTATTCTCAACCCCTTTCCTTCTACATCTACCTCCTCCCAACTGAATGCATCATTTCACACCCAACTCTCTCCTTCAAATCTTCCCCATTGCAGATGCTGGCCCACGAGGTCTCTCTGTGCATAAGTGCCTGGCTCCATCTGAACTGGCATGTCACAAGGACTTTCTTTGTTTACCCTCAGGTATGTCTAGCTGTCCTATAACACTTCTCATCTCAGACCTCCCTTTCACCTCTCTGGTCTGTAATCATGGAGGCCTCTCAACCCTATGCTCTCCTTTGCGCCTTGGAGTGCTACACTCTGCAACTCTGTCATAACATGGCTTCCTTTGCACTCGCTCTGCTGAATCACTCATTCATGCAGCTGTCACTTGGCTCCTTGATTGCTGCCATTCCCTGCTTGGTGACCTCTCAAAGCCACCTATCTCTCCAACTCCTGACTGCTCAGGACAGCAGCACAGCTTCTCCATCACGGCACATCCATTCTCAGAGACCACAGTTGGCTCTCTATCCACTATTGTATCTGCCACAAAAGTGCTCTCATTAGCCTCAAGGCCATTCAGACTGACACCCTCTTCTATCTTATGATCACTTCACCCTCTGCCAACCTGACTTTATCTTCTGACTCCTCTGTTCCCTCATTCCCTCTTCTTTGTTGGCCTCAGTTCCCTGGCTGCTGCTGCACCAGCTATCTGAAATTATTCATTGTCTTCCCTCTGCCTTGCCAAAGACCCAATCTTGCAAGGCTGAAGTCAGAGGGAGTTTGTGGGTGCTTAACCTCTTACAGTCTGAGTCTCTAATTCCCTACTCTCCGTAGAAAATCACCTCCACCCAAGGCCCCATCTCATTTCACTATCAGTCTTCATTTTGACTCCTCTTAGGACTGCTCAAAAGTCACCTCCCTAACGTTGTCCACTAGAGCTGGCTGAGTAATTTGCAATGAGTAACTGACTCCATGTTTAGCCTCTTTTTCTGCTTGCAGAATATCTGTGAATCGATCACAATTTCCTTCAATGCATTCTACAGAGAATCCAATTAAGGCATCAACTGTGAAGAGTCAAAATTTGAGCTCAGTTGGGATTGGGCATAAAAACCCACCTCTTCCCAACCCCCCACATTGTGCTGTCTCATTTCAGCATCCCTCTCCACGCTAGCTCTGTTTGTCGCAACCATCGCGAACAGTTCCGCCAGCACAAAGATTTGCATGTATGGCTTTAAAAATGTGCTGTCAGTGAATGTGGGTTTTTTTGTTTGTTTTCGGCAACCCAGGGATGTTAATTGTCTATATTATCTGACTGGAAAATGGGAGAAAGAAGCCTGCAAAGAAACCGTTCACTCCAATATAAAATAGCATTTTTACACAAATCTATTTCATTGTGTATATGAAATCTGAATTAAACATTTTAAAGTATAGGTATGTATTTCAAATCGTCTTCTGCTGGAATCAGTGGGAAAAAAACAATAGAAGAAGAACCTGTCCTTTAGGGTATGTCTACACTATGAAATTAGGTTGAATTTATAGAAGTCTTTTTTTAGTAATCGATTTTATACAGTCGATTGTGTGTGTCCCCACACAAAATGCTCTAAGTGCATTACGTCGGAGACTGCATCCACAGTACCGAGGCTAGCATCAACTTCCAGAGCATTGCATTGTGGGTAGCTGTCCCACAGTTCCCGCAGTCTCTGCCGCCCACTGGAATTCTGGATTGAGATCCCAGTGCCTGATGGGGCAAAAACAGTGTCGCGGGTGGTTCTGGGTACATGTCATCAGGGCCCCCTCTTCCTCTCTCCTTCCCTCCCTCCCTCCATGAAAGCAACAGCAGACAATTGTTTTGTGCCTTTTTTCTTGGGTTACCTGTGCAGATGCCATCCCACAGCAAGCATGGAGCCTGCTCAGCTCACTGTCACCATACATCTCCTGGGTGCTGGCAGGCATGGCACTGCATTGCTACACAGCAACAGCTCATTGCCTTTTGGCAGCAGATGGTGCATTACGATTGGTAGCCATCATCGTCATACTCCTGGGTGCTCTTTTAGCCGACCTCGATCAGGGTGCCTGGGCAGACATGGGATTGACTCAGTCAGGTCATTCCCCAGTCGTACTGCACTGTCTTCTGGCGAGCACCCAGGAAATGATGATGGCCAGCAGTTGTACTGCACCATCTGCTTCCAGCCTAAGATGTATAAGATAGATGGAGTGGATCAAAACAAGAAATAGACCAGTTTTGTTTTGTATTCATTTGCTCCCCCCTCCCTTCTTGAAATCAACGGCTTGCTAAACCCAGGGTTTTCAGTTCAATCCTTGAGGGGGCAATTGTGTGACAGTTGTTTGTGTTTCTCCTTGATGCAAAGCCACCCCCTTTGTTGATTTTAATTCCCCTTAAGCCATGTCATCAGTCGCTCCTCCCTCCATCAGAACAACGGCAGACAATTGTCTTACGCCTTTTTTCAGCACAGACGCCATAGCACTGGGAACATGTAGCCTGCTCAGATCACCGCGGCAATTATGAGCATTGTAAACACCATGTGCATTATCCAGCAGGATATGCAGAACCAGAACCTGCCAAAGCGAAACCAGGCGAGGAGGTGATGGCAGCGCACTGATGAGAGTGATGAGGACATAGACATGGACATAGACTTCTCACAAAGTACGGGCCCCAGCAATGTTCACATCATGGTGTTAATGGGGCAGGTTCATGCCATAGAACGCTGATTCTGGGCCTGGGAAACAAGCACAGACTAGTGGGACCGCATAGTGTTGCAGGTCTGGGACAATTCCCAGTGGCTGCAAAACTTTTGCATGTGTAAGGGCACTTTCATGGAACTTTGTGACTTGCTTTTCCCTGCCCTGAAGTGCCAGAATACCAAGATGAGAGCAGTCCTCACAGTTGAGAAGCAAGTGATGATAGCCCTGTGTAAGCTTGCAATGCCAGGCAGCTACCGGTCAGTCGGGCATCAATTTGGAGTGGGCAAATCTACTATGGGGGCTGCTGTGATCCAAGTAGCCAACCCAATGAAGGAGCTTCTGATATCAAGGGTAGTGAGTCTGGGAAATGTGCAGGCCATAGTGGATGGCTTTGCTGCAATGGGATTCCCTAACTGAGGTGGGGTGATAGACAGAACCCATATCCCTATCTTGGCACTGGAGCATCAAGACAGCAAGTACATAAACCGAAAGCGGTACTTTTCAATGGTGCTGAAAGCATTGGTGGATCACAAGGGACATTTCACCAACATCAACCTGGGATGGCTGGGAAAGATACATGACACTTGTGTCTTCAGGAACTCTGGTCTGTTTCAAAAGCTGCAGGAAGGGACTTTCTTCCCAGACCAGAAAATAACCATTGGGGATGTTGAAATGCCTATAGTTATCCTTGGGGACCCAGCCTACCCCTTAATGCCATGGCTCATGACACTGTGCACAGGCAGCCTGGGTAGTAATCAGGAGCTGTTCAACTATAGGCTGAGCAAGTGCAGAATGGTGGTAGAATGTGCATTTGGATGTTTAAAAGCGCACTGGTGCAGTTTACTGACTCGGCTAGACCTCAGCAAAACCAGTATTGCCATTGTTATTACTGCTTGCTGTGCACTCCACAATATCTGTGAGAGTAAAGGGGGATACGTTTATGGCAGGGTGGGAGGTTGAGGCAAATCACCTGGCCACTGATTATGCACAGCCAGACACCAGGGCAGTTAGAAGAGTACAGGAGGGTGCGGTGCACATCAGGGAAGCTTTGTAAACCAGTTTCATGACTGGTCAAGCTACCGTGTGAAAGTTCTGTTTGTTTCTCCTTGATAGCCCCCCACCCCACTTCTTGGTTCACTCCACTTCCCTGTAAGCTAACCACCCTCCCCTCCCCCCTTCGATCACTGCTTGCAGATGCAATAAAGTCATTGTTGCATCACATTCATGCATTCTTTATTAATTCATCACACAAATAGAGGGATAACTGCCAAGGTAGCCCGGGAGGGGTGGGGGAGGAGGAAAGGACAAGGCCACACTGCACTTGTAAAACTTAAAATCTTTGAAACTTATTGAATGCTAGCCTTCTGTTGCTTGGGCAATCCTCTGGGGTGG
This sequence comes from Gopherus flavomarginatus, assembly GCF_025201925.1. Classification (NCBI taxonomy): domain Eukaryota; kingdom Metazoa; phylum Chordata; order Testudines; family Testudinidae; genus Gopherus; species Gopherus flavomarginatus. The sequence goes on along the minus strand of NC_066622.1, from coordinate 18,775,801 downwards.
AGTGGCTGGAGGCCCACCCCCACCGTGTTCTTGGGCATCTGAGTGAGGACGCTATGGAACTTGGGGAGGAGGGTTACACAGGGGCTATAGCGGCGGTCTGTGCTCCTGTGGCCTTTCCTGAAACTCAACCATACGCTGGAACATATGAGTTTGATGCTCCAATAGCCTGAGCATTGACTTCTGCCTTCTGTCAGCAAGCTGATGCCACCTATCATCTTCAGCCTGCCACCTGTCCTCGCGTTCATATTGTGCTTTCCTGCACTCTGACATTGTCTGCCTCCACACATTCTGCTGTGCTCTGTCAGTGTGGGAGGACAGCATGAGCTCAGAGAACATTTCATCCTGAGTGCGTTTGTTTCACGTTTTTAATCTTCACTAGCCTCTGGGAAGGAGAAACTTATGCAATTGGTGGAGGAAAAAAAAAAGGGAAGGGTGGTTAAAAAGACATTTTATAGAGCAATGGGTACACTCTTTCACAGTAAAACTCATTGTTAACATTGCATAGCACGTGCTTGTGTTACAAAGTCACATTTTGATGGCTTCACCCCTCCCCCCACAACATGGCTAACAGTGGGGATGATTTCTGTTCAGCCACAGGCAAACAGCCCAGCAGGAAAAGCCACCTCTGAATGCCCCCGTAATAAAATTCCCCTATTTCAACCAGGTGACCTGGAATGATATCACTCTCCTGAGGATAACACACAGAAATAAAGAACGGATGTTGTTTGAATGCCAGCAAACACTGGGACCATACGCTGCAATGCTTTGTTCTGCAGTGATTCCCGACTATGTGCTGCTGGCCTGGCATGGTAAAGTGTCCTACCATGGAAGATGGAATAAGGCTGCTCTCCCCAGAAACCTTTTGCAAAGGCTTTGGGAGTATATCCAGGAGAGCTTTATGGAGATGTCCCTGGAGGATTTCTGCTCCATCCCCAGACACATTAACAGACTTTTCCAGTAGCTGTACTGGCCATGGATGCAGGGCAAATTAATCTTTAAACACACTCACTTTTAAACCACGTTTAATATTTACAAAGGTACACTCACTAGAGGTCCCTTCTCTGCCTGGTGGGTCCAGGACGCAGCCTTGGGTGGGTTTGGGTGTTACTGGCTCCAGTTCCAGGGTGAGAAACAGATCCTGGCTGTTGGGGAAACTAGTTTCTCTGCTTCCTTGCTGAGAGCTATCTTCCTCGTCCCCAAAACCCGCTTCCATATTGTGTCCTACTCCATTGACGGAGTCAAAGCACAGGGTTAGGGTACTGGTGGCTGCACCCCCTAGAATGGTATGCAGCTCATCATAAAAGTGGCATGTTTGGGGCTGTGACCTGGAGTGGCCATTTGCCTCTCTGATTTTTTGGTAGGTTTGCCTGAGCTCGTTAATTTTCATGTGGCACTGCCGCGAGTCCCTGTTATAGCCTCTGTCCTTCATGCCTTTGGAGACTTTCAAATGCTTTGGCATTTCGTTTGCTGGAATGGAGTTCAGCTATCATGGATTCATCTCCCTATACAGCGAGCAGATCCCATACCTCCTGTTCAGTCCATGCTGGAGCTCTTTGGTGATTCTGGGGCTCCATGGTAACCTCTGCTGATAAGCTCTGCATGGTCACCTGTGCTGATCAGCTTGCCATGCTGGCCAAACAGGAAATGAAATTCAAATGTTCGCGGGCTTTTTCCTGTCTACCTGGCCAGTGCATGTGAGTTGAGAGTGCTGTCCAGAGCAGTCACAATGGAGCACGCTGGGATAGCTCCAGAGGCCAATACCGTCAAATTGCATCCACACTACCCCCAATTCGACCTGGCAAGGCCGATTTCAGCGCTAATCCCCTCATCAGAGGTGGAGTAAAGAAAACAATTTAAAGAGCTCTTCAAGTGAGAAAAAGGGGCTTTGTCGTGTAGACGGATCCAGGGTAAAATCGAGGTAACGCTGCTAAATTCAACCTAAAATCGTAGTGTAGACCAGGCCTTAATATGCTAACACCGTTTCTCTCCTGTGTATTTCCTCACCAGTAGAGTTAATGCCCTGATCCTATAATGATCCCTGCAATGGACCCTTGAGCCCATGCAGTGCCCCAATGATTGGCTAGACAATCAGGAGCAGGGCTCTGCCTATGCAGAGCTCATTATGGGATTGGAGCCTAAATCTGTAAAATGGTTTTGCTTATTTCTGGATTTTATTTGCTTTGGATGATAGGCTAGTGAATTCTACTTTGGCTTATTGTGAGTTTCACTTTCTGGACATAACTCCCAGCACAAGCTCTGGGTTGCAAACACTGCAGGGGAATGTTCAATGCCAAACAAGCAACTATTTTCATTGGTATGTTTTTTAAAAAAAGCACAGAAACAGTTTATTGACATTAGGTTTTGTGAAACCCTACATTTAGAGTCAGTCTTGACCAAAATATATCCTCTTACATCACATTTACCGAACTTTATTTTCCCAAATTACACTTATTGCTTCAAATGACACGAATCAATATGGCAAAGAAAAATTATTATTGATGAATTAACAGAAATTGTGACAATGCATTGTAAAGTGACAAATCTAATTTAGGTTAGTGTTGCTATGCCATGATTTTCAATGTAAAGAGGGAAGGTACTGTCTAGGCAAGGCAGTGAGCTTTTGAGACAGAGCTGAACTGAAACTCAGGAACTCCTGAATTCTAATTGCAGCACTGCAAAATGTAGTGTATAATTTTTTCAGAGCTATAGTGACTGTTACCTTGCCTGTAAGGCCTGGAACATTCTGGATATGGGGTTCAGAAGAGATTGTTGGGTAGAAGTTGTTGCAGCTGGGGCTGAATCATGTGTGAATGTGAGTGAGCTGTTGCTGCATGTTGCCTGTACATTTTTTAAAATTCTGCTAACTTGATTCATTTTTATTGTTATGTTCCAACAAATTCATTGGGCCTGTTTCTCCCCTTGCACAACTAACTGATAAAGGTAAATGGAATTACACTGGTGTAAGGGGAAGGTGATTCAGGTCCATTGGAGTTTATTTAAGGCATGAGTGGGATATTGGGTTCTGGAGAGACAATGCCAGCACACACCTCTGTGGACTTGAGCAGGGCATGTAACATTGAAGCTTCTGTTCCTGTGTTGCAGAATTTCATGATTTAATCACCAGTCTCACAATATTTATAAAGTTTTTCATAAAGTGCCAATTCCTGGAGTCATGTGATTATATCAGAGCCTCAGCTTCTTTTAGTCTACATGATGGTGGAGAAAAGCTTGGCCATATGATTACAAAACAGTTTAAAAACCCAAAGATATAAAAACAGATGGTGATGCTGTATGGAATATGGGAAACTGTGATGGTCCACACCCCTTTGGCACAGGGCAGCATGGCCTAGCAGTCAGTCTATAAAGCAGCCCTTTGGCACAGGGCAGCAAGGCCTAGTAGCTAGAGTCTATAGCACTGGGGCACCCTTTATGGGGTGTGACAGCCCCAGTGGGAGGGCCCAGACCCACCTGACTCCACCAGGCCCCAACCCAGGGCCCTAACAGTGGCATAGCAGCTTGCCACTGACTCAACAGGGGGGTCCTACTGAAACATGCTGAGTTTCCCCAGGTGGGAGATATCATTCCATTACCCTCTCTGGATCACTTCCTACCAGAGTCTGTGTTGAAGTTTCCATGAGATATCAGGTCCTCTGTGTTTGACTGGGCCAGTCATCTCCAAGGGTTTCTCCAGTCACTGGGGCACAGATAGGCCATGGACAATTTCAATTCCCAGTGCAGTCAGGGGCTGTGGCTGGCCCACCACAGGCACTTCCCAGGCAGGTCCTTCCCCTACAGCTTCCAGCCCAGAATGAGCTGGGCTTCCTCCCTTTATACTACTGGAGCACTTGGAGCATGCCCAGTCTTGCCAGGGAGGCGGGACTTCCACTGTCAATAACATGGGCTTAACCCTGTCTAGTCTAATGCTGGGTAAGTAGACCCCATCACAGAGACACTACGATATTCTTGATACCAATATTATAAAATTGCAAGGAATCCTACCAGATATACCATGTAAGGTATCTTTGAAAATGTTATGCTTTGCCAAATATGATGATCTTGTTTATGTATTTGTATCACCTTTATATTGTGAGTTATGCATATGTATGGTATATCTGCATTTCCAAACTTGTGCCGTGTTTCTGGGTGACACCTCCAGCCTGACTGGCATCAGCACTGCCTAGCCTGTTTGATGGCCCATCAAAGGTCATCAGCTGTAAAATGAACCCATTGAAAGGAGCCAAGGGAGATACCTGATGAGTCAGCAAGACATGTAGGGGCATGCTTTTGAACAGAACTCTAAGGCCCTATCTACACTGGCAAGTTTCTGCACAGTAAAGCAGCTTTGAGCACTGTAACTCCCGAGGTGTGCACACTGCCAAGCCACTTAATGAGCAGAAACTGCGCAGTTGCAGCACTTTAAAAAAACCACCTCGATGAGAGGTGTAGAGCTTTCTGTGCTGGGGCTACAGAGCTGTGGTGCCAGTGTAGACACAGTGGTTGATTACAGTGCTGCAATTGGCCTCCAGGAGGTGTCCCACAATGCCTATTCTCACCTCTCTGGTCATCAGTTTGAACTCTACTGCCCTGCCCTCAGGTGACCAACCATCACCCTCCACCCTTTAAATTTGGAATTTTGAAAGTCCCCTTTCTCTTTGCTTGGTGATGCGTGCAGTGGTCTCAGTGCATCTTTCCCGGTGGCCATGCCTGCTCCACGCACAAGGCGATCCCCCGCTTTGACCAATGCCGAGCTGCTGGACCTCATCAGCATTTGGGGAGAGGATGCTGTCCAGTCCCAGCTATGCTACAGCCATAGGAATTATGAAACTTATGGACAGATTTCATGATCCATGACAGAAAGGGGCCATGTCCGGGACACATTGCAGTGTAAGGTCACCTCCACTGCAAAGGCCACTGTGAATACTTCGATGGCTCATGTGCCAGTCAAGAGTGGACTGAGCCAGGAGGAGGAAATCTTGGACAAGGATGTGAATGGGAAGGCAGACGGGGAAGGGGACCCAGAGGCAGAGGATGACTCAGAGGTCAGAGATGCATGCAGCCAAGAGCTCATTTCTACCCTGGAGGAGGCTCGCCAGTCATAGCCACTGGAGCTTGGTGAAGTGCAAACAGGAGAGGAGGCCCCTGGTAAGTGGATTGGATTTTGAGATTGCTGAAGTGAGTTGTTGGGGGCAGGAGGGATGCAGAAAGCAAGATTGTCTCCAACGGCATGCCTAGTCTGAGCGGCAGAAGAGGCTGTTGATTGACTCCATCATTTCATGAGAATCTCCCTCAGAGATCTCCAAGAAACTCTTGTGGAGATACTGGGCAATCCGCTGCTGCAGGTTTTTCAGCAGAGCGGCTTTGTTTTCTGCCCCATTAACGGTAACTTTCCCACACTACTATGCCGTCATGAGGAGGGGGACATCATTGCTGCACACAGGCTAGCTGCATAGGCGCCAGGGTGGAAGCCGCAGTCTTGGAGACGACCGTCCTTTGATTCCCTGCTCACCCTCAGCAGCGAGATATCTTCCATAATAATCACCTCCTGTGGAAAGTGTGGGGACAGGAATGATTATCAGCCCCCCTGACAGTGCTGGCTCTCCCCAAGAGCCACGGCCCCAGTGTACAGCAGGGTCCTGGAACAGTGATTTCACCTGCCCCTGCAGCTGCTCACCATTTTGGGGGTCTTGTGGCTCACGTGTGCTTGCCTGGGGTCAGCCAGTTAGTGACAGGTGTGTGAGTACTGGCTGTGTTTTTAATCACTGAATCAGTGTTCTGTGTGTTGCAAACAATACTGCCTCTGTAAAATGTTGCGTTTAAACTTCAGAGATGACCTTGGGAACCCAGCCTCCCTCTTTGTTATTGGTGGCTGAACGGCTGCACAGAATTAGAAAGCTTCCAAGAAGAACTAAGGAGGACTTTATGCATGAGGTTATGATGCACTCTGCTGCTGAGAAACAGGAATTTAAAGAGTGGTGGGACAGCAAGAAGAGGAATCAAAAGGAGAATATGTCACACCAGACTGGAGCCACGGAGTGGCTTTAAAAAGTTATGGAGTGTCAAGCGGACACGCTCCATGTGATACTAGCTCTGCAAACTGAGCAGTTCTGCACCCGCCCTCCCCTGCAGCCGCTGTCGCAAAACTCTTTCCTATGCTGCCCCCAGACACGGGCAACACACTCTTATCAATCTCCTGGCTCCAGTCTATACCTGTGGCATTCCAGTCTGCCCCCCTCACAGTCCAGCGCTGTGGACTCCCACTACCCATTGCATTCAACACCCATCCCTCTGCAGTTTGGACCTGCTGAAGTACAGTACCCGCTGCATTGTACTCCAAAGGAGAAGGTTGGATATGATCCCTGGACATACACAAATCTTTAGCTGTCCCGGGACCCCACCTCCTCCTGGGACCTTCCCTTCCACAATCCCCCTCACCACTGATAGGTTTTTTTGTTTGACTCTCTCCCCCCGGTTGTTGTTTTTTAATAAAATAATTGTGTTGGTTTGAAAGCAATCTTTTTATTCTATTAAATGAAGGCAAAAAGAGCCCTGAAAGCAACATACAATTATGTTAAACCTGCATATTGCATCGTCTACACCAATCACCAGCATTACAAGCACTGCAATCCCGAGAATAGCAAAAAATATTAGTGTTTTCAGCCTCAAGGCATCCCTTATGGCCCCGTGCTGCGCCCCTCTAATGGCCCTGATCTCTGGTTGTTCAAACTCAGCCTCCAGGCGCTGAACCTCTGCGGTCCAGTCCAGAGAGAAGCTTTCACTCTTCCCTTCACAAATATTATGGAGCATACAACACGTGGCTATAAGCATGAGTATTGTCATCGGCCAGGTCCAGCTTCCCATAGAGGCAGCGCCAGCGAGCCTTTAAACAGTGAAAAACACACCCAACAGTCATTCTGCACTTGCTCAGCCTGTTGTTGAATCGCTCCTTGCTGGTATCAAGTTGCCCTATGTATGGCTTCTTAAGCCATAGCATTAAGGGGTAGGCGGGGTCTCCCAGGCTTTTTAACTTCCCTATGGTGATCTTCTGGTCAGGGAAGAAAGTCCCTGCTTGCAGCTTCCTAAACGGGCCAGTGTTCCGAAAGACGCATGCATCATGCACCCTTCTGGACCAGCCTGCATTAATGTCTGTGCAATGCCCACGATGATCCACAAGCGCCTGGAGAACCATTGAGAAATACCCCTTGTGATTAATGTACTCAGTGACTAGTTGGTCTGGTGCCAGAATTGGAATATACGTGCCATCTACTGCCCCTCCACAGTTAGGGAAGCTTATTTGTGCAAAACCATCTACAATGTCACACACATTGCCCAGAATCATGGTCTTTCAGAGCAGGATGTGATTAATGGCCCTGCAGACTTCCATCAACACGAGACCAACAGTCGACTTTTCCACTCCGAACTAGTTAGCTACCGACCAGTAGCAGTCTGGAATAGCCAGCTTCCACAGTGCAATTGCCACGCACTTCCCCAACGGCAGGGCAGCTCTCATTCTTGTGTCCTTGCGCTGCAGGACTGGGGAAAGCTCATCACACAGTCCCATGAATGTGACTTTCTTAATCAGAAAGTTCTGCAGCCACTGCTCATCATCCCAGACGTGCATGATGATGTGATCCCACCACTCAGTGCTTGTTTCCTGAGCCCAAAAGTGGCGTTCCACTGTGGTCAGCACCTCCATGAATGCCATGTTGGGCACCATGTTGGGGACTCCTGCCCTAAGGCTTTTCCATGCCATGTGCTGTGCAGCTTGCGTTTGGGACAAAGGAAGTTCAAGCTGCATGCATAGGTGGCAACTTTCTCTGGCGCCAGTGGGTGCCCACGCACCCCTCTTTCCACCCCCTGGCCCTGCCCTGACTCCACCCCATCCCCGCCCATTGCCCCACCCCATTCCAACCCCATCCCCAAAGTCCCCGCCCATGGAGTTGGTGCCTATGGCTGCATGGCAAAAGAATATAAAAGTCAGCTGCATCTTCTCCATTTTGTCTTCATTCCTGCTTCTTACCTCTGGAGTAAATTTTCTGCAAATGAAGCTCGTAACAAAGTACTGAAGACCCATCCAAACTGTGGATGTATTTCAGAGGGACTTCCAAGCCAGCAAATTCCCCAGTACTGCTAAGAACCTGATACATGGATTTGAAGTCTCTGTATGTATCTGAGTGCTTTATCATTTAACAACTCTTTTCTTGTTCTTTCTTTTTCCTTATAATAGACCTTTAGTTTTAGACACTAAAGCATTGGCTGGCAGTGTGGTATTTTGGGTAAGATCCAAACTAATATTGACCTGGTCGTAGCTGACCTTTTGGGGTCAGGAGAACATTTAGTATATATGAGCAGACTTTTTAAATAACTTCTCACTGTACTGGGCCTAGGTGCTGATTGGGAGCCAGAGAACTGGAATGCGATAAATGTGCTGTGTGATTTATTTTTTCAGCTTCTCAATAACCAGCGTGTGGGATCAGAAGCACAATTTGTAACTGGTTGGTGAGTTTAACATCAGTGTTAACCACCAGTTTTTGGAGTATCTGCTCTCCCTTTGCAGCCTGCCCTGACCATGGCATTTTCATTGAGGGCTGCCCCAGGCATCCTGGGTCAAACAGACCCCAAACTTATTATTTTTAAAATGTCATGATATTGAAGCCAGTCTAAACATTTTGAATGCTTGGGTTGGCAATACTGAACTTTTTCATTTGTAATATGGTGACAGTAATACTCACCAATGTCACAGGGTATTAGTTAATGTGAGCATTAATTAATGAATATTTGCAAAGTACTTTGAATAGGCAAAATGCTTAGTAAGAGCCAAGTATTAAGTTATCAAACACCACATTAAATTTAGGGATGTAAAATGTTAACCAGTAAGCAGTAGTCTTACCGGTTAACCGGCCTTAAGCGTTAACCCCAGGCTGGCATGCCGGCTGACCCCAGCGGTCCCATGCCGCTTGGCTGGAGTGGGCCCAGCTGCGCCGGCTGGATGGGCCCCAGCTGCCTAATCGATTAACCATTTAAATGAAATGTTTGTTAATCATTTAAATGGTTAACTTTTAAACCAGTGTTTACATTCCTAATTAAAATGTTCTATGTGTCAGAGAAGCCCACTAGGGGAAGAGCAATCAACAGAATTATTAGGAACAAGACAATGCCTATTTACTATTGTTTTTGGAGAGCTCTTTAAGCCTTTAATGTTGGGCTCTTTTACATCGAGCCGTGAATTTCCTTGCTTGGATGGGCTTTTATGAGGCAACGTTATTTTCTTGCTCTCTTTGGTTTTGAACACTCAGTATAATCTCTGTGTGCTCAAGACAGGGGGTGGGTCGGTTGAATTATAAATATGACTTTTTGTGTATATAAATGGATCCTATAGAGAGGGACATATTAGAAATGCATAGACTGATATTGTATAGATCAGTAATATTGCAGTCTGCATTCTATATAGGCTATGACAGTATATACTCTATCTGCTTGTTAGGAGGTTGCTATTTGGGGTTGGGAGGGAAATGTGTAGGAGGACTGGAGTGTTTCTTTTGGTTAGTCATAAGAGTGAGCTAGGACTCCCACGTCTTATTCTTAACTCTGCCATTTGCTCACTATTCGACCTTTAGCTAATTACTGGGGCCTGATCCTGCCATCACCTCAGTCTAGGCAAACTCTTGCACCCCCTTGAAGCCATAGGTATAGTTTGGGCGGGGTATGCAGGGTGTTGCCCCCAAAACAGCAAGCCTTGGGCAGGCATTGAATTTGGTCCCCATCTGTAGCCCCATTGGCTTGGCTGGAGATGCCACCCTGCCCATAGAAGTCAAACAACACCTATGCGTGAGCCCTATTGACTTCAAGGATGTAAGGTTCTGCCCGGGGGGTTTTATACCTCACTTTACCCAGCTCTAAAAGGGGTACTGCACCCTGTTCCTCAGTCCCAGAGGATGATATGAAGTTTAATTAACAAATGGCTGCACACGCAAAGCACCGCTTAATCAGTGGATCTCAAGGCACTGCAACTGATTTTTGCAACAACAAAATCCTTTTAGGAGGCTAATTTGGAGATAAAACATCCTGGAGTCAATACTACAATCAAGGCAAAAACCTATGTGTTATCTATCCGCTCTCTGCTTTCTGCTCAGCTCTTCCACTCTCTTCACCAATAGCACTGAACTGCGCGAGCAGAGCAGACGGTGCCCAGCGCCGTTTTCCAGGACAAACTCGTGCCTCTCCCCCTGCAGAGTGGGTCCGTTCAGCAGAGCTAAGCGCTTCTTTTACACCTTTTTGCAGCCCTGATTGCTGCCGCCGGCTCTTGCAGTGAGTTATGCTCTCCTGTAGGCTACAATGTGTCAGTTGTTATAAAACCTGCGGGGAGGAGCCAGGCTGCGTGACGTGGGGAGAGCTCGATTCAAGCCCGCAGTCAAAGCAGGGCTGTGCACAAGCTCCAGGGGACGGAGCAAATGCATTTCCAGCAGGCAAACTTCTCTCTCTGGGTCTTTAATCCTTTCGGTTAATCAGACGTGCTGAGGGTGGGGGTGTGAGGAAGCGAAATGAGAGCCCCTTTTGCAACCTGACCTTCTTGGATTAAAGCCAGGGCTTTCCTTGCCTGCGCTGGGTTTGACTGCATGCTGCGAAGGAGGAGTCCTTGCGTGTGTGTGTTGTTGGGCTAGGCTGTTGCTAAATTGTGACCAATATTTTTTTTTCTTAAATCTCTCTGAAGATTTGGGTGCAGCTGAGATTCCCCCACTCCCACCTTTTAGTATTGTTTCCACAAGGGCAAGTTCCCAAGCTTCCTTTGCTGGTGCTGCAGCCCCTTTGGTTGTTGCAAATGAAGGGAATTCTTTTTGCAAAGGGAGAGAAGGAGGGTTTTTTATCTTTGCAGCAAAGTGAAACAGGCACGCTTGCAAAGCTGCGAAACTGACTCACTGTGATCAAATAGAGCGGAGCAGACCGGGGGACTTAAAAAAAAAAAAAAAAAGAGAGAGCGAGAGAAAGGATCCTGGGATCTTTTAGATCTTTCAAAAGATGTCATCTCAAACTAAGTTCAAGAAAGACAAAGAGATCATAGCAGAATATGAAACTCAAGTAAAAGGTTAGTGAACGCTTTACCTTTGACTCCCCACCCCCCACCTTTCTCCCCTTCTGTTTCTCATTGTCAAATCTTATTATGCATCAATAGTCTTATTGTCAAAATCCTGGATAAGCAGCCCAAGCCCGGGTTGTTTTATTTTCTGCCTTTGGTCGTACAGAGAGAACGAGCGGTTTGGTGTGTGGATGATAGGATGGATGGGTAGTAAAAGCTGCATTGCAGTTGTATGAAAGCTGTATGGTTGGCTTTAGGAGTGTCAGTTTTAGTAAGATCCATACTTCCTCTTCTTGGTGATAAGTCATTCTAAAGCCATTTTGATAAATTTCACCTTTCTCAGATAAAGTCTTTTTTTCTATGTGGCTATGAATATGTATGCCTCAATCTGTTTGTTTGTATACATAAAGCAATTGATATTTAGTATGCATTATGTCGGCAAGGATGTATACCTCCCACGTACAGCATATTCACAGATATTCAGCATATTCATATTAACAAATATTGCGATATAAGAATACTATCTATTCCATGCAGTAATATTTAGGATATATCTTAATGCTATTAAAACCAAGGATGTTTAAATGTAGGACTGGCACTCTATCCTTAGCTCCCAGGTCACACAATATATGCCTAGGCATAGCGGTAGAACATATGTTGCACAAACCCTCTGCTGTGAAACCTCTGCAATAATAGGGTGGGTTCTGCATGGAATTTCTGGCATCAATGTATGTATTTATTCCTAATTCAGTAGCTCTGCGATAATGTAACAGTTTTTGTCTTTCCACCCTTCTTTTAAACAAGTAATAAAAAAAAATTATCATTGAGAAATTAAGGCCCCGTGCATGGGTGACCTTTTAATCTGCAGATTATTGACACGATAGATTGTGCTGTCTGGTGTGGAACCAATATCAATGTCTATTTATGGCTTTCTTTAATCTGTGGATTATTGACAGGATAACCCAAAGAACTGTTATGATCTGTTGTGTTTGCATGCCCTTGCCATCTGCTGATAGGTACCAGTTCTGTGGACTGTAGACAGAAATAAAATCCCTGGGAAACTTTGGATGCAAAATTGATAGTGAGCAGTTGCTACATATTAAAATGGAATGGTCACCTTCATTTCTTTTTTTTTTATTATTATTTAAAGTGATAACTTTCCCATGAAATTAACAGTTGAGACCCAGATCCTGCAGACACTTAATTCATGTTCTTAAGTTTATGTGCATGAGTATTCCTTTTGAGTTCAAGGAGGCTACTTGCGTGCATAGGGTTAAACACACATGCAAGTGTTTTGCAGGATCAGGATCTTAAAGGGTAGATGAGATTATTGATGTATTTTTGTAAGTAAATAAACAAAGTGTACCATATTTGTTTGCATTCTGGTAATGTAGGCCCTGATCCTGCAAATACTTTTGCAAGTGACTTTATGCCTATAGTTAGTTCCATTTAATTCAATGGACTACTTGTGGACATAACAATTGTTAGTAAATGTTTTGCAGGATCAGATCCCTTGAGGCAGACTGTTCTGTTTCTAAATTTTGCAGATAAAATGCAATAATAAAAAAATTTCCTGAGCTGAGACCACTGAATGCCAAATTTCAGGCACTGAGCTAATTTTTATTGCAGCTGGATTTATAATGGAAAAGTTGGCATCTTCTAATCTAACAACAGTACAAATGGCTCCAGTGTAGTGAAAGGAGGGGTGGGTGGCTGTGTGTGTGTGTGTACATGAATAATGCGTGTGTTTATGTATGGTTTTATTCTGATTATTAAAAACATGATTTTTAATACAGGGCCTCATAATTGTGCTATTAATTGTTCTTGGATAGCCTGTAATTCTGTTAGAGAACTCCTTAATTTTGTTCATAGTACCATCATTATAATAATCTGTCACTTGAATTATTTTTGTTGATGGCAAAAAACTCTTGCGCTTGCAATTTTAAACTATTAATTGTTAATGTGTTTCCATTTAAAGAAAACCCAGAATATATAGATGTGAGATGATCTGGAACAGCTCCCATGACCCTATCATAACTTTTTGTTATATAGAAATTCCATATTTTGCTGTTTCTAAATGTCTGGTTAAAGGAGAAGTCATATTCTCTCTCTCTCGCACACACACTCTTAGCAGAATTAAAAAATGTAAAACAGTGTGAAATGCATCAATGAGGGAAGACTTGTGAACTCTTAAAGTAAAAGAACTAACTTTCTTTGATTCTCACGAAGGGTCAATTAGCTTGTGTCAGTTTCCTCCTGAATTCAGCCACATCTCCCTCCCCAGATACATTATTTAAATTGAACTGCTGCTTGGATGCCTCAAACCAGTGCCAGATGGGAGGATTTTGAGGAGGGGGTTGTCAGTTGATTTTGTGCCATTGTTTACTCTCTTTTGCATTTCAGCCTTTTGTAGCCAGTTTTGAAGAATGATATAACAGTCACAACATATACTGCTTGGTGCCAATTACCTTTCTCCTCATGTATAATTTGGGCAAATTGATGTTATTGCACCCTGCAGTTAAGCAGATAAAATACTCTTAGCCTATGAAATCTCTCTGTTTTAAAGGGGAGGGAGGGATTTGCTTTTATTCCTAAAGACTGACCCCTGCTTATACAGTGTATTTAAAGATGGATTGGGCCAAATGTGGACCCTACTTCTCCCTCTACACCGCTGACATCACTAGGGCTGTAAGAGGGTGACTGAAGATGGGGTAATGGCTTACTCTTTCCAACAAGTTTTTCCATGAATATCTCCATACCCTTTTGTGGTGTATGACTAGGTTCAAAATATTAATTTGCCATGATTGTTCATTGTCTGACTTCAGCAAAATGGAAATATTGAAGCTGCAGGCTCATTGGCACTGGGGTTGTACTCATGGAACGTGTTCTCCTTTGATGCCCTGTTTCATCAGAGCAACCAGGACTTGGGCCAGGCCGCTTTTCTGGGTGGCAACAACAAAGAATGGAGGCTCATTTTGCCCATCGAGTTGGGATAGTTTTCTTGAGGTTATTTCATTCTTACGGTGCCTTTTGTACTTACAGAAAAGTCGGTTTTCTGATACAACCACCGGATCTATCCTTTAATCTGAATATATGTTAATTTATGCATTGCTGAAGGCTGCAAACAGTGAGGAGAGAGGATTTGTTTAGGATGATGCCAAGGCGTGTGACTAGAACTAACAAGATGAAATTAGGAAAAGGGGAATGTACACAGTAGGTCTGGTTCACCGCTGCCCCACTGTAGGTTTATGCTGGCATGACTCCTGTGAAATCAGTGGTGTTACCTCTGTATAAAACTGGGGCTAGGATGACCAAATCAGGACCAGAATTTTGTATAAGCCGAAACTTCCTAGCAGATGCATTTTGGCTAGTGAGTAGTTTCCATGGGGCAGTGGTGGGAGCTCTCCTATTTGAGACATTTTAAAAAAAAAATCTATCATAGATTGGGCAAAACACTAGAAAGTATACTGTAGGGAATAATTGTGCACTAATGGCTTTCCCCACCCCAGCAGGATGGATGTTCTCGACTTTGGGGGTCATGACCTCCTCTCCTTTCTCCCTTCCCCAGTGTCAGGGGGTTGGGGTCACTCTACCCTTCGCATGTTGCTAAATGATCAAACTAAGGGTACAGTCCTGGCTTAACTGAAATCAGTGGCAGAACTCCTGATAAATGCATTGTGGCCAGGACTTCTCCAAGATAATCAGAATGGTCCCATTTGGCCTCTAGAATCTGTGAAATGGGAGAGGATCCAGTATGGGAAAAGCTGGGAACTACTGAAATAGATAAACCAGTCAGTCTCTTTCTTTTAACCGCTTTGGTTCCATGAACAGAATGGCTAATTGCATTGAATGGCAGTGCTCACAAGGCTGAGCTTTAAAATGAAGCCGACATTTAAGAGGAAAAATTATGGTTGGGCAGGAATGTTTATTTAATTGTCTTTGATCATGTTTCATAACTGTGCACCCAAATGGTGGTGTAGTTTATAGCTCCAGATGTTGAGCACCACTATGCAGAATACAGAAAGGCTTGTATAGGGAAGCCTGAGTTCCTCCTTCAAGGGAGGGCATGTTCTGTGAATATCATGCACCTCCTACATGAACAGAACAGAGTGAGGTGCTTTGCATTCCAGCAAATGGTTCTATAATGGGCAGGATTTATCAATGTACATCTATGGTGCAAACGAGTTCCTTCACTAAAGCCTTGATGGAAGCCTTACAACATCTGTTTTCTCTCTCTTCCTCCTTCCCCTTTGTGATGTTGAGATCTGTAACCAAACTTCCTCCATGTCTCGGTGTGTTGGTTCAGGCCTATCTATAACTGACACATAATCTTTGCAGTTGTTAATCAAATTTGGCTCTCCTCCAAACTGCACTACCCCACTGAAGGCAATGGGTTGCATGGATGTAAGCTTGAGGAGAACAGGCCTTCTGTTTTTCCTTCCAGCTAGCCTAAGTCTTGTCTACAAAATCTCCAACAAATGACTGAAATGGAGAAAACTAGTAAGAGAAAGAGACTAATGGAAACAAAATTCTGGCATTGGAACAGCTGGCACATGACTATAATAGGAGAAAATTGAAGAAGCATGTCTCATTATGGAGAAGAGGCCTGAATGCTGAACGCAAGGCTACAAAGTGTTCCAAAAGGCTAGATCAAAAAAGGGGGAGAGAGCAGAAAAAATTCATGCACTTATTTCCAGAGAAGTATTTTCACCTGAGGAGAGAGAAAAGGAGTTTGCTGTAGTGGTATGTTAAAATTCCACCTCCCAAGAAAAGACCCATGATCCATGCAGGGAGGATGATTACTGGCACATACTAAATCTGTTTATTATAGAGGAAGTTACTGAGACTTGTGACAATGGTGACCGAAATTATGGCTATATTAAGTGCTAGTTTTCTCATCCAGTGTGTCAGAGGCCAGAATGGAGAGAACCTAATTCCCACCTCTTTAACCCATTAACAAGATGGGGATAACTAGGCTAGAAACAGCAGGCCCTCTTGGTGAAGAGACCACCATGTGATTATATATGGTATCTCAAAAATCAAAACTGTTTACTTCCAAAAGCAATACCCAGACAGGTCATGGCATGTTGCATGTGTGTTAATGTGCATGGATGTTGCTCCTAACAGAGCAGTCACTTTAGTAGGCTAGATGCATATCATGGAAGATGCCTTTAGCTGAGACTAGAAAAAGGGCTAAGATTTAAACACTAAAATTGACTTGGTGGGGAAAATGTGATATAAACATCATAACACAATAAATCAGAGGAGAGCTAGGCACAATAACGAAAAACAAAAACTCTTACCAGGGAAAAAATCACCAGCACACTGGAAGTGATAGAGAGGTTGGACAAACACAATGAATTTTAACAGCAACCCTAGCTAGCGATAGTAGAAACAATGTAGATGAAAGCCAAACTGTACTTCCAGTGAGGTTACTAGGGAATTTTGCCATTGATTTCAATGAGAATAGGTTCAAATCCAAAGCTTTCTAAGGTTTGCGGTTAATTGAAGAGGAACTCAAAGCATAAAAGAGCAGAATAGGTGTGGAAGTGGCGCAAGATGTAAAGCAACTGGAAAGAGCTCAGAGAAGAGGGACAAATGGTTAGTGTGGTGGCTGGACTGATCTGAGGAAAGATTAAAAGAGCTGAGTGCCAACTACAAGGAGCGTGGGGGGATGTGATTATCTTTCTAACTAGAAGGGTAATAAAGCTCTGAAATAAGCTTCCTCCCCTCCCCCAACAGGGGTTGTGAAATCTCTCATCATCAGAGGTTTTTAACAGGTTGGACATCAAGGATGGTCTAGGTTTACTTGGTCCTTCCTCAGTCAGGGGCTTGCACCTGATGATTTCTCCAGGTCCCTTCCAGCCTTTCATTTCTGTGCTCCTGTCTACAAATATCTGAAGGGTAATAAACAAACACAGAGGATGGAGAATAATTATTTAATGGAGTTTGAGATGGGTTGACTGTGGATAATGGGAGGAAACAAAGGAAAAAGGGCATTTAGGCTGAATATCAGGAAACTTTTCATGGCAGGGAGATTTCAATTGACTGAAGCCCCACTGCTTGTGCCACTTAGAAAGTAGACTGGACAGAGCACTAGATAATATAATGTACTGTGTGTGCAGCCTGATGAACTGAGCTCTGCCTCAACTTTGGTCTTGAGCAATTTGCTTGCAGTGAAAGTCAGCTCTGCCCAGTATCCAAAAAAGGAATATGCATCACTTATGTCCCATTTGAGGGCTGAAATGGGATTAAAGTGGTGTGTAGTTGTTGGATGCAGGGGTGATTTTTTTCATCTCCCAATCAATCAATCAATCTCTCTCTCTCTCTCTCTCATGGGGATAATTATATTTACTTACCTCATTGTGGAAAGGGGGTGATTGTGAAGATTAGTCAATGTACCACACTGTTGAAGATATAAGGTAGTTATATCCATATACCGACAGGTATGTTAGTAGTAGCAGCATTATTACTGGGAGTGATGCAGGGGGTTAGGACTAGGTGACCTAAAAGATCTTTTCCATCGGTAATGTCTATGCAGTTGGATAAAAAGGGCTCTCTTGTTTGGGGTGTCTCACCTCTCTTGTTTTCTGTGCTTGAGGCATAATCTATAGTGCTTTCAATATGCTGATGAAACTCAGCTTTGTCCATATCTTGACAGATTCAGGAGAAGCAGTGGGGTCCTTTACCTAGTGCCATCTGAAGACTGGAGCATGGATGAGAGTGAGCTGTCAGTAACTCAATCCAGATAAAATGATGTGATCCTGTTAGGTTGGGAGAATACAAAGATGCAGCAGACAGAGATTACGTTGACCCCCATGACTGATGGTGTGTGCCTGCTGTAAATTGCCAAGGTTCATAATTTGTGTGTCTAGTTAGACAGCTGCTGCTGAACAGTAAAGTAGCAGTTGTGGCAATCGTGGCACACTTCCATCTGCAGTTGGCTGGAAAGGTTTGGGCTCTTCCCTTCAGATGTAGATCTCACTACTGTTGTCCATATTTTTTACACTTCAAGATTAGACACCGCAATGAAGTTGCATCTTAATCTTTTTGGCAGGCGAAACCGTCTGGATGAGAGGAATGTCTTAGCAAGAGCATGACACCATGCTCACTGATCTGCACTGCTTGCCATTTGACTTCTGGCTAGAACTTAAGATGTTGGTTTTGATCTGAAAACCCTAAATGGCCTGGAACTCACCCTACCTGAGTGACCACCTCTCTCCGTGTGCCATAGTGCCCCAGCTATAATCCACAGAGACACTCCAGCTAGAACTCCCTCCATATACAAGAGAGGGGTCTGCATGTTCTCCATGAGGTGCTCTCATGGGGGCCACTTGACTATGGAATTTACTCCCAGCTGGTTCAAAATAAGCAGACTTTGTTGAGCTCTTGGAGAGGAAGGGAGGGTAGAGAAAATAGGAAAGGGTCTGTGGCTGAATGGGGTATTGGTTTGTTTGTGATTGCTTGGTTCCCACTGGGTATCATTAAGGAGGGGGTGAGGCAGATTTGGATGCTCTGTTACGATGTATGTGATCATCAGTGATGGCAGGGCACATAGAGCTGCAGATAGGTGCCTTTTTCTTTTAGAAATAAAGAAATGAATTCTGTTTGTCTGCCTTTTGTCAGGCCATCTGTCCTTTGGCTGTCCCTAATGCTCTCTGTCTGCTGTCAGGACCTTGCTCTCACCTCTCTGGAACACTCATCACTACTGCCAAGGCCATTTTCTCTCCTTGTGTCCTCTGCTGTAAGTTAATGGGTCTGAGGCCCTTACTTTTTGCATTCTGCAGCTGCTCTACACCCTTTTCTGAGTTGCCAGAATGTGAGATGGGCCTAGAAACAGCACCTGGAAGGTTCTGTTGTATATCCAGCAAACAAGTCTGAAGAATACCATTTCAGGATGCAAGCTTTCTTCTTTGCATTTCCCAGACTGTTCAGAGGCAAGAATGGATGCATTAAAAATAAATGCCAATAAAGCTGTAGGCGCATATTTATTACAGCCACGTTAAAGCTACTTCTACAATCAGGAGATCCTCCAATGCACAGTTTAAAATGAGCATTTTCAGACATAAAATTTTAATTGGTCTGTCTGGCCAGAAAGATAAATAAATATCTCTTCAGCCTCATTACTGTCAAATGAATGATTTGTTGTTTTAAATGTGGCAAAACTAACTACTTTTAATTATGTAGATGCAAACGTGGATGATTCAGTGTTATAAATCTTGCAGGAAATTAGGCATCCTGGTGGTAACGCTGTTTAATTTGAAACTGCTTGTTGGGACTTCTGCTAACCCTGGCAAAATACAGATGAGCAGTACCCTGTTGGTCACTGTTGAAGCCAAGACCCCACAATGCTCTTTCATCTCCTTGTTCTGCTGTGTGTCTGGCAGCTGAAGAGAATCCTCCATGACCCATGGGTATGGGAGATCTTCTTTCACTGTTGGCGCTGGCTCCATTGTGGAAGAATTCCTTGGGGCTCATCTCTTGTGCATTGAGGGCTCTTAACAATTACTATATGAGTTGTTGGTAAAACCAGCATTTTAGTGGCATTAGCACATGAAAGTGATCTCTGCGTGAAGAGGGCCTGCAGAATCCAGGACTGACAAGAACCAAAGCATCCTCTTAATTTTCACCGGAGCACTGCACTTAAATTTACACTGTAGCAGCTAATCCCTTCCCACTGGTCCCGCTTTGCTCAGGAGATGTAGAAGAGTATTTCTATATAAAAAGATTTTCAGTGTCAGCAGCCATAGTGGAGAAATGGCAGGTTGCCATAAAACCAGCACCTGCTCAGAAGACCAGTTGGGTTGTTGTTCCAGGCCTAAATTCATCCAGCCAAACTCTGGCATCTTAATGTGTATGGATACCACCATCCTATTGCCAAACCTGACTTTGGGGATCGTAGATACTGCTGTTGCAATTGTACTGGTTTGTAAACTAAAGTGAAATGAGAAGGGGCCCACAATTGTCTGCCTGGATGGAAGCAAGAGATCTCATGTGATGGGCTTCTCTGATGTGACTGAAAGAAAGTTTACTCCCTCATATAGGCTGGTGGGAACTTTTATTTATTGGACCAAATTCTGCTCTTGGCTGCACGTATGTAATTCCCATTGATTTAACTGCAGTGTGTTGCAAATTTTGCTGTAAAATCCAAATGCTCAACTGGTATTGTAATAACCTTAGTCCCAGAGTTGGACCTTAGCGTCCAAAATATGGGGGTTAGCATGAAAACCTCCAAGCTTAGCCACCAGCCTGGACCTGGTACCTGCTGCCACCACCCAAAAAATTAGAGTGTTTTGGGGCACTCTGGTCCCCCTGAAAAACCTTCCCTGGGGACCCCAAGACCCAAATCCCTTGAGTTTCACAACAAAGGGAAATAATCCTTTTTCCCTTCCCCCCTCCAGGTGCTCCTGGAGAGATACACAGACACCAGCTCTGTGAATCCAAACAGAGTGAATCTCCCTCTCTGTTCCCAATCCTGGAAACAAAAAGTACTTTCCTATTCCCCCAGAGGGAATGCAACATCAGGCTAGCAATCCAACACACAGATCTCCCCGATTCCTTCCTCCCACCAATTCCCTGGTGAGTACAGACTCAATTTCCCTGAAGTAAAGAAAAACTCCAACAGGTCTTAAAAGAAAGCTTTATATAAAAAGAAAGAAAAATAAGTACACATGTTCTCTCTGTATTAGATGATACAACACAGGGTCAATTGCTTAAAAGAATATTGAATAAACAGCCTTATTCCAAAAGAATACAAATCAAAGCACTCCAGCACTTATATTCATGCAAATACCAAAGAAAAGAAACCATATAACTTACTATCTGATCTCTTTGTCCTTACACTTGGAAACAGAAGACTAGAAAATAGAAACTACTTCTCCAAAGCTCAGAGAAAGCAGGCAGACAGAAAACAAAGACAAAAAACACTCAGTTCCCTCCACCCAAAGTTGAAAAAATCCGGTTTCCTGATTGGTCCTCTGGTCAGGTGCTTCAGGTGAAAGAGACATTAACCCTTAGCTATCTGTTTATGACAGGTATATAGGACCCTTCGACCTCAGGAGAGCTTTGCTGATGCGTACCAGCTGAGACCCAGGCCCTGAGTCTGACGCGAGAGCAGACTTTGTGTACCCGATCCAAGTTGTGAGGCCTGGCATTCATACATCAAAATAGACAAACAGTGTCTCCTTTTCAGTTCATTCTTTTTTCTTGTGGGGTGTGGATTATTACTTATTTTTTTTAATCTGGGTCTGATGACTTGGTCCAGGCACATGGGTTTTGCACGAGAGAAAAATCTACACACTGAGAGGGCTGTGTGTGCAGAACAAAGCACTGCTCAGGAGGCAGAGAGAGAGTGGTGCACTTCTATGATCATAATAAAGATTAATTGATGCTCTCTAATGGAAACAAATTGAATCTATCGTAGATGCTTCCTGTTAAACTAACATCCAGAACACTTGTGCATGAAGGCCAGGATAGTTCAACTAAATCAGCAAGTTCTTGGAAACAATTGACAATCAGAAGCCATTTATGTTTATCTTCAGGATAGCGGCTAAATGAACAGCCAGTAAAATACCCTTGGAGCGGGCTTCTTTCATTTAGCAATTGGGAGGAGTTGGACAGAGCAGCTGGCATCCTACAGAAAGCAACTGCAAATGTAGTGTGTGCGCGCATGCGGGTGTTTGTGGGAAAGTAGGCTTTGGGAATAAAGCTGTGCATATTTCACTCTTGTCACCAACAGGGTCCTGTTTGCACGTGGGCATGGAGTGTTTGTCTGAGAACCATGTTATTCGGTTGTCTTGTAGACCAGTGGTTTTCCACCTGTGGTCTGCAGACCCCTAGGGGTCTGCACACTCTGTCAGATTTCCAAAGGGGTCTGCACCTCCACTCAAAATTTTTTAGGGGTCCGCAAATGAGAAAAGGTTAAAAACCACAGTGGTAGGCTAACCTGAGGCATACTCTAAGGCTCCCCTGCACAGCAACTCTTATTGGGCCAGAACACCCTGGGTTATAGGCAAGATAATGTCCTCGCCACAGTTCAATTTGCCTGTGTGTGATGGGATCAATCCCCGATTCAGCCATGACTGTAGCATAGTTATAAAAGTTTTGTCCTGTGCTCACAAGGAGGACATAAAGAAGATTATAATATGGCCCGGTCCCTACCATGTTATACATGGTGACAAGTATATTTTGCTAAGCCATCGTGGCTGAGACTTCAAAAAATGGGAGCCTAAAGTTAGTCTCTTTAAGGCTGCATTTAAGCTTTTGGCTAAGAGGCTTGATTTTTCAAGAGTGCAAAGCACGTCACTGGGAACTGCTGAGTGCCAGGCTGTACCAGATTTCCAGAAGGTTGTGATTTAATTTATTTGTGGAAAAATTTTTCTGTCTTTTAAAATATCTCCTGCCTATAATATGTATTTCTTTAGTTCTTTCCATTCCCGGATCTCCAGACACTTTACAACCAATAATGAAATAAGCCTCCCATATTGCTGTAAGGTAAGGGAAGTGGCTTGCCTGGGGGCACACAATGAGTCTGCTACAGAGCTGAGAATAGAACACAGTTCTCCTGACTCCCAGTCGTGTGCCTCAGCCTGTGCTGCTTCTCCCTGTGACTTGCAGTGCATTTGTGCCGGTTGGCTCTGTGTGCGCCATATTTGAGGTAGCGATGCTCTTCAGCCTGCGATGAAAGAGAGAGAAACCAAAGCCCCACAGGTTTAAAATGGAATGCCACCAAATTCAAAGCCCATTCGTGTAACTTGACCAGCCAGAGTAATGGCAGAGGCAGCATTTGAACAGAACTATACTTTAATCCCTTGGGTTCATATGGTAGCATTTAGTTAAGACTGAAGCAGCTACTTCTCCTGAGGGAGTGCCTGCACTTTAGATAAAAAGGATGCCGACTCAGCGGTCTCTCCTTCTCATCCCTTCCTTCCCCATTGAGCTGTTAGAGCAACAGAAGGTCCCCATTTCCATATTCCTCAGCCCCTGCTGTGTAGCTGTGAGGCAGAAGATTTTTATTTTTCCCCCTGAGACTCCAAAAAAAACCTCAGGATTTTGTTTTTCTTTCAGGTAAAAATCCAAGTGCTCCTACTTACTTCAGTGTGCAGTTTAAATCACCACAAGCATTTCTTTCTCTCTCCTTTAAACTGGTACTTGAAGGATTTACTTTGCTCTAGGTTGAGAAGCTATTCCCTGAGCTGAGGGACTGTAGTTAGGAGATCCACACCACAAATATATAACCAGCGTAATCTGTGTATAGACAAGCATTGATCTCTGTGAGGCTCTGAGCTGGCCTGAAATACAGCAGGTCCAATTCTTCCCCCTGTGTTGATTTCAGTGGGAGTAACTTGGATCCTGGCCCAAGAAATGCAGATTACATTGTGATACTAGGGAAACCAACCCAATTTCCCCCTCTGATGCTTGGGCAGGAGAGGGAGGCTACCCTTTGCAGTACTGGGATCCTGATCTGACCTTTTCTTTTCTTTCCCCCAAACCCCCCTTTCCTAGAACTTGGGCTGGGCATGTCACAAGACCAGTCCGAATGAGATTTGATCTGCCTGAAAACAGATTCTGTTTACAAAGTTCTGGTTTTCCAGATCTGGGAGGGTTTCACTGGCTTGCTAGTTGTTCTAAACCTACCTACCCATTGTGTATATGCCGTGTAAGGTGGCAGAAGGCTGAAGCTGAAGTGTCTGGGGAAGTCTGTTCCCTTTGTGGTATTGCAGGGATAAACCCTTGATTACAGGGGTGGTAACTCCCATATTGCAGTCATGTATTTTCTGCTGGGAAGGTTGGAAAAAGAAGAGCAAATACCCAGGCTTAACTTTTTTTTCTTTTTCTTTTTTAAAATCCCATTCTATTTATGCTGTGGGCTTTGCCCTAGTATTCTTGCAGCCTACCTATGCTTGGTTCACTTGTGGTGGTGAATAGAAGGATGTGGGTAGGGTGACGCAGGGATGTGTAGTGCATATGGGTTTGGATGTTGATTGGATCATTTTCTTAAGCTGATTATTAGTCTTGTGACTGGTTCTAGCCAACTGGCGTCAGTAGTAATGGGCAAAGCAGGAACAGTCCACTTCAGGCCAAGGGCATTTGAGAGCTGCGTTAAGTCTGAGAGAGGGTGTGGCTTTCAGGGTGTAGGATCAGATCTCCCTGCCCACTGGTCTGAGTCAAGATTTTTTTTTTCTCACCAGGATGAAGTTCCATCATATCTGCTAAATTAATCAATATAAAATACTGAATCCAGTCTGAACTGATCTGAACAGCATTGTGGCTGTGGAGATGAGGGAGGAGGCTACAAATGTGGTGTTTCTCTAGCTGGGTTTTGCTCCAGTTTGCTAAGGAAGGTCGGGTGTGTAGTATTTAGTCAGATTTATAATAAAAATCCCACGGTCCGTATGCCTCCCGCTCCCTATTCACTTTGATGGAAATGAGGGAGGTGTGTGTGTGGGGGGGATTTGTTTCTCATCACCTGTGAGCTGGGCCCTTGCTGCAAGTGGCTGGAGAAGACCAGTCAGGAGCATTTGGGCCATTATTCATGAGGTTTGTTAACTCTGTCACGTGGGGAGCTGCCCTCATGGCAGGGGTGGTTAAGCCCTTTCTGAAATACTATAATTTGATGCTCACAGCCTCTGTCTGTTCAGTCTCTGGTGCCAGGAAGCACTGCAGCTCCTGGGGACGGAGGGCACAGTGTATGCTGCCTTTGCTGTACCTCCAGGTACCTCCCCTGCAGCTCCCATTGACCATGATTCTCCATTCCTTGCCAATGGGAGCTGTGGGGGGCGGTGCCTAGAGGCAAGGGCAACGTAGGGACATGGTGCCGGCCGCTTCTGAGAGTGGTGCAGGGCCCATGGGGGCAATCCTGCAGGCCAGATCCAAAGCCCTGAGGGGCCAGATCCAGCTCGTGGGCAGTAGTTTGCCCACCCCTCCTCTTGGGGATAGGCCAAGGGAAAGTGTCCACGCTAACCTTTTATTGGACTGGTACCAGTGATTGTGGTGCTCTGTTGACTCACCCATGGAGCCCTTGTAAGAATGAATAGAGACGCCCTTCACTGAGTGTATATCTTCCCCTCTGACAGGTTCTAGTCTCCCTATGACTTCTTGCAGGTGAGATCCTGTTTAATGTGTGTGTTCAGCAGATGGGGGAGACAGAAGCACTTCAGCATGCAGTATCATCATGCGTATATGGCTAAGCCACTGATCCGCAGCTTCTTTTCCCTTATACCCATATGTTATAGTCCCTTTTGGTTTCCTGGTTTCAGGCAGAGGTACTGTCTGGATCAGGAGGACAGTTGCTCTGGGTTCAGTCTGGGTGAGACAGAAGTATGGCTGATAAGCAGGAGAAAGCCCCTAGAGGAAACCAGTTCAGGCTCTGGCACACCAGCAATTAAAGTTGCAATGTCCATGTTTTGCTGGTGCAGTTCAGTGGTTCAGTCTCTGGCTCACTTTGGCTCCATCAATGCTCCTGAGTTCTCAGGCAGAGTCTCTAGCTAATGTTGCCGTTTCTACATTAGGCTGCAAAGAGACTGCAACTGTTTTACTTTGATTTCAAGCCTCTCACTACACTGACCCACACCTTCTGTATGCTCTTGGCTAGATAATTGTAGTGTGCTCTGCTTGGAGCTATTCTTGGAAAAAAGTTGAAGCTTCATATAGAGTGGAATGGAGCAGCTTCTCCCTTGAGCCAATCCAAGTGTTGTGAATGGATCTCACTAGTGCCCATTGCTCCTGTGCTTTTTTCTTGTTTAGTCGGAGCACAGGTCACGGTGTTGGCTATGATCTATCCAGCCAAAATAGCCTAGGCCCCCGCTGTCTGAGGGCTCAACACACCTCGTATATGCCCTCTTGCTGCAGCTATGATCAGCTAGGTGGCTCTTGCAGCAGGTTCCTGGCTCAGCAGCACTGGTAGCAGGTTGTCCTCAGCAGAAGCCCTATCATGGTGCTGGGAACTGCTCATGCTGGTGGTCTTCAGGAACCGGGGTTTGGCAGTCTCAGGAAGCAGCACCTCGACCAGACCTTTCATGGTCTGGAACTCAGTGCTCCAGCAGGCTGCTATGTGAACGTTTGTAGATCTTGTTTTCTTTCTACCTCTTTAATTGCTGCCAGGTGCCCGAGAGCTGAGGCAGTAGGCACCATTCATCAATCTTTTAAATAAATTCCTCTTGTAACATTTATCCAAGGGCTGTCGCTAGTCCTGGTTTCAGGTGAAGAATTTTTAGGGTCTATAAGAATCCAACACCAAAAACTCTTACTGTGTTGAACTGATATTTATAGGCTCCTGCAAGGGATAATATTTTAAGTGCTATGTGCACGGTTTTCAGCATTTGTCAAGAGCAGAAGTTACTCTCTGATTCCCTTGGCCCACTGAAGAGGAAAAAGGGGGGAAAAAAAAAGTGAGCTGTTAATTTCCCGCCCCACCTTCTTGCCTGAATTTGGCTTTCTCTCAGTAGCTGTTTGTTAAACTACCACCCACAGCAGCACAGCAATCACCTCTTGAATTGCATTTACCAAGCTTTTTAGAGGCATTTGTACTCCTGACATGTGGCCAATGACTGAGCAGTTCAAATAAGTAACACATGGCTTCAGTTCAGAACTAAAGAAAGAAGTTGTTACATGCTGGATTCATGTTGCAAACTGCCAGGCTCTAGTAAATTTGGCATACAATAATTTCCTCTTTCTTATGGCCTGGCTGACTTTTTTTAATCCTGAATTCTGATTTAATTCTGCCGTGCTTTAGGTTAGCCACCAGCAAAATCATCCTGTTTGAAGATGAGTATTTCTTACTAACCATTATTGTGCTGGCTCCCTCCCACCGCTGTTGTACCCCATATATTATTTTATTGGCATGTCTCATGCCACAAACCAGGAAGGAAATGGAAATGAGTAAAACTTGGTAATCTAAGGAATATTAGTAGTAGCAATATCTCCTATTTATTACTTCCTTAAGGATTCCAAAGTGCTTTGCAAACTATGGGTCTTATTGGCAGCCCAGACTTAACTGGGACTCCTTTTTTTGCACTTGCTGCGTTGCAGGTGAAATTTTGCACCTACACTTATTTATGGTGCAATTTAAGTCATTCAGATATGTGCTCGTATCCCTCTGCCTTCACCTCTGAAATGCAGCTGCCTCTGGGGTGGAGAGTAGTAACTATTTAACAGCACTTTCTAATGCTACTGTGTAGGCTACTGTGTAGTCTAGACAGGAAATGAAGAAGAGGAATACTGTAGTTAAATAAAACAATATAGTTAAATTCCAATCTGGGGGATGACATTTTATCTAGTACAATGAGGCTAACATGCCTACTGTGACACCGCAACCCATATTCTTCATACAGCAACTCCTCCTGCGTAACGTTGTTTTTGAAGTTATGTCGCTGCTCCATTAGGGAACGTGCTCATTTAAAGTTGTGCAATGCTCCCTTATAACGTTGTTTGGCTGCCTGCTCCATCTACTGCTTGTAAGAGTCTGTGGAAGAGCAGCAACTTTACAAGGGAGCATTGCACAAGTTCCTCTTCTCTGCCTCCTCCCCCTCCTAGCGCTCCCCCCGCTGCGAAGCAGCTGTTTGGCGGCGCTTAAGACTTTCTGGGAGGGAGGGAAGGGGAGGAGCGGGCATAGGGCATGTTCCGGCGAGTAGGTGAAGTGAGGGTGGAAAGAGGTGGGCCTGGAGTGGAGCAGGGACGGGAAGAGGTGGGTCTGGAGCATCCCCCAGCAAAGTTGGTGCCTTTTCTTCTCTGGGGAAGCTGGTGCTGCAAAGGTGCTTCCTAGCATCCTGGCCTGCAGCGGTCTGTGCCTGTGTGGGGTAAGCCAGGGGCACTTCCCAACCACAATACAGTACTGTACAGTATATAATGCCTTTTGTCTGCCCCCCCAAATTTCCTTGGAACCTAATCCCCCGCATTTACATTAAATCTTATGGGGAAATTGGATTTGTTTAACATCATTTCACTTAAAGTTGCATTTTTCAGGAACATAACTACAACGTTAAGTGAGGAATTACTGTATTATGATATACTTATAGCATAATTATGATGTATTTTATGCAATACAGGTTGTGTGAGGTGTCTTTGGAAAAGTTATGATTTTCTGAATATGATTATCCTATTTGTATGCATGTATCATTTTTGTGTCTGAAGTTATAAATACTGACTATGTATATCTACTTCAGATGTAGTTACACCTGGGTAATGCCCACTAGACAAGATGCTTTCGGTCTAGATAGCTTGTTGGGAAGGGCCTATTCAGGGCAATGAGGCATTAGGGAAAACAGTAGGCCTTAGTAGAAGCTTATCTCCGACCTGAGAACATTTCAGACAGCCTGTAAGTAATGGCTGCTAAGACTCTACAAGGATTTGTGACCAGACCACATGATTCTGGACACCATCTTGGGAATCAGTATTTTTCCACAAAACAGATCTAGTAACCAAGTTTTGAAACAAAGGGTTGCCACCATATACTGAAGCTATATAAGCCAGGGAGTGACATTATCTGTGGTTGTTCACTCCCACACAAGAAGACTCCGGAAAACATCTGAGGAACGAAGACTGAACTGGGGGAAGTGCAGGACCCACGCTAAAGGAATTTTTAGCCTGTGTATGGAGACCTGAGAAACCCAAGCTGTAAAACTAATGCAGCTTGTGCCTTTAAGAATCTACAAGTCTGCCTGATGAGAATCTGCTAGTTCATATCCATTCTATCTAGAATGTTAAGATTCATGTGTGTTTTTGTTTATTTGCTCGATAATCTGCTTTGATCTGTTTGCTATTCCTAATTTATTAACTACAAAAGATAGATCTAAAATTTATTTTTTGTTTTAATCTAAACCACTGAGTTTAGAATGAAATATGTGGGGAATCTTAGCTCAGAGGGAGTTTTGCATATTCCTCGCCACATTTGCAGGCGGTGGAAGGGGGGTGAATGCTGAGCGTACGCTGTACAGTTCCGTGTGCAGCGCAGGATGGTATAATTTTGGGTTTATGTTCCAGAGGGGGTGTGTGCCTGAGGAGCTGAGAGTTACGTTGGCTTTAGCCTTTCTACTGTTGGTTCGTGCAGCGGCTAGCCAGAGAACCTGCATGTAGCTGAGTGAATGCTGGTGGAAGTGTAAGGCCAGGAGTGTGTCACAGCAGCACAGTGTGAGAGAGAGCCCAGGCTGGGCTCAGTTGTACCCCAGTTCCAGGTGGCATGCCGAGGGGAACCCATCATAGCTACCCATGTGAAAGTGTAATGGATCTTTAATTGCCAGAAGCAGTCAAGACCTTAGTTTTACAGTTCATCTTAGACATGGTATCTCCAGCAATTCAGCAGCTCTTCACCACCATGCTGGGGAATATCTGGCCTCTGGTTTTGTATACATGAGTCACTATATTATCCAAGTATTTATCAGTGTTCATGAACAAGAGAAAGGGGTGGCAAAAAGACCTACAGATAATTATAATGGATACATACCATGATGGGGGGAAGAGCCTGACTCGAACCATTCCTCTCCTTTGAGAATTAAAGGGATGGAAGGATCTGTATTGGAAAATTTCATTGCAGTAATAGTGTGTTCAATGCAGTGGCTCTCAACCTTTCCAGACTACTGTACCTCTTTCAGGGGTGTGATTTGTCTTGCGTACTCCCAAGTTATACATCACTTAAACGACTTACTTACAAAATCAGATGTAAAAATACAGAAGTGTCACAGCACACTATTATTGAAAAAATTGCTGCCTTTCTTATTTTTACCATACAATTATGAAATAAATCAATTGGAGTATAAATATTGTACTTACTTACAGAGCAGTGTAAACAAGTCATTGTCTGTATGAAATTTTAGTTTGTCCTGACTTCATTAGTGCTTTTTATGTAGCCTGTTGTAAAACTAGGCAAATATCTAAATGAGTCGATGTACCCCCTGGAAGACCTCTGCGTACCACCTGGAGTACACGTACCCCCTGATTGAGAGCCACTGTGTTAATGTATCAGAAGTGAATATAAGAAAATATGAGATCAAGGAGTCAGGAGAAAAACTTCCTGAGAGACTGGCTTTGAAAACTCTTTGCTTGTTGTATTTTATTAAAAGGCTACTGTAGAACTATTTTAACATGACCTGCCTCCTTGCATTACAGCAGTTAATAGCTGTTTGCAGCGTTGCTGTAGCTGTGTTGGTCCCAGGATATGAGAGAGACAAGGTGGGTGAGGTAATATCTTTTATTGGATCTACTTATGTTGGTGAGAGAGACAAGCTTTTGAGCTTACACAGAGCTCTTCTTCATGTCTTTGTTAATGACAAAACTGTCATTAGCTGTATTAAAGCATTTGCTCCCACAGCTAAGGAGTCCAAGCCAGAATTTAGGCAAAATCCTATGTGAAAATATTAAGTAGCACAGACTGCTCAAGCCTGGGAGCTATGAGAGAACTGCAGGGTCTATTTGTGTCCAGCAGCCTCACTAAAGAATCTTCTTTTATAGTCACCATTCCTACAATAGCCATGAAGGAGGAGTTTACTCTCCTTCCCTGGTTTCACCTCTTTTTTTATATATATATATTTTTTGGGGGTGGTGGTGGAAGGAGCTGTCATGCATGTGCTGAGGATTTTCGGTCACAAATGGCAGCCTTCTTCACAAAGCAGCTCTGCATGGGTTTGCTCTGCACTGTAGTATAATGAAGGCCCGTGAAAGCTGTACAAGTTTGGCAGACCTACCTAGCTTGAAGGGGGCAGTCTACTTATGGGAGCTGCACTTCAGAAGAAAAAAATAAAACCATTATTAAGCTCTAGCAGAATACCAAAGTATTAGAATGGCTATTGTGAGTGAGCTTTGAGCTTAAAATAATGGTTTGATCACATGGAGCTTTCAGTGACTCCCCACTGCCGTTCCTCCTTTTGGAATCCAGGAAAGAAAAATGCAGATTATTTAAACCCCAGTTTCAGGCCAAAACTGATCGTGTGTGAAACTGTTAAAGTTGCTACATGGTCATGAGGGCAACGTGGGCCAGTGGCTAGGGCATTAGACCTGGAGTCCTGACAGAGTTACTTTGCTGCCCTGTGCCTCTATTTCCTCATCTGTATTATCTCCAGGCATGAATAGTATGATATAAAGACAAAAATTCAGCCTTGTAGCTAAGTCTGTGGACTCGACTCAGGAGATCTGGGTGCAGTCCCTGGTTCTGTCACAGACACTGTGCTTGGGCATATCCTGCATCTCTCTGCCTCAGTTCCCTGTGTGCAAAATAGAGAGAATACTTTCTTTGTCCTGTCTATTTGGATTGTAAGCACTTCGGGGCAGGGATTGTTTTAGGACGTCAGCTTCTGACACTGTGGGCTACTGAGTGTGGTTGAGGTCTCTAGGCGCTACCATAATGCCACTGCAGTAAGGTAGGCATTATTAGATATGTGTCCAGCTCATACATTTTAAGATGTTAGTTTGGTTACTACCCTGCACAGCAAATCAAAACTGAGATAGTTGGGTAGGATATCCTAATGTCATTTTAGCGATAACTTGCCAGGATAATTCTTAAGCACACCTGTTTTTAAAAAAAATCTTGTTAACTGCTGGAATAAGAGCTGTGTCAACTAACAGACCAGCATTGGGAAGAGAGAGATGGAGTTCCCTCCTTTGCCTCCCCCAAAGCAGTGATTGCTTAATCAAGGCTGTAGAGCATCAGGAATGGATCGTTACTTTTCAGAGATGGCCACTGTTGTGGTCTTATTTGAAGTTGTTGGGAATATTGTCTTTTGTCTGCAATGAGAACAGGATTTAGCCCTTGCTTTATGAGAAACTGGCATATCTAGTGATACAAAATGCATGCATTGATACAGACAAACCTGGAAAGTGTCTCAAAGTTCTAGAGATAAATAAAGCGAAGATCTGCCACATCTCCTGTGGGTTTTTTTTTTTTGACTTGACAAGGTTGAATGTTATATATGATTTGTATTGTGGGAGAGCTGAGAGGCCCCAGTTGTGGATTGAGGCTCATTATGCTAAATGCTGTACCAACATAACAAGAAGACAGTCCCTGTTTCAAAGTACTTGCAGTACAGTACTAATGATTTTATGGATGAACTGAGCTAACCTTGGGAAGAAGCATGTATTCAAATGACCATTTGTCACTCTATGGAAATTTAACTCAGGGCTGACGCCATAATTTAATCAGACATTGAGATTATAGAAAACTCTGTTATAAAGTGTTCAAGACTCACGAAGACACTATTGGCCAAATAGTTTAAAGCTTTTATGTTTGCGAAAGCTCCAGAGATAGTTTTAAGATTTGCTGTCATAAAGAGAAGGTTAATGATTATTTGGGAAGAACCTAATGAGGTCTCACTCAAGGTAAGACTACCTTATTTTGAAACTTTAAAAATACAGATCTAATCTGGAAACAAAAACTACCTTCATCCTGAAGAATTGCCAGTATGGGACAGAGATCTAGTATAGGATTGATTTGAAAATGGTGATGAGAGAAAGATTTTATACAGGAGAGAACTGTTTGGGTATGTGGGCTGTAGTATGTCGAGAGACGCATCACGGCCTCATGGATAGAGTGCTGGACAGGGACTCAAGACAGTTGGGTTCTCTTTCTAGTTCCACCACTGGGTGACTCTGGGCAAATCACTTTGCCTCTCTGTGCCTCCATTTCTCCATCTGTGAGATGAAGATAATGATACTGACTTCTTTTGTAAAGAGAAGAGAGATCCACTAATGAGAAGTGTTATACAAGCGCTAGGTGGAATTATTATTGCTATAGTGAGAGGCTACATTTACGCTGTCAGTTACAAATGGAGGATGTACACCCCACCGAAAACAGAAAATGGAGTTCACTCTATTTGTTAAGCCACTTTGGGCCATATTCTACTCTCAGTTTCACTAGAAATCAGTTATTCCAGATTTATGTCATTACAACAGAGGACAGAATTTGGCCTTTAAGCACATTGGAAGTAGAGTGAGGAAGAAGTTCTGTTGTACAATTGTGAACAATTTGTCTCGGATCGCCTTGTATAATATTGACTTCCCTTGGAAGGAGAGAGCCTGGTTAATAAAGAAAGACCTGTTAGGTATTCTAGGAGAAGGATGCTTTGGGCAGTCAGGAAGTGGGACCCTCTGTGGCTCTTCATGAGGGTGTGTTGAATATTCCTGAGTCAGAGCATTGTCAGGGATGGTTGAGGCGGGGAACTCTCACCCTGGCCAAAAGATTTAAGAGTTTTTTGTTCAAGAATTTGTTTCAGATGATGACTAATGCAACGAATTCTTTTAAAGGCTTAATCCAGCTCATTGAAGTCAGTGAATGAAGTCAGTGAATGGTATATGATGGGTCAGGCTCAAATTAACACATGCCAGGATCTTTGTAATATGCAATGCAAAGACCTAGAAGATGGCAGCACTGAGAACTCCATGTTTGTTTTTGTGTTGTGTTTTGTTTCCATATTGCAGGAACTGAAATAGCACTGCCCCTGCTGACCTGAGACAAGTGTCTCTGGGGCAGGCAATCCATGGAATGCAGGAAACGTCTTTTGGGAAGCTTGACTATAGCTTTTTCTGTAATATAAACAATACTAGAGTATGCTACAGGTAATGGACCAAAATGCTGCTGTAATGGTATTGTGTGCAATAGTGAGATGGATTATGATTGCAGAACATTATTAAAAAAATGAAGCAGAATAAAGGTTCAGCTCTACACAGTGTTCGTTTGACTATCTTGTTGAGTTTTTAGTTGTAATTTATGCTTCAGGGCATGACATGATTTTGACAGAGGTCAGGAAGGAATTTTCAAATCCCTTCCCCTCCCCCAGGTACAGCATTGCAAATTTGGCTAGGTGCATTATAATTTCTTCTCTTTTTTTTGTCTAAACCATCAAATCTCGCCTGCAGAGAGAACACTAGATGAAATAACACTTTGCACGTCTATAAACCTTCCATCAAAAGATCTTCAAAGTGTTTTTAAAATGTTAGCAAATTAAGCTTGACAACTCCCCTCAGACAGTATTATTACCCCAATTCCACTGATGGGGAAACTGTGGCCCAGAGAGCTGAAATGGCTTAGGGCAGGTCTACACTAGAAATCTGAACTGGTGCAGTGGCACGCACTACAGCAGCGCAGCTGCTTTCATCTGAAGATGCTCTAAACCGATGGGGGATAGCTTGCCAGTCATCTTAATAACTCTACCGCCGCGGTAGGCAGTAGCTGTGTTGGCGGCAGAAAGTCTCCCGTTGACATAGCGCTGTGTACACTGGCGCTTACGTCGGAATAACTGTGTCGCTCAGGGGTATGGATTATTCACAACCCTGAGAGATGACAAAAGCATCCTCGCTCCCTGTGCACTAGTAGTTTGCTTTGCTAATCTTGCATACTGTATTTGCCATAGAAATTGGGTGCTGCGTCCACTGCATTATCCTCCTTTGAATTTTCTCCTTAAAATCCACTCTTGCCATGAGGCCTGCAAAATCCTCTCCATGGTTAAGCAGCAATCCCCACACAACAGTCTTCTGTTACACTCTACCTAACACTTCCACTCCTATCTTATTTGGGACAAACAGACAGGGGGAGCACAACTGCGCGCTTTAATGCTCAATTTAGATTGCAAGATTGTTTTGCGCAGGGTTCCAATGTTCTATGTATGTATGGCCTGTAGTACACGGGGACTCTGATCACCACAATGTAAATAATAAATAGTTTTCCACTCCAGAGCTTCCCTATGGCTCCAGGATGGAGAGGCAGGAAACAGAGGTTATGTGGTGTTGGAACAAGAATGACTGGGAAAGTCTTGGTTACTTAACATTATCCTACAGAAGTATGATGCCGAGCTGAAGAAGAGCTCTGCATAAGCTTAAAAATGTGCCCCTCTCACCAACAAAAGTTGGACTAGTAAAAGATATTCCCTCACCCGCCTTGTCTCTCTCCAGAACTATGGAGTTTAGCATAGCTGGCAGTGTTTGAATGGGGCCGAGTTGCCATGGACACCAGATCACTTCACACCTATGGGGCACAGAGCTGCCTGTCATAGCTGGGGCTGTGTTTATTTCCACCAGATATTGGTTGATGAAAAGAAGAAATTAATGGATAAGACTGTAAATTAGGGTTGAGAGCATGAGAGAGAGCAGTGGGGAGGAGGGGCTCGCTTCTTGGTTGCAAATGCAATATACAGTAAGTGATCTGGAATGTACATGCAGAGATGCAAATACATTTAGATTACAGTTCCTCAGCATGCAATTCTTAAAATATTAAGGACCTGGTCTCACAAAACCTGCATGTGAGGAACTCTGTTTGGAATGGCTGAAAGTTGCGCATATGGAGGCTTTGCAGAATGGGACCTTAACTTCTTTTACCAGCAACTCTTTAATTTGCCTTTCACTCTATTCAGTGGATGTTCTGTAGGGGCACACAAGAAAATGAGGATAATTCCACCTCCTAGGCAGAACTAATTAACACATGTAAAGAACTCAGAGGTCCTCGGTTGAAAAGTAACTACTTTAATGGGGCAAGAACAGGCGGATAGAAAGTGGATGGGAGTTTTGCCGTTTATTTGAATGGATGCAAGATCAGGCACTCTACATGCATAGGATCATGATTATTATAATTATATTTTGCTGCTTCTTCAGAGTCAGAGCTAAAAATCCCTGACAAATGGCTTCCATGAGTAATTTCAAAAACTGAAAACAAAACAGCAATGAAGGAAACCACAAGAATGAGTTTGACCAAATCATGTATTGAGTGAAATGAAAAACATGCTCTCAGTTGGAAGGTTCTCAAAAGCACTTTTTGTTTCTTTCAAGCCTCCCTGTCTGGGAGTATTTGGAGTGATTCACATTTTTTTAAAAGCCTTTTTCCAGAGCAGTGATCTCATGTTCTTGACCTACTCTTGCTAAAATCCCTAAAGAAACAATAAGCAAATATAATGTAAGTGAAAATGTCACATTATAAACTCCTGAAAGTGAAACCATAACAAAAGGAGTATTTATATAGTCATCGGTCTTGTCGGATGGTAGGTTTAGTTTCTCAGTTGGAGAAAGAATAGTCTTTCATGTAAGAGGTAAATTCCAAATTGAGAGTGACTAAGGAACAGAGGATAAAGACACGTTGTATGCATTTCCTTCTGATCATGTTACTCCTTCTTGTACGTTTTGTTGATGCATCTTTTTAGGAAGCAGAATTGCCTTGGAAAAAGCAGCATATTCAGTTACTAACCAAAACCAACAACAACAGAAGTACATTCAGATAATGTTGTAGCGTGATGATATCTTCGTCAGACATGAGAGAAATGTGCAACAGATGGTTTATCTCTTTCCCAGGACCTGGAAGAAAAGGGGATCATTTTGCAGGTCACAAAGCCAGAAAATAACTAATTTCGGATTTTAGAATTTTTTCTTAAAAGTTAAAATATTCATGAACCTTTCTTGGAGACTACTTAGCACAAATATGGAGATTAAAAACATTGATCTGCAGCTTTTCGTTTCCAGACCTAAGCACGCTCTCAGTCCTCTGAAGATATAATCCAGACATTCTGACAGACTTGTGGAAAACATCCTCTCCTGTTACTTTGGAACGGAGATAATTATATCCAAATAGCTATGAATCTTACTGCTTCAGATCTATTGTGTGCTGCATTTTCAACCACATCACCGCTCCTTCTAGTGCTGGCATGGAAAGCAGTGGTGGGCTGCTCCATGGCACAGGAGGCCTTGGTATCAGGTGATGTGGACTGGAGAGACTGGGAGTCAGAGCTCTGTTCCAAGCTTGACTGCTGACTTTTGTGTTGTGCTTGGGGCGAGTCACTTCATCTTTCTGTGTTTATAGTGGTGTTGGTGTTTTTTTCCCCCTCCCCACTTGATGTTTCTCACTGAAATTCTGGAAGTGCTTAGAGAGCTTCTAGGTAACTTTTAGACCAGGGATCTCAAACTCAAATCACCACGAGGGCCACATGAAGACTAGTACATTGACTAGTACATTGATCGAGGGCTGCATCACTGACACCTTTTTCATACAAAGATACAAAAGCCTCCCAGCCCTGTCCCCACTTCGCCCCTTCCATGAGGCCCCGCCCTGCTTTTTCCCACTCCTTCCCTGCCCCCATTCCAACCCCTTCCTCAAATTCGCACCCTGGCTCTGCCTCCTCCCCTGAGCGAACTGCGTCCCCGCTCCTCCCCCCTTGCTCCTGGAAAGTCCTAAGCTCTTTGACGTTGGGAAGCGCTGGGAGGTAGGCAGAGGAGCGGGGACAGGGCTTGCTCGGGGGAGCGGAGGTGGGGGGACATAGGCGGGGGGAGTGAGGGAAGCTGTGGCAGGCCTCAGGAAATGTAGCCCGTGGGCCGCGTGTTTGAGACCCTTGTTTTAGACCATATCCTCCTTGGCTGGTAGAAGCAGTTGTAGGAGACGTTGGCTTTCTTACTGGAGAAAATCAACCTTGCACACAGGGAAGAGGAAGAGACAGCAGCATCATAGTCTGAAATTTTATGAAACCAATAGACGGTATATACTGTACTGTGATTTTAAGGCTGTGTCTAAAATGCTACAGTGCTCAGCTGGGTTCTTGTAACCGACGCTTCAGTGTGGACACTCACTAGAGCAACGCGGCTGCAGTTAAGCCTCCTCCCCAAGAGGTGGTAGCTAGGTCGATAGAAGAATCCTTCCGTTGATGTAGTGCTGTCTGCAGACGGGGTTAGGTTGGCTTAACTACATCTCTCAGGGGTGTGGATTTTTCACCCTCCTGAGAGATGTAGCTATGCGGAAGTAAGCTTTCAGAGTAGACCAGCTGTTAGTGTGTCTAATGTGAATGCAGAATAATGTTGTTGTCTGACTTTATTTTTGGAATGTCTGCGGCAAAACCACGAATGAACGGGTAGTAAGAAAAAGAGAACTCCTTGCCAGATACATGGGGAGTAAATAAGTAATATGTCGTTATCAGTGTGCTGGGCTGTTTTTGCTGAGTGCTAGAGACAGATGTACAGTATGTAACTTACAGAAAAGAAACCAGAAGGGCATATGTGCAAATTGGATGGCTGATGGGAAACGATTGATAATGGAATATAGAACTGTTCAGTCGTGGGGGGCCTTCTTAGGTCCACCTGAGAATGCATGATAGTCCACTGATTGCATATCCTTGGTAAAGCTCCTTCCCCAGTGTTGACCTCCTTATAAAACCCAGTCAGAGTTGCACATTGTGGTGGCCCTGTTAGCCTTTTAATTGTTGTTTGTTATCTTGGAGGCTGTTTATTCTAAAACCAATTAGAACCTGACAAAACTGATCCATCTTATTAGTAAATATACCCATATGGTTGTAGCCTGCCTGGCAATGCGAGAATAATATTGGATGAACATCCGTAGCGACTAATGAGTTATTCAGGAGTTACCAGCTGGCAACATCTCCCCTTTCATAGCTGTTTGCTACCTGCTGTGTGTGTTGGGGGCAGAGGGAATCCAGGCTTTCAGTAATTAACTCTATAAAAGTAGCAGAGAGGTAACCAACATATTTAGAATTTTGACTCTGTCTCAGCCAATGAAGTGTGTCTGCAGTATGGTCAGAAGGATGCCTCATGATAGAATTTATTAATTCATCTACTAAAGAGTCATTCCACTTGGTGTTGAAACCTGACACTTCAGAAATCATCATTAGAGACCAAGCTACCCAGTCTGTTTTAAGGCTTGAGATGGGTTGCTGAAATGTATTAGTAATTGCCTTAAAAAGGAGTGTGTAAGAGGGCATAACAACATAGAATTGTCGGGGAGGGATTGGATTCAGAAATCATTCTGCCACTTCTTTAATTGGTTTCTGCTTCCCTTTTTCTTTCGACTTTGGACACGTAAACGCCAAACTCTTTTTGGTTTTCAATTGTTTAAGTAGCTCCTTTAACTCAGGTTGCAGGTTTTTAAGGGAAGTTGCAATTCCTGATTTTCAACTGGAGTTTCAGATAATTGAGGTAGTTCTGTATTTTTTACCTTGAAGCCACAATCCCCTGGTAGAAATAATATGTGAGGACTAGGCAAGAGGAGCAGATGATCTTCTTCTGAGGAATAAAAGGTCATGTTTGCCTGAGAGTGTCCTCAGTAGTCAATATGAAGGATGAAAAATGCCTACCCAAAAATATAACAGTGACACCGATCAAGGAAGTTACAGCTCCAAATCCATCACAATCTGTGGGCAAAATTATCTCAAACTAAAACTGTTTCCAACGTTTTCCATGAGTATTCAGCTGTTCTTTGAAAAAGGCCACAATGATTATGAATTGGTACTAATTTCACCCCTCAGGCCAGCAATTCAAAGCTGAATACAGTAGACTAATAGAAGCATTACACTAAAAACATCTATTCTTTGTCTGTGTTTATTATCCACAAAGATTTGAAAATCCAAGTTCATACAAATAGATGTGTTATGAAAGAACACAGGAGGATTGGGACCTAAATACACTAAATGTAAATAAGTATGGATGGATTTTGATATACAATTGAAGGTGGTCGAGTGAATCACTGTGAATAATTTATATGACAAGTTTGGCCCTAGTTTCTGCTTGAGATTTATCTAGGAAGAAGCTTTGTTTGGCTTTTTGTGTGTGTGGGTATGAATTTATAAATTATCATGCAAACAGTTGATGCCAAAATATTTGCTGTAACCTGTACATTTGACGGCTATTTACTCAGGATATGTGAGTGGTCACCTAAGCCACATGATCCTATTTTTGCTTCCTGATCAAATGAATGAAAATTTTTAAACCAGGAGAACAAATAGAGAATACTGCTGTTTGTTTGCATATGAAAACCCACGTTTGCATATGAACATAGGTATCTATCTAGGCTTTTATATATTTTCCCATCACTGTAGTAACTGAACACCTCAGATACAGTGATATCGCAACACCCTTGTGGGGTAGGGAAATGTTATCAGAGGAATGAAGTTCTGGAACAGCCTTCCAAGAGGAGCAGTGGGGGCAAAAGACATATCTGGCTTCAAGACTAAGTATGGAAGGGATGGTATGATGGGATAGCCTAATTTTGGCAATTAATTGATCTTTGGCTACTAGCGGTAAATATGCCCAATGGCCTGTGATGGGATGTTAGATGGGATGGGGTCTGAGTTACTACAGAGAATTCTTTCCTGGGTATCTGGCTGGTGAGTCTTGCCCACATGCTCAAGGTTTAGCTGATCGCCATATTTGGGCTCAGGAAGGTATTTTCTTCCAGGGCAGATTGGCAGAGGCCGGGGGTTTGTTTTGTCTTCCTCTGCAGCATGGGGCAGGGGTCACTTGCTGGAGGATTCTCTGCACCTTGAAGTCTTTAAACCATGATTTGAGGACTTCGGTGGCTCAGACATAGGTCAGGGTTTGTTGCGGTAGTGGGTGGGTGACATTTTGCTGCCTGCGTTGTGCAGGAGGTCAGACTAGACAATCACTTTGGTCCCTTCTGACCTTAAAGTCTATGACACTATTTACGTATGGGGAATCAAGACACCGAGATTAAGGGCCTGAGCACCTGCAACTCTCGTTGATCTCAGTCAGAGCTGGCCCTTGGGTAGGATGAATTGAGGTGATCGCTCCAGGCCCCATGCTTTGGGAGGGCCCTGCAGCCCAGTGTGATTTGCTGGCACAGTAAGTCCCAGAAGAGACTAATCCGTTACTTCTGCCCGGGGCTCTGGACCTCCCTAGGGATGGCCCTGACCTCAGTCATAGCTATTCAGAGCTTGTGAAAATTGAGTGAGGAGTTCTGATAGCTCCCTTTTGAGTTCGCCTGGAATTATCTGAAATTAAGGCCTTAAATGAGGAAATAAGTGGCAGTGCCAGGAATTGAACCCAAATCTTCAGTCCCCTCTTCATCTTTGCAGAGTCCCAGTCTTTCATCCAGAGAATAGCAAAAAAAAAGCCATTCCTCAGATATTTAAGTAAACAAAAATCTATTTGACTGAAAACTCTCTAAAAGGAACCCAGACAAGGTTGCCCTGGCAAGTTCAGAACTTGTACGTCCGAATGCTGTTTTGCTGTAACAGTAGTAGTGAATTTCCTGGCTTCTTGTAGTTTAGATCAGACTCTTAGTATCATGTTAACTTGAATCAACTTTGTGACAAATACTTTTCGTGTTTGTTTGTTACAAATATATTAAAAGTAAGATTTTTTTCCCCCTCTCTATTGTTCTTTCTAACCTAGCAGGATTTTATTGCGGAGAAATGCAGACTTGGAGCTGTCTAAAAAATGCATTTTAAGCAAGTGACAGCATACTATTTTATAGTAATACAGAATGAAAATATGCATAGCTTGCAATTCACAAAAATTGTTAACAGCAAGAAAGGCAGGTAAGGTGGATGCTAACAAACCCATCTAGCTATTTATAACTGCAAAATAACAAGACGGAATCAGGTCTTGGCTTATCTCTAATTCATAGATTGCAAAGTCAGAAGAGACCACTGTGATGATCTAGTCTGACCTCCTGTAAAACACAGGCCATAGAATTTCCCCAAAATAGTTCCTAATCTTGACTTTAAAATGGTCTGTGGTGGTGAAGTCACCATGACCCTTAGTAAATTGTTCCAGGGGTTAACTACTCGTTGTTTCGGTTTTTTTGGTTTTTTTTAAGAAGCCTTATTTCCAGTCTGAATTTGTCTAGCTTCAACTTTCAGCCATTGGATGATGTTTACCTTTCTCTTCAATCTAGAAGAGCCCATTAGTACCTACCTGTTCCCCAGGTAGGTACTTATAGACTGTAATAATTTTACTCCTTAATCTTCTCTTTGTTAAGCTATTTAGGGTGAGCTCTTTGAGTCTGCCAATATAAAGTGTTTTCAATCCCTTTAATCGTTCTTGAGGCTTGTCTCTGAACCATCTTCAATTTATCAGCATCCTGCCTGAATTGTGAGCACCAGAACTGAACACAGTATTCCAGCAGTAGTCACACTAGTGCCAAATACAGAGATAAAATAACCCCTCTACTCCTACTCAAGATTCCCCTGTTTATGCATCCAAGGATCGCATTAGCCCTTTTGGTCACTGGATCGCACTCGAGGCTCACGTTCATCTGATTATCCACCAAAACTCCCAAATCTAGTCACAGCTTCCCAGGATAAAGTCTCCCATTGTATATATGGCCTACATTCTTTGTCCCTAAATACATACATTTACGCTTAGCCATATTAAAATGCGTATTGTTGGCTTGTGCCCAGTTTACCAAGCAATTCAGATTGCTACCAGTCACCTGTCGTCGTCTTCATTATTTACCACTCCTCCAATTTTTTTGTAATCTGCCAACTTTATCAGTGATGACTTTGGTTTTCTTCTAGGTTATTGATAAGTATTGTAGGGCCAAAAACTGATCCCTGCGGGACTCCATTAGAAATATACCACCTTGATGATGATTCTGTGTTTAGAGTTACACCTTGAGACTTATAAGTTAGCCAGGTTTTAATTCATTTAATATCTCAAGCATGCAGTATCTCTCAAATGTAAACTTTCCTGAGAATTCCCAGCTGTAAAATAATGACTTATTTTGCATTTCTTCTCCATTACAACGTGACAGTGAGTCTAAAGGGGATATTTACCGTTGGGGGCTAATTAAGATTAAGGAAAAGCCATGAAATCTGGACTTCCATCCGTTTCTCAATGATTGATTACCTTGCTTTGATTTAAATCATCCCACTCCTGGAAATTAGCATTTTTGTTGATATTTGCCATTCATTTTAAACTAGGATAAAAATGCACTTTGAGCTACTAAAAATAAGATTCAAGTCTTATATTTTAGAGTTGGGAGTTATTTCTGTTCCTAAATTTTTGAACAGAGAATCATACATCCATGACTGTTTCTCCTTTTTAAAAGAATTATTAAAACAATAAATGTCATTCCCACAAGCATATTGTATAATAGAAGCTACGTAACTGGGCATAATTTGTGTGGGAGAGGATTCAGTTTCATTGACTATTTTCATATAAAAAATCTTTCAATACTTATGTAACACAGTCAAGGTAAAACTGATCTATTAAAACTGTTCCCTTACCTGTAACTAGTAATAACAACGTTTGATTATGTTTACTTGTCTCATTCTCTAAATGGGAATGAAATTGCCGAAGAGACTGAACAATTTCTATTTTGTTTTTTAGTCAGTTGTACTGCCGGTTGAAATGCAGTAGAAGACTGGTCTTTTAATTTCAGTAGGCATTGGGAGTCTTTCCGTTGACTTCAGAGGCTTTGAATCAGCCCTTAGTATGATACAGCGTTGTGTTTAGATTTCCATCACTTCATTGTTGTTTTTATTAGCATTTTTTTTGTATTATCGTAACACCTAGGAGCCCCAGTTATGGACCAGAACCCCATTGTGCTAGGCTCTGTACAAACAGAACAAAAAGACAACCCCTGCCCCAAACATCAGTAAGTGTAAGACTAGTGATAGCAGAAGGATGAGACAGATGGGATAATGCAAGGAAACAATGAGACAACTTCAGGGAAATGTTTAAATGTAATCCCTTCCCCTTTTCACGGAAATAAAATAAAAACTATGACAATATTTCTTTTCAAACTAGGCTTTGTTTGGGGGCAAAAAAAACTTTTTTTAAAAAATAAAAACCAATATTTTGCACTAAAACTCTTTTACAGTGTTCCTTTAAAAATAAAATTAAAAAAAAAAACAGTTTCCAATATTTTCTTTCATGCATTTTGTCTCCCTTGGTTTATCTGTCCCTAGCCTGCTGCCTTCCACTGCTTCAGAATGTTACTTAATTAGTTCCCTAAAGGCCATGAGATGTGATTTGCCCAAAAAGGGAAAGAGCACAAGGCTATCAAAATGAGTGCAGAGAAAAATCTTGAGTGATATTTTCTTTGTGTTGTATTAATGTATGAATAAGGGGTTTTTACCTACACATTTTCTAAAATGAAAAATACGACTCTGGAGATGTTTGTTTTTTATTTCACTAAAATTATCCAGCGATGTAGCTTATTTGCAAATATCTGTTTTACTTGCAGCTTTCTAAGGAGCCCATTTGCTGGTGTAATCATGTGGACTAGCAGAGTAGAACAGACTTTTTAGCCATGCAGGTGCAGAATTTGTAGTTGCAAGGCAATCAGGGCTAGTCTACCATGGCAACGCTAAACCGCAGCAGTGCTTTAACGTGCCTTGTGTGGGTGTGGCACATCGCTGGGAGAGAGCTCCCTGATGCTTTAAAAAAGCTCCACCTCAATGAGGGGTGTTGCTCCCAGTGCTGGGACACTATCTACACTGGCTCTTTACAGCGCTGCAACTTGCTGCGCTCAGGGGGGTGTTTTTTCACACCCCGAGTGAGAAAGTTGCAGCGTTATTAATTACCAGTGTAGCCAAGCCCTCAGATATCATGGTGAGTGAGGAAAGAGCCCCATAGAGAATAGAATATATCCTATTACCAAAATGGAGTGGACTATTGGCTCTTTGCTTCATGCTCCCTTGTATCCCCCTAATACAATCTGTGTTTTTGGTGTCCCATTTTGTTTCATTGGAAGAGTCACGGTAAACTGTTGCCACCAGTTCAGTGCAGTTGGTGCAGAGAAAACGGACAAGCACAGTATTGTACTGGGTTGATGGTTTGGCTAGCTGACAAAGTAAACACTCAGGTTGGCTCCAGGGAGATTGAACCCTGCCACGCCTAGATGAGTTGGTATCTT
Organism: Gopherus flavomarginatus; assembly: GCF_025201925.1. Taxonomy (NCBI): domain Eukaryota; kingdom Metazoa; phylum Chordata; order Testudines; family Testudinidae; genus Gopherus; species Gopherus flavomarginatus. The sequence continues at coordinate 18,731,165 of NC_066622.1, read as the reverse complement.
TTATTTCAAAACTGCTCATCCATTCTTTATTCCTCTGCCCGTTACCTCATATATTTCAAAACACTGGCAAACTAACCACTTTCCCTTCAGTGGGCCCATTTATCATTTGAATTATTATAATATGAAATCACGAGGGCACCAAAGACTAAGAAACTGCAATTTCTGCAGGCATCCAGTTAGGCTTTGTCTACACTGGCAGCTGACAACTTTTGTCATTCAGAGGTATTAAAAAAACACACCCCGAAAAACAAAAGTTTTGCCAACGAAAAGTGCCAGAGAGCTCTCTCCTGCTGACGAACAGCGGCTACAGTGCACCTTGTTTCGTGGCACAGTTGTAGTGGCACTGCCATGTCGCTAAAAACTCCATAGTGTAGACACAGCCTTAGACTTAATGCCAGTAGGGGACAGGGCTGATACCAGCCAAACCTGTTGTTCTTTTGCAAGCCACACTGGTGTCAATATTTGCCTGCGTTAATCGGCAGAGTAGCCATCCTTTGCAACACTGTTGTTACTTAGATTAAAACACTATGAAATTATTTAAAAAATAAAAATCCTGAAGGATGCGGTAAATCTCCCATCACACTCATTATTGCCTGTTGAATAAAGAAGGGACGTTGGAGTTCTTATTCTGTGCATGATGAGTGGGTTTAATTGTGATGGATGGTGGGTGATGCATTCAGAATGCATCATTCATCATGGTACGCAAATGGGAAAAATGGGAATGCTTTGGCTCCTCCATGTGTGCATTTATCATATTATTTACAGCAATGGCCATTAATTACACCGACTGTTTTGCTTTATGTGCTGTGGATGAAATATTGTATGGCCTCTGCAACGAGAAATTGCATAATAAACAGAACCTAGTGGCTCTAAGAATAGACCTGAGCCTAAGGGAAAGTGCAGATTGGGGAGGCAGCTAGACATTCAAGTGAAAATCTGCTACAGAAAACGCGTTGATTTTTTCTAGAGTCCAGTTATGTCCAAAAGTGATTTAGTGTAAAAGTTCCATTTCACTTGGGATTTCTCCCTCTAAGTAGCTGAAGCATTGGACTATAGAGCCAGCTTTGGTCCAATGTGCGCTGCTGTAGGTTTTGAAGTTACATGAGGTACTCCAGACAGAGATAAGAATTTGATCTCCTGGGTTTAGTCAAGGGGACGAGAGCTGTCTGACTTCCCTTGTCTACGCTACCTTAAGATTTTTCTAAAGTCCAAGGCCTTTATAATGCATTTCTTCCTGATCCAATGACATCTCCATTCACTTTTAAGAGCAGTATTGTGGGGAATTTGTGGAGCTCCACATCACAGCAATGAAACATTGCTCACTCCATAGTTTTGTTGTCAAAACATGATGACTCCCACCCTAGGAAAGACTCCCATTAACTTCAGTGGCCATTGGCTCAAACCGTATGTTTGTATTCAGGCATTCCTATTACAAGAAGAAGAATGCAGGAATCTCTGTCACAAATCATCTATGTGAGTGCTAATATCCTTGTTCTTTCTTGAGAGAGAGCATGTTTTATAGACCGTTACAAAGTAATCCCTCCAGTCCAGAAGACATTGGGGTCAACTTTTTTTTTTTTTTTTTTTTTTTACTAGTTATCAAATAAAATGCGTGAATGAATATCCTGGCTACTTTGTGGCTAATCCAGGCTGACTCAGACCTTATCACGAGCCAAACATACATTGGCAAAAGCAGTTCTGCAGCCCAAGTATTCTGTTTTCAGGTGCTGCAACTGAGGTTGAAGCCCCAATAGTGGGTGAGAGAGTGATGTTAAACCCCATATTCTTTATGGAAATATGCTTATGATGTGAATATGGCATAACTGAGATATATTTTATGCAAGATGAGTCTTGTATCATCAGAGAGGTTATAATTTACTGAAAGTGATTATCCAATTTGTATACATGTATCATTTCTGTATCTAAAGTTAGGAATATTGACTAGGTACTAATTACAACTGTGTGTGTATTTGGGAAACACTCACCATACAACAGGCCATCAGCCTTGATGGGCCATTAGGAAGAAACAATAAGACTGTGAAGATTCTAATCTCTCTCCTTCCTGAAAGGGGTCCTGGGACGTAGTTGTGACACTGGTACCACCTGACCTAGTAAACACCAGGCCTAGTGAACACCATCTTGGCCTTCTAGTAATTTTCCACTAAAAAGAAGGGGAGGTCAAGACTGGGAAACACAAGATTCCCGCCTTATGTACATCTTATTTAAGGCTGATGAGTAAGGCAAAGAGGACTCTTCTCCATTGCCTTCCTGCCCAAGAAGAGACTGCTGAAAGTACCTGAAGAGACAAAGGAACTGAGTGGCGGGAAAGGCACGGGCTGAGTCCTGACTAAGACAGGGGTCTAGTCTGTAAAGAGAAAGAACTGGAACTCTAAGCTACAGAAACTCTGCAACTTGCGTAAAACAACATTTAGGGTGAGAAATTATTTCTTGAAATCAGTCTTAAGCTTAAGCTTGGTATGCATGTTTTGTGTTATTTGCTTAGTAATTTGCCTTGTTCTGTTTGCTATAATCATTTAAAATCTGTCCTTTATAGTTAATAAGCTTGTTTTTGTTTATTATTAAATCCAGTTTGTGCAGTTTCTAATGGGGGGGGGGGGGAGAAATTGTGCATATCTTCCTCCACCTTGAGGGAGGGGGCAAATTTGTGAGCTTACATTGTTTTGATTTCTCTACAGCGCAAGAGTATTATTTTGGATGTACTTTCCAGATGGGTTCTGCAGTTGAGTGCTGGAGGATTTCCTAGCTGTCTTGTCATAGAAAGCTGTTTGCAGACTCTGTGTGATTCTACAACACGTGTGTGTGTGTGTGTGTGTGTGTGTGTGTGCGCGCGCACGCGTGGCCGGAGAGCCTAATTCAGGAAAACAGGGAGAGGGAGCCCAGGCTAGTGGAGCAGGCAGGCTCAGTGAAATCCCAGTATATCAGGTGGCATCCCAGAAGGGGGGTTGAACCCGTCACTGAGAGTTTGTAATCATCTTACGGGAGGCTCTGTTAGGTTGGTATGGAAGCATAAGGGCTCCAGAAGTAAGGGAGGACCTGGGCCTTGCTTCATTTCTTGTCATTTGGAGGAGGAGGATTGTGTGAGTGTGAGAAACTAAGCTATGGGAGCATTTCAGCCATGAACAAACTAATTCACATTTGATTAAAAATTTTGGAATCAAACTTGAATTGGACGATCATCAAAAATGCATCCTCCTCCTAGTTCCATTACATGCTAAACATGTAAAAGAGCATTAATAAAATAATAATGTGTTGGACTCAGATTGAACTAAAATATACTTCACATAATGCACTAATGTCTTCCCTGTTATGATGCCAGGATGTCTAACATGGTCCTGAAGAGGTAGCAAATGCAGTTCTAGTAGGGTTATAATTTTTTTTTTCCAAAGAGAGGTCTCCAGATTTGTGGTTTGAATGAGTATCTTACTACTTGCTGAGCTTCCCTCTGTTGCTAAGAAGGCACTTAAATTTTTTTCATTGTGTTCCATTTAATCTGATTGATGTACTGCAAGTCCCTCTGAACAGTGTTGTGTGATTCTATTCAGCTTAATAAAACTTAATGGAAATTATAATGCAAATGCTTACTTACGGCCAAATGCTCTGCTTGATCCACAATGTAATGCAGCTGATGATTGGAGTGGTGTGTGTAGTTTAGTGTTTAGCAGAAGAGGATTGCATATTTGGGGCTATACTGTGTCTCGGTGTACGCATCCATGTAGGGGAGTAAGAACCTGTCTTTCACCAGTTAGTGAGCTACTTGGATCTTGGTCGTTGGTGCATAAGAGTAAGGGTGTGGTGTCCCAATGTCTCTCTCATAAGTGCATTTCAGATACCACCTCTTGTATGCTGTATTGCTGTAGCCATGTTGGTCCCAGAATGTTAGAGAGACAAGGATGAGTGAGGCAATGTCTTTTTTTGGACTGACTTCTGTTGGTGAGACATACAAGCTTTCGAGCTTAGACAGAGCTCTTCTATAATACCATCCCTGGGGCAGACAGGGCTGTGCCTGAAGCCACAGGGTGGCCCTCAGAAAAGTTGCTGCAGTGGAGTGTTCATGTTTCAAAATGACATTCCCATGTTTTCTGGGTAGAACTAAACAGAAGAATCTGATTTTCATGTACCGTATTTTTACCAGAGGTGTCCAGCAATTTTTTTCTCTTTTAGAGGCATGAATGACTCCCTTCGCCAGGATGTGTTGAGTATAAAGAACTGATATGTTTGTATTTGGGAACTCAGTTAACTGGGAAAATACCAAAAAGGTGGGTGGAATGGCACAAATGTGAATATTGTGGGGAAAAAAGTGTTACAGGTTTCATTTCACAGAATTCCCCTCCTCTTCCATTTCATCCTCCCCTTTTCCTCAAGCCTGGGCTTCATCCTGTACATTTTATTCATGAGTGTAAGTCATCGTCATCACTCCCATAACTGCACTGGTCTTTTTTTTTCTCACCAGTGATGGTGCCCCATCAGCCAATTGTCTCCACCCCTGGTGATTGTATGTCAGTGCTTGAGTCTCTGCGAAGTTCATTCCTGTCCACTCCTTTATGTTGTGAATCCATCTCTTCTTCTGTCTACCTCTTCTTCTCTTCCCCCCGTTCTGTCCCTTGGAGGATGATCTTGGATAGGCCAGATCTTGTTACATGGCTGTACCACTTCAGCTTGCGCTTCTTCAGTCGTCAGAAGGTCTTCGTGTGACCCAGCGCTGCTTATATGACTAATCACACTGATTTTCTACAAGACTACTTGAGTCAGTAAGGATTAGTCACAGAACAGCTGCAGGATTGGGGCCTTATTATTAAATGATTAAATGCTTAATAAAGTACTATAATTTTTCATGGCCCTGTGCAGACAGTTATAGAGCCATTCTTTGCCGATGCCAACTATGTACCTTAAACAAAGGCAAGGCCTGACTCTCATCATCCTTACTCACAATGAGTAGCGCCATACTCTGCACGTAGTCTCTGGGACCTGGAACACAGCTCTCCCCCTTTATCCTTTGTCAGTGTACTGCAGATGTCCTCTTCATAGAGCATGTCAAGAACAGGACCTGTTAGTCTAGTTGAATGTAGCATTTTGTCCTATTTGCATTTATTATTATGTGCTAATTATTCATAGAGATAATTACCCTTTACCAATTCACATTAATTTAGATTGCTTTTGAAAAGCAATCAAGGGGAGCAGTGAGCGATCATACATCAAAGTGATTCAAGATAGGGCACAAAAGAAATCAGATACACTTTTATGCAACAAACCATGTAAAATAACGACCAGCTCTTTTGCCAAAGCTGTAATTACTTGAACTCAATTTGATGGTTGACACTCAAGTCCATCTGTCAAATGTGTTTTAATGACACTCATCTTACTTCTGTATCTTTTTTAAATGAGGAGAAATGTCTTGCTTGAGCAAGTAGTTATGAAAATAGGTGCAATGAAATGACCATTAAAAAGCTAGCTGTATAATCCTGGACAAACATATTTAAGTTTTGAATTGCCTTATTTATCCTAGAGCCACTGGAATTAAGAAATACACCACCCCTTTTGATCTTGGAATGATGGGTGGCTGGTATGAGGCAGGAACCAAATGGACTTCGAAAACGATTTATGATTTTATTTTTTTAATTTATTTTAGTGATAAAAGAGACCAGCCTTTCTGTTGTCCCAGAAAGGGGGGCAGAGCCTATCTAGAACTAAATGCCCCCCCACTCAATCAAGGGAGGAGCCACAAGATCAGGGCTCAACTACTTCTATGGCACAAATAAAAAAAAAAAAAAAGAAACACAGATGTGCAGGTTGACACTGATTGCAACCCCATGAAGTAATTTGGGGGGCCATTGTATTAAATTTGAGTGGTTTATGTACGATTGTGCCCTATTCCATGTGGGAGGGTTACCACAGCTCCTACAAGAACTAAAAACAGTAGGAGGTGATTAAGGTGATTCACAGATACTAAAGAACTCTAGAGAGATACTACCCCCTGGACTGGTTCACACATACTAGTTCAAAATGAGTTTTCCAGTGACTAGGACATGAAGAAAGGGGTGTTGGGTATAAAAGAGCGATTTTGAAATCTCACAGGACCACCTTTCTGATCCAGCAAAGAGAGACCACCTTTTGTCCAAGGGAAGCCCCAATCCTTTTGAAGGGTTGGAAAGACTTTTTGGCCTACTAGGGTCCCATAAATCTGAGGGATGACTCCTGGTGTATTTAGTGTGCATTTATATCTGTGTTTTATGTTTTCTCTTTAAGCTTTTACCTTCAGAATGAAGATGCTTGGTTACAAAGAGCTGTGCAATAAATTTTAAGTGCTGACAATACACTTTTCATAGCTATCTGAGAGAAAGCAAAGCACAGGTGCTGGTCTTTAGGCTTGTTGGGAATATCACCATATATATCGGGGAGCTGTGCCCCTTTAAAACCCTTCTCAGGAGGGAGAGAGATGAGGGTCTGTGCCCAAGAGACATGATGGCTGGGAGTTGGAAACCTTAAGTTCGTGACCTCAAGGGATAATGTAGGTAAATACGATACAGGTGCAGTTATCCTGGAACTGATACACAGCTCATAGGTTTAAAATGAGGGAACTGGATGGGAACACTAAGCAGAAATCTCTGGACAGCACCCACTATTCTGCAAAGGAATCCAAGGAGTCAGTGGACCCTGCCCAGATATGTGAGACAAGTAAGGCCCCTGTTGGATTTCCACCTGCTGCACTGATTTATGACCATCTTGGCCAGCACCAGGAGGAGGCTGATGAGGCGGTCCCATGACTTTGTGGGGATACAGTTGAGGAATGCATAATGAAAGATACCAGATCAACAGCTGCAGCTTCCTTTGGAGGGACAAACAATGGTGAGGTTTCCATGGTCCAGACAGTCCTTGTATTCTGAGAGACTGCCAACAAGGGTATTAATTACTGCCAGTGATATGGACATCTGTCCACTGGGAACTGGATTGTGACCACAGAATGCCGTTGACATAGGATGCCAAACAGCCATCAGATGGTAACAATTTTAGGTTGGTATCATCTATGTTGGGATTGAACTAGCAAAATAAAGGTGAAAAGCTCTGTCACGTGAATCATACAGTCCCCTAAATTAATATATAGTAATGCTGAGCTGAAGTGGATTACAGTGGGTGGATGATGATCTGAAAGGCAAATGCAATGAGATGAAAGCAAAAAAGCCTCAGAACCCCAGGAAAAGAGCAGTGATGGAATCAGACAAGCTTTTCTGATTAAGTCAAAGAACAGAGAGAGCAATAAAGGAATTTCGGTACAATGTTAATACTGCAATGGCTATGCACACGTCAGAAGGGAGGAAAATACACACTTGCATTGTTCAAGCACACAATACATTTTAAGAAGCCAAGAGCTTCTGTTTTAAACCCAGTGAGATAAATATCCTCAATTTTTTGCATGAGTTATCAATTACCTTTCTGAAAGATTTCTATCAATGTTTGGTGAAGAACAATCATATCTGGAAATATTGAACAATGTTTGCTATTGACAGAAAGCACAAATCAACTTTTATTGTGAGTATTTGAGAAGACAGATGGCTCTTGTACATAATGTAAATGCCCAAGTCAGACCAGATACAGTTTACTGATTAATTTTGCTGGAGTTGATGAGATTCTGGTAACTGAAAATAAAGTTCCCATTATCAAGTGAATGTGAGTGTGTTGGTTAAGCAGGGAATCCTTTGATTCAGTGTTACTTTGATTAGTCGCAGATAATGTGGTGTGTCAGTAGATACAGAGTGGATATGTTGCTCAAATTGGTTCAGTGTACTGTGCTGCAAATCATTTAATATGCTGTAATATTGTACACATTCCATATTAATTCCTGGCTGCTTAATAGATAATCCCACTAAGTTTAATTGTGCAGTACTTCCTATTTGCATTTGACAGAAGAAGGATGAAGTTGAGAGAGAGCTTTCTGAAGCTGTGCATTATACCAGGAAATGTGCTTCATATTCACAGGCTGTGGATTTAAAAAAACAACATTCAATAGTAATTTGATTTTTATTCCCTTTCTCCTAACAATCCTACCACTAATGAAGGTTCTTAAACATGAACAAAATTGCACATGCACGTGAGGTGCAATCATAGCGTGTGTTCCAGTTTTGTTGGTATAGCACCTAATATTAAAATCTACAGAACAGAATGAGGAGACCTCAATTTCCTATAATAATTCGCAACTCTAAAAATGCTATAAATTTTAAACTGTTTAAATGGTGTAGAGAGACAAAGGGGGAGAGGAATTATCTTTTATTGGACCAACTTCTGTTGGTGAAAGAGACAAGCTTAGCTTTTCTTCTGGGAAAGGTATTCAGTGCCACAGCTAAATACGAGCTGGAATAGATTGTTTAACATAAGTAGATAACTTGACTGGTCACTTGAAATGTGTGTTAAGTGACCAGTTAACACTTGTCATGGGTGGAGGGATGGGGACGGACACAACCAAAGTCACGCTCAGAGAGTAGAACCAATGGGAACCTGGGTGAAGGAATTTATAAATAAGAGTGGGAGCCAGTCTGAAGGACTCAGAGGTGAAACAGTGCAAGGACCAGAAGTCTTCTGTGATGATTATGTTCAAGGGACTCTGCCAGTTCTTCTGGCTTTAGGTTGCAGGCTCCTTCACCCCACTGGAGAGGAAGAGGACTAGAACTGTGGCTAGCTGTGCAAATTGCGGACTGCCCTTGCAGAGACTCGAAGGGAGTTTGAAGGAGACCGTGTGACAGCTATGTGTTCCCAGACTTCAAGACTCTATCTACACCCCCCTCACCCCCACCCAAAACTGGAACACATGCCATGATTGCACCTCACATGCATGTGCAATTTTGTTCATGTTTACAAAACCTTAGCGATTGTGTCGTTCCTCTCAGAAATTTAACTCTGTATAATATATTTGTATCTCAAAGTCCTGAAAAGACTCCGCTTTGGTCTGTATCACAGCAGAAAAGTGAACTGAGGTACTGGAAAGGGAAAGAGATACTATGCCTGATGTTAACACATTGCCTTCTCCATACCCGTTACGTGCATCTGACATCTTGCAAACCACTAGACCAGAGTCTAAGGCTTTATGTCATCTGGAAGTGGGATAATCAAAGTGCTTTCATAGGGAATGAAGCATCAGATTTCTAACTAGCCATTTTCAAAATAGCAGCTACTAATATCAGGTTGGAACTGAAGTAGAATATCACAAAATGGTCATCAAGGTGGTGAGATTTCAAGATTTTCTATAACTTGATGTGCCCTACCTAAAGACAAGGGGCCTGTTCCCGCAAAATGTGAGTGCTCTCAACCCTCCCGTAACTTCCTTTTGGAGCTGAGGCCTCTTGTCACATGGCAGCATCAGCCTGAAAGGTTGCATGGCATAGGAGAGCTGAGACTCCCATCCTTTTCATTGATTCATGAGACAGAGGGCTTTTTAAACCTGTCACTGGTCCTTGTGTCTAGAAGTGGTCTTTTGGCACTGGTCCAGGGCTGAATATATTGTCGTTAGTCCCAGATTGTCAGACCAGTGTACTTTTCAGTCTGCTTTAGTACTGTATTACTATCCATATGTGAACAAGACTAGCAGTGAGCCTTCTGCACTCTTTCCTTTGGATTTCCATGGTAGCCATAGGTGAGGAGCCATTTCTTATTCTGAGGGTATTCATAGAAAAGTATGGCACGAGAAAATACAAGGAAACCATCCTCCACCCATTGTTTGTTCATCAGGCCACTGATTTGACAAAGACACAGCAGGGAAAGCAGTTATGTGTATCAGCTGGAGACAGGATCAGAATAAAGCATCAGTAAAAACAGATCATGAAGAGCCACCAAACGTTTGATCAACTGGCATAACTTGCTGACAGGACTGGGTGGCCCAAAGAACCAGGGCCATAGTAACAAGAACTTGCTAATTAAAATTTATTTCAGGTACTGTAGCTGTCACTATTAAATATGCAGAGTAGGAGCTGAGATGTCAGCATCTCATTACATGAAGTGTGATGGAGATTGGCAGAATGCGCAGGGCTCAAACTGGCAACGACCACTGAGAATTCAAGAAGATAGTCTCACCTCCACCTTTAATAATGTGAGAAGGGATTGCTCCCTTTGTGGGGCCTGTAGGCATAATGATGAAATGTTTATGGGTTTTACCAGGTGGTAACAGCGGGGAGATAGATATAACCATAATATAAAGTACCTAGTTTAAGAGAAAATTCAAAGTGATCTGGAGAAATGGTCTGAAATCGATAGGGTGAAATTCAATAAGGACAAATGCAAAGTACTACACCTAGGAAAGAATAATCAGTTAAAGAAATACAAATGGGAAATGATTGCATAGGAAGATGTAGTGCAGAAAAGGATTTGGAAGTTATAGTAGATCAAACTAAAATGTGAGTCAACAGAGTAATACTTCTTGCAAAAAATCCCCACCAAAACGTGAATATCATTCTGAGGTGTATTAGTAGGAGTGTTATAAGCAAGAAGTAGTTCTTCCACTCTACTCAACACTGACAAGGTCTCAGTGAAGTACTGTGTTCAATTTTGGGCACCACAATTTGAGAGAGATGTGGACAAATTGGAGAAAGTCCAGAGGAGAGCAAAAAAAATGATTTGTATTCTCAAAAACATGACCTATTAGGAAAAAGTGAAAAAATTCAGTTTTGTTTAGTCTGAAGAAAAGACAGAGCGGGGACATATCAGTCTTCAGGTACGTAAAAGGTTGTTATAAAGTGTTCTCCTTTTCCACTGAGGACAGGATGAGAAATGAGCTTAAATTGCAGCAAGGGAGATTTAAGTTAGACATTAGGAATAACATCCTAACTATAAAGTTAGTTAAGCACTGGAACAAATTACCAAGGGAGGTTATGGAATCTCCATTATTTGAGGTTTGTAATAACAGGTTAGACAAACTGTTTAGATAATACTTAGTCCTGCCTCAGTGCAGGGCACTGGACTAGATGACCTATTGAGTCCCTTCCAGTCCTACATTTCTATGATTAACAAAGACAAGTTTAAAATTTAAAGTTCAGTGGGTTTAAAGGGGCAGATGGCTGCTGCCAAGGAGGAAATCTATAAGATTTACAGCAAATGTTGGCCATCAGCCACTGACTAACTTGATCTAGAATGCCTGATCAAAGCCCAACTCTGAATGTATCAAAACTTTTTTGATATTGAGGTATTAGACTTTGTGCTTGTTTGGACTTAGGATTTCCATTCTTGCACCCCAGTAATCCCCTGGCATTGAGGAGCAAGAATGCATGCAGGGGCTGAGTTCTGGAAACAAATGCAAATTGGAGTTCTCTTAACTTCGCATGTTACCCTCTTGATGCACATTGTGGGGGAAACTGGCAGGAAGATGTGTTGTGGTTAAACAGACAGACCTCATTCTCCTCTCCACAGTCTTCAGAAGGCAACTCCTTCCAGATACTAACCTGATAGGTGCTTTTTAGCCTCAGAAACATGCCTTTGCTGTTAATATCAAGGGGATCTCAACTTCCAGTGAGGCTGGAGGGTGCTTGGGATCTAGGCGGCAGCAATTTATTTATGAAACACTCCCACAAAAGCATGGGGGAAGAGTGGTGGAGAGTGGTGAGCCACACAAAGGTCTCAAAGCAGCAGACTGAGATCAGTGAAGTTTTTTGTAATATATTTACTGAATAATCATACAAACCACAGGAGAAATATGAGGGTGGAGAGAGGAGAGTACGTTCCCTGTGTTGGGAATTTATGAATTGTTTAGTGCCAGGGAATAGGTTGTTTAACGGTAGGGAGGAAATTTCTTTGGTTTATGTGCTAAAGCTACATCATTGCTGACAGGGATGCTGCCCTGAATTTCAAACAGACCTAAGCCTGTAGAGTAGGTAGCTCTAAAGAGGCCCGTATGTGGCATGTAATACAGAGATGAGAATACAGAGGGGAGAGGCTGAAGTGGCCAAATTCAGAGTTTACACACTTAGCATTTTAGTTTGTTTGGATCCAGAGTTTTTTGGCTTGCTCCTTATAAAGATGGTCATGGGAACCATTAGTGAAATTCCCAACTGGGTTTGTATTTCAAATGCCCCCAAAATTCAGTGATGATGAGATTTAGGACTTTGGTTCAGGCCTGTCTTGAGTATACAGTATTGATGTTTCAGATTTTGAATGCCGTTGAAGTGAATTCAGGCCATGTGACTATGGAATTAAGTGAGGAAAGTTCATGGAGCAGAGCAGGAAAATGATGGTGGTATGAGGCACCTTGAGGATATGCAGTTCCATGAATGGTGCTCACCCAGGGGAAAAGTGATCAGTCTCCCAAAGACAGAGATTAAAGATGGTACCCGGAGAGTTGCGTTGAGAACAGAGACTGAGCCTTCTGTAATTCTACTTACTGGAATAAATGATAATAGAGAGGCAACCAGTGAGACACAAAAAGTAGCTCAGACTTCAAGTCAAAGAGAAGAGTTGTGAAATGTAGTCTTTGGGGAAGTTTCTACTTGTTGGTAGAAGTGAAGCATTCAGACAGAAGATCTTGGGATGACCTTGGCCAGTCAGTATCAGTCAGAAGCTTTAGGATTAATAAAAATGTGGAGGAGGAGGAGGAGGATTGATTTCTAGGGGCCACCTGATTAGTATAGAAAAGATGGGCTGCATTTCTCTTTTTTCAAAAAAGAGCAAGATTTTCAAACTAGAAAAAAATGGCTTAGAGGCATAGAGAGATGCAAACAACTGTCCATAGAAATAACTAACACTGGTGGAATATGACATTAAAAAAACACTGACTAATTTGCTATGAATAGTGCTGAGCTTGTTATTTAGTTATTCACTAGGTCCTATTCCTGGGTATTTTACAACCAGCAGCTATTCATAAAATGTTTGTGAATCCCACAGTTTCTTGAACCTTAGCACACAAATGATTATAGCTCAGCAGAATCTGGCACAACTGGAGGATTCATATTAATATTATATTGATTATATAGGAACAAAGACAAAATGCCTACAAAGTAATTTGATTTATTTTTCACACTTAATATCTTCTCCATGTTTGCTGTCTCCTGCCCCACAGGTGGAGGAAAAGATGAATTTTCTTGTGGACTGCAGTTAGCATATCTCCTTCTTAATTCTGTGGGATAGAAACATGGGACCAGATTCTCTGCTGGGGAGTGGGCATGGAGGGGAGTATTAAAAACATGTAGTTCCCCAAATTCTTTTTGCCATCCCCTGCACAGGTTCTGCTCTAACAGATGCTAGCTGGAAACTGCCCCAAGGAGCAGTCTGCTATTTGAGAATAGCTAGACTGCAGCAGCATGCTGGCAGCACAACCTCCTTGCCCAGCACACCCTGCTTCACCGGTGGTGGTGTGAAAACTGGCTACCCTGGTTCTACACCAGCTGAGGTGTCTCCCCCCTGCATCCTATGATAGTGAAATTTTCAACTGGGGAGATTCAGCCAGTTTCTGGTCCTTTGTATTGCTGGAGTGGCAGAAAGGGAATGGATCACAAGGGAGAATCTGGCTCCTGAAATGCAAAAGGAAAGGGCAATGTCTCCAAGACAAATGCTGGCAGCATACGGTATGTAAAGAGGTTGCTTAATGAGAGTCACATGTTTGAATGATAAACATGGTATTTTTAGAAGCAAAGAAATGTGGTTGAACCAGGAACATGGGTTTTTAAATAGGTGAAGGACAATGCTGAGTCAACAGAGAGAAGAGATATAAATATTGTGGTTGATGCAGTAGGTATAGCTTGGATAGCAATTAAAGGTGTTGGACGAAGTTAGGTGATTCTTGGATGGCACGAAAGACCTCCAGGGCATTTTGAAAAGGTATGAAGAAACTCCTTTTCAGATTGAGAGGCCCAGAACCAACGACAACAGGGACATTACCAAGATATAAATCATGTAGTTAAACAAATGTTTTCCACACTTATGATAACTTACCAGAACAATGAAACTGTGGGTGAATCACATTTACTTGCCCTTCACTCAGTCTGGTCAGTTTCACTTGCTGGTTCCAGTGCAATAATATGATGTTGTTGTGGATGAGTTTCTCACATTGCAGGGTAATGTGCTGAATAATAATAAACCCCAGGTTTTAATGGATTTTTAAAACACAAAATTCTATGACAACATTTCTATTAATTTTTAATCTAAATGCTGAGGCTAACGGATCCGAGGGCATGTCTGCACTGCAGCTGGGAGTGTGTTTGAACAGGGAGCTTGAGATAGTGTGCTAATGGTAGCAGTATAGTGGGGGGTAAAATGGGTGCCAGCTTGGGCTAACCACCCGAGTGTGTTCCCGATGGGTCTGGGTGGATTTGCCCTCAGACGGCAAGCTGATCTTGCTACTCCGGCTGGCTACACTGCTATTTGCAGCAAGCTTGCTTGAGCAGATCTAGTGCATCTGTCTACCCAAGCTGGAAAGCACACCCCCAGCTGCAATGTAGACATATCCCGAGAGGGAGCCAGAATGTGCCCTCAGTTATAGCCATGTTACCTCAGTGTTCATCAAGTCTCTCAGATATTGACTGGAAAGACAATAAACAGCTGATAAGGAAGGTGGCAGGTTTCCAAGTCACTGCTGAATTGTAGAGGATCCTGTAGGCCTGTTGCTGTTGTGAACCTAATCCAGGGACAGGCAAACTTTCTGGCCTGAGGGTCACATCGGGTTTTGTAAATTTTTGTATGGAGGGCCGGTTAGGAGAGGGGGTCGTGGCCCAATCTCCACTGCCTAATCCAGGGACAGGCAAACTTTCTGGCCTGAGGGTCACATCGGGTTTTGTAAATTTTTGTATGGAGGGCCGGTTAGGAGAGGGGGTCGTGGCCCAGTCTCCACTGCCTAATCCAGAGACAGGCAAACTTTCTGGCCTGAGGGTCACATCGGGTTTTGTAAATTTTTGTATGGTGGGCCAGTTAGGAGAGGGGGTCGTGGCCCAGCCTGCACTGCCTATCTGCCCCCCTCCAGGACCCTGCCCCATCCAACCCCCCCTGTTCCCTGATGGTACCCCTGCCCCATCTGCTGCCCCATCCAACCCCTCCGTTCTCTGACTGCCTCCGGACCCCCGCTGCCCCATCCAACCACCCCTTCTCCCTGTCCCCTGACTGCCCCCTACTGCCCCATCTACCCCCTCTTCCTGACTGCCCCCAGGGGACCCCTGCCTCCATTCAACCCCTTGTTCCCCCAACCACTCCAACCCCTAGCCACACCCCTCCCCTGATCACCACCCCAACTTTCTTACCCTTTGTCCAACCCCCTTGTTCCATGCCCCCTTACCGCGCTGCCTGGAGCACTGGTAGTTGGCGGTGCTATAGCCACGCCCACACCGCCACCACGCAGCACAGAGACCGGGTCGGGGCAGGCTTTGTAGCTGTGCAGCCCGAAGAGCTCACAGCCCTGCCACCCAGAGCATTGCGCCGGTGGCAGAGCAAGCGAGCTGAGGCTGTGGAAGAGGGGGAAGTGCTGGGGAGGGGCCAGGGCTAGCCTCCTCGGCCAGGAGCTCAGAGGCCAGACGGGACAGTCTCACGGGCCGGATGTGGCCGGCGGGCTATAGTTTGCCCACCTCTGATCTAATCTGGAGAAACAGACCAGAATTCGGATCACTTCGCTATTTTCGATGAGTCGATAATGCTAAATGAGGTTGATGTGGGAGAATGCTCTGCACTAGAATACATGGGATATCCTGCTTCATTAGCTCTGACTTGCTCATCAGGGCAGCACTGCTTGCAACCGCAGGCAATGGTAGAGTTTGACATTAGGAAGTCAGGCTTGCTTGAAGAGAATGCGAAGGGGATACTGAACAAACAGGGATGTTGCAAAGAGCCGAAAAGCTTGAAATCCATCCTGGCTTAAACCAAAAGAGAAAAAGGATGTGCAGTTTAATGGCACTTGATTCTGCAACCTTGTGTTTCTTGAACAGAGAGAGTCAGTGAGGCTACTCATGTGAGTGAGGGTTGCAGGACAGAGCATTACATCTGTAACTTGTGTCACGGCGACAAGTGTACTAAGCCCAGATCCTCAAAGGTACCTAAGTACCTAATTCCCATTGATTTGAGTGAGAGCTAGAGGCCTGAACACCTTTGAGGATCTGGGCCCTAGATACCCAGTGCCCCAATCACCTGTGAAGTGGCTAGTAATCTGCTGTAATGCAGACACTACAGCCAGACCAGTAGTGAAAAGGATGAATAGGGCTGTGAAAAGCAGTAAGCAGGAGCTTTACAAAAAAAAAAAAAAAATGAAAGCACTTAGGGAGAGGACTGGGAGATGCATGAGCAGCAAAACAAGGTGGCATATTGAAGCCTAGATAACTGGGAATAGTTCAACAAGCCTTTTCCACTTATCTTTGCAGCGAAGAAGGTGGCAAAGGAAGGCGCTAACTGCTCCCGTTTAAAAATGGGAGTCGGAAGTTGGAGGCTGTGGAGAAGGAATGATCAAATTGTGATACATTTTTGCAGCTGTCTTTATAGAAGTCAGAGAGCTGCCTTAAGGAATAGCTCATATTTCCTGCTGTAATTGGGGGAAGGCATATGAAAGCAGAAATGATTTTGAAAGAATTACTTAAAGCAGGCAAAGCACCGGGTCCAGATAGCAATAGGTCTTGGAGTTCTTACTGAGATTAGGACGGCAATGATTGTAATTAGGGATATAAATATTGTTTTTAAAAGTTAACCATTTAAATAAAATATTTGTAATTTGTTTAAATGGTTAACCAATTAAAGGGCTGGTGAGGCCGATAAGGCCGGCAGGGAAGGGGTTGCTGGGCTGACTGGCCCAGGGGTTAATGGTTAAGGTGGGTTAACCGGTAAGACTAATGCTTACCGGTTAACATTTTACATCCCTAATTGTAATGTTAACTGATATTCTTGGGAGGTCTGTCCCCTAGGTGAGGTTACTGAGCCCTGGAAAGCACAGGTAATGTGTGCAGACTTGTGTCCTTCCTTCCTCCTGTGTTGACACTTCATTTCTAGGAGCTTGCTCTCTACTGAAGGCCCCTGCCATTTTGTGCGGAGTTCCTGTTATAGTGGAGTGCTCTTACGAAAACTTGAGTTTTATTCTTTTTGTCAATTGTTGTTTTTCCCTAAATCTAAAATTAGTCATTCAGTATCTGGCTTATTTTTGTGCATGGTAATGCTTACCAGCAAACGGTGCAGGCAAGGCAGGCTAGCTTGATGCAATCACGTTAACAATGCTGGCCTTGTACTTAAGGCACAGAACTGGGAGTCAGGAGATTTGGGTTTCCTTCCTGTGTCTTCCACAGAATTTCTCTTTGACCATGGAAAAGTCACTAATGGCATGATTTTTAAAAGTTTTAACAGCATCAAATACATGTATATTTGCGAGTGTCTACAGTACATAAAATTTGTGTGGCCAGTTGGAGTGTGCTGTTGCTGTGACTGATGATTGCATCTGTAAGTACAGTATCTGATTTATGCATGTGGTCATGGTAAAGCCGGATTTGTGTCTCTGTGTGTGTATATATACTTTTTGTGCTAACATCTGCATGTTAACTTTTTGAAAACTAAGGCCCCTGTGCCTCAGTATCCCCACTTGTAACATGGGGACAAGAGCATCTGCCTCAGAGGAATGTTGTGAGGCTTAACTAATGTCTGTAAAGCACTTTGAGCTCCTTGGATGGAATAGTAATGAATGTAGTGTTTTTTTTTTTGTTGGAGCTGAGCACATGCTAAAAACAAGAACCTAAGCAAAGAGAGCTGGTGGAAGGGATACTGGAGAGTGGACTCATGGACTGCTGTAAGCTGATGGCGCTCTGGGAAGTTGTGACGGCAATTGGGGAAATAAAAGAAGAATAGCATTTGATAATTGTCCTCATTAAAGATTATCTAGGTGAACAGATAAGGAATGTAGAGTGTCCTGTCTGTCTAAAAGAAAGCTTATTGATACAATCATTCTCTTTCCTCTCCTAGGGGTAGAAATCTACAGCCCTATCTTATTAATAAGGATACAATTCTGCGACTTTAATGAACCTCCATGACTATTTTTTGGTTTCAGCCCCCACTGCAGCACTGGGGCTGTCAGTCCTGGCGGATGTGGCAGGGGTTGGGGCTTCAGTCCCTCCTGATGGGCAGCCCCTACCTCACATTTTTAGTAAAAGTCATGGGCTTCCATGAATGTTTGTTGTTTCCCCGCAAGGTGTCTGTGACTTTTACTAAAAAATGACAAAATGTCAACTTTACTTATTAACGAATCAGAGAGACTAGAGATAGGAGTCCATCCATCCCCTTAGCCTGTGCAGGGTTTTCCTGGCAATGTGTGTCTTAGTGCTTTGTCCAATCTAGTTTTAAATGACTCAAGTGATGGGGTTTCCACCACTTCCCTTCAGCCTCAGTTTTCACTTCTTTGATTATGGCCTAAAATGAAATCTACATATTTAAAATAATCACCATGTGGCCTCTTCATTTGCCCTCGTCTGCTCCTACTAGTACCTTCTCCCCCAGCTATTAGAAATATTGGATGAAATTCTGGCCTTACTGAAGTCAATGGAAAGGATTTCACCCATTGGGTAGAACAGTCAAACACTGACACATTGTCAGCTGCTGCTTCTTTGTGCTAATGTTGCTTGATTTTTTTGGAGCAGTACCAATCACCAAGATTGGTGTCTTCCCTCCCACTCTTTCAGTCACCTGTTAAATGTAATGCTGGCATGTTGGGCATTTGTCCCTGTTGGATATTCTGCAAAATGATAGCTGACGTGACTCAGCATTTCTAATTCTCTCCCTCGGGTGGTACTCGGAGTAATCCTAACATTAAGGTGTAGGAAAAGAATGGGCAGTTACTTGGTTACTAGCAGAAATAGATATGTAATGATGGTGTTTCTGTTGACATGCAAAAGGTTATATTGACTGCCTGTTTTGGCATTGGGTAGGAATTCCTCCTTCCCTCCCAAGTCATATTGGCAGGTTCCTTGAGGTTTCTCGGTTTTCCTCTGGCACTCTGAATGGGATCATATGTTAGAAGAAGGTGGGCACGTGATTATCCTTGATTGGTGAGGGGTGCAGGTTGTGTTAGATCTTTATCCCTCCTGTCTTTTTCTCCCTGGTTGAATGAATTTCAAATGGTGGTCAGCTCACTGCAGCTTCTCTTGTTGACATCTGTGCAGTTTGCATCTTGGGTTTATCTGATCAGAGACAAAATCAGGAGTAATTAGTAATCTGCTACAATGAGGAGTTTGGAGATGATGCAGACCAGATACAAGACACACCCGAGGTCAGATTCTTCACTGATTTGCAAATGGTGGAACTCCATTGTGACCCATGGGTTTGCATAGGTGTAGAATTTAGACAAGTATGTATGCAGACAACAAGCAGTCAGAACAAAGCTGTTGCAATGAGCATGGAAGTTCCTGGGATTGTTTTCTTCTGCCTTACTTTAGACGTACAGTCCAACTACACTGCCTGAAAAATAGCCTAACTAAAAAGAGAGAAGGAATGAGAGAGATTAAAAAGGAAGTGTCTCTGTCCCAGTACCAAATTCCAGGGCTACTTTTATGTGTGTGGGGCTCCCACTGAAACTGTGTTCAGACTCAAGGCAAGAATTGGAATGTTTATATTGTGGCTCAGTTTTTTTTTTTTTGTTTTTTTTTGTAATGGAACTTCATTAATTCCTTGACCCTTGTTGTATTGCTGTAGTGCTTAGACGTTCAATCAAATTGAGGCCCCTTTGTCTAGGCACTGTACAGATAATTAGTAAATGACAGTCCCTTTGATACCAAAGAATTCAGGGATGAAGAGGTTAATCAAGTAATTCTGATCTACAATTGTGCAGAAGTTTTCAAAAGTATCATGAAATTCAGGTTTAATGGTATTTTCAACACTCAAAGTATCATAGGCTATGATAGACAAAAGGAAGTGGGTTTTCTTTTTAAAGCAATAGTTTAACAAGATGAATAGTACTTGGCCCATCCTGTCTTCCTCACTGAGTGATACCAAAGCCTGATAACAATACACGGAAGTGACAAAGTACCCTGAGATAAAGTATAAGCAAGTTGAATGCAATAAAATAATCAAGGGCTTGACTTTAGAGGTGCTGAACAGCTGCTGTTCCTGGTTACTGCACTTGGAGCTGGGGGTGCTGAACACTTTGGCAAGCTGAGCTCTTTGTGCCTTCTAAAGATATAAACTATATGCAGCACCTTTTCCGAGTGGCCTCAGCCCAACCCTTGAATTTGTACACCCAATTACAGCTAGATGCGGAACTGACTTACAACTGCAAATCTGAGTGTTTTTCACAGAATCATAGAATATCAGAGTTGGAAGGGACCTCAGGAGGTCATCTAGTCCAAGCCCCTGCTCAAAGCAGGACCAATTCCCAACTAAATCATCCCAGCCAGGGCTGTGTCAAGCCTGACCTTAAAAACCTCTAAGGAAGGAGATTCCACCACGTCCCTAGGTTACCCATTCCAGTGCTTCACCCTCCTAGTGAAAAAGCTTTTTCCTAATATCCAACCTAAACCTCCACTATCATCTGGTACCACTGAGAACAATCTAGATCCATTCTCTTTGGAACCCCCTTTCAGGTAGTTGAAAGCTGCTATCAAATCCCCCCCCCTCATTCTTCTCTTCTGCAGACTAAACAATCCCAGTTCCCTCAGCCTCTCCTCATATGTCATGTGCTCCAGCCCCCTAATCATTTTTGTTGCCCTCTGCTGGACTCTTTCCAATTTTTCCACATTCTTCTTGTAGTGTGGGGCCCAAAACTAGACTCCATACTCCAGATGAGGCCTCACTGGTGTCAAATAGAGGGGAATGATCATGTCCCTCGATCTGCTGGCAATGCCCCTACTTATACAATCCAAAATGCTGTTAGCCTTCCTGGCAACAAGGGCACTGTTGACTCATATCCAGCTTCTCATCCACTGTAACCCCTAGATCCTTTTCTGCAGAACTATTTCCTAGCCATTCGGTCCCTCGTCTATAAGAGTGAATGGGATTCTTCCGTCCTAAGTGCAGGACTCTACACTTGTCCTTGTTGAACCTCATCAGGTTTCTTTTGGCCCAGTCCTCTAATTTGTCTAGGTCCCTCTGTATCCTGTCCCTACCTCCAGCATATCTGCCACTCCTCCCAGTTTAGTGTCATCTGCAAACTTGCTGAGAGTGCAGTCCACGCCATCCTCCAGATCATTAATGAAGATATTGAACAAAACCAGCCACAGGACCGACCTTTGGGGCACTCCGCTTTTAACCGGCTGCCAACTAGACATGGAGCCATTGATCACTACCCGCTGAGCCCAACGATACAGCCAGCTTTCTATCCACCTTATAGTCCATTCATCCAGCCCATACTTCTTTAACTTGCCAGCAAGAATACTGTGGGAGACCGTATCAAAAACTTTGCTAAAGTCAAGGAATAACACGTCCACTGCTTTACCCTCATCCACAGACCCAGTTATCTCCTCATAGAAGGCAGTTAGGTTAGTCGGGCATGACTTGTCCTTGGTGAATCCATGCTGACTGTTCCTGATCACTTTCCTCTCCTCTCCTCTAAGTGCTTCAGAACTGATTCCTTGAAGACCTGCTCCATGATTTTTCCAGGGACTGAGGTGAGGCTGACTGGCCTGTAGTTCCCTGGATCCTTCTTCTTCCCTTTTTTAAAGATGGGCACTACATTAGCCTTTTTCCAGTCATCCGGGACCTCCCCCAATCGCCATGAGTTTTCAAAGATAATGTCCAATGGCTCTGCAATCACATCTGCCAACTCCTTTAGCACCCTCGGATGCAGCGCATTCGGCCTCATGGACTTGTGCTCGCTCAGTTTTTCTAAATAGTCCTGAATCACTTCTTTCTCCACAGAGGGCTGGTCACCTCTTCCCCATACTGTGCTGCCAAGTGCAGCAGTCTGGGAGCTGACCTTCTTCATGAAGACAGAGGCAAAAAAAGCATTGAGTACATTAGCTTTTTCCACATCCTCTATCACTAGGTTTCCTCCCCCATTCAGTAAGGGGCCCACACTTTCCTTGACTTTCTTCTTGTTGCTAACATACCTGAAGAAACCCTTCTTGTTACTCTTAACATCTCTTGCTAGCTGTAACTCCGAGTGTGATTTGACCTTCCTGATTTCACTGCTGCATGCCTGAGCAATATTTTTATACCCCTCCCTGGGATGCATAACATTCCTTGCTGAAAAACATGTGGGTTTGATGATGGGGTGTGGAAATTTAGAGACTCCTTTTGGAAAAAAATTTACACTAGATCATGTATCAGTATCTTTATATACTGCATATGTATTGATTGTGTATTTGTATAAAGTGTGTGTGTGTGTGTGTTTCTAGTGTAATGACACAGACACATAACTTGGGGCCAAAATAAGAACTAGTGTAAGCAGGTGTAACTCCACTGAAGTCTGTGGAGAGTTCTGTAACCTGTAGAATGGTAGCACAGCCTTTACTGCTGAGAGCTTTCTGTTTAGCCAAGCTTGTAGTAACAGTAAGTAAATTGGTACAGATCAAGTGCACTTGCTGCTGACTCATTCCTGTGATTGGCTGCCCTCACACCTTGGTAACATTTGATGTAGTCCCACCCATTAACACTGTTTGTTATTTTGGGGTGGACTTCTAGCACTTCCCTTTACTTTGGGTGCTTGTTTGATGGAGTCATAATTTAAGAAAAGAATTAGATTGTATATTACAAATGGCGACATTTTCAGACTTGGATCCAGATTTCAGACATGCCCCGATTCACAGGTGGTGTGGGGATCTGTAGTTTTTGCTTGGCCCACTTCTCCTGTGGGCTGCAGATCAGTATAATTGATAACTCGCTTCATTCCAACCTGCTCCGTGTTTGGTCAGTCAGTTTCTATTGTTTTATTCTATGATAGACCTCCAGCAGTGAGATGAGCACCAAGGTACGCGTGATTGTCTCCAAGATAACTACATTATTAGTCTTGGGAAAATTAGATTTTTATTGGTAGTAGTTGATAACTATCGGTTAAATTGTGTACATACCAACCGACAAAAAAATATTTTCGTCAACAATAAATGAAATTTATACATCGACAAAGAAAAATGCTGCATGAGAAGTTACTACAGTTTGATTTAAGGTTCTTTGCTTTATATATTTTGACATGTGATGTTGACATTGTGTTTTTAATAGTTATAAAGCTTTTATCAAGCAGTTACTGTCTGGCTCCTCCCCTTGGTTCCTGCAACTGTGATAATTTAAATTGCTAAAACCTGGAAAAATGCTTAAAAAGTAATGTAAATATTATCAATATAATATATAAACAAATTCTGCCAAGCCTATTCCTAATCAGACTGTCCTTGACCTCATCCTATCCCTTCCCTGGCCCCTTCCTGTGCTGCAGCTTCCTCCTTTTGTTCTCATCTTAACAAAAGGGTTGGGGTAACATTTTCAGATGTGCCTAAGTCACACTTTCTAAAGGTACTTAGGTGCCTAAGTCTCAGTGAAAGCCAGTGGTAGAGCGGGCCAGAAAATGGAATTCTTGCTCCCTGGGAATTTTTGAAATGAGAAAAAATCATCATTTGGAAATAGAACAAAAAATTCAATTCCTGGAGAATGGGAATTCCAAAAACTCATTTAGTCAAAATGACCTTTCGCTTTGACCTTTTAAAAATGTTTTCAAGGCTTCCTGGGAAGCCTTGGAAACCAAGGAGCTGAGAGCGTGAGACACAGGTTTTCCAGGCTCCTGCACAACCCAGCCGGCTGCTGAGGAGCTGGACAGGTGAACTGGCAGGAAACTGGCCAGGTTTCCATTGGAATTTTTGCCTGGTTTCCTTTGGAATTTCAATAAAATGGTCCGTCTGTCCCCATGGAATGTTTTCACTTTTGAGTCAGTGTTTTCCAATCAGCTCTAGTCACTGGAGTTTAGGCTCCTGAGCGCCTCAGTTTTACCCATGGTCCTGTAAGATGCTGAGTGCCTCCTCTGTCATCATCAATAGAAGTTGCGAGTGATCATCTCTTTGCAGGACTGAGCCCTTAGACTGTAAGCCCTTCTGGACAGGGGATCTGGTAGCCAAAGGAGTTTTTGCCATTGTTTAAATGTCAGCAAGCGTGGGGCTGTAATCTAAAGAACAAGATGTTGGAGGAAACTTTTATGAATGTGGTGATGTCGCATCATGGGACAGAGAGGTAAAAATAGGAGGCATATGAATGTTTGCTTATGATGTAGTGTAGAATTTGTGTAATATGCAGCTTCTTTTCCATTATGCTCCCAGTGAGCATCATTAGTAAATATGTCTATTTTGCTCTTTCTCTTAAGAGTTATGAGGTACAAGTGTCTTTCGAGACATTGTAGCCATCTAGGAAATATTGTTCTAGGAGTGTTTTCACTAAATTCAAGAATAGCTGGAAAGTGCAGCTTTCTAACTGCATCATTAATCTGAGTAGTTAAGTGAAACCGGAGGACAATTGAAGAGATTGAAAACCACTAAGCAGTGAAAGCCTCTGAATTAGAAATAAATAAATAACCCAAGTGAGTGGTTGTCTCCCTTTTCTGTGTGAAAAAGCAGGATGACTTCCATAGGTCTTAATTTTAATTGGAAGTGCAGTCACACCTAATGGCACTGACACTTTATTCCATTTTATACAGAAATCTGTTTTATATAGAAAGCTGTTCGGTGGCGTTTAGGATTTTCTGGGAGGGAGGGGAAGGAGTGGAGATGAGGGGCTTCCCTGCTCCTTCCCTTCTCTCCCAGCACTTTGCGCTTAGGACTTTCTGGGAGGGAGGGGCAGGAGCGGGGAAGCGCTGTGTCTCGACTCCTCCCCCTCCCTCCCAGAGGTGGTGCTTAGGACTTTGTGGGGAGGAGGGATTTGGCGTGCTCTGGAGAGGAGGTGGAGTGGGGATGGGAAGAGGTGGGCCTGGAGTGGAGCGGAGACTGGAAGACGTAGGCCTGGAGCATTCCCAGCAAAATCCGAGCCTGTTCTCCAGGGAAGCTGCCACCGCTGCTGCTGCAAAGGTGCTTCCTAGCGTCCTTGCCTGCAGCGGGCTGTGCCTGTGTGGGGTAAGCCAGGAGCACTTTCCAACCACAGTACTATACGGTATACCATATAATGCCTTTTGTCTGCCCCCAGAAATTTCCTTGGAACCTAACTCCCCGCATTTACATTAAATCTTATGGGACAATTGGATTCGTTTAACATTGTTTCACTTTAAGTTGCATTTTTCAGGAACATAACTACAACGTTAAGTGAGGAATTACTGTATACAAGTGACTGGAGAGTCTCCTTCAGCTGAAGTAGTAGGACCTTTGTGTTCTTGGTGAACTTCCTTGTCCTTAATGGAGAGAGAACTCGGGAAGTCTGTGGTGCCATGGGATGGTTGTGCGGACTAGATAATGGCCAGGAAGTTCACCTGGCCAAGGAATCATTACGATATGCGAGTGTTTATGAAGCACTGTTGCTGTATGACTATACAGATCTGTTGTCAATCAAGCTGTTTTAATTAGCTTAAAAAAACTAGCAGAATATTTTTTTTCAAGAAAATTAAGTGGTGAAACATCATTTGACAGAATGAGGAAACAAAGACTCATCTGATGTCACTGATAACTCCTCTGCTATAAGGAAGGGGACTAGTGGAAGTGGGCACAGTCAGTTTCACCCCTATTTCTACATGATATTGCTGTCCTGGTTGCCTCTAAGTCACATGGGGATCTGTTCTCCTCGATACCTGTGCATAGCTCCTGTTAGTGTTGGTAGGCATTGCATGTGTAAATAAGAGGAATGTGCTCTCTGTTTCAATAAAAGAAAATAGAAGAAAAATAAGCATGGAACAAACCTTAGATTTTTCTTTCCTGATAAAATTATGACAATACTTAGTGCTTATGTAATAGCAAGCTTCAGAACCCCATTAGTGGGTAGAAATTATTAATATCCATTTTATATGGGAGGAAACTAAGGCACTGTAAGATGTTTGGTTGCCTACAATGAGTCAGTGGTAGAGTTGGGAATGGAGACCAGCAGGCCCTGACTTCCTCCCTGATCTAACTGTGGACCACATTCTCAACAAGCTCTTTTTCCAGTTGCACACAAAGTACCTCTATGTATAAAAATAGGATACTCTACCAAGGAGTATGTAGTCTTAAACCATCTGAATGTGGCCTAGCACATCCCCAGCATTTAGACTTGAGAGAATTACATTGATAAATTGCAGATTCAATGAATTATGAGTGGAGAAAATCCTCTTTTGATTAAGATCAGAGTTTTCTGCTGGTACTTTTTCCCTATTGCTCTGGAAGATGTATTATCAACAGAGAACCTTTTAACTCGAGATAATTCCTGTGTTTTTTTTTTTTAATTGTTTTCCCTTTTTTAACCAGCTGGCTTGGTGCCCACTAATAAATAAAGCATGATCCCTTGTGCGGCTGTGTGCTTTACATGGTTTGTGTTCTTTCCTTTAAAAAAGAGAGAAGGAAATCATTTCATGGCAGACGACAGTATCAGCTTTTGTTACTGAACCAAAGGGAGAGATTATCTATCTATTGTGTGTGTATAGCAGCTGCACAACAAAGTGAGCCCAATGAGCTGCATATTATTGGCCTAATGTTAACCTAACTGCAGCCTGGATGTCATCGGTATCTGTAGCAGATGATGGATTCATTAGGAAATTGTTAAGAATGTGGTTCAGATACTATGTGGCAGGAAAAGCTCTTCTGAGACCATCTCTCCACACCTGTTGCACTCTCTGTTATACGTTCTTTACATTCCAAATGGTTATACTTGTTCCCTGCTGCAACGTGGTCTAACATGGCTTTTTCACCTAAAACCATCATGCATGAAACCAGATAAGAACAACAAACCAGCACATGAGACAGAGGCACCTAAACTTGGCCCAGCTGAGGATTGAATTGCCTGAAGGGAATCACTATATCAGACAGATTGTGACCAGCCTAATATTTAATATTCTGGTGCGACTTGCAGAGGACAATTTTGTCTTCATCCAAATGATCTGACTGGTTGGATCAAGATAGTGTCATTCTGTCATCTGTTGGAATCGGTAGACTTGGTTGGCTGAACCTCTGTATTAAAGGCTGCATTTTGGAGCTCTGTGGGCTGTATTTGGCCTATTTGGCTGTTCTTTGAATTCCCCTGAAACAAGAGGGTTGGCCAGAACCATAACCACATATGTCAGTTCTCTCATTTTTCACATGACTCTAAGTGTAAGAAACCCAACCTAGAAGAGGCAAAAATCAGAATCCTTTATGATCAAGTCAATTGAAATCTTATTGACTGTAGATGGCAATTCAGTACTTCAGCGATGAGCACCCTAGATATAACCTGAAAGTTTGAATACTTTGGAACCCAGGTCTAAGCTGAATTCACATTCTACTTATACTCTCCTTTGCCAGAGTCAGTTGTTCAGATAGCTGGAAGATGGATTTATAAACATGCTAGAATCATCACAAGAAAGCAATGCCCAGGTCAGGCTCATTATTATTTCAGAAAAGCTACGAGAAATGAAATTACTCCTTGTCTCTGTGCTTCTCTTCTCTAGTTTCCATGCTAGGCTGGACTCAGGAGCTTGTGTCTCCTGCTCATGTGGAGACAGTTATTTTCTTTTGTAGAAGCTCACTGGTATATTTTTTTTCCTTGCCTTCTGTTCCTGACATTACGTTCTTTTCTGCAGAAGAAAGGGTAAGAGGCAGGCATGCACAGCGCTGGCATTAGGATGATTTCCTCTGAGAAGCTGGGGAAAAAACATTGATTCTACAGTATTCCCACTATTGGGGAGTATATAGGAAAATATAAAGGATTATTGCTGATCAAGACAGTATACTGAACATGCTTTACACTTCCCGTCAATTTGTTTAATCTTGATAGTACAGAAAGTGCACAGTGGAGATAATTAACCAACAGGACATGAAAGGGAGAGTATTTCTAGGGCATGCTTCAGATGAAGTACAATAATCCCCAGGAAATGCACAGGCCATTTTGGTTTGAGGGTATAATTTTTCTTAAGTGGGTCACTCGACACCATCTATAGCTTTCCCTCTGCTTATGTCTGTGTTCAGCAGTTGTGTTTCCAGATCATTTGAGTTAACTCTTGCCAGATAGGAGTGCCTGTTACCTTCACTTCTAATTTGTTTATGCACCGGAGCCTCCGTTGCAAAAATTTCAGTCAGTCATTTCACACTGAAGATGTTTTAATCTTATTTGTTTTTGGAGAAAACATATGCTGTGACCTTTACAGCACTCCCACAACTCCTGTGTAGTTGAAATCAATAATAAGATCCCATTGAAAATGGCACTTTTTTATGACTCTGACACAGGGCTAACTCTAAGGCAGTGACTAGGATCATGGGAGAGCTGGAGTGAATGTCAAAGTGCAATTCTTTTGGATGATGGGGAAGAGATTTAAAAAGGGGAAGCTATTAGCTCTGTTTTCAAAGGTACTGTCCTACCAGTCTGTCTATATACTTGTATTAACGCCAAGCATCATGACTGAAATGTGTCAAGCTAACATTTTACTTGTCGGCGTCTAGTTAGCTGTCATCCATTCTTGGCATCTGTTTTGGAGTGTTCCTTGTCCCTTGAGTACACACTTCGGAACTTGGAATCCCAGATTCAAGGGCCAGTGGAGCCAAATGCAGTATGTTAAGTCAGAAATGCACATGTCTCCTTATGATCCTTCATAGGGCACTGGTGCTTGAAAATTTTAAATGGGAAGACTTTTTTGAACCCCTAGGAGAAAATGTAACTATCCTTATATTCAGAATTAGAGGTGACCCAATGTACAAAGCATTCATTGCTTGTCACAGACTCAAAAAATTATTTTTATTTATAATTTTTATTTTTTTTAAATACAACAAATATACCAATTCATCATAATACAGAAATGATCTGTCTTGATATGCACTTTACTTTGTGTTTATAGGAAACAGGTATTCAGTGAATGCATACCTATGGGGAGGTGTTTTTATGTTTACAAGTTCATTCATAGAATCATAGAATATCAAGTTTGGAAGGGACCTCAGGAGGTCATCTAGTCCAACCCCCTGCTCAAAGCAGGACCAATTCCCAACTCATCATTCCAGCCAGGGCTTTGTCAAGCCTGACCTTAAAAATCTCTAAGGAAGGAGATTCCACTATCTCACTAGGTAACCCATTTCAGAGCTTCACCACCTTCCTAGTGAAAAAGTTTGTCCTAATATCCAACCTAAAGATCCCCCACTGCAACTTGAGACCATTACTCCTTGTTCTGTCATCTGGTACCACTGAGAACAGTCTAGATCCATCCTCTTTGGAACCCCTTTCAGGTAGTTGAAAGCAGCTATCAAATCCCCCCTTACTCGTCTCTTCTGCAGACTAAACAATCCCAGTTCCCTCAGCCTCTCCTCATAAGTCGTGTGTGCCAGCCCCCTAATCATTTTTGTTGCCCTCTGCTGGACTCTTTCCAATTTTTCCACATCTTTCTTGTAGTGTGGGGTCCAAAACTGAAAAAAAAAATCTCTTACAATGGGAAGTATTGGGCAACCTTACATATCGGTGGTGGTATCAGCTCCACCTACATTATGAACAGCTGTGGGTTTGTGTGCGTGTGGCTGAATGGTAAATATTAAAAGATTACAAAATAACATGTTCCTAAGCTTTCTTTTGGCTGAGAATCTGGAATAGGTCAACATTCTCCAAGAGTTAACTATATAGTTGAAAAATTTACTGTCACAGGCAACCTTTCCCATCCATTTTTCTGCACCATCTTTCTCAACTTTTTCTCACTTGGATTGCACGTTTAGTTTCCCTGCTTTTATCTCCCTTGTGTGTAATCCATTGTAGTTGGCTCAGCCTCTGTAATTGGATCTTCATATCAACATGATGCTATTATTCCAGGCATTGTTTTATTGTTTTTTTTATGTTGCAGTTCTCTCTCTTGCTCTCTGTCTCTTGCACTCACTGTTTTGGTTTATTGTCTGTAATTGTTTTTCTTTAAACCTACTAAACCTCTGCCCTTCAGAATAAAAGCAGCTTGTATGCTGCCAGACTGGCTGTGGCCACTGTAATGATGTGCAGGCTCTATGCAGAACTCAGTACTTTCTGAAAACATACTGAATGAGGTTGCTGTGAATTGCAGGTCAGCTCCCTGTGGTGCTTTTTAAGTATCCAATAATCCCGATAACGACTAGCTAAATCTATTGGGCCAGATCCTTAACTGGTGTCAATTGGCTTTGAAGCTAGTGGAGCTATGCTGAACCTTGTGAGAGGGGCTGGACCTAAGCTGTTTCAGATATAGCTCATCTAGAACCAGAATATAGTCCTCATTTGGTTCATAGGTGCCAACTTTCCCTGGCGCCTGTGGGTGCTTGCGCCCCCCTGCCCCTGCCCTGACTCCACCCTTTCCCTGTCCCCATTCCACCCTTTCCCTTCCCCAAAGTCCCGTCCCAACTCTGCCCCTTCCCTTCCCCCCCTTGAACCCCTTCCCCAAATTCTGGCCCTGCCTCTTCCCCGAGCAGGGGCATTCTCCCTCCTCCTTCCCAGCACTTGCCACACGAATCAGCTGTTTCATGGTGCAAGCATTGGGAGCTGGGGGGGTGGGGGATGGGCAAACGGTGCGTTCAGGGGAGGAGGTGGAAGCAGAATGGAGGCGGAGGTGAGATGGGGTGGAGGAAGGCGGGGGGGAAGCTGCCGGTGGGTGTTAAGCACCTACCAATTTTTCCCCGTGGGTGCTCCAGCCCCAGAGCACCCACTGAGTCGACGTCTATGATTTGGTTCTAAATCAGACCCAGAACGAAAATATCAGAGGCATGTTTGGATCCAGAGCTTTGAACCTGATCTTCCTCTCCCCTGCTGTGCCAAAGTGAAAGGATTTGAATCCATGGTTCTGTTTTTGTTCATCTTTAATAGTAATGCTTTGTGTTTCTATAGAGCCCATCATCTTTGGTTCTCAAAGTGCTACACCAGCAAATGCTTGTAATTCCCTCTTCTGATCATGCACAGGCAGACTGCGGAGGTGTGGGTGATGGGGAGCAGCGTTAGTAGCAACTCCTATAGCCTGAGATTTAGTGGTAGGATATCTGACATGGGCTGGAAAACAGCCTAAGTGAGGTAAATCTCATTAGATCAAGTCGCTGAAGAGTTATAGGATGCATCTGTTTTGTAGGAGTCAGTAGTTTGAAAGTCAGGTTCCACTTGCTCATGCTGTAGCTCAGCAGGGTACTGCAAGATGTTCATAGATTTTTGTGATGCCCATCTCACTTTCAGGCCAAAGACTGTCCTGCCTCCTACCACCTTCTTTCCCATACATGCTCCCATGAAACCAACCAATTTTGCATTGCTCAGGGCAGTAGAACAAAAGAGTGAGAGGAACACTATTGTAGAGACCAAACAAGGATGTTCGGCAATGGGATTCGCACCTCCAGAGAGCAACACATTGGATGGAAAGGCAGGGTGTTGTGGGCTTTCAAAAGTGAGTCCATCTGCCCTTGAAAATCTAGTTACTTTGCATTTAGCTAGCAGGGCAGGTGGTGTGAGTGCCACAGTTGAACATTTCTCTGTGTCTATGTTCTTTAAAGAATCACTTCCCTATATTGGTTTGTGCTCTTAGAAATAAGGGAGTTTAGGAAGTTAGGCAACAGCAGATTTAGCAGTTGCCTAACTCACTGGTTTATAGACTAAGATTTGAATTTGTCTAATCTATCCATTTGTAAGGCACCCTTCATTCTTGTACCCAGATACTATGTGTCATGAGCAGAGATTAACAGTAATGAAGGGTTACTGTCTACTAGAAAACTCACTTCCACTGGCTGACACACTGATTCAGTGTGTATTCTTGGGCAAGTCACCTAATCTCTGTGCTCTAGTTCACCCACCTGTAAAATGGTCATGATGACACTTCCTTCCCTGACAGGGGTGTTGAGACTTATGATGTGCGTTGAGATGCTTGCTGAAAGTATCTAGAGGTGTCCAATGTTTCAGTATTGGCTGCAAGTAGGACTTGAATCTGTAGGCCAGAAGACAGTTAATGTGGGAGGCCTTACTTACATGGACGGATTCGTAGGTTCACGAATTCATAGATTTTAAGACCAGAAGGCGCCATTAGATAATCTGACCCTCACTGTATAACCCCAGGAGTAGAATTTCACCCACTTACCCCTGTATTGAGCCCAATCATTTGTGTTTATGTGAGTGCATGAAGTTCACACTAGCAACCTCATTCTGAAGCCCCTGTTCTTTTTAATGAACTGTAAAATCCACATCAGGATTCCAGAGCGTAAGGTGTTTGAATGAACCACTTAACAGGCTTCTGCTTGATTCCATTTTAGTGACTCAGGGCGTGACTCACATTCTCAAACAGCAGTTTTTTTCCTCTAAGTACAAATAAATTCTCTTTTGGGTTTTAATAGCCCCTAAAACACTGAGAAGAAGTTACGTCATTTCAGAGCATTCACTGTATAAAAGGCTTTCTCTTTTCAGTCATAACAGAAAGACAGTACCTCTGAACTCAACACGCTGTGTTTTTCACACTGGAAGGAGTGGGCAGATATGCCTTTGGAACTATTGCAGCCCGCAAAGTTTGTAGCTCATGGGAGCAGCCAGAATATCAGTTTTGTCTGGCAGAAAAAAAGACCATCAGTTTTTTGTGAAGTTTCCTTTTGTTGTTCTTAAATCTTAAATGTGACAACAAACATATTAAAAAGAGAGCACCATAGAGGCCTACTGTGTTAACCATTGCCAGTGAAATCTTTGCACCTTCTTTGTATCTGTGATTGATTCATTGATTCATAAAACAAAATAGAGGAAAAACTAATAAACACAAATGTTTTGTTTTTCCATCCCCCTGGACATCCCATCCCAGCTCCCTCCAGCCCATATGAAGAAAGAAGCTGATCCCCCAGTGTGACATTTTTGCTGAGTACTTGACCTTCTCTGGAAAATAGGGTCTCCCTTGTCCCACGCTTGGTAGTGCAGATTCCGTTTCTCCTTCCGTTAGTTATGCAGGCCCATGCAACATTGCAAGAGCAGACAGGGGAGCCCTTTTTAAACTGCTCCAATGAGATCTAAGACCTAACAAGCTGTGGAGGTGGGTGGTCCAACTTTCCATGAAGTAGAGTTAGCATTGGCTTTGGTGTTCTCTTCCTCGCTTCAGCAAGACTGCAGCCTAGTCCATGTTGATTAACATCTTTCTCTTCCATTAGCTCCATCCATTTTCCAGTTGTTCAGACGCTCCCTCCATGAGCTCATTCACCCCTGGATTGAGACACAAACAACTGTGAGACAACTACTAAAGCACCACATCTTCCACGGGTGCTTTGGTTTGATATGTGATTGATCCAAGCCAGTCTGCAAAGTGTTTCTCCACTTTTTGCTGCTTATGTCCTTTTGTTTGTGCAGTTGTTGAGCTGTGCAGATGTGTTGCCATTCTTACTAAATCAGCCCTCTTTAACTGCTTAAACCATTTTAAACATTAGGCACTCTGTTTCTTAATGCTTACTGAAGGGTTTGCTTACAGCTACTTTGCCAGTATGAGACCTGCTTAAAAATAATTAGGAGAGATACATCCTGACAGAAATTCTAACTCTGGTACGCGAGGCACCGGCACAGATTACAATCCAAGATTGCCAGTTACTTGTAGGGGATTTTAAAGAGCATCTAGGTGCTGGAGACTTGGATCCGATTCTTCCCCTGGAACTGACAATGTGGTGTTCCTACCTGTTCTGCAAGAAAGCAGGATTATAAAAAGCTTTGTCATGTTGCCATATTTTTCCTCTGGCTAACTCTGTCCTCCGTCCTTAAATTACAGTTTCCATTGTGTCCATATGGGCCCATAACATTGATGTCAGTCTGTCACAGAGTGAATAAGAATTACTTCCCTTGCCGATGCTCATACAACATGCTCAATTTTTTTTGATTGAATTAGCAGAGTCTATCTCCAATCTCTGGTGTAACTGCACTATAGTTCATGGAATTACACCCAGGATGAATTTAGCCCATTTAGTCTTTGGGAAAGCTGGCACTAGATGTCAGTTGAGTGTGGCTGATGGTAGAAAATTAGAAGGAATGTTAGAGCTAACACCACCTCAGCTTGCTTCATTTCCCTCCAGGCCTATTGATATTTAATGTGTGTCATACTTGAGTAACTTGCTGTTACTAAGAGAGAATATACTTAGTTCTCAGTGAATGGTTATGCTCTGGCAGGGTAGGAAACCATCCCCAGGCACTTTTCGCAATAGTAGGGGGGTTTGCCTTGGGTCATGATCAGGCTCTAATTTGGGTATCTCTGTTCTGACACCTTACATTGTTACTATAATATCAGTTAGACATGGTCTTCCATTTTAGTTCCAGCTTGGAACTGTTGTGTAATAGAGAAACAAGTTCTTTGCCGGCGTAACTCCACTGACTTCTAGGGGACTGTGCAAGCAGAGAACTTACTTCATAGGGTCTATGCTGTGTTGCACAGCTGAAATGCTCCATTGCAGCGGTGTTGCTATTCATCCTTATCAAGTTCTCTCTCTGTCTGATTATAACCTAATAATAGAGATTGCAAAGTTTTGCAAAGCACTTCAAAATCATTTGGGATAAGAGAGCCTACTGTATGAGGATCAGATGATGATAATATCAATAATAAATGAAGTCCTACAGTACTTAGGCATTGGCACCGTGGTATTTTGATAGTAGCTGCAATCTTCTTCCTCTTCTGTAGAGATCAGGCTTCTTGCTTTAAGAAATCACTGAGCAACTAACTCCGTGTGATTGCGCCATCCTGGGCTTTTTCTTGACAGAGACTCTCCGTTCCTGAACGGGTAGTCCTGTGGTTTTCTGGAGAGAGAGGTTTCCTCGTGGAGTGTTAGCTAATAGCACTAGGATAGTTTTGTTTATTTAACACTTGGACCTGAATTTTGTTTTGAAAGATGGAAAAAGTGGAACTAGTGAATTCTCACTTATTTTACTAGCTGTCATGTTTCTGCCTTTGAGTTTTCTCCTCTTCAGGGTTGGTGTGTCAACTGATTATTGCTGAGGGTGAGTGAATGGATCTGATGGGATTGCATGTGGTGATGTATCAGTGGGGTTGAGAGAGCAGCTAATGGAAAGAAGGTATTTGCAGCCCCAGGAGCCTCTGTAGTTCATGGCTTCATTCCTTAGGACGGTAAGAGATTGCCATAGAAAACCAGAATGGGTCCCATTCTGTCTCTTGGTGAACATAAGGGTCCAGCAGGGTTCTCGCTGCATGAGTTTCGCTGCAAGAATTGAGCCATGTAGTGGGAGGAGTTTTTCAGAGCAAGATGAGGAGGTGTGTCCTAGATATCACCATTTTGACTGGAGTTGGTCAGTTTTTGTGCAGTGGACAATTCGGGGAAGGGAGGAGGGGAGACTGTCATAAAGGAGGATCAAGGAAAGGAATCTGAGAGTTGAAAATAAAAATTGCATAATTTCTGAGATGAGCCTCAAAGAGCAGTGACCATTGCATATTTCTCAGCTTTCACCAGTTACCTGCAAGGATCGTGATATTTCCAGTACTGAACATGCCTGATTATAACAAACTTGTCTCGATTGACCTGAATGAGCATTGGGTTTTCTCACTGTGTTTTGAATAAGATGCTTCATATCCCAAGACTTTTTGTTCTCGCTTTAGAGCTTATGGGTTTTTTTGTTTTTTGGTTTTTTTTAAACTTTGGAATGGTTCATTCCCTGCATCAGGCAGATGATTTCCAGCAGCAGGCTAAATATCTTTGATGGAAATTAGTACACTGTTGGGCAAGGTTAAAAGAGCAGGTATCTCTTACTGCGTGTATGAGATACAAAACTAGAAGCTAAGCTGAGCATAGGGGGAGTGCATGGCTTAGAGTTGGTAATGTGATCACCACTTGGTCATCAATTTTTGAATTTGTTCCCAGATCAGTAGTAACTAGAGATGAAAGATACCGATGGAGGCCAGCTGCCAAATTTTGGTCTGGCTTAGAGTTTTGATTCTGAAACATTCCCCCTCAATTCTGGCATATTCAGATCCACTGTTCTTGTCTGGGCTCATTTCAAGTAATGACCCAAAGTCACTGCTGCTATATCTGCCAGCAGAATGATAGCCTGATTGAAATGAGTTCATGGGTCTCAGTCCATCTCCTAATGGACATGTCTACCTCACAAAAAAATCCACTGCAACTGGCCTCTTCGTTTACGATGTCAGTAGAGAGGACAAGGATTATAAGATCTCTGGGATACAGGTGGACCTCATACCGAGTTTGAAGATGATGGGATGAAACTTGAACTGTTTGTATGTGCTGCAGCTGTTCTTTAGAGAATAGACTTTGGTCTCTGGGATTGTCAGCATTCTGAGTGTGACTTTCAGGCTCCTTGCATATAGTGTTGTTCCTTACACCTGCATAGTTCTGCTCTGGCAGTGTTTTAAGGCTGGGACATTCCAGAGAGTCTAAGGGAGTTTGGCACCCAGTTTGCGCTGAAATTCCATGTGATTTTGAAGCCTAATGTCCTTAGGCTCGTTTGAAAATCTGAGCATCAACCTGCTTTGTACTCATGTTGCACAGGTGTTCGAAACTACTTGAGGTACAAGGAAGGGGAGAAAGAGGCCCTTTGGTTCTTATAGACCTTTTGCCCTTTCAAGCCCAGGCATATTTCTTGATCCTGCATGAAAAGGAAATTTGTAATGTCTTGTGTACACTGTTCTAAAAGAATCGTGCTCTCTTCTGAACTCTGGTCTTCATCTCTTAAGTATGGCCTGAGGGTTTAACATCCACATGGACATGCTTGAAACAGCACATTTTGTACGAACTGTTGCTGCATTAAGAGGTTTTAGCTTAATTGCTTTCTAGTTTTCCTGCAGACATCTCTGTTTGAGGCCCAGCAAAGGAAGCTTTTGAGGTCTGTTTGAGTGACGGTTTGGTGAACTTTATGCAGCTCTCTTTGTGCTGTCTTCCTTTAAAATTCTTAACGTGGAACAGAGAACCCTTTTAGAAATCAAAGAAATGGAAAAATATAAATGATTCCTTTTAAAGTGCAGTAGCCATCACCGGGCCCAACAAAGCCTTAGCCACAAGAGCCTCACAGATGACATTTGCTATCTTGTTTGGTTTTGGACAATGGTGGCTGCACGGTTCTAGGGTTTCATAACCCACTTCTGATTTGGCTCTTTAAGAGAAGCTAAGGTGACTAGCTGTGCCCTATCTGCAGTAATAGATCATCTGCTCACCTGTCTCTTGTACTATCTCCCCGCGGACCAAATCCTGAGGTTTTGCCTCAGTTTTCTACTTTGGTTGGTTGATCTCCTTAGTCTGAAATGTTGTTTTTTTGTGCTGTTTTAGTTTTAAATGACTACAGCAGTGGCACTTAAACCACTCTCTGCGATATGGGACAGTGGTCCAGGGGGTCAGGTTTTTTGAGTGAAATACAGACTGTATTAAGTCAGGAAATGCTTTTTCTCCCCTTCTCTTCAGGGGCGGCTCCAGGCCCCAGCATGCCAAGCGGGAGGTCCGCCGAAGCCCCGGGACCAGCGGACCCTCCGCAGGGAAGCCGCCGAAGGCAGCCTGCCTGCCATGCTTGGGGCGGCAAAATGCCTAGAGCCGCCCCTGCTTCTCTCTCATCTTTTATTCTGCAGTGCATGGCAATGAGCATTGCCAAATTACTGTTTGTTTCCTCTGCACAGCTGTCATAAACAGATAGCTAAGGATTAATGTCTCTTTCACCTGGAAAGGAGTAACCTGAAACACCTGACCAGAGGACCAATCAGGAAACAAGACTTTTTCAAATCTGGGTGGAGGGAAGTTTGTGTGTGAGTCCTTTGTTTTTTTGTTTTCTGCCTGTACTCTCTCGGCTATGAGAGGATTTTTCTGCCTCCTGCTTTTCTAATCTTCTGTTTTCCAGTTGTAAGTACAAAAAATAAGATAGTGATTTATATGGTTTTTATTTTGTATTTACATGTTGTAGTTGCTGGAGTGTTTTGAATTGTGTTCTTTTGAATAAGGCTGTTTATTCATATTTCTTTTAAGCAATTGACCCTGTATTTTTCACCTTAATACAGAGAGACCATTTTTATGTATTTTTTCTTTCTTTTTACATAAAGCTTTCTTTTCAAGACCTGTTGGAGTTTTTCTTTAGTGGGGAACTCCAGGGAATTGAGTCTGTGCTCACCAGGGAATTGGTGGGAGGAAGAGGTCAGGGGGAAATCTGTGTGTGTTAGATTTACTAGCCTGACTTTGCATTCCTTCTGGGTGAGGGGGGAAGAGAGATTGGCTCTCGGTGCTTCTGTTTTCCAGGACGGGAGGCGGGGAGGGTGGAGTCCCTCTGTTTAGATTCACGGAGCTTGCTTCTGTGTATCTCTCCAGGAACCCAGGGAGGGAACACCTGGAAGGGAGAAGGGGGGGGGAAATGGTTTATTCCCCTTTGTTATAAGACTCCAGGAATTTGGGTCTTGGGGTCCCCAGGGAAGGTTGTTGGGGGGAACCAGAGTGCCCCAAAACACTCTAATTTTTTGGGTGGTGGCAGCTTTACCAGGTCTAAGCTGGTAACTAAGCTTGGAGGTTTTCATGCTAACACCCATATTTTGGACACTAAGGTCCAAATCTGGGAATATGTTATGACAACAGCAAAACCTACTGACTCACAGGGAAGACTAATTTCTGCCACTAAAGAGAGTGGCAAGAAAAGGGTGAAAATGGTCAGCTCATGGTATTCGAGGTTAAGAAGTGACTTTCAAAACTGCTGATATGGGGCATTTCATTGTTCCTCCCCCATCCTACCCCCATGGTTGACAGATGGACATTATTATTATTATTATTATTACTTATTATTTTATTTACGGTATTTGTAATGCTTTTAATGGAGTCAAGTTGCCTTCCCAGAAAGCAATATGGTAACTCAGTCAGAGCTAGTGTTTGCCAACTTTTCTGATTTTTATTGCAAGTCTTATGATTCGCTTTCCTCAACCTCAGTTCTGAGAGCTGTATGATCATGTGAGCATCTGAACTTTCATTTTAAAAGATAATTCTCACCTTCGTGGTTGCAGAGAAGTTTGTAAATATGGCCCAAGTGCACTCTAAAGGCTCAGAAACTGAAGGCAAATAAAAAGACCCCAACATTTACAATTTTTTTTTAATCTCATGATTTTGCGGGGCTTGGCTCAAGATTTCTGAGTGCTTGTGGCTAGCAATACTGCAGTTATTTAGTGACAGTGTTGGAGGGGCTATAGGGAGAGAGGGAGCATTCTAGAAAAAGTAACCCTCTCAGCTATGTGCCTTTCTGAGACTCAGTGAGAGAGCTGTCTCAGGTCATCCCCTTCATGTCTGACCTCCATCACCAATAGCAAGTGAATTTTCATTGTTGAGAGGGGAAGAGAGAGAGAGAGCATGCTTGTGGTGGTGGTGGTGGGCTTGCTTCCTTCTTAATAGTCTGCAGGTTTAAAACAAACAAAAAAGGAAGTATTTTTTTCACACAACGTACACTCAACCTGTGGAACTCTTTACTAGAGGACGTTGTGAAGGCCAGGACTCGATCAGGGTTCAAAAAAGAATTATAACATTCATGGAGGATAGGTCCATCAATGGCTATTAGCCAGGATGAGTAGGGGTGATGTCCCTAGCCTCTGTTTGCCAGAAGCTGGGAATGGGCGACAGGGGATGGATCACTTGGTTACTTATTCTGTTCATTTCCTCTGTGGTACCTGGCA
Organism: Gopherus flavomarginatus; assembly: GCF_025201925.1. NCBI lineage: Eukaryota > Metazoa > Chordata > Testudines > Testudinidae > Gopherus > Gopherus flavomarginatus. The sequence continues at coordinate 18,691,615 of NC_066622.1, read as the reverse complement.
TTGGCCACTGTTGGAAGACAGGATACTGGGCTAGATGGACCTTTTGGTTTGACTCAGTATGGCTGTTCTTCTTAAATATTTGGCCGCATCCAGCCGAGCATCTTCCAGCTAGTTACAGCTAGTTTTAAACTACTGCTCCAGTTGATGTCATATGCCCCTGCCTTTGCCTCAGTGGTCTTGAAGATTAACAACTTTCCATTCATGCTCAAGTCTCTACTAGCTTTAATTTGCATAACACTTTGATTTGAATGCTCTGCTTTTTTGACTGCAGACAGTGGAGGGATGTGTGCTAACGCCCTGCAGGTGAGACCAGTGGAAATGAAACAGTTTCTAGTCATAACATGCTCCTATGTGTGTGTTTTTTCGTTCCTCAGAGGAAGAAAAAAACAATAATCCCATGTTTGGCTGTCTTCCTCCTGAAGCACAAGGAGAAGCAATGAAACTGTGTAGTTCCACTGCCTAAATTTAGCCCCCAAAACCCTGGTTGGTTCCAGGAGCAACTAATGTGGTAAACCACAGTTTGAAAATAAGGGTCAGCCACATTTTCAAAATATCCCTGGCACAGACCTGAATCAATAGCTAGTGACAGGATGACGGTCACACATACACAACCCTGTTTCGGAACAAGAGAGAGAAAAAAATCCATTTCTCTTGTTCTTTGTTTTGTTGGGATAAGATGAGAAACTGCACTGACCCATAGGCAGTCTGTATTGTCTCAAGTAGCATCTGGGAAAGCTGAATTTAATTCGGTTATTAAATAGCATAAAAAGTTTGAATTCTCTGGTGAATACATCACTTTGTGAAAACAGGTTCTTCACTGTTGCTGCACATATTTTTATTGGCCAGTAAGAATCCTTGGATTTGGGTCTGCTCTGAATTCATCCCAAGACTGGCTCTGTGCCTGTTGGCCACACCACCTTATGAGCTGCCCACTGTATCATTTTCATTAGAGCTGAAATCCTCACATAGATTCCATGTATTTTCCTTAGTCTTTCAGTTTTGATGTTGGTTTTCCTTTTTAGTTAGTTCTTCGCTGCTTGTATACAGCCTCCTTTCATTAAACACATGTGCATGCCCTAATATATGTGTATAAAATGTACGTAAATATGCTAATCTAAATACATTCCTACTATAAATCCAATGATCCAGATTCTAATTTGAGGAACACCACTGTAAATTTGGTATTACTCTGAAGTCATGCATAGGAGGAACAGTGAATGGTACAGGTGGGGGCCCGGATCCTGGTCATAGCTGGTGTCATGTTCCTTGAGTTAGTTTGTTTTAAGTGTGCTATTAACTATTTCCTTACTCCAAACGTTTACAGGCTGTAATTCACTAATTAACAGAAGTTAACGATTGTGTTTTCCGTGTCATTGTGCTTTTGTCCTAATTTTGGTTTTAATTTCCTCTTTTCACCGATGTTGCTGTTCTGGTCCCTACACAGCTTGTTCTTGTATTTTGGGCATTGACTCTTTCTTACATCTAGTGTATTTTCTGCTGTCGTTATAGCTGCTCTCCTCTATAGCAGTGGTCTCCAAACTTTTTTGATTGATCACCCCATCAGTAAAAATTTTTGAGCACGCACCCCTGCTCCTGGCCAAACTGTTGAAGTGCCAAAAAAAAAAAAAAAAGCCACTCGGACTCCCAGTCGAACTGCTGAGGGGGAGGTGGTGCTGCTCCAGCGATGCTCCTCCTGCCGCACACCCCAAAGGATCCTCTTGTGTACCCTGCTTTGGAGACCAGTGCTCTATAGCTCATGCAACGTTCTGCTCTTTGGCGGGGCAGAAACATGCATCTTCTGTTGATAGCTTTCGTTAGCCTATTAACAATGGGCCACTTGAATAACATTGACCGTTTCTGTTCTGTGTACCCATGTTGCTATCAACTATGTTAGTTCTGTGACCATCCGAGAAAGCAAGAGTCCCAAGCTCGCAGCTGAACCTATGTCTCCTGTGTGCTACTGGAGCAAGCTCCGGTTAGAACGTCAGGTGGGGCAATTATTGAGACATCTCATGCATTGTTCTTTATCAGCATGGCGGTGAACGTTTTTGCAGCAGCACTAACCTTTCACTACTTGCAGCCACTTTGTGAACCTGTGGGCAGCCTTCCAGTTCTGTTCTGCAGGAATCAGATGTCTTGGCTTCTTCTTGTTTTCACTGTTGCAAGCCCGCACACGCACACACGCACGCACACACGCACGCACGCACACACACACACACACACACTGACTACATTACAGTCTGGCTTTTTAGGCTCACTGTTTGTCCCAGAGTTTTATTGCAAACTCCTGAGTCATTTCTGGCTAAGCTACATATTCATTATTGCTAAGAAAGGACCTTCCCTCAGTGAAAATTGTTCCATCTGATTAACGTAGAGCCTTGACCTCTGCTTTGAGGTATGAAGGGCTTGGTCTTTCTATATCATGCCCAAAAACTTCTGACTGGAGTGCAATTAACGAGAGGTTGGAGCTGAAGGAAGAGGCCTTTTTGCAGCAAAAGCAAACCTGCTTTGAAAGAGACAATGTTTTTTTCCAAATGGACAGCTGAAATTTGGCCTCTGAGGATGATTAGCTCTGGAGGTGTTAGGCAGATAGTTCCGATATTGGGCATGTCCTACTGAGGAATCCATGGATCCAACCTATTTGGAATCAGGAGGCCCAGGTCCTGGCCCCCTGATCTCCTTGTACCCCTGCTCTGCAGCACCCTGGCCAGAGATTCAGGGAGCTTTAATCTGCTCCTTGACAGCCAATCCACCTCTGCTATGGCCATTGGGAAGCGGTTGCAGTAGTGCATCAGGATCAAGGCTACAAATGATTGAGCTCAGAGTGGGGTGAGCACACTGCAGCTCAGCGGTTAATGCCCTTGTATGATTTCACTCCAGTCAGAGCTCAATTCTTCCAAGCTACCTAAGGGATTGAGAGGCTCAGTTTCCATTAAAACTAATGGAAATTCAGCATCCAAATCCCTTAGGAAGCTTAGAAAATCTGAACAAAATAACCTGTTATAGTCAAAGAAGTGAGTTGCATTAGTTGGAAGGTTATTTTCTGCATAGGTGGCAGAATCCATATGTAATGTGAGTGGCCCAGTGGAAAGGCTCTGAACTGGGAGTCAGGAGTTCTAGTTCTTGGCTTTGCCACTGGCTCACTTTTAGACAAGTGACTTTAACTTCTTTGTGCCTCAGTTGCCCCATATGTAAAATAAGTATAATGATAGTTTATTCTCCTTTGGAAAGCATCTTGACATTTTCTCTATAAAAGTGCTAAGTATAATTATTCTTCTTAAATATGGGATTCAGGGCATGGTGGAAATATTACCTTTTAGATGATATTCCCATTTAAGTGCTAATATGGGTGAGATTTTTGGAAATCAGAACAAAGTTGTGAGGGAGGAAATCTAAATAGGAGTATATGCATACTCTAGATATCTACTTTTTTCAATCTTCCTAACATCACCCTACTTTTTTGTTTTTGTGTCCTTTCACTTTCAAGAGTTCCTTTTGATCTGTATACACTTTTTCTTCTCCCACCATTTTCTTTGCTACTTTGTCTTTGCATGTGTATCAGGTGGGTTTGCTTTAAATCATGATTTAAATCACTAGTCAGGAAGACTCAATTTAATCATGGATTTCTACATAAAAGTTCATTCGTGTTGGGTGGTATAACCTTAAATACATATTCTTCACAACTCAGAGATAGATGTAGGGTTCCTTTTTGGAAGGTACACACTATACATTTTTTAAGTGATTTTTAAAATCACTGCTGCCATTATAGGTTTTCCCTTCTAGTGAGAGAATGGTATGGTAGATCTCAAATCAATGAAGGCTGCACTCGGAAAGACCTCAAGACTTCCGGAATACACTGCTCAAACAGTTCTTCATTTTTGTTTCTACTGCCTGTCCTGCTCTTCTCATGGATATCTCCAGACTTCTTCTCCTTGTCCAAATCTATTCCGCCCCCAACAATCTTCTATTCATTGAACTTTTTGAAACTTTGCAATTTTAGAGAGAGGTAAGGGATTGACTCTGTGTACACAAATTTGCAGAGGGACAACAGGGTTGAGGTCTCTTGTTTCTCACTTGTATTATTTATTTAAAACAATTTCATGCTGTTAACAAGCACGTTACCTCTGGGGAGACATATCCACAGTTTGAGAACTGCAAAATAAGCATCTCTGATGGTATCTTCTAGACTGAGCACTGGGTCCCATTAGGTAGATAGAAAGATTAACCTAAATAATCTATACAGAAGCCCCTGGAACCTCATAAGATTGGATCCATAATCCATGAACTATTGGAACTCATTTACAAAACTTTTCTTAAACATTACATGACTATATTGTCTCATACTATAGAATTAGAATTTATAATCCCTATTCTGTGATGAACTATCTTTAAGCTATAATGTGGCTTAATTAAAACTATCTTTTAGATAGGCTTTTTTCCCTCGAAAAGCATTTTATCAAAAAAAAATCTGATTTTAAATAAAAATCCAATTTTTTTATTTATTTAAAATCATTGATTTTTATTTACCCTAATGTGTATAGAATATAATTAGGGTGACCAGACAGAAAGTGTGAAACATTGGGACAAGAGTGGGGGGCAGTTGGTGCCTATATAAGAAAAAGCCCCAAATATTGGGACTGGCCCTATAAAATCGGGACATCTGGTCACCCTAAATATACTACTTTTCATAAATATAACATAAATAAAAAACACAGTAGATAAAATGCTAATTAAAGACACTGAACTAGAGAGGGGAAAGAAACTCTAGATTTGAACATTCCCAAACTTTGGGGATATTCAAGTCCAAACTAGCTCATAGATCTCAACCTCATGAGCTAGCTAGTCTGAACGGTTTCCCTCTGAATAACCGTTTCATTTTTTTTTAAATAACTTTTTTTTTCTTGTAGGACAAATAGAAACATAAGGATCCAGGACTGTATCTGTTAATCCACTGAGTTGTGACTTCTGGTTCTGTACATTTGATGTTTGGGAAAGTTTGGAGCCAGATTTGAACTTTGTGATTTTGGCTCATACTCCACCTCAGACTATTGCCTGCCTTTCTCTATATCTTTATGAAGCATATGGAACCAGCTCCTTTGCTTATCTCTGTAGAACACAGAAATTCCTAAAGTTATTAGATGTGGAGGTTTGAAATGACTAAACTCTGCCTAATTTTTTTCTCTTTCCTTCCCTCTTTTCTAAAATACCGGATACCTTGCCAACTTCTTGAGAAAACAGTATAATCATCAAAGCACTGAATTTCATTAGGGGTTGGCATTTAGAAACTCAGAAAGAGCTGCTTACACCCCATGGAAAAATTTGCAATGTATTAACTTAAGGAACAGTTCTGCTTATATGTATTTTTGGGTATTTTTCCTTCCTTGGCTGTTTTTTTCCCCCCTTCATAATTATTAAGAATGTTTATATGGAAACTGGACTGTTGGTTTCTTGAGAAATCATTTCCTTCTGCCAGTTTTAGTCACTACCTGATATCATAATCTTCTTTTTCTGACAACATAATTGTAACCATGACAGCTAATTGTGATGTCACAGATGGAAGATGTAGATGACTTTTTTGGTTTCTGGCATTTGTCCCCAGTAACAAGCAAAGCAGGAAAAGAAGCAGAGAGATTCTGTGACACATCAACAGAAATGTTTCTAGATCAGTCACTGAGGCCCAGTCGATAGAGACTCTGGACTATGATTTAGGAGACTAGGGTGGTTTGCCCACCATTGCCTTGGACCTGACATACCATTTCTCTGTTTCCCATCCGATGCCATGTCTGTTTGGATTGTAATCAGCTTAATGAGCTCTATTTTTAGTTGGAGCTTGTAGGTGCTGCTGTGGTACTAATGACAAAGAGCAGATGTTTTGGGATGTTTTCCATGATATATTAGTGAGCATTTTGATAGACATAATATTCAATATCCTAGAAGATTGACTTAAATACTTAAAATATCATATCTTCCTATTTAAAAACAATACATAACTTGACATAAAACCGTGGCCACAGCAACTGCACATTCCTGCAAAACACCATCCTGGACTGCAGCAATCCCTTACCCTGTCCATTTTAAGACAGTGGGAGTCTTGCATTTGCTCACTATAAGCCTGATCCAATGAAAAGTTCTGTTCCCAGCTCTGCCAGGTCATAAGTCCTGTTGACCTTGCGTTAACCACCAGATCACATGAACAACTTGTGGACCTTCCTAAGGACTACAGCTAGTAACCAGGACACTAGGGTCCTACTCCTTGCTGACTCTGCTTGCACTTCAAGTCACTCAGCCTCAGCTTCTCCATTTGTGAGAGGAGGGTAATAACATTGCCTTACTTCCCAGAGGTATTGTGAAACTTCAGTTAAAGTTTGTAGAGTGTGTTGAGATCCCTAGATTAAAGGTACAAACGAATTACTAAGTATTTCTATATTGTGAGAGGTATTATCTTTTCTCATATCTTTCAGAGTCTCTCTTCTTATCATGTTGAACTTTCCTTATTCTTATATGGAACCATTAGTCACAAGGAAAAGTCAGGTTTTTCTCCTGGAAGCTGATCTGGCTTTGTCCTTGGTCTCAAAAAGGAAAACCACAGTATCTCTCATAACATGTTACATCATAATAAAATTCATATGGAAAAGCCACTATGTTTTTGTTTTGTTGTACTTGTAAAACAGAGGAGAAACCGCAGTTGAGGAGGGACTGCCTTGGTCTGGTTTTTTTGGTCTGGATTCTCCTGTTTGATATGTCAGTTCTCTGTGATGGGCACTGGGCTTTCACGTTCCGTCACGCATGTACGTGTGTGGGAGTTTTCTTTACATTTAACATCATTGCAAAGCACCATCACCTTTGTTGTCAGCCAATCTTTATCCATGGACTGTTTGGTTTTGAGATGACGCTGACTGGACTGGAGTTAAGAATACACTTTTTTTTTTTTTTTTGCCCCTTCTGGAGGGAGTAAACAGACCTTCCTACCATGGTGAAATTGTGTCTGATCTTGGAAGTGCCTCCTGGAATCAGACTTCAGCTATTTTGAGGCAGGCTAGGTGCCATGCATCAGTTGAAATGCTCATTAGTCTTTCCATCTAGATAAATCCTTTTCAGCATGTGTAAGTCCAGATACCTCCAGACATAAACTGAGAGTCTGTCAATGGAAAATTATCTCACCTTATTGTTCTGCCAGTAGTGGGTCTTGTAGTTGGGATTACAAGATGAATCTAGAACCAACAAAAGTCCCCATGAAATGAACACAGCCATCCGTATATTTAACTGGCTCTCCAAACCATGGTTTGCAAACCACTGATGAAAATCATATGTGCCAACTCCGTGGGTGCTCTGTGGCTGGAGCACCCATGGGGAAAAATTAGTGGGTGCCCTGCACCCACGGGCAGCTCCCCCACACCCCAGCTTGCCTCTGCTCTGCCTCCTCCCCTGAGCACACCGCGTCCCCGCTTCTCCCCCTAGCTCCTGCAAAACAGCTGTTTTGTATGGCAAGCGCTGGGAGGGAGTGGGGAGGAGCGAGAATGTGATGTGCTTGGGGAAGAGGCGGGGCTAGGGCGGGGATTTGGGGAAGGAGTCCAATAGGGGCAGGGAGGGAGCGGAGTTGGAGCAGGGACTTTGGGAAAGGGGTTGGAATGGGGGCGGGGCAGGGGTGGAGTCGGGGCAGGAGAAGGGTTGAGCATCTACTGGTGCTGGGAAAATTTGGTGCCTATGGATAAAATAGTAGAATTGCCAACTAGAAAAGCCCTATAAGGGCCTCCAGTCTGTCTCTTCTCAGTGGAGAAATATTCCTTGCAGCATGGTCTTAAGTGCTTTGTCCAGGTCACTTCTAATGACTCCAGCATTTCTCTGTCTCCACTGGTGTCTCTTTCTGCCTCATTTTCCAAAGGGCTACATCAAAGGGATGCTCAGTTTTCAGACCTATTCAGCCCTTAGCACCTTTGCTGAGACTGACAACAAGGGGGCCATTTGTGTCTTACGAGATGTGGACATCTTTCCACTAACAGGACTGAGACCCACCAACTCATTTCACATAGGCCAACAAAGAATGATCAGTCTTGATATTCTTACTAACGAGGCTCTGTCTGTCTGATTGGGCAGATAGCCTGATGGCAATGATTGTGCTTTACTTTTTTATCAGACTCCTTTTATCCCCCTAAAGAGATTGCGTTAGGCCAGCTCACGCAGAGATGTGAATGAGCACACTACCAGCTTTAATGAACACCCAGCAAAGAACCATAGCATCAGAAGCCACTCTCCCATCGCAACATGCACTGACTGGTGCAAAACCTGGCGAGATTCTTCAGGGGCTGTTTCTGCTTTCGATGTTACTGTGTCCGGTGCTTTACGCAGACTTGCATTATCCTGAGGAAAGCAAACTCAGTGGGCCAGATTCTGGCTTCAGCTATTACACATGTATCTCCACTGATGTCAATATTTTCTTCATGCCCCTGACAGGGCAGCTGTCAGTCACTTTAGGCTGAAGTTTACTTAACTTAGACCTATATGTTCTGACACCTGAACCAGAACCCCACTGCTCCATAGGCAGCATCTCCAGCTGCTGGACTGGTAAGAACTGTGGTAAGCTTATCTCAGCTGGAAGGCTCTTCTTGTGTATCTTTTTGACTTCTTTCCTGGTGCAAGACCTTGTTGATGACCCTGAACTCTGCTGAGACTTTCAATCCAGCTTTACCAGTTTTCTCAGGAAGTGGGGACTAGTATTTGTGTGTGTATTTTTACTGGCTTGGTAAATACCTTCTGGAGCCATTTATGAGGCTGAAATTACATGAGATTTGTGTTGTTGTTTTTGTTTTTTAAAAGATCTTTCGTTCTTTGAAGGGGGAGATACCACCAGATCTGAGCCAAAAACCAATCCCTACCTTCCTCATGCGCCTTAGGTAAGCAGCTGGATTCTTCTCAGAATCGCATCCCCTGAGGTTTGCCCATCAAAGGTATTTCTCTTCTCCATTCTTGCATGGTTCTTTGAATAGCAGAGAGCATTGCACAAGAGTCCGAGTGAAAGAAAGAGTGCATTCATCCTTGTGGTCAGTATTCCCCAGTGCAAGAGAACTTGTTTCACAGTTGGCCCTACCAGTGTTTATTGTTCCAGTGTGGTGTGAAGACAGAGCTCACTTGCCCTCAAATGGCTGTCTGATGACAACTGGAGCACGCCTGGGGACTAAGGATATTATCCCTCTTCATCACTGGTCTCGCTGAGGTACAGTACAGGTGTCTTCTCTTCCTATTTGATCGGGAGACCTCTCCCAGATTATTAGTTAACATCCTCACACAAATGCACCATCTCTACACAGCTTACTTACCCCTTACTTGCACAGCACTCAAACCCTATTGGTCTGAACCTCTTACGGCATCACCCTATTTGTATTGCAGGTGAAGGGCAAAGGTCATGAAATGCATTTTGGTCCTTGCAAATGTAACTCACAATTGATTTTGCGGGGGACCCCATAATGGTTTGTTGGAGAGGGGGAAAATTTTCAGCATAAAAAATTTCCTTTTTGTTTTCCTTGCTTGCCTTACCCTAAGCATCCCCTGGCGGTGCAGAATAATCCTGCTCCAGCCTATTTGCATTGCCATCTATCATCAGCAATGCTGTTTCAGTGTCCACAAATCAGATGCTGAGCTGATATTGTCATTTTGTTTAAGAAGTTATTTTATAAAACTGTTTTTCACGGCGGAGACTCCCCTTTCACTCTGGTTTGAAATCCTCAGTTTGAAGGCCAGATCTGATGGTCTTTGGCATCTTCAAAACATGAAAATTATGATGATTTTCCAGGATCCGCTGATATTGGCAGCCTCCACCATGTACTCAGCCAAAGCCTTATTCCTGGAGTAACCCCATAAGATGGGGAAGAAAAGTGCAGACACTTGTCCTTCTAACATGCTCCTTGCTCCATTCCCTTTGGAGCAGCGTATTTCCAGTGACATGAGACTTAACTCCCAACATGCTAGGAGCAGCATGCACCCTGGGAGGCCACCAGATATGGTGTACTTCAGAGAAGCTCACAGATGCAAGATATGCAGCCACCTTACTGGAGTGCTGTTGTATTGGATGTACACATATAACTGTAGGGTGCTGAAAGTGAAGCAGAGCTGAATGGGAAATTAGAAGTTGAGACTCCAGGTTCTAATCCTGCTTCTGCACCTGACTTGTCATGTGACCTTGGGTAAGACACTTGGTTTCTTTGTGTCTCATTTCAGAGGGTATTATGAAGATGAATTGATTTGTAAGGTGTGTTGAGATCCTCTCATGAAAGGTGCCACACAAGCACGAGTATTTTGTATTATTTTTATATTATAATAAAGGGTTAATGTCAAGTTACTCTTGAACAGAAAGAGATGAGCCTGACTTACTGGGAGGGCCTTTGGTCAAGGCACTGAGACTCTCTCTATTGAGGTACATAGCTAGGAACGTTATTGATCATGGACAAGATTTTCAGAAGCATTGACTGTTGCCCTAACTTGTTCTCATTGGCTTTAACAGAAGCAAAGTTAGGCCCGAACAGGAATATTTTTGGGCCTCCCCCACACAATACATAATAAAAAGTGATTAGGGGCCCCCTTGAGCTGCTCGAGACCCTAAAGCAATTGCTTAGTTTGCTTATGCCTAGCGCTGGCTCTGCTGAGTGCTTTTGAAAATCCCACCTTGCCTCTGCACTTCAAGAACTGACCACGCTCCCAAAGTCCTGTCCCGTCATGCACTGGGCTCAGTGTAAAACCTTGGTTGGCTATTTAAGAAGCTGCTCCTTTGGTCAGAAGACCCTGTCAGGAGCCTGGATGGTGCCCAAGCATTACAGATGTGGAGGAGTATAGAGGAGGAATGTTGGACCCACTGCTTCATTTTGCTTAAAATTTCCTCCTCCCTAGTGTTTTCCCACTTCCCTCCCATAGATGCCAGCTTCCTCTGGGCCCGGGGGTGCTCAACCCCCTGCTCCGTTCCCACATGCCCCCGCCCTGCACCAGGCCCCACCTGCACCTCACTCTTCTCCCAAGTCCACACTCTGCCTCTTCTTGCCCAGTTCTGCCCTCTCCCCGGGCGTGCCCCATCCCTGCTCCTCCCCCTCCCTCCCAGAGCCTTTGCCTGCTGGGAAACAGCTGATTGTAGCAGGCAGGAGGAGAAGGAGAGCTGGCTGCCAGTGGAGTATCTATGGAGTTGGTGCCCATTTTCCCTCCTCCCATAAGTCTGTGCTGCCCTATGTGTCACTTTCAGCCTGGCCTCCAGTTTACAAGACCTCCATTGTCTTGTAAACCTGTGAATCTCCCCCACCCAGGGCCGGCGCTTCCAGTTAGGAGACCTAGGTGGTCGCCTAGGGCACCAGGAGTTGGGGGGGGGCGTATTTTGCTGCCCTTGGCAGCAATTTGGCGGCGGGGGGTCCTTCCGCGCTCTGGCTCTTCAGCGGCAATTCTGTGGCGAGTCCTTCACTTGCTCTGGGACCCACCACTGAAGTGGCCCTAAGACTGGCAGCGCGGAAGGACTCCCACTGCAGAATTGCGGCCAACGACCGGGGGCACGGTAGGCCCCCCGCCTAGGGCGCCAAAAACCCTGGTGCCACTCCTGCCTCCACCCCACCCTCTCTCCTTTCACTTCAGTGCTATAAATCTAAAGGGTTATGTGGAAACACCTGGCTCAGCATTTCTAAAGCAAATAAATGAGAATTGTCTTCATAGAAAGCATATTTCCCTCTGACATAACCTTAGTCCCAGATTTGGACCTTAGCGTCCAAAATATGGGGGTTAGCATGAAAACCTCCAAGCTTAGTTACCAGCTTGGACCTGGTACCTGCTGCCACCACCCAAAAAATTAGAGTGTTTTGGGGCACTCTGGTCCCCCTGAAAAACCTTCCCTGGGGACCCCAAGACCCAAATCCCTTGAGTCTCACAACAAAGGGAAATAATCCTTTTTCCCTTCCCCCCTCCAGGTGCTCCTGGAGAGATACACAAACACAAGCTCTGTGAAACTACACAGAGAGACTCCCCCTCTCTGTTCCCAATCCTGGAAACAAAAAGTACTTTCCTATTCCCCCAGAGGGAATGCAAAATTAGGCTAGCAATCCAACACACAGATCTCCCCGATTTCTTCCTCCCACCAATTCCCTGGTGAGTACAGACTCAATTTCCCTGAAGTAAAGAAAAACTCCAACAGGTCTTAAAAGAAAGCTTTATATAAAAAGAAAGAAAAATACATACAAATGTTCTCTCTGTATTAAGATGATACAACACCGGGTCAATTGCTTAAAAGAATATTGAATAAACAGCCTTATTCAAAAAGAATACAAATCAAAGCACTCCAGCACTTATATTCATGCAAATACCAAAGAAAAGAAACCATAGAACTTACTATCTGATCTCTTTGTCCTTACACTTAGAAACAGAAAATTAGAAAGTAGAACTACTTCTCCAAAGCTCAGAGAAAGCAGGCAGGCAGACAAAAGACTAAAGACTCAGACACTCAATTCCCTCCACCCAAAGTTGAAAAAATCCGGTTTCCTGATTGGTCCTCTGGTCAGGTGCTTCAGGTGAAAGAGACATTAACCCTTAGCTATCTGTTTATGACACCCTCCTCCCCCTTCTATGAAATGTTAAGTTTTCATCCCTCCAGGGAAGAGGCACTCCAAGCTGATAAACATTCCTAGAAAAAAAATCAGGAACCAATCCTTCTGAAATGTGTGTACTTCCAGTGAGTGGTGAGATGGCTCTCAAGCGGCAGGGATTTAAGATGATCATGGTTTAACATGTATTACTGCACCAGCAAAGAAGCATACATCTTCCCTGTCCCATCCGGTTTGACACAGGATTAGCATCTGGAATTCTGGAGCATAGCTCAGCCCTGTGTGCAACACAGAAAAGAGCAGGGCTGAGGTAGAGCTCTGCAGAAAGCACTTTGCCATGCGGTATTTGTCTTGGCTTTGAAGTTTTCCCCCTGCATCTCTTCTTCTACTGAATTATTTACGCCACCTTTGGCTGCAGGATGTACTTGCAGAAGTACTGGGACACATCCATACCTTAAGTAAGCGCTGTGTCTGCTTACACCAGAACTAATTTGATCTGTGGGGTTCCTTGGGAAAAGGTCAATGCCTTGAAATTTTCAGTATGTATCCTAGTAGAGGAAAAAAGTCTTCCTGACTGCATCAGTGTTTTATTTTTAAAATTGAACAGTGTGCGCAACGGAATAACGTATGAACAATTGCTGAATTTCGTCGGTCATATATATAAACACACTTGATACATTTGCCCTGGCAAATCTCATTTATGTCTAGCTTTCCATACACTTGGAACTGTGTTAGCAATTGCTTTTTGTCTTTAGCTGTTCAGTGGAGCCATGAATGATAAGAAGAAATCTTTTGCTCTAGCTGGGAAGATATTTGCTACTCTACTACACACCGTTTCTAGTGCGAAGGACTTTCCCTTTGCTAAAATAACAATGTTGCTTTAAATTAACAGTAACGTGGGGATTTCCATATATTGGATCTAACTGGATAATATGTAAAGTAGATTTATTAGAAACAGGCTATATATCTCTGATATCTAGAAGAAATGGCTGGTCTATCTGTGCTGTTAATCCTCCCAAAGCAATGGCTTTCTAGTAGGTTGGTGTGAAAGGGTGAATAGAGTTAGTCTAAAAATGTTGATGAAAAATTTCAGCAAAATTTTTGAGTGTCATGGGAGAGAGGGGACAAAGAATAAATTTTCACTCCAAAACTTACATTTTTGACCAACTATAGACATTCAAAATTTTGAGACATAAAAAAGAAAAACATTTTGACTTTTTTTTCCAGTCAGCTCTAGTGAAAACACTTTTTTGTCACTTAAGTCCACATTATCCCCCAACCCAGAAAAGTAAAATATGCTGAAGTTTCGGCAAAATGGCTGTTTTTGCACTGAAAACCTGCAAAATTAGAAATTCCATCTATTTTAATGCACCTCACTTATGGGCAAGCTATGACGTGTAGTGAGGTTGGGGTGTGGGAGAGGATTTTCCCCATTCCTCCCACAAGTGATTAGCTAAGCCCTGAAGCTCATGAGTCTTTGTCCTTGGTATCTTGGCGCTGTGCAAGCGAAAATGTCAACGTTATTAATATTCCTTATCCTTTTCTTGAATTCTGATTAACCTGTTGCTCTTGCTGTGGTGAGTTGCTGAGGTGGGGAGGCTGATTTATATGCTTCATTTGAAACAACAGAGAGAAAGCATTTTCTTAGCTTTATATTTCACATGGTACTACAAGGAGCTGGGGAAAACCCCCTATGAGAACCCAAACAATGTTTATCTTGTTAGCTTTGAAGCTGAAGTGGCACATCTGGTAAGAAATGCTCTTTTCTGTTTGCAAGCACTCCCACATCTCCTTCAAAATAATAAATTGGAAGGCATCTTCCCAAAAGAAGATCTCATTCATTTAGGGTGAACCTCACCGCTCTGCAGTGGCCCCTCATGAGAACCACCATGTCCTCCTGCAGAGCTTGACTTCAGCCTGGTGTTAAGGAATTGAGTGGTGAGCAGACCCTGCACAGGGGGGAATTTTCCCTCTAGTGCAGTAACACTGTTTGGAGACTAGACCAGATGGACCATTAGTTTGCTCTGGCATGGTATCACCTCTGTTTTCCCCTTCTCTCTCTAGCTGCATCCTAACCCAACCCCCATACCAGATTTGCTCAGTGGCCTTGAGCGGAGTAGTAAGGGAAGCTGATCACTAATGAGAGGCAAGAGGCCTCCATTTATTCCGGCTTCACCAAGCTACTGTGGAGTTGAATTGATCTTATAGGCTTCTTGGTCCTCCAGTTTCCAGAGAGGGCTAGGTTTTTGTTGGAGCAACTTAACAAGCAGAGGGATACGATAGGAGCTCATTCTCTAGCTCTCTACTTGAGCACTTGGAGACTGGTATGTCTCTCTCTGGTAGCTACGGTGTGACATAAAAGTGTGAGCGCCACCAAGCCGAGAGAGCCCTCCCCGCTTGTGTTGCAACATGAAAGATGTCTGCTGCTGCTCCTCCATCAGGAGCGGCACCAATAACACTCTGATGGACATCTCATTTGAGCCTTTCTGACTAGAAGTTAATTATAATGAGACACAGCTTTGACATATTGGGACAGATAAAGATACAGTGTAGAAAGGAGAAAATAAAGGCTTCATGGAGATGCTGCTGCCCATGTCTCAGTTTTCATATGTTGGCCAAGTTTCCCTCCCGGAGTTACCAGAACCTCAGCCTGTGGAGTTTAAAGCTAGAGGCCACAATGTGGGGAATAGGATGGGGAAAGGCTAAATTCACACTTCATATAAAATATTTAAAAAAAATCCATTATAAATTCAATTTATATGCACACTTTATCTGTAAACTCTCAAGATAGACATGGCATGGCACTAATACAACAGGTGCAGCTTGATCGAGGAACCTCCTTAATGGAAGAATCCTGATGGAAAGAACAAGAATAAATGTCTGATAAGAAATAAAATATTATACCCCCATTGTATACCTGATATATGCCCACCTACACCAAAATGCATATATGTATGTAAGTGTGGGGACACTTGCTTGATGCTGGAAATGCAGGGAGTAGTAGAAATCCGTTTTGACTGATTTGTTTATTTCAACAGATGAGCTAGGTCTCAATGGAGGCTCATTAAGAAGAAAATATGTAGGTAACTGGAGAAAGGAAAGGAGGGAGAAACATGAACTGAGAGTGGTAGTTAGACTGTTACAGTTGAGTTGTTGCCAAAGTAAGCTGCAGAGTGCAATAAACTTCTGTCCAGCTGATGAATTACTGGAGAGGCAAAGTGAGCGGAAGGGAAGCAATCCGCAAAGGTTCGAGATGCCCGTCCCCAGGTTGTGGTGGTTGCTGCTATTGCCAGAGCTGCCTGGGTGATTGGTTATTTTAGGTAATGCAACAGTGGGATCATAGAATGGGTTCTATGGCCTCAGGAGATTCTGAGCATCCATTGTTCCAAAACTGCCCTGTGATTTAATAAGCCCAAGTATAGCCACTTTGCTTACATAGTGTGTCTCGTTGTTTACATTGGAGTTAATTGTGAAAGGAAGCGAAGTGGAGGATTTATTTTACTTGTGTCTTTTGTAATAGAACTTTTTAAAGTGGTGAAATGACTAAACAGGAGCTGAAGGGAGGGCTCTGTAATGAGGGAAAATGCACTAGACATGAGCTGAGGTGTAAATGCTTGGGTCCTAGAGCTGGAGATCTCTGTCACTTGTACTTTAGAGTCTTGGAGGTGTGCAGCTCTCAATGCATGTATGAGAAGAGAGACCCAGCAGATCATTGGCTAGATTTTGATCTCCGAGCCAGGTGTAAATCAAGCGTAACTTGGATTTGCACTGCAGTCACTCAAATTAGAATCTGGTCCGCAGTCTAGGAACCATATTTTCCCGTGTAGCCAAAGCTTTAGATGGGAACAAGATAACACCATGCTAGAGAAAGGCTTCCAGGTTGGTATCTCTTCTGAGATGGATGGTCAGATGTGCTTCTTCACTGGTTGAGGGTAGTTACCAGGCTACAGAGTCCAAAAAGGCTTTTCACCGACATCTTTATAATAAAAATTCTGGTGGTATTCCCAAACAGTGCAGAAACACTCTTGTAAGCGTCCATAGCACAGAATGTTTTTTGCGAGTTAAATAGAAACCTAACCTCCCCTCTAAAAAGGGGCAGGGTTACTGCGATCTGAATTTGCACAGAGATGAAGGATAAATAAGCAGAGTGGAATGGCTGGGTTTTCAAAAGGCTCTGGATTAGCAGTGAAATGAAGTTGGCAGTTACTTAACCCTGATTCTTCTGAGGTACTGGTCTGTATTTCCAAACCACACAACTGAGTTTCTTCTCAGGGGAGCTGTTGCAAGGCTTATCCATACCCTGCCTGTGACTTGATCCTGTCCCTCTACTTTTATTAACAGTAAACTGGAAAAAGAAATGGCAAAGGGATTTTCAGGAGGAAAAATTGGCTCAGAGTAGGAACAATTGTAATGAATTTCCATTTCAGTTCCATTTGAAGTATTGACAAATTGAGATCCTGCCTGACAGCCCGGGAAGTGATTTAAGAACCTCTAAAGGCTCATTGGAGATAAGAATGTAAAAATGGGGCCGCTGCTTTGAACTTTCTTTGGTTTTGTAATCAGGCTGGAGAAGAAGTCTTCTCTCGATATTCTCTGATTATGGCTAGTTAAAACTAGGAGGTAAAGAAATGCATGAGAAGAGGCTGGGGACCAGAAGCAAAAGGTATCTGAAATGTTTTCAGAATTCAGAAAGGTTTTGGTTTCTAGTTTCTGACACGAGATTTGGGTTGATCTGGTTTTTGTTTGCTTGTTTTAAAAGCCCTATTGGAACTGTCATTCTGAATACAGGCTAACAGTGCATTAGACAGACTTCAGAATAATCTTTGTAGGGAAGTGGCACAAACATTTGAAAGTGGAGAGACAGCACTAGAAAATACTTTGCTGGGAACCATCCTGCACTGGATGATGGGTGGATTGCCAGCTGGAAGTCACTGAAAAAACAAAGATTTAAGAGGTCAGCAAAGAACCTCTCCAAAAAACTCAGTCATCTGACCCTTGATTATATATTGCCTATTTGCAGTAGGATTCAGTTTTCCTTTTTTTGAGTACAGCTTGCGTGGTATATCAGAGGTGAGTTATTAGTTCTAATGTTATCTTTAGAACGGGGTAGACCCAGGACATATGTTAAAGGAAACCTGCACTATTGCCAAGGGTCCACCCGTTCTGAAGATCAGTAGAAGACGTTGGTCTCCAGGGCTGGCAATCCAGCTACTTCACAAGCACTAAATTTATTTAAAACTCCCACAAGTTCTCCACGCCAGTCACCAAAAGCAGTAAACGTTATTCCTTGTGCAGATCTCTGAATCTTTCATTCTTCCCTGGGTACCTGCAGCACTGAATATATCCATTTCTATGCTCATTTGAAAACAACACAGCCATCTCTTAGCTCTAGGAAAAGAAGACAGAAAAAATATTCAGTAATCAGGGCACCAGCTGGAAATTTAGTATTTATGAATTCTGATCTCTTCCAGTTTAACTGCAGAGACCCTTCAGGGACTGTGCAGCAAATCTGTGAATATTAACCTACCATTGAAATGGATCATGGCAGAATTTACTGCTGTGGCCCGTAGATAGCAGGGTGAGGGATTACCTCTTCTGGGCTCCCATTCATTCTCAGACCCACTCCATAAACCCTGCCTCTAACCCATGAACCTTCTTTTAAGGGATGAATTGAGAGAGGTACCTGACTGTTTTTTCAAATGCCATGGGTGTGAGATTTGCTCTGTTGGCTGAATGCAGGGGAGCTCGAGTTTCTGTTATGAGGCTCGGCTCATAGGGACAAAAGTAGCTTCCCATAATTACTTGTGATCTTTTCATTTCCGAGTGGCTCTCTTCAACGGTGATTTTTCATGCTGAATGAATTGGTTTAAAGAAGTATCAGGCAGCTGGCATGTGGTAGCGGGTGAAAGGACGGGGCTAGCTCTCAAATTTCCACCCCTTTGTCAGTGGCTGTGACCTCAGCTGTAATCCTGTTAACTGAGATTCCATTTGAAGGGTGCTGAGCTGGATCAGGTGTGTGAGCAGAGATGCTGGGCGGGTGTTCAGTAAAGTGTGAACTGCAGTAGGAGGTGCTATAGGGATTCAGTTCTATCTAGTAGCAGAGAGAGGAGTAGAGCTGTGTGAAATGCTCCCACAGAGCCTTGGATCTGCCCAGACTGAGCCCGGAGCTGGAGCTGTTCACTAACCCAGCCCCTGCTCCCCAGTGTCTGGCAAACACACTCTCTAAGCAGGTGAAAGATAGTGAACCTCCTTCCTCCACCCAGCTGACCTCCCTGTCACTCCCACAATCAACTCATTGCCCTGATACCTCTCTGCAGGCCTCCCTGGAGACATCTAGTGTAGTAAAGGAGGAGCCCAAAGTCTTGCTGAGGCAGGCAGGGGTGCTGGAACAATTTGTGCAGTAGGGATGCTGAGAGCCATTGAACCAAACTGTAAACCCTGGATGTCAAGCCAGGGGGTGAGGTAGCTCCCCTAGTTCCAGCACCTATGAAGGCAGGAGATGGCAATGGCTGCTGGAATAGGAAGAGGCTGGCTGCACGGGAGATTTTGTCAGCAGAGCCTGGAAACAGAGTTTGCCCACATGCCAAAGGACAAGGGGCCAGACTGTGCTTAGGGAGCAGGCTTCATGACCCTAAGGGATGCTGCAGCGTGCACAATTTAGGCAGCCCTCAAAGTGCTGGGATTGCAGAGACCCTGTCCCCCTACAGTAGGATGGCGTCACCCTGCCCCCCTACTGCAGCTAGTGCCTGCAAAGCACAGTCTGGCCCTAAGCAATATATTCCATTGAAAGAGGTGCTCTCGGGCCCATTCCATTGTTATCTGTATTGTTGTAGTATCTGAGCGGTAGCTGTGTTAGTCTGGATCTATAAAAGCAGCGAAGAGTCCTGTGGCACCTTATAGACTAACAGACGTTTGGAGCATGAGCTTTCGTGGGTGAATACCCACTTCTTCAGATGCATGTGGTGGAAATTTCCAGGGGCAGTATATATATGCTAGCAAGCAAGCTAGAGATAATGAGGTCAGTTCAATCAGGGAGGATGAGGCCCTGTATTGTTGTAGCGCTCTGAGCTCCCAGACTTGGGGCTCCATGATGCTGGGCTCTGCACCAACACAGAGTTTAAAAAAACCCCACCTTGTCCTGACGTGTTTACAGCTTAAACATATTTTTGTGGGCAAACATCCTCTGGATCCTGGGAAAAAACAAAAATCTCCCAACTCTTCTGAAGTGAGAGCTCAGCAAGATAGGCTGGAGAAGGTGACTCTTTCTTTGTTGAAACCAGACAGCAACCACCACCTGTGGATTCGCAACAGGACTGTTGTGCCCGTCCAGGTGGCAATGCTGGAGTCATGTGCAATCACCAACCAGGTTAGCGGTGCCTGAACTGTGTGTTCGCCATCTAGATAGCGTGAGCAGTTTTGTGCAGCTGGAGATGGGAAGGCTAGGACTGAAAAATCATGGTGGGGCTTGCAATACAACACAACTTTGAAATCCCAGGAGGAAAGGGTGCTGTGGTATGCACCGAGGTGGGGGTAGAGAGTAGAGGGGGAGGGCGGGAGGACATAGCTCCTGGCCTTCTCTCGTTTCAATCTCTTTCATCTTTGAACATCCCAGGGAAGATTCTAGTGCCAGGATCAGGGGGTGGGGAAGCTAGCCTGGGAGAGGAGTAATTCCCAAATCTGAGCTGCCAGGTTATCTGCATGCAGAACCATTGAAAAGGGCAGGAAATTGGAGGAGCAAGACACACACTCCATTTATTCATTCCCCCCCTCCTTCCCCCGACACATTCTTGGGCACTTCTGTGTCTGATTCTCCGTGGGAGTTGTGTGAACGCCACTGGATTGAAAGGAAACCTGAGGAAGGAGGAGGTGTCTGAATGCTTTCATCCCATCCCCGTTGCTAGAGAAACCTCTTCTTTTGTCTGTGTAAGCTTACAACAGCTGCCTCATTCAGAGGCTGGCTCTTCTCACGGAGCTATGGATTGTGTGGTGCTGACATGGGGGAAGGAGGGGGAAGTGGAAACCAACTAAAAATAAAATAGCGATTGAAAGGACTGTATTTTACCCTTCTTGGTTAGGAAGATTTGGGGATGTGGCATGTTTGTGTGGTGGGTGAGGCCTAGCTCCAGGCCAGCAGTAATGCATGTTGCCTATGTGGGTGATACTTGAGGTGTGTCTACGCTGCTGTTAAATACATGGGGCTGTCCTGTGTCAGCTGACTTGGGCTCACGGGGCTGAAAAATTGCAGTGTAGATATTCAGACATGGGCTGGAGCCTGAGCTCTGGGACCCCACAAAGGGGAAGGGTCCTGGAGCCTGGGCTCCAGCCTGAGTGCGAATGTCTAAGCTGCAGTTTTACAGTCCCGTGATCCAAGTCAGCCGACGTGGGCCAGCAGCGAGTGTTTCATTGCTGTGTAGACATACCTATAGAGTCCTCTCTTGTAGATTTTTTTCAGTGGAGAGTTTAACAAAAATAGGCATCAGGTTTTACTTTAATGCCTTTGGCTGTATCCTTCATAGACAAGTGCCTTCTCTTTATACTTTTATACTCGCTATCCTACATTTGTCTGTTGTGGTTTTTCACATTTCAGTTAATACTTTTCCCCCCCTTCTCTTCAGTATCAAAGCAGAATCTTCTCTGAGTAGAGAGAGTTTGCACTGGGACTTAAACACTGTTCTCAGCTTCCCCTATACACTGATTTGGTTTTACTTAATAAGCACATCCTAATCTTGTCCTGTGGCAGTGACACATATAGTTTACACGTACATTTTGCAGCAAGACTGTTTCATTTGAGGCAAAATTCTGGGCTCCTTGCTCAGGCATAATTCCGGTTAGAAATGTTGCTTAATTAAGACCTGTGAGATTTGAAATTTAATGCTGTTTGTATATAAGCAGTCATGGGGATGGTCTGTAGGAAAAAATCCTATTTAACCTAACTTCTTATCTGGGGTGAGATGATTCCCACAGAGGACCACGCGTTTTCTGCTGGTCGCTTAAAGGGCCAGTTTTGAGCCTCTTTCTTATATGCATCCGACGAAGTGGGTATTCGCCCACGAAAGCTCATGCTCCAACACGTCTGTTAGTCTTTAAGGCGCCACAGGATTCTTTGCTGCTTTCTTATATTGGTGAGACATCCCCCCCTTTCTTCCTGGGATTTCAGGCCAAAGGGGTATGGTTTTCAGTCGAATTAGTTTATATATTAGCATAGGCTATCACTTAAAGGCCCCCATTGCTGGCTGTGTTGTAGCATAAGCCGGCACAGCTTCAAATGCATTAGCCTGTGTCTTAACTGGGCTGTTAAATTGTCTTTTTGCTCGCAAAACACAGCCTTTTTGCTTGTTAAGTGATTTCTCCCCAGTGTGAGTCAGAGGCTCAGTCTGTTTGCTAGCTCTAACAGAGAAATGGGGGGGAGGGAGAAGAAAGTGAAAAGAAAACAAGTGGTGAGCCCGAGACTCCCCTGGGGGCAGAGTGGGAAGCCGGAGAGGAGGGGTGGGGAGGAGGTGCTTTGTCTGAATTTGAGGCAAGTGAACCTGTCAACACATTGCCAATAGCAACCAATGATTTTTTTTTAATTTTAACTTTAATTTTTTTTATTTTTTTAAATCTCCTGCTGGTGAAGATTGCTGGATTGACAGCCAGGGGACTAGAGTTCTATTTATCTGCAGAACAGGTACTGCATGAGCAGTGACTGTGCAGATTTCCTCCATGCTGCAAGCCTCTACCCTACTCTGGAGTGATTCTTCCCAAGAGCATGTTAACCGCTTCACTGCAGTGGGCCAGAGTGGCACGATTTTTTAAGTGCCAACCTTCCTGACATGTCAGAGGGGACCATCTCGATTACATGGGGCAATAGCACACAAGTTTTGTTTTACCGAGAGATGGTGCTGAAGCAGAACCTTGCGTCTGACCTTGGGGGTTATTCTAGAATTGGATTCAAACTTTGTCTGGCCCTTTATCTCTAATAGACCCAATCAAAATCCTGGCCAGGCACGATTTTTCCTAATCAGGTTTGTCCTTTACGAAGGACTTCATCACCAAAGTTTTATAGCAGACGTGTTGTTTCAGTGTAGGTAATCCCATTCTGCCTCTGCAGTTCCCTAGGTCTGTTGGCTCTGTCTTGGCTAGGGAATGGCGCAAGTAAAGCAGTCTTAAATGAAATAAGTTCTAGTCCTGAACTGTTGCCCAAAATTTAAAGTAAGCTTGAATCAAAATTTTCTTTGTCTTGAAAAAGTTGGGAGTAACTCCCTTAGGCCCACAGTTTTTTTTTCTCTTGCACATCTCTGCACTTCTTTTCTTAGTCCAGTCAGAGATCGGAAGCCCTGAACATCTCTAGAGAGTCTATTCTTATGCAGCATTCATCTCAGTTGTCCAGACTCCAGAGGTTCAAACTGAAGATCCAGATTCTAGGTGTTTAACTAAATGTGCCTCTCTGAGTATATCCTACAAACTGCAATAAGCATGGAATTAAGCAGTCTCCTTAGGGTTTAACTGCAGTTGAGGTTTGACCTTGCACAGTTGAAGATAGGGCTCCGCTGTAACCATCAGATTTCTGAGAGAAGTTGGGTTCTGTGACACTGATTTTTAGAAGTGCTGAACATCCCCCATCTTCAGTTGAAGTCAGTGGGAGCTGCAGATGCACAGTGCTTCTGAAAATCAGGCCCTCGATCTATCAGATATTTTTTCCCCTGAAGTCTTTCAGCCACTCTGTGCAACAGGTTTCTCTCAGTTGGCATCTGCCACTGCCTACAGCAGCTAGCATAGCAAAGCTCATTATCTTAATAGAAAATATATTCTAAGTGACTGTAAATCATCTTGTTGCATTCTAGGAGGAACTTAATGTTTATAAAAGGCAGTAATAAAAGGGATCGCTTTCCATGTTTAGCTTTTGGTGGTTAGCTAGAGAACCTTAGTGGTGTGCTTCAAGTCTATAGTGTATAATTTATAGCATGTTCTGACTTTTATGCTTGCAGTATAATGAGAAATAATCATTAATGCCCAAATATGCCATATCTGCACTATCTGGCTCCTCTGAATCAAAGCTTTTTTGAAGAAGGATCTCAAGTTATTTTTCATACCTTTTTTAAAAATCAATTTAAAAATACTGAGATTCATTTATAAATCCTTGGAAGCTTGAATGTAAAATATACATTTCCAGTCTCTTTACCACCTCAGAAAATGCATTTTACCGCTTTATTATTGTACACTGGTGGAGCTACTCATACTTTGTTGTTGTAAGATTGCCCATCAGTGTTTAGGGGGTGCATACAGGCTGCTTATTGTAGGGTTGCTCATCAACGTTGGGCTATGCAGGCTGGTGTTCTCATAGGTCATGTGTGCCGAGCAGCTGGCATTGATGTCTTGCATAATAATCAATGTAACTGAAATGTTTGCTCTAGAAATAATACGTAAAGCATTACAAGGTATCTGAAGATTAATGTAGATAAACTCTTTGGCCTATCCATCATCTTCGCTGTCCCAGGGGTACAGATAAGAATAGAGAGATTTCAGGGGATTGGCGCTCCTGCTTCTCCAACTCTGCACTTTGGTCATGAGGTCCTACCAGGGATTGGGGATCTCAGGCCCTATTGCCCCGCCTAAATCCCTGTTCTGAAGAGAGAGGCTCCCTTTTGGGGTACACGGAGTCTCAAGAACCTAGCTTTACTCAGACCTTGGGAGAGAGGAGGAGAAATATAGCTGATCTTTGGTTAATCAATGTGATTGCTGTATTGGGTTGTGATAATCACAGTTTGGCTGTAATACATGAGCTTTTGGCTCTAAAAGGTTCAGGGCTGGGGAATCTGAGGAGTTGATATGGGGGAAAACAAAATGCTGGTTGTAAAAGGGCCAAGGGCATCTATGCCACGGCCTTACCATGGCGTATTAGTCGTTTTGTGTCCTTGTCAGTTTCCCGTTAGTGACAGCCTTCCCATTCTCTTGTCTGGCACTTCAGCTACAAGAGCTATGTTCATCTGCTGTACTACAAGGATGATATACTCTTTGGGTTTATGCTCTGCTGGCCCTACTCCAGTCCCTGACTCTTTGTACCTTCATAAGCCAGTGGCTTCTGTGCTCTGTGTTCTCTCCAGATAAAGAGATGGGATGTGAACAGCAGACATCCCTTTGATGGGGCATTTTGCCACAAACCTGTAGTGCTCATTGAAGCCACCATGAAATCTGCTCCTCCTTGTGGGCTGACATACACACAACAGACACGCAGATGCAGAGTAGTAACCCACTCGTAATCCACCACTCTTAGCCTTTTTCCCACCACTTAAAAAACACTTTCTTTTTCTCTAGCTACCCTTAAATTAAGACCTTCACTAAAGATAGGAAGGCCCTTATAGTGATTTTAAAATAACATGCTTTTAAAATAGCATTGCTTCTCAGGACTGCAATGAGTTTGAGGAAAGACTCTGGTAAGACAACAGGGCTGCAGACTTCAGATATTTTTAATTTAATGGTTTCAACAATTCACTGTCAATGGTGACCAGTAATTGATGGCCCCTGGGACTGACATTCTCTCAAAATGGGTGCTGCAATGCAAGCTTTTTCCACATCTCCCAGCCAACGGGCCTTAACTTGGAGGATCCACCTCTGAGTCAGTTCATTCTCCATGCCCCGTTGGGCCTCAGATTTTTGGTGCTAACTGCAGGCTTAGCAGAGAACTTGCAGCCAATCCTACCTGCCTCTGGACACTGGAAGCAAAAGTGGAAAATCTACTGTGTGTGTGAACCACTCATATATTGTAGATATAGCCTCTTTCTCCCTGCCCTCCCCCCCAGCTCCCCTGAGGTGCCATTCACTTCAGTGTCTGCCAAGCACCTCTGAAAATTAGGTCAGTTCTAATATGCTCAGGTACCATAGTGATGAGTGTGACACAAAAACGTAGATAGATAAATACATGGAGTTTTCTCTGGCATGGACACTCATCTATTATGAATTGGACTGGGTCCAACACTGCTTTTTACAAAAGTAAGTGGCTGGATGATATCTGCTTTCAAAGCCTCCTGATCTAGATTGGATTCCGAGTGATGATGGAGAAAAAATCTGTGGCCCATTAAGATCCCCCTGAACGAGCCACTTCCCTCAATATCAGAGAGTTGTCTGTTTTTGAAAACACTAGTTCTGTAATCTCTCTGAAATGTTATTTCTCTGCGTCAGTTTGCGAGGACAGTCCTTTCCCTGTCTGTCATTCCATGCTGCTCCTGCCATCTCAGTACAAAGTACTGAGGGGTAATTGCTTCTGCTTTCTCTGCCTCCCCATTTAAAGTAATAACAAAACTGCTTATGGAGGAAAGTACTTTGTTTGTTTTTGTTTATTGGAAGGGGCAGTAAATCTCTAAAGCCTATTGTCCAATGCAGTTCAAGGAAACATGAAGTAAAGAGGGCTGTGCCTTGTTTGTTTGCAGAATGTCTCATTTTGTTCTCCAGTTGGTTCTGTTGCATGACTTAATGATAAAATTAGTCCTGTGAGTTAAATTATGAAGTAACTTTAACCAAATGGAACTGAAAACTTGACCAGATGAACATTTTTGTTTTTGTTGTTTTGCTTCCTGCTTTTGGCAAATGCCTGCCAAGCCTCATACAGTACAGTAGTTTTTTGGTTTGTCAAAGTCTATTAGTGTAGCTTTAAATTTCAAATTATACCAGCAATTCTGTGTAGAAGGCGGTTTCTACATAAATCTGTGGCATTTATGGTAAGGTTCACATGGTAAGTGTTTGATAGAAGCCAGAGCTAGGGAATTCTATTAGCAACAGCAGTTTGGAAGTTGTTGGGGCCACAACCTTGTTTTATGCGTCTCTCCATCAACTTTCCAGGTAGACTTTGAATGGAAGACCCTCTGTTTCCTGTGTGTTGAGTCTGCCCCTTATTCAAGCCCTTTCTAAAGACCCACCTCTTTCATGAGGCAAACACACCCAATATCTGAAAATTAATTCAATCTGTTCAATTATGTGAGACAAAACAAATACATTCTTTGATGGGACTCCTTCCTGTGGGGTGTCCTTGTCCTTCTATCTGTCTTCCAGATTTTGGGGACAGAAACTGCCTCCTATTTGTGTAGCATTAGGAATATAATTGGCATGTGATTGATAATAAATAGTAATAATAAAAAGCGTATTAATCTCCCAGTAGCTGATGAAACTCACCCTGTAGCTGTCCAGAAGACACTGCTGCTAATGGTGGGGCTTTGTTTTTTTTAATCTTTGCTGACTGCTGGGCCAGATCTTCATCTGCTATAATTTGGAAGAACTCCACTGATTTCCAGGAAGGAATGTCAATTTACACAAGCTCAGGATCTGGCCTTTTTGTGTTCTAAGTGGAGCAGCAGGTTATTAGAAAGCTGGAATAAGGTTAAATTGGAGTGGGAGGAAATTGGGAATTTGGAACAAGCCTCTCCAGCAGCAAATGGCTGTTACTCCATCACAAGGACATCTGGCTGTCTGCTCCAGCGTGTGATCATGAGGGAGAACGCATGCCCTCCTGAACTCTCCTGCAGGTTCCCTAGGCAGCAGGCACTGAGCGAAGAAGCCTTCTCTGCTTGGCTGGATCTTTTTGTTATCTGAAAAGGCTACTTAAGAGCCACTAGCTCATTTTTAATTGAAAGGAGGGTAAGTGTTAAAGGCAGCAGGAAAGTAGCTATGGCAGCAGGAAAGTAACAATGAAGGCTCCTGCAGATGCTGTGTTTGAGTGAATGAGTGACATGCAGAAACCTCTGGAGCACTAAATGATGTCTCCCCCCCCCCCCCCCCCCCGTATTTATTGCCTTGATCTTCAGCATTACGGGTACCACTAACACTCTGTTTTGTTTTCTACAGCAAACTTTTTCCCGTTCAGAATGCTCCAACAGCTCTAGGGGTCACTGGCTGTGCCCATTAATTGTGTGGCTGCTCGGAGCCGACTGCCTTTTGGGTCACAATTAGCTGGTTGTGATACTGACCTTTGCCTCTGTGTACTTGGATGGAACTGACCTGGGTGAACTTCTAGAAGGAACCTAGAAAATGCCAAAGTGACACATCATTAGAGTAGGGAAAATGAAGGTGCTTCTGTTGATTGAGGTTGAAACTGTGCATGTTCGTGATGCGGATGACTAAGTGGTAGAGGCAAGGAGGTCCCTGTCCTTGCTGGGGCACAGTGGCAGCCTGTATGTTCCCTTTAGGGTGACCAGATGTCCTGATTTTATAGGGACAGTCCTGATTTTGGAGTCTTTCTTTATAGGCTCCTATTACCATCTACTCTGTCCCGATTTTTTCACATTTGCTGTCTGGTCACCCTAGTTCCCTTCAGACACTGCTCATGTAGGCAGAGGAGGAGAGGCAAGGCAAAGAAGAGGTGGGCCCGTGGCCTCACTCTCCTCCCTTCCAGCACTGGCCAGCAGAGATTCCTGGGTATGCAGGTGGCCATGTGCTGAACCCGTGACGGAGGTACCAGAGGGTGTATCATGATGTGTGGAACTGGAGTCAGAGGGAGCGTTGTTGACGGGAACAGGGAATGCGGGCTGTTAGACTGGAAGCAGCTCGGCCACGTGGACAGAGCAGTGCATAGATGACTGGTGCCTCCCCATACTTGGGAGGAGGGGGGCACAATCAAAAAGGGAGGACAAGTGACTGCCCCATGTGTCTCCCCCTGCCCCATGACAGAGCCCCTCTCCCTCCCTGCCCCGGCAGGCCAGTATGGGGGAGGGGCACTTGACCATGCATTTCCCCCCCACGCTTTTCGTCTGGAGCAGTGCACAGGCCTTAATAAAGTTCCACATCTTCAACTTGCATTCAGCTTCACTCTTTGCCAGTGAGACAGTGGGCACCTGGGAGGTTCAGTAAGGATTTCATAGCGCCACAGCACTCCCAACACAGGCCGGTGGCCCCCTGCCACAGGTCAAACCCAATCTGTTAACTCAGCTTACTTTGTGGGGGATAGTAAAAGCTAACGACGTCCCAGAGACTATGCTCTATTCTCTGTGTTAGTCCGAACTGCAATGAAGGAGCTCTGTGAGGATTAAGGAGAAATCCTGGTGCCACACAGAAAGATCAAATAAACTACAGCTGCCCAAACCGTCAAAGAAATAAGAAAAGGTGAGAGAGAGAACAGATGGGAAACGCACCATCAAAACCATTCATATGTCAAGGCACTGCTCCTGTTGTTAAGGACTGTTGCAGCAGCCACCTTGGGTTGTAATCCTCTGTGTTAGGGCAGCCTGGAAGGCAAAATTGGAGATAATGTTAAAATAATCTACCACTCTTGCTCAGCAAAGCAGAGATCTGTTCAGAAAACCCAGTCTGTTGACATCAGCAGAAACAGGAATGTAAAATCCATATGAGATGTAATGTAATCACCATTGACCTTATGTGGGAAGGAAACTGTTGTCAGCAGGGGAATGCAAAGACTTTAAAAATATCTTCTGAAACTGGTATTTTTGTACCTTTGCAAAGATACCAGTGGTGTTTTTGAAGGGGGCTTTATTCTGAGGCAATTACTCTCTGCCACCCTCTGCTCTAGTGAATGCCATTGTTAATCCTTGAAAATGTGTAATGTACAAAATGCTTGGCTTCAAAAGCAGCTGGGTAGAATAGGATCACAATAATATGCCAGAAGTGCCATAGCTAAGGAAGGTATGTATGCTCTTTCAGGCTATGATCTAGTCAGATTACAATAATCTATAAGGCTTTGGTCTTGTCATTATTTGGATAGGAGGCCTCCAAGAGATAAAACCCAAGAAGTTGGAGGCAGTGGTCAGTTTAGTAGGTGGTCTCTTCTATCTGAAACCATAAGGAAGCAAGGCCCCAGCATTTCTAACCATCAGAGGAGTGAAGTTCTGGAATAGCCTTCCAAGGGAATCAGTGGGGGCTAAAAAGCTAACTGGTTTCAAAACTGAGCTTGATAATTTATGGAAGGGATGGTATAATGGATCAGGAGGGCTCTGAGTTACTACAGAGAATTCTTGCCCAGGTATCTGCCTGGTGGGTCTTGCCCACATGCTTCGGGACTAACTGATTTCCATATTTAGGGTTGGGAAGAAATTTCCCCCTGCTTTGGATTGGCAGAGACCTTGGGTTTTTTTCTTCTTCCTCTGCAGCATGGTGCACTTGCAGGTTTAAACTAGTGTAAATGGTGAATTTTCTAACTTGAAGTCTTTTTTTAAACCAGTGATCCCCAAACTGTGGGGCACACTCCACTAGGGGACGTGGAGGAAGGTTTGGTAGGGGGTATGTGGTGGGGCCCAGGCCAGTCCCCATAGGAGGTGGGGAGGGAACACACCCCAGCTCTGTTCCGCCCTGCTCCTAGCTCTAGTCCTGGTGCATGGCCCTGTGCCCACCCCCAGCCTCAGCCCTCAACCGCGGCCTCGGCTGCTGGCACCTGCTGTGACTCAGCCCCTGCCATGCCCCAAGCTACAGCTCCACCTCCAGCTGCGGCCCCACCCTCGGTCCCCTTACTCCTGTACACGTCCCCTCTGTTGCCATGGCCCTGGCTCGTGTGTGTGTGTGTGTGACCCTGAAAAATTTGAGGACCACTGCTTTATACCATAATTTGAGGACTTCAGTAACTCTGCCAGAGGTTAGGTGTCTATTACAGGAGTGAGTGGGTGAGGTTCTGGGGCCTGCAATATGTAGGAGGTCAGACTAGATGATCACAATGGTCTCTTCTGACCTTAAAGTCTATGAATCTATGAGCATGATGTAAGGGATACTGAAGTACAATTTTTTTAAATGAGCTTAAAATTGACATGCTGGATACTTATGGTCATTAAAAATCTCATGACTCTTTCCCCCCCCCCCCCCCACAGGTTGGGACTTTAGCCTACTGGGGTGGTGTCCTGGGCCAGCTTTCAGTTATGGTTACTAAATTCTGCCTACCAAAATTTCTGCTGCAGTTCTAATAGAGCAGTGGTTCTCAATCAGCGGTCCCGGGCCAGGGTGACCAGATAGCAAGGGTGAAAAATCAGGATGGGGTGAGGGGTAATTGGCAGCTATGTAAGACAAAGCCCCAAATATCAGAATGGCCCTATAA
This sequence comes from Gopherus flavomarginatus, assembly GCF_025201925.1. Taxonomy (NCBI): domain Eukaryota; kingdom Metazoa; phylum Chordata; order Testudines; family Testudinidae; genus Gopherus; species Gopherus flavomarginatus. The sequence goes on along the minus strand of NC_066622.1, from coordinate 18,661,054 downwards.
AATCAGGACATCTGGTCACCCTATCCGGGATACCCTGGGGGGCCATGAGCTGGTTTCAGGGGGTCCACCAAGCAGGGCCAGCATTAAACTTCCTAGGACCTAAGGCAAAAAGCCAGAGTCCCCCCCACATGGTCTTTAAAGATCCATGCCACCCCGGGTTGAAGCTGAAGCCTGAGCAACTTAGCTTCCTGGGGCCCCCTGTGATGTGGGGCCCCGGGCAATTGCCCTGCTTGCTACCCCTAATGCCCGTGCTGGCTTTTAGATGCAGAAGAACAGTTATGGCACAAGTGGACCTAGAAGTTTTTATAGCATGTTTAGGTGTGTGTGTGTGTGGGGGGGGGGGCTCCAAAAGAAAAAGCTTGAGAACCCCTGCAATAGAGTATGGTATTTCTCATTTATAAAACCAGTTGTGCAGAGTTGCTGTGCTTCTGTGTTTGTGTTCTGTGTTCCATTCCAGAGGTGGCTCCATTGCAGTGGTGGATAAAAATGATGTGTGTGTTTATGCACGTGTACAGACTGTGGCAAATGGAGATATTTGCCCTGGAATCCTTCATAATGAAAGATGAGGTATAAAGGAGTTGCTTGCTAGCATTAAGATCAAAACGCGCTGATATTGATCTGAGATCTCATTTTCGATCAGCATTTTGTGTGCTTTTTTCGTCCTTTAGTAGCCATTAGTTTTTTTTAAATTTTTATTACAAAGCAGGTGTCTGTGGCATAGCTTATGTGCCTCAAATGAACTCTCCTTCATCTAGTACAGTGGCTGGCCCTCAACCTTTCCAGAGTGCTCTACCCCTTTAAGGTGGCTGATTTGTCTTGTGTACCCCAAGTTTCACCTCACTTAAAACTACTTGCTTACAAAAATGTCTCAGCACACTAGCACTGAAAAATTGCCAACTTTCTCATTTTTACCATATAATTTCCAAATAATAATTTGGAATATAAATATTGTACTTACATTTCAGGGTATAGTATATAGCACAGTATAAACAAGTTATTGTCTGTATGAAATTTTAGTTGCACTGACTTTGCTACTGCTTTTTATGTAGCCTGTTGTAAAACTAGGCAAGTATCTAAATGAGATGATGATGTACCCCTTGCAAGACCTCTGCGTACTCCCTGGTTCAGAACCACTGATCTAGTAGATCTTTGTGTATTCTGCAGCTGAGACATGACCTGGTATTTTCATTTTGTGTAGTCAGCAGATGTGTTAGGTAAGTCACGAGGGCGTCTGTCTGGCTAAGCAGCCTCTCCCTGACTGAGGTGGGTGCTATGCAGAGCTCATGTCAATTGCAAGCCACTGTTTGCTGCTGATCCTAGAAACTCTTTGCTTTACTGATCCTTGTTTGTAGCATTATTGTGTTTTACATCAGATGTAGGTCAGATGTGAGCTTGGGTAAGAAGCGGGGGTAGCACAGGCAATGCATGCAGAGCCAGCTCCTCAGGACACCTTTCAGGAATTGGAAATGGTGGTGGTATTGGAATAAATGAAGTGTACTGAATAGGTCTGAGGTATAGACACATTGTTTTATACCCAATGGATGTACTGTTCTGTTGGCCTCTCATCAAGGTCAGTGCTTTATAAGGAAGAACTGTAGCAGTAATGAGCCATTTCAGTCTGAGTTTTGATTGGGCACATTATGGCTATAGCTGTCAAATGCTGAACTGAATCTAGATCTGAATTTTTCCCAAAGTTCAGGGGTTGTTGACACGTAGGTGTTTGGCTTTGAACCCCTCCCTACCTATTTTCTTGGTGCTCAGATATACTAAATTTTATTACAATTAGTTATGACACCAGGGAGAATCTTCATGCAAAAAATGCGAAGAGCCATTTTCTGATGAAGCAGGATCAGCGCAGCGCCTATTGGCTTGGGCAAGTGGAAGCTTGACGTGCCCTTGTGCAGCATGTAATAGACCTGCCCTGCATGGACCATGAAGTTTTGCTTTCCAGTCTCGGTTGCAGTATTATGCAGGACACATGCATGCAGTGAGCTCAGCTACCAGGAAGAGTCTGCTCTAGAGTCTGGCTAGCAGTTGGATGTGTTGGGTGCTAGAAGCAGAGGGGAAAGTTCTCTTGGAGTAATCATTTAATCTAAAAAAAAAAAAGAGGGAGGGGGCAGGAGTCTAAAGCAGGTTGGGTGGCTACTCTCCTCCAAAGCCTACAATGGATCACACTGCCCTCCTAAGAATGGTGCTATGAAGAGGGCATGGGATAATGAATGGACCAAAGTGAAAGTTGTTTTAAGAAAACCATTTAGTGTCTACTCCATTGACTGCTACAGAAGAAATCTCCAGTCCTGTAACTAATGTGAGCCAGCAACTTAAAATGGTTTCAAGTAGAGTACATGTGATTGGACTGCATGAATGAGCTCACTCTTCTGTTTAGCACAAGGAGGATCCCACGTAAGCTTCCTGATTAACTTTGGGGTTACTTTTCCTTTTTCAGTGTGTGTTTTCACTGTTTTCCAGGATCTTTTGCTTTTTCGGTGACTGTTGCTCAGCCTGAAGCCTCCAGTTCCATTATTGCAGACATTATATTAGCTGATAATGAGATTTCTGCAGGTGTCCTTCTTCCTGCACATTCTTTGCAGCTTTTGCAGTTCACCTGCCAGGCGCTTAAGAAAGTTCACACTTTTGAGATCTTTGTAATCTAAAGGGTATTATTGAAAAAGATCAAACTTTCTTTCTGGTTATTGTAATGGCCATTTTAGTCTCCTCAATGATGTTTTACTGGGGCTCTCAAGAATTTTAATGGCTTGAAAATTGTCCATAAAGCCGTGAACAGGAAGTTCACCTCTCAGCAGTGCACAGCATATTTGGGAAACTTTTTTTTTCCCCCTGAATTTCTGACTGTTCTTTGCAGTATTGTTGTTTAATAATATATCTATTCAGGATCCAATAGAGGCAATTTCAAGTGAGAATTTCCATTCATGGTGAAACTTTTTTCTGCTTTCACTTAGTTGTTTTCTTAGTGATGACCTACATCCAGTGTTTTACTGTATCACCTGCTGTTCTCGCCCATACAGAACCCTCCTTTATATTTGCCATTGGAGCTGTCCTACCTGTCCAAGGTTAGATTAAAAAAACCGCACGTATGCACTGTGTGTGTCATGACTACCTCACATGGTTAGTCCACATAGGGGACAGGAGAGTGCTGCTGCTACCAGCTCAAGTGTTCGAGGCACACGACTTCAGTGCTGGAGACCATAGGTTTAAACTGTGCTGATGAGCAAGATGTGGAGAAACAAATAGTTCTGAAAACAATAAAACAAAAACGGTTATCTAATCTAAAGTCGCCTGCCACTTTCTCAATGATATTTGCTCTAGGTCCTTGTTACTGAGAGTCAGAGGATAATGTAAGTGGAAATAGTACTGGGAATTACACTAATGAGAGATAGTAAGACTTGTTACTGTTGATGTCGAGATTATTGGATGATAGGTCAACAGAGTCAGGAAAGAAGCTCTGTCACCCCAGATACCTGTAAACAGTCTCAAAATCGAAGGGTTGAAAGAGTAAGACAGGAAGGACTCAAGTCTGTCGTTAATTACACCTTCCAGTTGCAGCAAATTGATCACATAGGCCAGGGATCTAAAACTCAAATTCAAATCACCACGAGGGCCGCATGAGGACTAGTATACTGGCCGGAGGGCTGCATCACTGACATCTTTTCATATAAAGGTACAAAAGGCCCCCCCCCCCCCGCACCTCACTGTCCCCAGCCCCACCCCCACTCCACCCCTTCCATGGTGCCCAATTCCAACATCTTCCCCAAAGTCCCCCCTTCCTGCCCCTATTTCAACCCCTTCCTCAAATCCCTGCCCCTGTCCCACCTCTTCTCCCCCTTCTCCCTCCTGGAAAGCACTAAGCTGTTTGGAGGCGGGAAGAGCCTGGAGGTAGGCTGAGGAGTGGGGATGCGATACGCTGGGGGCGGCATGGGAGGAGAGCTTTGCAGCCGCGAGGGTGGGGAGCTTGGCGGGCTGCAGGAAATAAGCCAGCAGGCCGTGTGTTTGAGACCCCCTGACTAGGGCTGGCTCCAGGCACCAGCTCAGCAAGCAGGTGCTTGGGGCGGTCAAGGGGAAGGGGCAGCATGTCGGGCTCTTTGGTGGCAATTTGGCAGCAGGTCCCTCGGTCCCTCTCGGAGGGAAGGACCTGCTGCTGAAGAAGAAAGCGGCTCGGTGGAGCTGCCGCCGATTGCGATCATGATCGTGGCTCCCCTCCGCCCCCTTGCCACTTGGGGCGGCAAAAACCCTGGAGCCGGCTCTGCCCCTAACATAGGCTTTGTCCAGATGACCCCAGTTGATAGTTGTAATGGAATGCTAAGCTGTTATCCTATTTAGTCACTAGCTAGCGCTATGTAAAATACCTGATTTAAACAAACCTCAGCCGTACTTGGCAGAGCATTAAAGGATCTTGTGATGAACACATCTGGTGTATATAAGCAAGCTCGGTAGCCAGTCCATATCTGGCACAGAGGAACGTGACATGGAGTCCAGAGTAAACAAAGAACAGCAACAGAAGGAAAACAACAACAGGAGTTGCAAACAGAAGGAACAAATCAACAAAGGTTGCAGGATCTCACTGGCATGCCACTCTTCAGTGCCCCAGAGAACTTCAGCTTTGACAAATCTTCAGAATGAAAAGACTGGAAACAATATTTTGCAAGATTTCACATTGCTACCAAGCTGCACAAAGGCACTGGAGATATATGGGTATCATCTTCCACTTATGCTATGGGGAAACTAGCAGAGCATGTCCTTAAATCCTTTGACTTTACTGAAGACGGGCACAAAGATGACTCTGTGATGTGTGTTATTCCTCAGAGAAATGTGGTTCATGCAAGAGCATGTTTCCAACAGAAGAATTCAAGAACCAGGGGAAAATCTTGCCTGTTTTGTATGAGCTCTGCAGGCATTGGCTGAAAATTGATATTTTCATTTTTTGAATTCCCCAAAATCACAGAGACAGGCTGGTTATTGGGTTAACAGATTAAAAACTTTTCATAGCAACTACAATTTAAGAAAAAATTTACCCTAGTCATAGCTATATAGTTAGCAAAAGAGTCAGAATCAATCAAACAGAACAAAAAGCAGGACCAACTTGACAAACCTGAAACTAGCTTAAAAGCTGAAAACGGACTCTTGAGTGTTTAAAAGTCATTATCAAAAACCCCTGAGGCAAGGTGAGAGAACTCCCAGGCTAAGAGGGACAAATTCCAACCTGCACGCACAAGGTGTGGAAGGAATCGTATCCCAAGAAATGATGCCTATCCAGCCATGGGCGCATGGTGTAATACGTGCATGAGATGTAGACATTTTGCAGTTTTCCATACCAAAGCAGTCAGGGAGTTGACTCATATTGTGGACAATGAACCACAGTTCACTGCAGCAGAATTTAAATAATTCCAAATTTAAATGTGACCATATTAATAGCAGCCCTTATTATCTACAAGCAAATGGAGAGGCCAAGAGAACTGTACAGACAGACTTGAAAAAAAAAAAAAAGTCCTGCAGCAGGAAGATCCATTCCTCGCTCTTCTGAGTTACAGATCAAAACCAATAGCGGCTACTAGATATAGTGCTGCACAACTGCGGAAGGAAAGGAAACTCAGAACTACTGTTCCAACTCTGGGGAAAAAACCTGTTTCCAAAGTGGCCAGACATGAAGAGAGTCTCCAGATCAGATAAAGATAAGAGCTTATGAACACTTTTAGAACAGATGCCACTCAGAGAACTGCCCGGTCTAGAAGCTGGTGTCCGTGTTCATGTCAAATTGGGCGGAGAAAAAGGATGGACAATTCCAGCTGTTGTGAACATACAGCATCCAAAGCATATGAGATTAAGACTGACAGTGGAGAGTTAAACAGAAACAATCAACGTCTATACTGTTCCGCAGAGAGCAATCAACGGCAAATGTGGAACAAGAAGACGATTCAAGGATTCCAAACCAACCACAGCCAGCAACTAATGGACAGCCAGATGACCAAGTTTATGTGTTTAGGTCATGTAACTTGAAAATCAGTACGATTCAGGACATTTAACAGACTGATACATACTGAACTTCAAAGAGAATGTGATAGTGTAAATATTGTAAAGGATAGGAATGTAGAACTTAAAGCTGGGTTTCTGAAACGGGTCGCCGCTGCTGTAAGGAAAGCCTCTGGTGGGACGGGCTGGTTTGTTTACTCCGCGTCCACAGTCTGGCCAATCGCAGCTCCCACTGGCTGTGGATTACTGCTCTGGGCCAATGGGAGTTGCTGGAAGCAGTGGCCAGTACGTCCCTTGGCCCATGCCACTTCCAGCAGCTCCCATTGGCCCGTAGCAATGATCTGCGGCCAGTGAGAGCCGCAGTCGGCCAGACCTGTGGACGGGACAGGTAAACACACTGGCCTGGCCCGCCAGGGCCTTTCCCTACAGAAGCGGCGACCCCTGTTTTGAGAAACCCTGACTTAAAGGGAGAGATGTAATGGAATGCTAAACTGCATAATACTATTCAACCACTAGGTGGCATTGTGTATAAAAGCCTTTCTTTAAATGCAGCAAAGAGTCCTGTGGCACTTTATAGACTAACAGACGTTTTGGAGCATGAGCTTTCGTGGGTGAATACCCACTTCCTCAGATGCATGTAATGGAAATTTCCAGGGGCAGGTATATATAAATGAACGTCAGCTATACCTGGCAGAGCACTGAAGGATCTTATGAACACATCTGGTATGTATAAGCAAGCTCTGTGCCTAGTTCATATCTGATATAGGAACATGACAGCAGTGATGCCCAATAATGTCTGGGTTGGGTGTTGGATCCCCACAGAAGTTTCTCAGAAAATGAGAGGCTGCAGTATTGAAACAAATATTGTTTCCACCAGCATTTCTCCAGCCAGCCAGAGCACGAGGTAGAACATCCGTTCCCTACTCCAGCAGAAACCCGAGAAAAGGAGATACATGAACAGAAATTAGAAAAGCTGCTTGACTGTGCTGTGGACCTTCTCAAATGAACCAGCCTAAGTCAAACAAATGGGCTGTGGCATGTACTGCAGATGCATCAGTAGCTGTATGTGCACATCTGTCAAAACAGCTGTTTCAACTTATAATTTCTAGCTAGCCAGTGAGCAGCAACTTTAAAAAAAAAAAAAAAAAAAAAAAAAGGTTCCCAGCAACTATGTACAAAATAGAGAACGTAGGTGTTCCTAGAGATTGTTACTAATTCTCCATAAGAGGCCACAGGCATAAGCAAGAGATGGAGGGATCCAGTCAGCAAAGCAGTAAAGAGCTGCATTTTGGGCCGTATCTTGCCACTTTCTACAGGACACAGAGTGCCTTTAACTCCCATTGAAATCAGTGGAAGGACAGGATGCTAACCCTATCACAGGAGGTGCTCAGAGTTTGTGGCATTGGGACACCAAGAGCAGATATTTTTTAAAAAAATAAAAAAAAAATCCCCACTGCCGGCCAAAAAGGTCTCCTTGTATTAGTCTCTCCTTTGTGTGAAAGGTGGTGATGGCCTTGCTAAGAATGCACTGGAGCTTGTGAAATGAAGTTTACTGGAACTGTTTGGAAATTTTTCATTAGAAGAATTTTCCAACAGGAAATGCTCTTTTTCACACACATTTGAAAAAATTTGCTGAAAACTGGATTTTTTCCATTGGGAAAATTAAAATGACTGTTCCCCAGCTTCCTGCAGAAGGCTCTTGTCAGGTTTGCTTTATGCCTGGGAGGAGTGATAGATACACTGGATGGTAGGGATAGGATACAGAGGGACTAGACAAATTAGAGGACTGGGCCAAAAGAAATCTGATGAGGTTCAACAAGGACATGTGCAGAGTCCTGCACTTAGGTTGGAAGAATCCCATTCACTGTTACAGACTAGGGACCGAATGGCTAGGTAGCAGTTCTGCAGAAAAGGACCTTGAGGTTACAGTGGACGAAAAGCTGGATATGAATCCTGATATTCTATGATTCTTGCAGGCAGGCATGAGGAAGCTAAACATTTCCATTTTAGTTCTACCAAAATACAGTTTTTCTGGAAATCTCTTTCACTTTGTGGTGTTCGTGCTGGCAGAACAAAAAGCCCCAAATTTACGTTATACGTGCCAAAGCATTTGAACTCCAGAAGCATCCCAGAATATCGATCTTCCTTTGCTGTCTTGCCAACGTGCTGCTTTGCTGATAATGAAGCCTATGAGAGATGCTGTTGAAATGAAATTTCAGGCCAGTCAGTTCAGTGAGCCTTGATGCAGCACTTTTCCCAATGACAACAAATTGCATTTCTGCTCCCTTTGTGTGCGTGTGTTCAGATTCGCTTAGCATAGTGCATAGGCTGGGACTTGTGATACCCGTGTGACTTGGGCTGTTGTCATGATGGAATGTAATATGTCCTGTGTTGTGGATGAATGGGGCAAGTTGACTCCTGGTGTTGCAGATGCAACTCCACTGACTTCAAAAGAGGAAACCTGCAAAAAGAAATTGGGCCAGATCCTCTGCTGGTATAAATCAGCCTAACTCTGATTTTATTTGTGCCGCAGCGATTAGATATCAGCTGAGGATCTGAGCTACGACATTTTGAAAAAATCCACGTTTTTCTCACTAACATTAAGAGTAAATCACTCTGTAGTGAGTTGGGCATTATTATTTATACTGCAGTAGCACCAGAGGCACTCAGAATCAGGGCCCATTGTACTGTACAGTTGTTGCTGCCTGAGCAGTTTACAGACTAAGGGTTGAATCACCCCTCAGCCTGCACGACTGCTCAGGGGCATAAGGAGGAATAAGAAGCCGGTGATCTGGGAATAATAGGGAATGTGTGCAGCCTTGGCTGCATCCCCAAATGCACTGGGCTGCGGAGGTTAGCCACTGCAGGGGGATTGGTTTGTAAATTTCTAGCTGTCTGGAGTAAGGGGAGAACTTAGCCCATACCAAGGGGAAGGGATGGGAGTGGTGACTGTAGTTGTTTTGTGCTGGTATTAGGCCAGCTGCAAAGGAGCAGGGAGGGAATTGTGGCTCCCTGAGTCATGATGCTCCTGCCATGCCGTCCCTTACTATGAGCTGTGTCCTTTTGTCACAATATACACTCGAGAACGACAATGTAGGAGATAAGAATTCCTGCTCGGTATATAGGATATGGAGGATACAGGCTTAATTTGGCTATTAGCTTTTTTGCAATATACGATATGCAGACGCATCCTATTCAGCTTGAATGCAAGCAGGTAAATTGAGTTTAAAAAAATCTCTACACAAATCTCAGTAGAAATAAATTATGTATTTTAAAAATGTCCTCAGTATTTTTAAAATTTCTGCAGATGGCTTGACTAAAATGGTTCTGGGTTGTCTCCTGCATCATGTAGGACATTTTCTTCACACTATTCCTACTGGAGAAATTACAGGACTAGACTTTTGAAGGTTTAGGCACATGCAGTTATCTGTGTACATTTGTGAATATCTGGTATGAACACGCAGATCAGATGTCTGCACATGCAGATGCTAGATAAAGTGCCCAGCTGGCCCCGTGCATATGCATACTTGGCTACTGGCCTGTATGTTTAGATACATGCAGTTGCATAAGTCTGGCTTTGAATTTCTGGTCTCTTAGGATGTGTCTGCACTGCAGCTGGAAGCAAGCTCCCATCCTGGGTCGGGCAGGCTTGTAGTCGGGTGGCTAGCCTGTGCTGCCACCCATGCTATGCAACATCCACACTAAATTTAGCACACAAGCTTGTGCCGAGTTAGCAAGTGTCTGTCAGCCCGAGCTGGGAGGCATGCGCCCAGTTGCAGTGTAGACGTACCTTTAGGGAACAGTCTTGACTCCCACAAGACAGGGAGCAGATGCTAATCTCATGACATATTTTAATCTTTAGCTTCTGATTCCACCTTCCTTTTTTAGGTGCCTCCATTGTGCAGCTGCCTCCTTTAGAAGTCTCTGTGGCTGGCTCTAATTGTCACTCTTAAGAAATGTTCCCTACTATCTAGTCTGATTCTCCCCCTGCCCCCCACTTCAAGCTCTTTCTGTTTTCTCCTTCAAGGGCTCTTCCCTCCCTCCAGGCAGCAAGCATAGTTGCAGTCTCTGAAAGAAAGAACAACCACTTCCTGCTTATAGCCTTCCCAGACTTTTCACCCCTTTAAAGAACCATTAACAAAAATCCTTGGCTATAAACCTTTCAAACATTTTAGCAGCAATTGAGAAGGTTTGTTTTCCTCATACCCACACCCAGTGCCACAGGTGCCATAGTGCTTGTCTTGCACTGAGAGGCAAATTATCTAATAGGTTGAGTAAGCCATGTTTTCCCTATGCCAGTTCTGCTTACTTAGCTTCCAAGAATCAGTCCTGCTTAAGAGATTTCCAGCCTCAGTTACATTATGTAAGAGGCTAAGAAGTGGGAGTTGGAAAAAATGCAATTGATCTTTCACAGCACAAGATAAAAGTCTTGTCAAAAGGAAAATGGTAAAAGGAAACAGTACTTCTCCAGCATATAAAAATGAGATACATCATGTAAAACAGACTTGGAGATAGTTCTGATTTGGCAAAGAGGATACATTACTTAATATGGCTGATGTTATCAGCACAGATAGAACTAGATCAGTGTCAGGATGAAAGCACAGATTTATCTAATTCTTAAAGCATATTAATTCATGTAGGATATAATAGGTGTTAAAATACCATCATGACAGGTGTGGCAGAGATGCATTAAAAACAGAATTCATTCTCTCTCTCACCCTCGCTCCTCCTACTCCATTTCTGTTTAATACATTGTATATCAGTCACTTGGGTCCTGAAGACTCACATGACCACATTGCTGCAAATCATCATTAAGCTAATTGTTTTCACAGGGTTCTATGAGTGCAAATTCGGAGGGCCTGAAAGTACTCCAGGATCTTCTCCCCTTCACTTCCTTCTCAGCCAAAACACAGTGTACAATCCATTTGAAATGCTAATTAACATAACAGTTATATCGGGGAAATGAACGAAAATAAGGACTTTGCATTTGGAGGGGAACATCGTTATGTTTTTGGCCTCCTATTGTAGTAGCCTTTAAGAAGTCAACATCTGTCAATAGGTATCAGTGTTATTTCCTATACTAAGAATATGAAAGTACTAGGAATATTACCAAAATAGCAGTACAGTTTTTGTGTTATCTAAGACAACTGGATGGCTTTTAAAGTCAGCCACTTATATACTTGCAATACTGTATATTCTGCAAGGAATAAGGTTCCATATGAGACTACTGGGTCAAAATCTAAAGTCCTTCCAGGGCCCAATCCAGTGCCAATGGAAGTCAGTGGAAAGGCTCCTGTTGACTTCAGTGGGCTTTGAATTGGGTGTTGAGCCCTTTAATGGGAGTTTTACTCTAGTAGGGGAAAGTAAGGACTGCAAGGCTTGGGGCAAAGCAAGTGAAGACAAGTCTCATGTAGGGCCTGTTGCGTTTTGCTTGTGTAATGCTTCTTTCTCTCTCCTCTTTTTTGTATTCAGAAATCCGTACCCAGTTGGTGGAACAGTTCAAATGTCTGGAACAACAATCCGAATCCCGGTTGCAGCTCCTGCAGGACCTCCAGGAGTTCTTCCGCAGAAAGGCTGAGATAGAGCTGGAGTACTCCAGGAGTCTGGAGAAACTGGCAGAACGATTTTCTTCTAAGATCCGCAGCTCCAGAGAACATCATCAATTCAAGTAAGCAAGGACTTCCAGGGGCACGTGGATGCTCCAGAGCCTGAATCAATAACTAACCTTTGGTTGTGGCTGCAAAGTCCAAATGTTGACTAAAATTAATACTGATTGTGCTACAGTGGCATTGTTTTGTGTTTTTCATCATGGAAGGGCCATGAAGTAAAATCAAGCAACAGGTATTGTACAGTACAGTCACACTGAACTTGCTGCCCCAGTTAATTTATTTTAATTCATTTCTCCAAACAGTAACATAAAAATGTGAACCTTGATCTTTCTCCACCCCCTTACTCTGCAAAAAAGAGCATAAACTCAGCCTCCATTTTCTGTGTCTTGACTTCAGTTAGTGCCAATAATGTCAGGTACATTTTATAGGACCTGATTTGTATATGCACTCAAGTCATTATTGGTTAGAGTGCTTTAAATTGCGTTTGGAGATATTTGCAGACTCAAAATTGTAGGCAACTTCTGAAAATTGAGTTCACTAAAGTATTTGTATTTTTAAAATAATATTTGTATATTACACACATGAATGCACACACACAATGTGCTGAAGCTAGGCAAATTCATCTTGGAAATAAGGTACGCAGTTTGAACAGTAATTGAACAGTTTGAACAGTAATTAACCAGTGGAACAACTTACCAAGGGATGCGGTGGATTCTGCTTCACTTGAAATCTTTTTAAAATTAAAAGCGGATGTCTTTTTAAAAATATGCTTTAACCGAACCAGAAGTTATGGACTCAATGCAACAGGAAGTATTGGGTGAAAGTTAAAGCCTATGTTATACAGGGGGCCAGCCTAGATTATCATAATAGTTCTGTCTGGCCTTAGAATGTATAAATACATGTTCATTTTCACAAGCAGCTTGTGAACTCTCAGCCCACGTTCTAAACCTTGGTTGCAGAAAACTTCAGGCAGAGTTTTAGAGTCTGGGGAGACTATTTCTTGGGTGAAGCTATTTAGTCTGTAATGTTACTGACTGGTCTGTACCATCATTCCAGGGCTCCATTTTAAAATGTGGTTATGATTGGAAGAATGACTCCTTGTAAAATGGGACTTCCTAACTTTTTCTTTTCTCATTGACTCAGCAAATTCAGTTTTGCTGAAGATCTTTGGTTGGGCACCACAAAAGAGACTGCCCCAAATATGCACGTGCTCCTGAACTGGTCTCATGTTTTCCCTCCAGCAATATTTCCGGTGTTCTTTATGATGATTAGCTCACTCTGTCTGCCTGTCTTAGCTTGGATGTCTCGCTGGCAGAACATGAGTGATGCTGCATAGCGTATGCCACTTTCTAATGTGTGCCTTCCAGGTTCTGAACTCTAAGTGAACTGCATATAAATGTGTGCAGTATGAGAGAAGGATATTTCATGCTGTGTACTTCCAATACAATTCTGCAGCTGAAATTCCTTTCCTTTCTCTCCCCTGGCCGTAACGTTTGTCTCTGTTTCTTTTCTGATGGCCACAGCTATGAAATATCTTTCCCAAAATGATGCCAGTGTCATTCCATTCATAGGCCAAGGACAATCAGCGTGGTGTAGCTCCCATCCTAGGGACTTGGGGCTCTACCTGTATGATACACTTTAACCTTTCTAATTCCTAGCCCCTTACAAACCCTTTCTTTTCTCCAGCCTCGTGTTTCTTCCATTACAGCATGAGCAGTTGCTGCTTCTGCAACTAAATTACTAAATCCTATTTACTCCATATTACTAAATCCTATTTAATCTATTTAGTCTGACTCTCTAGGGAACAGGCTTTCACTGTTTTATGCACATGTCATAGATTGATAGATTCAAATGTACAATCCCACTGGTTTGCTTGGTGGCTTTGCTGACATTGCTGTGCTGTATACAAGGATACCTGTCAGCAGGGGGAGGAGTTCGTGAGCACTGGCTACAGCAATGTGCTTGTGCTCTGTGAACTGGTGGAAATGGTGTTTTGTTATATGTGCATCTCCTCCTGGCTAGTGCCCTAACTGGAGCCCTGGGCAAGCTGTTCATTTGACCACGGGGAGTGTGGGTGTTGCATTTATTATGCTGGGATGATGCCCTGTAAGGTTCAAGCTATGGGGTGATAGTACTTATTCACCTTTGTAAAGTGCCTAGTAATGAGCTTCCGATGGCTACCCTTCGATGGTCGGCATGTACCCGAAGTTGGCACACATCAGGATGTGATAACATGCTTCAATTAGTGTGTCTGGATGGAGCTAATGGGATAGGCTCATATACAGCAGTGGTCACCAACTGGTCAATTACAATTGACTGGTCTATCCTGGAGACTGTCCCAGTCAATTGCGATCTCCGGCCGCTAAAAGTCTGGCAGTGCAGCAAGGCTACTGCTAAGGCAGGCTCCCTACCTGTGCTGGAACCATGCTGCTCCCAGAAGTGGCCCGCATGCCCCGGGGAGTGAGTGGGCAGAGGTCTCTGTGTGCTGCAAGCATGGCCTCCGCAGCTCCCATTGGTCGGGAGTGGGGAACTGTGGCCAATGAGAGCTGCGGGGGTAGTGTCTGCAGAGAGGGCAGCACGCGGAGCCATGTGCCTCCCCAGGGGCGCGTTGGCCCCTTCTGGGAGTGGTGTGGGGCTGAAGCAGGCAGGGAGCCTGCCTTAGCCTTGCTTCACTGCTGCCCGGGAGCCGCCCGAGGTAAGTGCTGCCCAGCGGGAACCCACACCCCAGTCCTGAGCCCCCACCCAGAGCCAGCACCCCATGCCCCTACTGCATCTGAACCCCCTCCTGCACCCCAAACCACTGCCCCAGCCCTGACCTCCCTCTGAGCCAGCACCCCATACCCCCTCCTACACCCCAACCCACTGCCCCAGCCTGGAGCCCCCTCCTGCACCCAAACTCCCTCCCAGAGCTTCCAGCCCCAGCCCGCAGCCCCCTCCCACACTCCAAACCCCTAGGTCCCAGCCCAGAGCCCACACCCCCTCCAGAACCCCAACTCCTTGCCCCAGACTGGTGAAAGTGAGTGGGGGTGGGGGAGAGAGAGCAATGGGAGGAGGTGGAGTGAGAGGGGCAGGGCTTCAGGGAAGGGGGTGGGGCAAATTCTGGATTGCACTTAAATTCAGAAAGTGATCTTGTGCGTAAAAAGTTGGAGACCACGGCTATACAGTGACATGCATGAACTGCATCATGACATCTTGGGGTGGGATGTTATTGCAGTCAATGGAGGGAGAGTGGGTACAATCACACTGAAGCCTAGCAAGGCTATGGGGCTAGATTGTGCTTCATTCTGTATACGAAGTAGTGTATAGCTGCACCATCCGAAGAGGACTGAGAGCCCATGGCATTAGTTGTGCCCCAGAGAGGCATAATTCCTTCCATACTATTGCCTTTCTTCCCAGGGGTGGTAATTCGCTGCTGGTTCTGACTAGCCAACTAGCCCCGCTCCACACCATCTCAGCTGTGCGGATCAATGCGTTCTGGGATGGAGCCCAAGTTCCTTCCATTCCCCACCCATTTCCTTCTGCTCCCTGCTTATGGCTGTGCAGGTGGAGCAGCCTCAGGCATGCAACCCCTGCTTTCCCCACCGTGCCTGCAGCAGAGATGTGGGAAGGCTGAACAGGGCATGGGAGAGCATCTTGTTCTCCACTTGTACTTCAGTGCAGCTGTACGGGGCGGACTGTGGTCTAGTCCTCAATAATGACGACTGTTGTGGTGTTGCTATTATGTATTCATTATGTCTTCTTATTGACTGATGTATTTATCACCCTCACGTTATCATACACAAGTCCTTTATTGCCAGCTCGGAGCATAGGTTGCTTCTTCCAGAAGCAAGACTGTTAACACTCCGCTGATCAAGCAGTTGGAAAGTGTGATGCATCAGAGATGCAATCAATAGCTCCCCCCTCAATTAGACACATGAACATACACATGTCTGAGACTGTCCTCCAATTAAGAGTGTAACAGGAGGCAGTTCCAGGTCTCTGAGCTGCTACACAGTGTACTTTCAGTGAGCAAGAACCACATTTTTCCACGTGATAGGTGACACAGTCATATTTAACCTTTGACAAAGGAGGCTTTAAAATCTGCCTGTATCTAAAATGTCCTTAATAGAAATCCTGTTGCTGTCCATGTGAGCTGGTCATGGAGTCCCATAGGGTAGAGTGATCTGTTCATTATGTCTAAGGCTACGATTAGGTCACAGATAGTTTTAGTAAAAGTCAAGGACAGGTCTTGGTCCGAGACCTGTCCCTGACTTTTACTGAAAACATCCCTGACAAAAAGGGGAGGGAGGAGGGTCTTCCATCCTGCCCCCTCGCCTCTCGCAGCAGCTGGGAGCTGCAAGGGACCCCATTGCCCAATGGCTGTGAGGGGTTGCCCTGCAGGGCTGGGAGCTGCAGGGGGTTCTTCGCTGCCTGTGGCTGCAGAGGAGCTGCGTGGGGGGAGGGGGATGCTAGAGGCAGAGGCTGGGGAGCTGCAGTGGGCCCCCAGCCTGTCCGCGGCCACTGAGCAACTCGGGTGTCCCTTTGCCATCGTCATCGGTGGCTGGGAGCTGTGGGGTCCCTCTGCCACTGGCAGCGGTGGCTGGGAACTGCGGGGGAGGGGGCCCTGGCTGCTCGTGGTGGCTGAGCCACTGCAGGGGAGACCTGGGAAGCAGAAGCTGAGCGGCCCCCAGTGTCACCGAGGTTGCAGAGAGTTATGGATTCTGTGACAACCCCAACTTCCATGATACAATCTTAGCCTTAGTTACGGCCCCATGTGTAGGCTAAGCAGTGAGAAGTCTCCACAGCAGCTTGTGTGCTATTTTTTTGAGGTTGGGAAGGGAAGGAGAAATAATTGGGGTTTGAATATATAATCAGCTAGATCTTTTTTGCCTTGAAGGAATGTCCTTTTATATTGCCATGGTGAAATATTAGTGCAAAAGCCCATTTCATAATTCTTTCTTTCAAGAATAAACCCTAGGCATTAGAATATAGAGTCGCCCTTAACTGTCAGCCCCATCCCAAGAGCCAGCTGCCAGTGGAGGTTTTTCCTTGAGACACTCAAATATGCTTGGGACAAATCTGGACACAGGGCCAAATCCAGCCCTGCTGTACAAAGGTCTGATAGAATAATAGTTTGCGGTAGCATGAATTAGTCACCTTCATTGAATTTTGTTGCATTGTGCGCACTGATACAGGCTAAAGCCAGCCCTGCTATCTCTGGATTTTCATCCATCATGTCACTTTCATTCTTTCTATCCCTGATGTTATTTTATCTTATCCCTCAGTTCTCTCCACTCCATCCATCCACAGAACTGTTCTAATCCACAGTGCTTAATTCCAATCACCCTCCAGAATTCAATAGTTTATACGACCACAAACCACTATACCACAATCTATTACTTCATTAGAAGGAATGGCTAGAGGTCACACCAGATTTACCTGTTCTGAGATCTTGTGGTGGGAGCTAATTCTATCCCATTGTTGTTGTTGTCGTGCTTCAGTCAGGACTGTAAACTGTCTCTGAGCAGAAGAACCACGTCCCTTTGTATCAGAGGAGTGGCCGTGTTGGTCTGTATCCACAAAAAGAACGAGGAATCCGGTAGCACTTTTAAAGACTAACAGATTTATTTGAGCCTAAGCTTTTGTGGGTTAAAAACCACTTCTTCGGATGCATCAGACCCTTAGTCTGTGTCAGATGCATCTGAAGAAGTGGCTTTTACCCACAAAGTCTTAGGCCCAAATAAACCTGTTAGTCTTTAAAGTGCCACCGGACTTCTTGTTGTTTTCACATCCTTTTGTTTATTCTATAAGGGGGTTTGTCTCAAAGAGCTGTGCAGTAGATCTCTTCCCCAAGAAGAAGAGGGGGGTGTCCTGTAGAGGTGGTTGAAAATCTTACAACAGATCAGTTTTCCATTGGAAAATGAAGTCTTGTCAAAATTGATATGTTTCATGGGAACTTGTTGATATCAAGGAATTTTCAACGAGAAAGTTTTCAAATGATTTGTTTTAACTTTACCATTTTGAAAAATGTAACCATGTTTTCTTTAATTTCATTTTGACTTGTATTAAATATTTTACATTTATATGTAGTAGTTAATATGGATTATTTTAGATTATAATGACAATGTTTAGTATTTCCAGTCTGTCGTAGATTTTGAAATGGCACCTTTTGGTTCTGATTTGGAATGAAAACAAATTTCCGGATGTCAGAATTTCCCACAGATCAGACACTCTGTTTTTCGACTATCTGTAGTTGAGCTTTGGGTCTCAAGTCTCTGGGCAAACATGGATATTATCTACAGCTGGACACCCCATGGCAGGGCCAGGTACTGATCTACCTGCCCCATAGGCATCATGTGGCTCCAAGTGAGAGTTAATCTTTCATCATCTTAGAGGGTCCAATCCAACACCCATTGAAATGGATGGAAATCTCTCCATTGACTGCAATGGGAGTTAGTTTAGGCTAATAGTAATTCTTAACTATCAACCAGCATATTCACATTATGCAGAAATGTTTCCTATATGTGTTAACACTTGATTTTAAGCACTGTAGCAAGCAAGTTTGCTCCACCGACACTCTAGAGTTGGAAGTCGAGTCTGACAAACTGCATGACCCATGGGATCTTTTCTGAAATTAAGTAGGCTTAATGGAAATAAGTGAAACAAACAAGAAAACTACCCCTCCACATATAGCATTCCACAGTTTGCCACTGTCACAGTCAGTCTGTTAACTCTGCCCTCCACCCCCAGTTTTCTTCTGAAGCATCAGGTTTGGGCAGGATGCTGGACTTGATAGAGTAAGGGTCTAGTCCAATATTGTGAATCTTAGGTTGCTTGGTGTCATTGCTGGGAAGACATAGAACAGGTCCAGAGGCTGTGTGAGAGAACCCAAACGAAAGGTGGAAACTCAAGTTTTTAGAAATCGGAGCAGAACTCTGGCTGTGTGTAAAGCGTCACAAAAATGAATAGCTAAAAGTAGACCTCCGTCCCATGTGTGCGCGTAATGGCTCTGAATCCTTCGGAGACGGGTGATCTCAGTTGTTACTGCTGCTAAAGCAGCTCATTGCAGGTTCATTAGTTTTGACAGCCAGATGGAGGCAGGAGTAGCATCTGGCGGATGGACTGAGCAAGCCCTGGAACATACTGTGAACGTCTAATTATTAGTAAGTTCCAAGCAAGTGCAGCTGGAGGGTGCCCATCACCCTATGTTAATATAACTGCAAGGCTAAAATGGGAGCAGGCTAGGGGACAGGTTCATCTTGACCCTTTAAATGACATTTGGTTTGTTGTTCCATATAAAGAAGAGAGTCCTAGAAATTTAGAGTTGGAAAATTTCTTTTTAGATACCATATAGTCACTTTGCCGCTCTGTGCCTTGCTTTACTTCTCTCTGAAATGGGTATAATGTATCACCTTTCTCACAGGGTTGTAACAAGGCTTCATTCATTAATAAGATTTATATTAATAACTTTAGATCAGGTCTCCCATCACTTTACAAGGAGGTGAGTATCATTATCTCCATTTTACAGGTGGGGAAACTGAGGCACAGAGCAGGGACTGACATGACTTGCCATGGTCACCCAGCGGCAAAGGTGAGATTAGAACCCTGGTCCCCTGACTCCTGTGTGTTCTCCACTAAACTACACTACCTTTTCCTATAATATATAATTATATGTATTAAGGCATTGTGTAGAGTTCTGGCACTCTTTTTAAAAATGCTCCCATCCTGTGGTATTTGTTTTTTGTTTAGGTTTGGTTTTTTTCTGCTATAGTACCTAGTTTTTCAGTGGGAATCTTCCTGCAGGACAGGAGTAATGTTCAAGTGTTAAGGCCAGTATAATTTTTTTTTTTTTTTTTAAAAACAGAGGAGACTTACTCATAAGACTGTTTAAAATGCCTTTTTAATAGGTTAGGGCTTGGTGAAAACATCCTGCCCTCAGTGCTTGCATAGTAAACTAATTAATGGGAACAGCATGCTCAGCTCAAAGGTGATATATGGCCCTGAGTGAGATAACGGAGGTGGCCACTTTCAAAGCTGAGTCTTAGGGCGATTTGAAGGCTGATTGAAACTGGAAATGTTAACTGGAATTGGAGGAGAGGAGCTACATAGTGGGATCAGAACAGCTCTTTTTGTGATTTTTTGCAATCTACTAACCCATCGTCTTTCTGTCACTCGATGGAGAGTCCAGTTTCCAGGGCTTAAAGCAGAGCAGAGTCCAGTAAATATTTTCAAACCTGCAGGAGCCCCAGTGCACTCCAAGGGGCTGAAGCCTTGACCTCTGGCGCTCTGGGAAATAGTCTGTGAGAATTTAAGCCCTGCCAGTTTGCATGAGTGCTCTGAGGCTTAGCCATCCTGTCAGTGCTGCAGTCTGCGCTGAATAGTTCCGGGAGTGGCAGTTTGGCCAGCCATATTGGGTAAAAGGTTTCTTCTTGTGCTCTTTGAAAAATGCAAGCGGGACCCCACGCAGCTGGAATCCAATAAAAAAAAAATACTGTAGAAGGTAAGGCTTGGTGCCAGAACAGTCAGTGTGGCTGAGCTGGTGGAAAACTGGTGCAGAAATCTTGGAGTGCAAGTTTAGCTGCTCCTCCCACTCTGGAGAGCAGTGGCAGCTTCATTCCACTAGTGGTGAGTAGAGAGCCAGTTCTGCCTGAGAAATGTTGGGAGCATAATCAGATTGTCCAGAGCATGCCTTGATTCAATGCACCAAGCCTGCAGCTTCCACAGGTGGGGCTGCTATTGAACCTGGGTGGAAATGAAGCCTGAAGGAGGGCAAGCACCTTGGGGTGAATTCCCATCTTCTCTTTCTCTTCAGGACACCCTTAGCTCTCTGCGTCATCTTGAGTGAATGCGAACCGCAAAAAATGTAGCTACTGCGTGGAGTTCGTGGCTTTGCTCTTCCAGGCCAAAATTAAAAAACAGACTTTACAACATGATGATATTTTTTTCCACTGAAATTGCTGGAATTACAAGAATGGAAGGACTTTCATTCCTGCAACATGAGGGATGCAGTGCACTTGGTGGTTTCCCTTGGCACCCTTGTCCAGAGCATCAGATGGACTTCTTTGTTTTGTAAGGTGAAATGGACAGAACAGAATGAGCTATGAGAGGCTATTGCCACCACTTGCAGTAGATTTGGCAAGAAAGTTGTCTTGGATGCTCAATTTACCGTTATAATTGGAGGGAATAAAATCCATTAATCGTTACCGTGGAAGTGTAGAAGAACAGGCTAGAGCAGTGGTTCTCAAAGCTGGTCCGCCCGTTGTTCAGGGAAAGCCCCTGGCGGGCCGGACTGGTTTGTTTACCTGCCGCATCCACAGGTTCGACCAATCACGGCTCCCGCTGGCCGCAGTTCATCGCTCAAGGCCAATGGGGGCTGCGGGAAGCAGCGCGGGCCGAGGGATGTGCTGGGTGCCGCTTCCAGCAGCTCCCATTGGCCTGGAGTGGCGAACTGCGGCCAGTGGGAGCAGCGATCGGCTGAACCTGCGGATGCGGCAGGTAAACAAACCGGCCCAGCCCGCCGGGAGCTTTCCCTGAACAAACGGCAGACCGGCTTTGAGAAACCCTGGGCTAGAGCATGTACCATCCATCTCCAACAATATAACTAAGAAAACAACAAGAAGCAGTGCCATCATGGTAATACCAAGTGACTGGAAAAGAAGATCAGAGTGCAGTGCAGTGTCAGACTCCTTGGCCCATCTGAATGTGAGGAGTCTCTGACTGAAAGTAAGTGCTTTTTATTTTAAAAAGCAAACCTTGGAAATTTTATAAATCCTAGTTGATTATTCAACCTATTGTGTCTGTGATGGAAACTCAGAGAATTGCTAATGGCAAACTTGAAGGAGAATCTAGGACTAGAAGAGCAATGAAGGTTCCAGAGGAAAAATGGAAAATTGTCTTAACAAACAGAGCTATTTATGAGCATAATGCATTATCTGTCCACCTTAGTGTTTTTCCCCGTCCACTTTTCCTAGTTTTGTTCCTTTCCAACCTAGAGAGCCCAATCCATAGGTGCTCCTCTTTTGCCCACCTCCTTGAACCTGCTGTTGGGGAGGGCAGGTTTTCTCTGCTGTAAGTTCTGCACTGCTTTGTGTGGCTAACTTGCCATTCTAAAATTGAGACCCCATCTGAGAATAGCTTTTAAAAATATTGCATGTGTATACAAAGTGATGGACTGTGTGTTGGACAATACATTGCTGGAACGTCCCCCCTCTATTTTTGGCACAAACTTGCCGTTAAAATTGTCATTAATCATGATGTTGTTAATAGCCAAGTGGAGCGTGAGGTTCAGAGAAGATTTTAGATGCAGAAATTATAAGTCTGCCTCACTGACTGACTGAAATTTTGCCAAGTTGGTGCGTGGGGGGAAAAAAAGAGCTGAATGCCAAATGTATGTAATTAGAAACCCTCCCACCACACTGACTGGTGTCTGCTTCCTAGACAACTAGAGATACCAGACTAGGCAGGCACCAGTTCACCATGACACCCTAGGGGTCATTATCAGAATTCTCCTGTTATGATGTATTGTATTGGTTACGAACGCTAATGAAATACATTCAGCTTTACTGTTACATCAGGCACACTGCTATGACTTACACCTTTTGCTGTATATAGAGAGGCTGCACTGTGTTACTGAAGTGTAATTCTACCCGTGCAGGCCACACATTTTTTTTAAAAGGCCTGAATATCATTACAACACTGGTCCCCAAACTGTGGGGTGCGCCCCCCTAGTGGGACATGGCAGGGCCCGGGCCAGTCCCCACGGGGGGAGGGAAGGGAGCACCTCCCAGCCCTGCTCCGCCCCCAGCTCTGCTCCGGCCCCACTCCCAGCCACTGCCCCTACTCACAGTCCGACTCGCGGCCTCAGCCACTAGCCGAGGCTCCACTGCTGGCCTTGGCCTTTGGCCATGACTCTGTTTCTGGTCCCAGACTTGCCTCCAGCTGGCCACAGCTCAAGGGAGGAGGGGGCACACACTGGGGTAAGGTGGACGTGACCCTGAAAAGTTTGGGAACTACTGCATTACGAAGTGCTGTAAGTCTAATGCACAGAATGACAAGTCTGAAATCTGGGATGGATCCTGGTCTGTTTCTCAGTAGGTGTACCCTGAAGGAGGGGAAGGGAGGAAACTACTGGCTGTATAAAACATCTAAGTACAACATTGTCTCTGGGGTCAATGATCAGAAAAGCTCCATTCCATGGAAAATGTTTATGTTTTGTTGGCTTCAGGCAACTGTGGGAGGATGATAAACAAGGACAAAGCTGTGAGTGAAGCTTAGAGAATCTGAGTTGCTCAGCTTGTAGAGATACTTAGCTGAAAAGTGTGTGTGCGCGTGTGTGTAATAAAATAATAGAGGCTTGGAGTTGCTGCATTGGTAAAGATATTTAAGTCAACAGCTCCTTTCCTGCATTATCCTTTCATAAACATGTGGCGTTGAGCCCCAAAGTCCTTAGTGGTCCTTAGCAATATTGTCCACACCAAGCATTTAAAAGTCATCAATTGGGCCTCCCAAAAACATGAGATTTGCTTTCAAATTATGAGATTAAAAAAATAATGTTGGGTTCTTTCTGTCTTGTGATTTGTGTCTTCTGGATGTACCTTGGACACCTTTTCAGGCTTTTCTCCACAACCCTCACGGCTAGAACATTTTTAATGAAAGCTGAGATTCTCAGAGTCACCTGCATCCAGGAGCTGGGGCCTTAAGAAAAATGCTAAATATTGTGGGACTTGCAGTGAAATCATGAGTTGGCAACACTGGCTTGGATACTGAAACAATACTTCAAACATCACTCCTAGTTCTAAACGTGCACTTTTTCTTGTTTATTTGTACAGTGCCTAGCACTGTGGAGCTTTGATCCCAGATTGGGGTCATGTAGTGCTCCTGTAATGCACATAATTAATAATATTAAATGATGCAAAAATATGACAGGTGGCCCCAGTACAAACATTTTCTTTCAAAAACAAAAGGTTCTCATCACTAGAGTATGCTTACCATGGACACCCCCTGATGGGGGAGTATAGCACACTAGGCACTTTCTGCCCCCAATTTCCTCCTCCCCAGGGTTTTCAGTATCTCCCAGGGGTTCACGTTGCTCAGCTCTTTAGCTGGGTTATGCTCAAAGTTCCGTTCCCTTTCAGGTTAACAAAAGTCAAAACAAACCACTTCGGCCCTCAGCTCCAGTTCTCAACTTGGAAGTCGGCAGGCAAGTCACTCTGCTGTTCTCCTGCGTTCAGCCGTCTGGCTTTGGCTGTCTGGCTTGGGGAGATCAGCTGGCAAACCCCTGTAGTGCTCTCCTGCCTTCATCCTTTCCCCAAGAACCTCCTCTGAGTGCCTTCAGGGATCTCCTACCAGCTCCGACTCTCCCTGATCCTTTGTATCCGCAGATGCTGCCCTGACCTGTCACTTGGGCAAACTGGGAACATACCTGATGGACCTGTTTCAGTCCTCTAAAAGTGTGTGCATTAGAATAGTATAATAAAATAACAGCTGAGCAAGAGAAGTTCAGCGACTCTCAAATTTTATTGGTGTCAGTCTTAAAAATTTGGTGTGTGGTCAATTAATTGGTGGATCATCAAGCTTACATGCCACAGCTTGGGAGCCCCCCATGCAGTCTATCTCTCTGCCAATACAGTGTTCCTAAAAGCATATAATCTGGTATTCCAGCATTGTATTTCTTATTTTTCATTCGATTTTTAGATGCACATCTTGGTGGTTGACAGCTCTCTTCATGCTTGCTGAGATTGCTTAGTGATCTCATACTCTACTGTTCATTCTGATTTTCTCTCCTTTGAAAAGCAGTGGTTCTCTAGAACTGCTCTTGTCTGGCTTCTAGGATTTGGGAACTTTCTGCTTCACACTGTTGCAATTTGTTCCAATGCAGTGTGCAACCACAGACTTGAGGAGATTATGGATGTTGGTAGCACAAGATGTGATGACCAGCTATCTCGTCAACAGATCTCCATATCTGAGATTTCACATTCATTTAGCTCTGAGTATAATAAATGCATCCAACGAAGTAACACTTTCATGGATATTTGTTATGAGACCTCACATTTCATTCTAATCAGCCATGCACAGCAGGAACAGCTTGAATCCAGAACACATGCTATGAATGGCAATCAAGTAGTTAATCAAATGCTGCACTGGTTTTAGTGAAGGTGACAAGGCTGAGTTCAGACCAGTTTTGTTAGGCAGAAAGCATAGTAGAAGATTTACTCAGCGGAAGATGACTGTATCAGTATCGTTGATAGTATACACTTGTGAATTAAACCCCTCTTTGAATTGTTCATGTTTCTCCAGGAAGGATCAGCACCTCCTTTCCCCCGTGAATTGCTGGTATCTAGTTTTGACCCAGACTCGGCGAGAGAGCAGAGACCATGCTACCTTGAATGACATCTTCATGAACAACGTCATTGTCCGCCTCTCGCAGATCAGCGAAGACGTCATCAGGCTCTTTAAGAAGGTAAGCAAAGCAATGAACAGTTTTTTATTAAGAAGCCATCTTTAGTTTTTCACAGAGCAATGCAACTGCCTATGAGAGTGTGCACAAACTAGAGATCCACTGAAGATGGGAGAGTGATAGTGTGAACCTGCTTTAGATTTCAGGATTGAGATCAGCTGTGAAGTGGGGATAGTAATAGTGGGGATAGCAATAGTCACTGTGGTAAAGCAATCTGAAATTCGTACATGAAAAGTGCAAAGCTCTTCATATTAGAAATAGTGTGGATGTGGGAACTGTTTTAAAAAAAAAAATCTTGTTTTTGCAGGAGTTAAAGAAACCTGCAGTAAATTCCAGCCCTACTGAAGTAAATGGGAGTTCTGCCACTGACTTGAGAGACCAGGGCTACACCGCTTAGAGATACTTTCCAGAAACAAGAAGTGGAGGAATCTGGGAATTGAGACTCCCCAGTTCTCTTTCTAAATTCCTGGCCAAAATTTTCCTTAGTGCATCGACTGAACCAGTCCCAGATACAAATGCATGCACACTGGACCTGTCTGATGGCCGTCTGTAGAGCTTATGGTCGGCACACAAGTGTAGTGTCTTATTTTCCACACTGGGTGGCTGGCTGTTTGCATGTGATTGAATAGGATCAGTTCCTTGCCCATAAAGTCTTCTCTCGCTTTAACAGAGCTGAACTGTATTGACATTGCTCCAATCTCGATTTGGTTTAGGCTGGGTTTGAGGTTTCAGGCTAGTTCTAGTGTCAAGGTTAGGATTAAGGTTCAAATATTCGGATTTGACATTTCCAAAATGTCAAGCTGGCCTTATAAGATTCCAGCCCAAAAATAATCTCATGGGATCAGATGGTCTTGTGAGCTTTCTGACTATCCTGAATGGTGGGAATCTGGTAGGATGAGTAATTATCATTAAACTTCCACTGCCATGGACCAAAATCCCATGAAAACTGACCATTCTTATGATATTTCAGCCATACCTGTGTCTAAAATGTAACACTTCTGATTTTGGATCTGACCTAGAACTGAAACCATAAAGTCAAGTTTGATTCTGGTGGCCTGAAATTGCACATCTGTCTCCTTTTTCTGCCCCATAACTGCCTTGAAGGGGCTTGGATTCAAGGGTCCAGTTTTTGCCTAATTCAGAATTAAGTAGGACTAAAAAGAAACTCTTTAAATGTTTACTTTTAAAAATTTCCCTTCTCTCCAGTTGGTCCCCGTGTGTATCTTTGGATGGAATCTCTCATTTTAAATCACAGTAGCACATGTTTCTGCTTGAATGGTGGCTAAACAAGGGCCTAGTGTTTAAAATATTTTAATCTTTTACCTGGCCAAGGTGATAAAATGTTTTGTTGACTAGACAATGTTCCATTTCTTTGCCTTTATTTAAACTTAATGGTACAAGTACACCTACCCCACTATAACATGACCCGATATAACACAGATTTGCATATAGTGCAGTAGCAGCGGGGCTCCGGCGGTGCTTTAAAGGGTCCGGGGCTGTGGGGAGCCCAGGGCTCTTTAAATCACCCCTGGAGCCCTGCCACCGCTACCCTGGGGCTGCAACAGTGGGGCTCCACTGGCAATTTAAAGGGCCTGGTGCTCCCCGTGGCTGGAGCCCTGGGCTCTTTAAATCACCACTGCAGCCCTGCCACCGCTACCTCCATATAATGACGTTTCACCTATAACGCGGTAGGGATTTTTGGCTCCCCACGACCGCGTTATATCGGGGTAGAGGTGTACGTACTTTGTGTAGGAATGGTTTCTCTCTGTATCTCCTTTCCCCACTCTTCAGTCCCTTTGCCAACAGAAATAAAGTAGCATTGACTCCATCTGTAGCCTGTCAAAGTCAGCACCTGCTTTTTATCAGAAGGAGGCTGCACAATTGACTTGAGGGGTTGTGTGATTTCACTTGCATTTGTCCCTGGAGGTTTAAATCACAGTAGGACTCACATGTCCCTAGAAATAATGACCAGCTAAATCACTAAAAAGGCTTATTTTGTGTCGTCATTTGCCAATAATGTATATCGGGAGGCTGACACTTTAGAGAATAAACATTATGCTTTAACCCCCTGTGTACCGTTTCAGACAGAAGCTTTAGAACTGAGTTGTTGTGGGTTTTCACTTTTGTCAGTGTTTTGATGAGGTGCACCTCTACCCCAATATAACGCTGTCCTCAGAAGCCAAACAATCTTACTGCGTTATAGATGAAACCGCGTTATATTGAACTTGCTTTGATTCGCCAAAGCATGCAGCCCCGCCCCCCCCCGGAGCACAGCTTTATCAGGTTGTATCCGAATGCATGTTATATTGGGTGACGTTATATTGGTGTAGTGGTGTAGTTTAGGCACCGATGAATTGGAGTATCCCAGAAATGGAAAATACCTATTATATCATCCTGCAGCCAACGTGATTGTTCCCTAAAACTTATTTTCCCGCGTTTTGTCCAGTGTGACTTTGAATATCTCAACTGATGGCACTTCCAGTCCTTATCCTGGGAAGAACATGTCATAGCCTATATTAATATCAGATTGGTCCCTTCTGACCTATGAGTCTATGAGTCTATAATAGATGAGTGTCGTGCAAATAGGCCAGCACCAGAAGGGTTAAAGGCATCCCTAATTGTTCTTCAGCTGTTTAGTTTTGCTGTAGATTGCTCTTTGGTGATAAATTATGGTAGCATTTATTTCCAAGATGTCTCTTTGAATTCCCCCAGTCGAAGCTTTATTAATGGATTGTGACACACTGGGTGCATAGAGGAACTGGAAGGTTTTGTGACTTCTCCCGTTACAAATGTTTATTGAGCTCTCATTATGTAAATATAAACTATTGCAGTAAAGAGAGGGATGTATAATTACTGAGCTATCAGGACTTGCATAATTGAGTTGCATTTGATCAGCACAGTGGTCATTTGCCAACAAAGGTCCTGAGAGGTGCTGAGTTCCTTAACCTCCTACTGATTTCAGTTTAGCTCCTGGTAGGATCATCAACCAGTAAACTGTGGCATAGTATTTTATTGTTCTCCACTGAAGATCTTTACCCTTCCAATGGTAGATAAGTTTCTGCATGGCTAGCACAAGGGGTGGCCCACTGGCTTACCTGAGCCTGAGGGAAATGAGATCTTTGGAGAGACTGAGCTGCTGTTTAAAAGTATTGGGGTAGGCAGGATTTAGGAGAGCCAACAAAGCACTCAGTTTCACTCCCAAGTTGGTATAAAGGCTCACAGTTGCCTCAGCTGTCACATTGAGGGGGAGAGGGAAGTTTTAACTTACGCTTTTGGAACCTCAGGTAAGGTTTGGATTCTGAATTAGGGGCTAAGATTTGAGTTAATTTTTACTTTTGTCTGAACCGCTCTCTTTTCCTAATAAAAATGATTTCATAAAGGCTCATGGAGGGGGAGGTGCAGAATCAGTGTTAATATCCAATACGTCCTTTATCAGGGGACTATATCCTGCCCTTGCATTGGGCCCTGTCATAAACGGATAGTTAAGAGTTAATGGAACAGAAGTACTTCATACCTCTTTTGCCTGTAAAGGGTTAACAAGATCAGTGAGCCTGGCTGTCACCTGACCAGAGGACCAATCAGGGGACAGGATACTTTCAAATCTTGAGGGAAGGAAGTCTTCGTGTGTGCTGTTAGTTTTTCATTGTTGTTCACTCTGGGGGCTCAGAGGAACCAGATGTGCAACCAGGTTTCTCTCCAATCTCCCTGATACAGGCTCTTATAAGTTCAGAATAGTAAGTACTAGGTAGTTAAGGCGAGTTAGG
Source organism: Gopherus flavomarginatus (assembly GCF_025201925.1). NCBI lineage: Eukaryota > Metazoa > Chordata > Testudines > Testudinidae > Gopherus > Gopherus flavomarginatus. The sequence continues at coordinate 18,632,261 of NC_066622.1, read as the reverse complement.
GTTATGTTTGTTTTCTTTATTTGCAAATGTGTATTTGGCTGGAAGGAGTTCAAATGTGTATTTTGCTGAAAGGATTTTAATTTGTACTTGTATACTTAGGCTGGGAGGGTATTCCCAGTGTCTATAGCTGAAAGACCCTGTACCTATTTCATTTTAAATTTACAAAGATTATTTTTACTGTTTTTTCTTTAATTAAAAGTTTCTTGTTTAAGAACCTGATGGTTTTTTTTATTCTGGTGTGAGACCCCAGGGGACTGGGTCTGGATCCACCAGGGAACTGGTGGGGAGAAAGGAGGGAAGAGGGAGAGAGAGGTTATGTTCTCTCTGTGTTAGGATTACTTTCTCTCTCGGGGAGAGTCTGGGAGGGGGAAAGAGAAGGAGGGGGGAAGGTGAATTTTCCTCTCTGTTTTAAGATTCAAGGAGTTTGCATCACAGTGATTTTCCAGGGTAACCCAAGGAGGGGAAGTCTGGGAGAGGGAACGGTGAGGGAAAGGGTTTACTTTCCTTGTGTTAAGATCCAGAGGGACTGGGTCTTGGGGGTCCCTGGGCAAGGTTTTGGGGGGACCGGAGTGTACCAGGAACTGGAATTCCTGGTTGGTGGCGGCGCTACAAGTACTAAGCTGGTAATTGAGCTTAGAGGAATTCATGCTGGTACCCCATGTTTTGGACGCTAAGGTTCAGAGTGGGGAATTGTACCATGACAGGCCCACTCTTAGAAACCTCTTTCATCTCTCCCTACTCTGATCCAATGATGCCTCTTGTCATTTTCTCCAAAGATGGGTTCTGATTTCACTGCACATCTCTGAACTCGGGGGTCTCCTAGAGAAGTTTAATATCTTGGTTTCTTATATTTATGGCACAGCTTGTTCTCCTGCTCTGCAGTGGAGCCAGTTTCATTCTAACCTTTCTTGCTTGCCATGATGATGTCAAGGAGATGAATAATTTGAAACCAGTGAGGATCCATAGATTCTCTAGGACTGAAAATGGAGTTGACTCTTTGGTTCTGGAAGATAGCCTCTCAGTGCATTCCCATACAATAACCATCACCCTAGTTGTTGGTAACAATTCTGTTAGGCATGTCTCTCTCCCATTTCCTCCTACTGGAACACTCCCTCTTTGACTGAAAGCATTGGCAGCTTTGTTAGCCTTGAACGATGAGGAAAAACTACTTTGAAATCATTCCCTTTCCCAAACCTTAATCCCCCTTTCTGCTTGCATGTGTGTGTGGTGTTTTGTTTCTTTTCCTCCTTACTAGGAATTATGAACCTGGGAAAAAAAACCCAGATGCAAGCTGCTCTCCTCGGGGAGCTGGGTTATAGTGTTGGTTGTATAAATCTGTTCAGAGCTCCAGGGACAAGGATGATTCCAAGCATTTTGGCTTTTGATAAGACTTGATGAGGCAGAAAATAATGAGCTTTTTTGCAGCTGGGCTCTGCACCCCCTTGTCACTGGGCATTTTAGTGAGAGGCAAGGCAAACCAATAGGGCCAGATTTTAAGTTGGTGGAAGTCGACATATCTCTATTGAATTCAGTGGAACTAAAGAAATTGTATGTCAACAGGTATATCAGTTTATACCAGCTGACAGCTTGGCTCAACATGTCCAAATAGAAGAAGAATCTCTCTTGTTTTTAGGGAAGCAGCAGAAATTATTTATCAAAATCCTTTTATCATCTTAAAGAGAAGTCCTATTTCTTGGAAAGCCATTGTTGTTACTACAGTGGCCCCCAATTAGCAAAAATCCCATTAGGATTCTAGAGTAATGGCCTGACACTAGAGCTTACAAGGAGAAAGGAAAATTTGAAAAGAGTAAAGAAATTAAAACAAAAGAAAAAAAGGAAACGAGGAAAGGTTTAAAGAAAACCAACCAACTTCAATTCAAAGAGAAAATAGTTAAAGGTTAGAGAGAGGAAAATTAAAGTGTTGGTGAGGATTAAAGACCAGAAAAGGGACAGGAGTTAAAGGGGAAGAAAAGTACAGCACATAAAATGCAAAGAGTGAGTGAATGAGAGAGAGTGTGTGTGTGTGTGTGTGTGTGTGTGTGTGTGTGTGTGTGTGTGTGTGTGTAAAAGTAAGTAAAAAGAACAGTCTTGTATTGCATCCTTCCTGCCCCCAGTTTGTATGTTGTCTACTTAGACAATAAGCTTTTGGAGGCAATCCTCAGTCTTCTTACATGCCTGTAAAATATCACACACCCATAGTGCTAATTATTATTTTTCAATAACCTTTTGGAAATAGTTGCAGCCTTTTTCCTCAAGCTTTCCAGAAAAATTCAACTCGAGGCAGACCTCAGTCATGGCAAATTTGAGCCCAAATGGTTGAAGTTTGCCAGAGTTATTTGCCATTGAAGAGAGGGAGTTAACATGGAAAGTATTAGGCAACCTTTGCAATAGGCATCACCTGTAATATAGTACTTTGGGCCGTTACTGTAGGATAATGGAGTATTTTAATGGAGTGTCAATTTCCTTTGGATCAATACCAGGTGGACAGAATTACTCTTTCATCTGTAAATAGTCTGTTGTGAGCTGTGTTGTGGTGGAAGCACCATAATTATTCTCCCCCCACCACATCATGTTCATTGGCTTCAGATGACATTGCATCATTCTATTGTGACACTTGCATCACTACTCGCTGTGACACAGTCGTTTGGGATGGTGTAAAATGGCTGCAGTGGATTCTCTTTGCTAAGGAAAGGGTGGTAATCCCAACATGATAGATGTGCAAGAAGGTCTAATCAGCACGATTGATCTCTGTAGTAGGTGGCACAGGTTTCACCCAGCTATAATCCAACTGCTGTATTTGGATTTTATCGCCGCAATTAAGTGAATTATGCACCCTCCTTCACTCGGCAATGCATTAGAATCTAGTGTGGAACCTTCTGCTGCAATCTTGACTGTCAATTACAGTGCCTCCTAGCTACCCAGGTTGCGTTGATTCAGGGGCAGGAATGACTCGATATCAAATGACTCTCTCATATCCATGACCACTTTGCCTTCCTTCGATGGGCCTAGTAATCTAAAGACGTGGCACTTGTTATAATCTTCACAATAGGTTACTGCAATCTTAAAACCCAAGCTTGAAGCCTTTCATTAGTTACGCTAAGGCTGGGTAGTGTTGTATTGATGACTTTTATGGTGAAGGAAAAGCCCAAAGGGATGTTAAATGTACTGGGTCTTTTCATAAAGATCCCAAGACAATGATATTGCTTTTCTTGTTGCACTGGTCTGTTAAAGTTACAGTGACAAAGGGCAATTGTTCTCTAGCGGATGTGTTTTCTTGTTAGGTAAAATTCATCAGTCCTCCGAAACACAGTAATAAATTTCACCAGAATGGTTTACAGTCCGGCACTGTAGGCCCGCTGAATAGAGCCACTTGAAAATTTCACAAAGGAAAATTTTTCCATTGGAAAATACTGATTTGTCAAAATCAGCACATTCCTGATATTTTTTTGACTTTTCCTCCCAGTTTGGGATAATTTCCCTCACGTAGAAGTTGAAGTTTTTCATATTGGGAATATTTTGTTTTCCAGACATCTCTGGTGCTGAGCACTGGGATTGTGTATTCTGCTCCAAACAGAAACATGAATACTTACAATACAAATATCCCAGCGCCACTACTAGGACTGTGACAAGTGTCTTTTGGACACATGGGCGAGCCATTTCGTAAGTGGCCTCTGATTATGAGTATCTCCATTTTTGGATCTCCAACTGTGAGACACAAAGTGTTTTTTATTTTTTTCTATTAGTTATGCCACTGGTTCTACTTCTCTCTGACAACCAAAATATTTCCCTTTAAAAAAAAAAATCGCAAGCATGGGCAGTGTCAGATTAAAACCGAACCAAAAACTGGAACTCTTCTGTGTCCGGTACATCTTTTAAAAGCTTAGAGGCTGCTGTTTTCCTACCCAGAGTTGGCTGTATTTCAGCTTGTACATGAATTTGGGATCTGATTGTATAAATTCAGTTTTTGTTGATGGGTGATTTTCAAAAGGTTTTAGTTAAGGTCATAAAGTGGTTGGAATTAGAGATGGGGGAAAAAAACCTTTTGGATCATCGAATCCATTCCCTGGCTAATAAGGGTTTGTGCCCTGCAGTATAATTTCCAGTTCATTGTCAATGGGAAGCTATTCTGCAGTACCCAAAATGGCTTTGTCTGAACTTTTAGGAGATGCAAACCTGAGCTGGATTCTTTATCAGGTTTCTGGTACTTCCTCCTTTGACTGAAGCCGAAAATACCTGGAGAAAGCCCCATCTCTCTGTATTTCAGTGCATCTGGTCCATAATGGAAGCTGGAGGAAGATGCAGTGAAAATGGAAAAATAATAGAGTGTGGAAAAATAATAGGGAAAATGTTAGCTGAACATTTCAGCACCTTCAGAACAGATGGCTGTGCCTGTTCTAGAAATGGGCCAGGGTTTGAAGAGCTCTGATCTTCTTTGTTCATTTTTAATCATCATCCTTGGGAGATATGAGCATCATCATGTGATTTAGGGGAGCCAGCACTCCTGAGTTCTAATCCTGACTCTGAGAATGACCATCAGTGACCAGGGGAGGTCAGTTAACCTCTCTGCAGCTGCTTCCCCACCACTCATATGAAAACAGTGGTCATTACCTCATATACGGGATGCAAGAGTCAACTTATTAATGTGTAGAATACTCTTGTATGGTAAGAGCCATCGGGCCAAATCATCCACTTGGCCTGGACACAAGCTATAAACTAAACGAGGCCCTGTCTGGGAAGTATGCAGTCTCCGTGGCATCATCCTTCTTTCCCTGGGTCCACTGGAATGTTTCTTGGGGAGGTTGGTCTTCATGCATGGAGTCTGGTTTTTTTTTTCTCATTTCCCCCCCTACGTGCAGTCCAGAGTGAGATGATCATTTAAGTGTGCTCCTTGTGCACTGTGGCCCTCCCTAAAGGAGTGTTCCAGGGGAATGGCCAATGGGAAACTCTACAGAGCTTTGGGGGGGGCAAAGGGGAGGTGTCCTCAAGCATTGTAGAGGCACATGGCCTCTGTTCAGCCATCCCTGCCCTCTAGCTTATCTGTACTTGCAGAGATGAACTCCCTGCCTACTCCATGAAGGAGGCGAACCCCACCTTTGAGGTAAAAAGAGAGAGGATTTCCCAGGCTTCTACTCACGCTTGTTCCACATAGGAGATGATCGGGGCCGTTATTAGTATTACTGGTAGCCTCTTAGGTTTATTGCCTTCCTAAGAACGGTTATTGAAGATGATTCAATTTGATCTCCTGTCCGTACACATTGATGTCCCCACTTCAGCCTCAGCACATTGTTTTTGTAGATACCAATGGTGGTTGCTGTCCTAAGAGGGAGAAGCGCTA